>NC_141095.1:10475936-11096651 GCF_041138505.1 Cibotium barometz | reverse complement strand
TACTCACAAGGCTGTCCCCCATTCATCTTGGCAACATATACCTGGGCCATGGTGGCTGAGAGCAGCAGCCCAACAAAACAACACATCTCTGCTTGCTACTACGAGCTGCATCCCAACAAGGTAAACATCTGTTGTGCTACCAGCAACTACGCTAAACACAACAAACTTAGGGGCCGACAGCAACCCAATGAAGCAATACGCACACACTCTATGCACAGAGATGGCAACTCAACAAGGTAACACACAAAAAGCTCTCTGCTCTCTCAGACACCAGCCGCAATAGCAATATTGCCATCGCCATCACTCTGAGAAAGCCCACCACTACTGTAGCGATCACGTATATGAGCTGCGATGGCCACGACCATTATTCCCTACAGAGCCGCCACACTTGGCATACACAATCACTAAGAGTAGCGCCCTGCAGAACTTCTCCTCTCTCTCTACGCTTCCATTTTTTGATGATCGTGCATGCTCGTCCTTTTACCAGCCGACCTAAGCATCCACGTTGATGACACGGAAGCGGTAAAGCTGTTTACGCCTTTATAGAGTGCCACACTTCCACACATGCATACAAACACACCCAGAACACCAGACCCAAGAGCATGAACAAGACATATTTCAGAACAGACCTTCATCTCTATAGAGTTGGATATCCAAGATATCCTCAGAACCATCCTCTTCTAATACCCACTCACAAATCAGCCCACTCTAGCTCCTGGTCGCTCCCAATCCCTTCACTCTTTTGCTTCTCTACAGCAGCCGACCTCTTCGTTCTCTCTGCACTGCACCTCAGCTGAAGGCCACTCTCTCTTATGCCACCACCACACTACCAGTTCTCAAAGATAAAACCCAGTCACCCTTCTATCATTGTCGCCAACCCAATAACCAGCCCAAGCCACAGCACCAAGGTGGCTCCTTCCAGTCGGAACCATTAGTCACTACAGGAGCCTCCAACTTTCTCTTTCTCTGTCGCCAACAGCTGCCTTCGCCGGCGCTCGCCAAGGCACTTTGCCCTCCACTCTCTTTGCTACCAGTTTCTCCCGGCTACAAGCAAAACCAAGCCATACATTTCTGTCATCGCCAGCCACCAGCCTTGTCCAATACGAAGCAAGGCACTCTCTGTCACAAACAGCTAGCCCAAATCAACCCTTACCCAAGGCTTTCTCTTTTTTTAGCTACCAGCCACCGTCGGCCACCCCAAAAACCGGGCGATTTCTCTATCTTCTATTGCGCACACGAGAGGCCGCCTCTTGTCTAGTCGGCACCCCCTTTTGCCTCTGCTCTATCACCAATGACCCTGGACGTACTCTGTATGTTGCCAACAACCACCAGTAGCAAAACCCAATGCACAACCCAAGGCAACACCACCCTAACTGTCTCGCCGCCAGCTCTGCCGTCTCCCTTCTTCGCTACTAGCCACCCTCGCCTTCTTCTTCACTGCAGTGGAGCTACCATCACCCTCTACTGTCGACGCCTTGCTTTGGCGACCCTGGCTTCGTGCACCTCCTGTACCCTCTGGCATCCCTCGCATCAGAGAATTGGCGACCACCACACTATGTACCCTGGTTGCAGCGGCTCCCCTCTACAGAGCGAACTCCTCTACAGTGCCAGCCCCTCTCTCTCTTCGCTTCTTTGCAGTTGGCGTGCTAAGAGGGCCCCCTCCTTCAGTGCAATCCCCGCCTGTAGTTGAAGCGGCTCTTTTTTTTGCTGACACTACACTCCACGCGCCTCTGCTTCCGAAGCGGCCACCTTCACATGTCGGCACCTTTGTATTTGGAAATCACGTGCTCGCCATGTTGCTGCAACCAATTTCCTTGGTTGATGTTTCCACCTTCGCCCACCTTTTATAAAATTACATAGTATTTATTAAGGCCCTTGTGTATTAAGGTCTTTTTTTGCTCCATGCACACCTTCAAATTTAACCTACAAGTGCCCACTTATTTTGGGGATGCGTACACATTCAGAGTGACCGAATGGCTGATGCCATCTCCAGCAGACTACGCTCCGGACAAGCTTGTGCTTCCAAAGTCTGATCATTTTCCCTGTGTATACGCTTCCATCAAGGCCCTAAGCCTGATTGTCGTATCCATTGTTGAGATATCGAGCTTGTCTAGTGAGGCGGTGGCCACTGATGACCCGCCTGGGGGATAGGCCCCACACTTACACCACTGGCATGGTTGGTGAGATCATCGGAGATATGCGGCCAGTGGGATGACAGGCTGTGTGACAGCCATTCTAGAGACTGGCATAGTTATAGCGCCAGCTCATTTAGTCGGGTTCACACTATAGAGAACCCGTGTATGTATTGGTTGAGTACCTTTCATTTTGTGAGTACTCTTATTCTAGTATATGGTGTGTTGAGTGTTGAGTAGAGAAGAAGAAGATTTTCAGTCTCTCACCTTGTGTGTTCTCTATTAGGGTTTTGTGAGTGTGTGTGTGTGCTTGCAAGAGCTCAAGCTCTCTTCCCCCCTACATCTTTTCATGGTATCAGAGCCTGGTTCGTGCTAAGGGCTGAGCTGCAAGCAAGAGAACCACAGGAAGCGGTACGAGGGTAAGAGCTTCAACTACTCTTCCCTATTGTGTTGGTGACTACACCCTTGTCGGGAGCTCTACGGGAGGCACCGGCAAACGGTCTCTGATTGAGGAGCTTTCTTCGCGGGAGGAAAGCTATAGGGCAACTATACAGTCCTATCGCACTGCCTATTGGACTGAAGTTTTTGCGCCAAAAACACGTTTCGGGCGCGTCTGGACCTCCGTTTTTCAGAAAGCAGGCGATTTCGAGCACTGCGGGTAAGTCATCGATTCTCTGCAGAACTCTGTTTTAAGAACTGCAGGAAGACAGATTGACTGTGCAGACACTGTGGGTGCTGCAAAGAGCTCTACAGTTGCCATTGGGTGTATGTATGTACATTGAAGTCACTGGTTGTGACATTTGAGAGTACTACAGTACCGCTGTGCAGAAAATACAGCAGTTTGTGCAGAAAAACTAGAGTGCAGTTTCTGGTAAAATTGTGTGTTTGGCAAGATGTCAAATGATGGGATAACTCAGATTGTGGCTGAGAAGCTTGACAAGAATAACTTCCATGCTTGGAGGTTCAGCTTGATGAATTTCCTGATGGGAAAAGGCTATTGGGACTACATAGAAGGTGAGCATGAAGAGGCACCGGAGATACCGGATATAAATCCGACTGCTGCAAATGTGAAAGAGTTTAAAGACTGGAACCAAGGAGCCAGGAAAGTAATGTATTGGCTTTCCATTAGTATACAGGACACCATGATTGGGCACATTCAGGATGCCAAGTCCCCCAAGGAGGCATGGGACACCTTGGTAAAGCTTTATGAAACAAATACCAAGGCACGTAAGATACAGTTGAAGAATGAACTTCATACTGTGGAGAAAAAGAGCATGTCTGTGAATGACTATGCATTGAAGATAAAGGGTATTGTGGAATCCCTTGCATCTATTGGTGTGTCAGTAGATGATGATGACAAGGTGGAAGTCTGTCTACATGGTCTCGGGCCACCATACAAGGCGTTCAAGACGTCCATTCAGACTCGTGAAAACATTACCAACTTTACAGATTTGGTGTCTATGCTGATTATCGAAGAGAAGAACTTGGGTGAAGATCAACAGTCTTCACAAAGCAAAAACAGTTCAGAGCAACAGGCCTTCTACACGAGTTCCAAGAAGAGGACGAGGTAGAGGAGGCCATGGACGCGGTCAAGGAGGTGGCCGAACAGGTAATCAGAATTATGGTCAGCAGCAGCAACAACAACAAGAGTCCCAGAATCAACAACAACAACAACACACAGGTGAAAGAGGAAAATTCAGAGGTAGGGGGAGTCAAAGAGGCCGTGGAAATTGGCAAAGGCAATATAATGATGCACGTGAATGCTATTATTGTGGTAAGCCTAGACATGTGCAGGCAGAATGTTATAAGAAGCAGGCTGACATGCAAAATGGGAAAGTGTAGCAAAACAACTATGCATCCTCAAGCAGAAATAATGAGGATAATGAAAGGTTGTTTGTTATGCAGCATGTTGTGAATGCCATGTCTGAAAATGTTGATGCAGCACAAAAAGATAATGTATGGTATGTGGATTCAGGCGCTTCGAACCACATGACGAGTCATGGGGAGTGGTTCAAGGAGATGAAAAACCCGGAAAGACCAGGTTTTGTGGAAACAGGGGATGACACTGCTCATCCAATTGCCCACGTTGGAGATGTGCCATTGTCTATGCAGGATGGCAAAGTGAAGTACCTTGCAGATGTACTTCATGTATCGAACATAACAAAGAATCTGGTTTCAGTTGGCCAGATGATTGAGCAGGGTTTGCAGGTTCGGTTTAACCCTGATGGATGTTATGTTGAAGATTTTAAAGACAAGTGCAGGTTGGTTGCAAAAGGCAACAGAGTGGGCAGAATGTTTACGTTGGATGTAGACATGCCTGAGATGAGTGCTGCGATGTTTGCAAATGGTTCAAGAATTGTTGCAGACACAGACATATGGCATAAAAGAATTGGACATGTGAATGTGCAGAGATTGAAGTCTATGCAGACAAAAGGAATTGTGACAGGGCTGCCAAACTTTAAAGTGGAAGGTATGCATAGAATCTGTGAAGCATGCCAATTTGGGAAGCAAACAAAGCATGTGTTTCCACGTAACAGATATGTGAGCAGAAATGCACTAGATGTTGTGCATTCAGATGTATGGGATCCTACGAAGACCATATCTATGGGAGGCTGCAGGTATTATGTGACTTTCATTGATGACCACACAAGGAAAGTGTGGGTATATTTCATGAAGGAGAAGAGTGAGGTGTTCACTCACTTTCAGAATTTCAGAGTTTTGGTTGAAAAGCAAACAGGGAAATATGTAAAGTGCCTAAGGTCAGATGGAGGGGGAGAGTACTTCTCCAATGAGTTCTCTGAATTTTTGAAGAAGAATGGTATTCGGAGATAGTTTACATGCAGATACACTCCGTAGCAAAATGGAGTTGCTGAGCGGAAAAACAGGCACATTGCTGAGATTGCGCGAGCATTGATGGAAGAGAAGAATATGCCGCATTGCTATTGGGCTGAGGCTGTTTCTACAATAGTATACATCATGAACAGGACTCCAACTGCAGCCATACATGATGTAACTCCAGAGGAGAGGGTTACTGGCAGAAAACTAGATTTGTCTCATCTGAAAGTCTTTGGATGCATTGCATATGTGCATGTGCCAGATGAGCTGAGAACTAAGCTGGATCGGAAAGCTAAAAAATGTGTGTTTATTGGAATTCCCTTGAGCAAAAGGGATACAGGTGTTATAACCCTGCTACACGTGAGTTGACGGTAAGAAGGGATGTTGTGTTTGATGAGATGAGCAGCTGGTATGCTGCTGAAAAAGAAGCTGTTGGGGCTGATGTGAGTGGAAGTGTGGTTGCACAGAATGCAGGTCAGCAATCACAGTCTTTGAGTGGACCAGGAGAGTCCTCATCTAGTGGGTCTATTGATAGACCATGGAGTGGCAGGCTGCGTCATAATACCAGTCCTGCAAATGTGATTACTACATCACGTAAAGGAAAAGAGAAAGTGGTTGAGCCCCTTGGTATGCCTGACATTTCTGCAGGGCATTCTCATGTTGATGGAGAGTCTAGTGGCTCAGATATGAGCCTTGATGAGGAGCTTGGGATCCCAGCTATGAGAACACCTGGTGTAAAGAAGGCTATGGAAGCCATGAATGAAAAGCTGCGAAGATCAAGGAGAGTGAAGAACCCTGTGCAGAGATTTACATATGACGGTTATGTGGCACATCACTATGCATATATGGCAAAGGTTGTGCAGGTTGTAGAGCTACATGCATTGATGAGGCTGTTGGAAATGTGTGTTGGGAGAAAGCTATGGATGAGGAGATGGATGCACTATATGGAAATGAAACTTGGGATTTAGTGCAATTGCCTGAAGGCAAGAAAGCCATTGGATGCAAGTGGGTGTACAAAGTTAAACATAATAGTGATGGAAGCATAAACAGGTACAAGGCTAGATTGGTAGCCAAAGGATATGCGCAGACATATGGGATTGATTATGAGGAAACTTTCAGCCCAGTTGCCAAGATGGCAACGGTGAGAGTTGTGATAGCAGTGGCTGCATCAAAGCAATGGTCTTTACATCAGATGGATGTAAAGAATGCATTCTTGTATGGGGATTTGCAAGAAGAGGTGTATATGTTGCAGCCACCTGGATATGAGGATGTGGGTCACCCCGAGCATGTTTGCAGGTTGAAGAAAGCCTTGTATGGCTTAAAGCAAGCACCAAGAGCATGGTCTGACAAGATTTCTGAATATCTTATCACTATTGGCTTTCATGTAGCCAATGCAAATTTCTCATTGTATGTGAGACATGGTGATAGAGGAGTTGTGCTTGTTGTCATCTATGTAGATGACTTGATCATTACGGGGGACCATGATGCAGAGATCTTTGATGTAAATATCTTGCTAAGACAGAAGTTTGAGATGAAGGATCTGGGGGAGCTCATATATTTCTTGGGCATTGAGGTGATTAGGTCACCACATGGTATTGGATTATTGCAGAGACAGTATGGCTTGGACATGTTGTCCAAGTATGGTATGACATGCTGTAAGCCTATTTCCGTGTCATTGGATCAGAATGGCAAGTTGAGTGCAGATTCAGGAGAGATCTTGGATGATCCTACTATGTACAGACGCATAGTAGGAAGTTTGATCTACATCACGATCACCAAACCAGATTTGAGCTATGCTGTTGGGTTGGTGAGTCAGTTTATGCAGGTTCCACGGAAACCGCATTTGGATGCAGTGAGACGCATACTGAGGTATGTGAAGTCTACTTTGCATTGTGGACTATTCTATGAGACTGGGACAGAGATATGTGTACATGGGTACACAGATGCTGATTGGGCTGGTAGTATCTCAGGCAGAAGATCTACCAGTGGCTTTATGTTTTCTTTGGGGAGTGCTGCTGTGACTTGGAGCAGCAAGAAGCAGCCTACAGTTGCTCTATCCAGTACAGAGGCCGAGTACAGAGGAGCTGCTATGGCAGCATGTGAGGTAGCTTGGTTGAGAAAGCTACTTGCAGATTTGGGTCTATCAGTGGATAGACAAGTTGTCATTTTCTGTGACAACATTAGCAGTATACAGTTGGCCAGGAACCCAGTCTTTCATGCTCGTATGAAGCACATAGAGGTCCACTACCACTTTGTCAGAGAGAAGGTCTTAGCAGGAGACCTTGACCTTGTTTATGTCAGCACAGAGGATCAGGTAGCTAACATCTTCACCAAAGCATTGGGTACAGAGAAGCACCGCAGATTCAGGGCTTCGCTTGGTGTACATGAGATGGAGTTGAGCTCGAGGGGGAGTGTTGAGATATCGAGCTCGTCTAGTGAGGCGGTGGCCACTGATGACCCGCCTGAGGGATAGGCCCCACACTTACACCACTGGCATGGTTGGTGAGATCATGGGAGATATGCGGCCAGTGGGATGACAGGCTGTGTGACAGCCATTCTAGAGACTGGCATAGTTATAGCGCCAGCTCATTTAGTCGGGTTCACACTATAGAGAACCCGTGTATGTATTGGTTGAGTACCTTTCATTTTGTGAGTACTCTTATTCTAGTATATGGTGTGTTGAGTGTTGAGTAGAGAAGAAGAAGATTTTCAGCCTCTCACCTTGTGTGTTCTCTATTAGGGTTTTGTGAGTGTGTGTGTGCGCTTGCAAGAGCTCAAGCTCTCTTCCACCCTACATCTTTTCATCCATGACACCCATCAATGGGTGCTCCCATGACTTTACCACAACACAAACATCACTCATGTACACATGTACAAGTTGAGTTTGGGGTTTTCAAAAACCTTCACACAACGTGCTTCCTAATTTTAGGCCACCAAGAGCACCGCCTATCAAAAGGTCGTTTTCCACTAGTAGCCATACACACACTACTGTAATGAAAAAAAAAACTTCAAACCTCAAGCACCTGCTCCCAAAAAAAACCATGCATGTACTAGCCTACTACAAAACCATCCACTCTGTACACCTGCCAGGGCATTCAGGGCAAAGCTTTTTTGCATGCCATGCATCCATATGTACACAAGCCCAAAACACTTTTACAAAATTTTACCTCACAACGTAATATCTTCACTTACAAGTATGGACCATAAACCCTTGTTGCTTTTGTTATTTTTTCTTTTTTTTAACTAGTATACAAGAGGCCCCAAGACGGGGAGGTGGGTAGATAAAGCATGCTGTATAGACTTTTTTCCTTCTATGCAATTTATGCATTCATAGGTCTTGCATGGGCGTCTTGCAAGCTACATGCATAGGCGTCTTGCAAGCTTGCATGAATCTTATGCATAGAGCTTGCATAAGCTCTATGCATAAGCTTCATGCAAGATTGCAAGAAGCCTATGCATAGCCATTGTAAGAAGCCTATGAATCCTCTTGATTAGGTATACCTCTATGCAAGCTCTATGTAGGCTCTTATATCTAGTTCTTGCAAGAAGCCTATGCGTAGCCATTGTAAGAAGCCTATGAAGCCTCTTGATTAGGTATACCTCTATGCAAGCTCTATGTAGGCTCGCTCTATGCATAAGGCTTAAGATTAGGCAAAGAGATTGAATCTTATGAATAGAGCTTCAAGTTTATATAAAGATATTGACACTTCAAGCTTATGTAGTATAAGGCTTAAGCTTATGCAAAGAGTTCATTCTCTTTTGATGTGGAGTGCTATACATACATGGAGTTTAAATATGTTAAGTTTCTATGCTATGCATGGATAGATCCTCTCACATATTAGAGCATACATAGGCACCATGCATACATAGGCACCATGCATGTATGTGTTACCGAGTCACTTTTTCTCATGTTATGTTTTGTAGGTCTTGAATTGTTGTCCTCTCCTTCGACTTGACATTGTCAAGGTAAGCTCTCTTATTCATGTAATCGTTTAGGGTTCACCATATTGCATTCATATTAACCATTAAGGAAGCTTGTACACAAGCCTTATGCATAAATCTCTATGCATAGGTTTTATGCATAAAGATATGGGACATTACTGTAGGCCATCTAGAATGCTAGTTAAGTCAAGTTAGGAGTGGTTTTTGTGAGTAGGTGGTTATAGTGGAGGGGGAGCCCTCGATCTTTTCACTATCCTTCTCTTGTAAAAGAGAAAAATACGCAAAAAAAGAGTAAATGCCCACATAAGATGAAGAGTTGACTGAGTACAAGGTTTATTAGTAAAAAACTACGAGTATTACTAAAAAATGAGATATTTTGGGTATAATGATTCATTTTTAACACATGTGTAAGGAAAAGGGGGCCCTTAAAGGAGGTGCCTATTTCACATGTGTGGTGGAGTTTTAAACTCAAAAATATTGTGATATTTTTATCTCTCCTCTCTCTTGGATCAAACCAAATCAAAAGGGAACCAAACTAGGTCCAAATCTTGTCCAACCAAACTGAACCTAGAAAATTCTAGAAATTAGTTGGACTTGGTTAGAGGCCTCCCTCACCTATAAATTAGTTGGACTTGGTTAGAGGCCTCCCTCACCTATAAAGAGATCCTTAGCCCTTTGTAAAAATATATGAGAACTATACTATGCCAATATTATGCTGAAATAATGATGTTTTCTATCCTCTAAAAACTTCTATAAAATTAAAGAGATTGAGGCTTTTCTCTCTCTTCAATCTTCCTTGGTGACTCCTACAACATACCAAACCAATTGATTGGTTGGGGGGCTCTATTGTGATCAAAGAATCAAGTAAATTAGAAGGTAAAGTGTGGATTATTGTCTTTTTCTTATTAAAACTCTAAATGCTTCTCTTCTCAACCCCTCTCAAGCTTGAGAAGCTTTAATTTGAATGGCTTTTGATTACTATTGAAGTTCTTTTATGAATTGTAATAAAGAAACACATAAATTTCTAATTATGCTTAATTTTAATGGTTTTTAAGCAATTCTCTCTCTCCCCCCAAAGAAAGGTCATTCCTATGACCTATTCTCAATCCAAATGAAGCTTCTCATGAAGCATTTCTTTAATCCAAAAGTAATTTCTATGCTTGTCTGATTGGAGGCCAAAATAATAGCTTTTTAATGCTTTTATGATATTTATTTCATAGAGAAATTATTAATCAGTCCATAATTGGATAATGATCCAATTAGTGATCATTCTAATCATATCAATAATATTAAACTTCATTCTTTCAATTAAATTGAGAATTATCAGTAATAGCAGCGGAGCTATGGTAAAATTTTTGTAAAATAAACACATAAAACCTTCTCATTCATAATATGAAAAGAGAACTTCCTACCATATTCTAGGACTTATCATCCTAGATTAATTGAATGATTCTCATTGAAATCATGGGAAATTTGATTTTTATGTTTATGCTTAATTAATAAATTAGGAAAAAGAGAAATTCTAGTAATTTATTTTTATGTTAAAAGAGGAATCCCCATGATAATGAAAATCCATGTATTCCAAAGAATTAAGAGAAAAATTTGGAATACTAATATAATGTATATTTTATGTAGAAATTAAAGAAAGATTTTAGTTAAATTTATCTTTTTGTATAGATAAATTTTTATGATGAGAGAGGAATTCCCACCATATTGAAATTCAAATATTTAAATAAGGAAAGTATAATTCCTAGTGCAAAGGAATTAATGAAGATTTTTATTTGATTTTTAAGAGAAAATTTAGTTAAATTTATCTTTTTGCATAGATAGGTTTAAATGATAAAAGAGTAATTCCTATTACATTTGGAATTCCATCAATTGGATGGGAAAAGAGAAATTCCTATCACATTGGAATTATTGGATAATTCATTTAAATTTAAAGATGAATTTTTAGATACATTTATTTATCTATGAGAAATAATTAAATGTTAAAAGAGGAATTCCTATTACATTTGGAATTCCATCAATTGGATGGGAAAAGAGAAATTCCTATCACATTGGAATTATTGGATAATTCATTTAAATTTAAAGATGAATTTTTAGATAAATTTATTTATCTATGAGAAATAATTAAATGTTAAAAGGGGAATTCCTATTGCATTTGGAATTCCATCATTTGGATGGGAAAAGAGAAATTCCTAGTATATTAAAATTATGGGATAATTTATTTAAATTCAAAGATGATTTTTTAGATAAATTTATTTATCTATGAGAAATATTTAAATGTCAAAAGAGGAATTCTTATGACATTTGGAATTCCATCATTTAGACGGGCAAAGAGAAATTTCTAGCATATCAAAATAATGGATATTTTAATTTAGATAAATTTATTTTATGAGAAATAATTGATGGGAAAAGAGGAATTCCCATGACATTGGAATGTAAAAAATTAAATGCAAAAAGAGGAATTCCCATGGTAATTGGGATCTAAGAAATTAAATGGGAAGAAGAGGAATTTTTAGTATAATTCAATTTATGATTATTTACCAAAAGTGGAAATATGGGTAGAATTAATTTCTACAAATTCCATGAATTCTTTTATTCAAAAGAAGAATACTGAATATGGCTTGGCAAAGAGTACAAGCCATTCAAGACCTCCATTGTAGTTAGAGAGAATATTCCCAACTTTCGGGACTTGATATCTATGCTGATCATAAAAGAAAAGGCTTTAGGAGGCGAGGATTCTTCTTCACAAATCAAGAACACATCAAAACATGCCTTCTACTCTAATTTAGGTAGAGGCAGAGGTAGAGGTTGTGGTCAAGGCCAAGGTGGTGGCCGACAAGGAAATTAGAATTATTGACAAAAAGAGTCCAATGATTCACAACAGCAATCATACACAGGTGGAAGAGGCCAGTCTAGAGGTAGGAGGAGCCAAAGAGACCGAGGTGGTTGTGGTAAAGAAATCATAATGCAAATAGCATAGAGTCCTATTACTTTGGTAACTAGGACACATGATGGCAAAGGACAGCTACAAAAAGCAGAATGACATTAAAAGTGGAAAGTTGCAGCAGCAACAACAAGGCAACTATGCATTATCTAGCAAACATGGAGATGATGACAGAAGTGAGCAACTATTTGTGATGTAGCATATGCTTAGTTCCATAACAGGGGATGTGTCAGGATCTCAAGATATATGGTATGTGGATTCTGCGCCTCTAACCACATGACCAATCATGTTGAGTGGTTTAGAGATATGCAAAAAATGGAAAAACCAAGTTATGTAGAAACAGGTGATGATACTGCACATCCCATTACGCATGTTGGTAAAATGCCATTGTCTATGCAGGATGGCAAAATGAAGTACTTGGCTAATGTACTTCATGTTCCTAATATTTCAAAGAACCTTGTTTCTGTTGGATAGATGGGTGAGCAGGGTCTACAACAAGTGAGGTTTAATTCTTAAGGATGTTTTGTGGAAGACTTCACAAATAAGTGTCGCTTGGTTTTGGAAAGGGTAACAAAAATGGTAGGATGTTTACTTTGGATGTGAACATGCCTGAGATAAAGGCAGCCATGTTTGCACATGGAACAGGTATCATTGCAGATATTGACATATGGCACAAGTGCATTGGTCATGTGAATGTACAGTGAGATTGAAGTCTATGCAGGTCTAAAATACTGTTGTAGGCTTGCCAAAGTTTAAGGTTAACGGTATGCATATTAAAGTATGTGAAGCATGCCAGCTTGGTAAGCAAGACAAACATGCTTTCCCACATGAAAAGCATGTCACTGCAAGGCCATTGGATGTTATACATTCAGATGTATGGGGACCGACCAAGACTACAACAATTGCATGTTGCAGGTACTGTGTTACATTCATTGATTATTTACTAGGTTACTCCTTGTGTAAGGAGAACCAGGGCTATTTTGAGGACACCTAGAAGTGATCCAGGTGTACGCAGGTCTACGAGGGTTAGATACCCTGTTGGACAGGTTGAGATATGATGGATATACAGCCCATCAATATGATTACATGGTAAAAGCTATTAAAATTACAGTTGTGTGATGAGCTATGGTGGATCAAATGCTAATTAAGATGTGATTAGTGAGAAATTAACTGATAGCTTAATGTAGGCATGGATAATCAAAAACCAGCAAATTCTCATTAGGCAAATGCCTCAATTTATAGGGTTTACATCCAAGCATCCAATCCCACTGATTTCTCCTTGATTCACTCCACCTCTTTTGCTTGATTCTCTCCACCTCTCCCAGAATATATCCACACCTCCTAAATCTCCTCATGCTACCCTTTATTCTCTCCCAGTAGATGCTTCTCACCTTTTCACAGGTTCTCTCACATTTACAGATTCTCTTTTATAGCCTCTTGCCAAGGGCTTGTTCCCGCACACACCCTATTCACTTGTATATTTCAACACCTCCCCTCAAGTGAATACTCCTAGCACACTTGGACCCTATACCAAGTCTCCCTCTTACTTGATAGTCCACGACCAGTGCCTCAAGTCCCTAAACTCATAGTCCTTGACACACTCTCTCTCTATCCAAGGCTACTACAAGTGCCCGTGACCTTGACTAAAGTGCTCACACATACATCTACCACATGGCCTACATCATCGATGGCTCAGAGGTGGTTTTACTCTGGTGGGGCAGTGTAAGATTCCTCCTCAGCCTGAATATCAAATAAGCCTCTACTTAGTTGACCAAGTACTAGGTTTATTAGTTAAAAATTATGAAGTATTGATTAAAAAAATGAGATATTTTGGAGTAATCATTCATTTTTGACACATGTGTAAGGAAAAGGGAGACCTTCAAGGAGGCGCCTACTTCACATGCTTGGATGAGTTTAAGACTCAAAAATAATAGGATATTTTTATCTCTCCTCTCTCCTAAATCAAACCAAATCAAAAAGGGAGCCAAACTGGTCCAAATTTAGCCAAATTGAAGCTCGAAAATTCTAGAAATCAGTTGGACTTAGTTAGTGGCCTCCCTCTCCTATAAATAGACCCTCATTTCTTTGTATTATTATATGTGAACTAAATTATGCTAGTATTACTCTAAACTAAGCTTAGTTTCTATTATCCTCTAAAACCTCTACAAAATTGAAGATATTGGAGCTTCTGTCTCTCTTCAATCTTCCTTGGTGACTCATAAAACATACCAAACCAATTGATTGGTTGGGGGCCTCTACTGTGATCAAAGAATAAAGTAAATTAGAAGGTAAAGTGTGGATTATTATCTTTTTCTTATTAAAACTCCAAATGCTTCTCTTCTCAACCCCTCTCAAGCTTGAGAAGCTTTAATTTGAATGGCTTTTCATTACTATTGAAGTTCTTTTATGAATTGTAATAAAGAAACATAAATTTCCATTTATGCTTAATTGTAATGGTTTTTAAGCATTTCTCTCTCTCCCCCCCCAAAGAAAGGTCATTCCTATGACCTATTCTCAATCCAAATGAAGCTTCTCATGAAGCATTTCTCTAATCCAAAAGTAATTTCTATGCTTGTCTAATTGGAGGCCAAAATAATAGCTTTTTAATGCTTTTATGATATTTATTTCATAGAGAAATTATGAATCAATCCATAATTGGATAATGATCCAATTAGTGGTCATTCTAATCATATCAATAATATTGAACTTCATTATTTCAATTTAATTGAGAATTATCAGTAATAGCAGTGGAGCTATGGCAAAATTTCTGTAAAATAAACACATAAAACATTCTCATTCATAAAATGAAAAGAGAACTTCCTACCATATTCTAGGAATTATCATCCTAGATTAATTGAATGATTCTCATTGTAATCTTGGAGAAATTGATTTTTATGTTTATGCATAATTAGTAAATTAGAAAAAAGAGAAATTTCTAGTAATTTATTTTTATGTTAATACAGTAATCCCCATGACATTGGAAATCCTTGTATTCCAATGATTTAGAGAAAAAAATTGGAATGATAAAATAATGTATATTTTATGAAAGGATTTAGTTAGATTTATCTTTTTGTATGGATAATTTTTTATGATGAAAGAGGAACTCCCACCATATTGAAATTCAAATATTTAAATAAGGAAAGTATAATTCCTAGTGCAAAAGGAATTAATGAAGATTTTTTAAAGAGAAAATATAGTTAAATTTATCTTTTTGTATAGATAAATTTTTATGATGAAAGAGGAATTCCCACCATATTGGAATCCAATTAATTAAATGAAGAAAGTGTCATTCCTAGTGCAAAAGAATTAATGGAGATTTTTATTTAAATTTTAAGAGAAAAATTTAGTTAAATTTATCTTTTTGCATAGATATGTTTAAATGATAAAAGAGGAATTCCCACTATATTAGAATTCAAATGTTTAGATAAGAAAAGTGAAATTTTTAGCTTAAAGAAATTAATGGTTATTTTTATGTAATTTTAAGAAGAATTTTAATAGATTTAATTTATGGAAAATAGGAACTCCCATGATAATTGGATTGCACTCATTAAAATGAGAAAAAGAAGGATTTCAAGTTTATTCAAAAAAATAGGTATTGATATTTTAGTTAAAAAGATGAATTTCCATGATATTTGAGAAAATATGGATTTGAATTAAATTCTAATGTCAAAAGATGAATTTCCATCATAATTCTACCTAATCAAGGTTGAGAATTTATGTGGAAAAAAGAATATCTTGGATATTTGAATAGGTAAAATCACTAAATGGATATTTACCCAAAAACTAGATGTTTAGTTGAAAGGAATCCTGGTAGAAACAAACAGAATGAATTTAGTTAGACTACGTGAGGTCGGACAGTAAACCTAATTGTCCTTCTCTCGAACTGAATCAGACAAAAACTTTGTGACCAATTTCAGTTACTAAATCCAAAGAATAGACTACCGGAACTAATCTAGTTTTTCCGTGACCAACCTCACCAAGAATCTAGTTGGATAAATGGATAAATGATGGGTAGATTATCCTCATGAGAGATCAAGGATCCTCATTATGAAACTGAGAATTATTGGAAAAAGGGTCTTTGGAACCGATCTCAAATTGGAATCTCACTTGCATTGGAAACTTTGTTTTTCATTCAAAGGACTGTTTTACGCCAGAGTGCTGGAGAAAGCCTTTGGCTTATGTTTTTCTAAGAGGAGGTTCATTGGAACAGCTAGGTGGGGAGTCATCGAGAGACGTCGCCCGTGGGCAAAGCCTGCCGAGGTCTTGACCAGCCTTGGTACGGTTAAAATGGTGTGCTTCCGGTACAATGGGTGAGGACCGACGAAGCAATCCCTGAGTGCTAGGACACCTAAGGAGGATCCTAGAGGGTTTTGACCAGGCGATACACGGGCTCGCAGTTGCTAGGACACTCAGGCGTACGTCGAGGAAGATATCTGCTAATGGATAAAAAGGAAAGGTTTTTGGGAACAAAAAATTGATACTGGATCTCGTTGGTTGGCCAGCTGGTCTTCAACGGAGAGTTTAGAGGATGCATTTTTGTAATACAATGGACTTGGAATTTTGGAAAATGATGATCAAAAAGTATGTTTTTTAATAATTATAATATAGAAAATAGTAAAAAACATAAAAAATTACTCAATAAATTGATTTAATCTATATGTTATGTGAATTTGTGATATGCAAAGTGGGAACATCATATAAATAATAATGTAAAAGGTATAGGTACATTTACTGTACTAGTCCAAACCTCGGATAGGGCATGTATACAATTTTTGTTCACAAACAAAAGGGGATTTGCAATTATTGGATATTTGATCTAATTATAGTTTTTGTTACCTAACTTTGCATGTGATGTTTCATTAGAAGACCTTGAAGTTTCCTTCACTAACTAGGAGAGATTGGCATTGTACCCTCTAAGCAGCCACTTATTCATCACAAATTTTCATAATGTACTTGGCATTGATAGGAGATCGTACACTCCCAACTAAACAAAGGAGACGAGAGGTGTTGATGGGTGTGTACACCCCCTTGCATTTTGGCATTAGCTTGGGTGTGTGAACACCCCCTTAGTAATAGTAACATTAGATTAGGCTAATGAGTTGTGGGATTTGGTTATTAAAAGATGTCATATCAAAAAGTGGTTACAAGAGGGCTAGTGAGGAGTTAGGATCTTGTGGAGATTATGGGAGCCCAATAGTTGCATGGGTATCCCAAGAGTCACATGGTAAGATGGCTATATAAATCCCCTCTTGTATGTAAATTGTACATTTATTCTTGTACATACACAAGATGATGGATATGAAATACACTATTATGTTTTACTTGTATGAGTTACACCTTTTGTCTATGCCTACATGCCTACATACACATGCTCATGGTGAAAAGTGGCAAGATTGTTAGTTTTGTGCCACCCTGCAATAGTTTTGTATTGTTGGTATAGTTGTCTCTGTGGTGGTTGACTTTGCAGAGAATTACATGATCTCACCACAACAGAAGATTTAGTCAAAGTACTACTTTTTTGAGTAGATATTACATGACACATTGCCTCATTTTTAATTTAAGGTCTTCAAGATATTTTATATCGATGTTGTCTATGAATCTAACAATTCCCATTCTTGTGTGCTTCACTAGGTGGTCATCATGGTGCATATTAGTTATTAGCATGCAATGGCGGTAGTGGATGGCATAACAAGCACCCCAGAGGAGAAAGTCATCTCATTAGAGAGTATAAATTTTACATTATTGATTGTCGCTCTCACAGTGCCCACTTTGTGCAACATTGTGTCCATCGTCATGATGAATTTTTGAGAGAGCATGGAGTCACATGGATAGGGCGATGAATATGGTCTCATGGATTTGGGGCATAGCTCAAGAGTGCTCATCAGTTTATTGGCTATATTCTTAGCATTGCATGACATGCTACCAAGGTGATTTGGAGCCTCTTTAAGACAATTCATGGAAAGGTTATCATGATGGTGCAAGTGCATGTGTCAAGCATGCCCTGAAACGTCACCAGCTCTGCCCGTGAGACATTGAATGCTTTTGAGATGCACACCAGGTAGTAGTGGATTGGTGCAATTCACATTTGACCATTAGTGTTGTCTCTTCCTTCCCTTAGCGAGATGCTAGGATTGTGAGGAGGTTATTTTGGTGTGTTGGTAGTAGTTTCCTTGATGGTGCTTCTCTAGGTTGTGTGACAGTGCATGGCAAACTTAAGCTACACTCTATTAGGAGCACATCCTATGATGACCCCACCATCTTTACACTGTGCCATTCATGCTTTTGCAGGCCATGTATCGATGGTGGCTCTGCAAGATGCGAGAGTGGGTGGAACAGGTGTTGAGGCCAGAGCAAGGAGAATAACCCCCCACCATTTTTTATCCTCTCACACTGCTTGAGGGGGTAGATCATGATTGTTTGATATATATTTTGATAGTGGGTGATGTTTTTGCAGTCATTGCCAAGTAGGGTAATGAGGAGGAGCTGGACTATTTTCAGCTGCACTAGGCCCAAGGGCACCCTTCACTGTGATGTGACTGATGATTATAGATTCTCATTTGATGCCCAAAGCATGGTAGTTGCAGGTCACTACTATGCGGAGGGTCAGATGTGCAAGGGTAGCATTGAGTTTATGCAGTATGAGTGGAGCAAGGAGGTGATTATATACTCTCATCTATGATGTTCCTTAGCCTAACACAAGCATGTGAGGATCTTGGAAACCCTCAGAGCTAGAGAGTCTGTGGATTGATAATGGAGCCTCCTCCCTCTTATTTGTTGTACCTACTGCCCTTCATTTTGTATCTCTCTATTTTCTACCCATATATATTAAGTGGGTGGGACATCACGCCCGTATGGCATCCCATGAGGGTGGAACTTTGCAAGTGGTTCCATGGGGCTGCTACCCCTCCACTCAAAAAGTTTCACCATCATCGGGTGGGAGGGTGTGTTGTCACCCGCTATTTTTTGCATAGTACCCGATAAGGTACCAAAAGGCATTACCTTAGTTATAAAACATAGCAAGACACATGTCTGGCTGTTCATGATAGAAGCGTAGAAGAGGATACATGTCTTGCTACATGTGTGAGTGGAATTAGAAAAGCTTCTAGAGGGGGTTCTCTATGCCATGTGAAGGATTATGCTCTACTACCTTCTTGAGGCACTTATAAGGGTCATGTGAAGGATCTTTCTTTATCTTTGGCAACTCACATGAGCTCGTGTTATTTGTCTATTTCACAAGAGAACATGACATTGCTTTCTTTCTTTTTATCTCGATTTTGGTTATTTAAGTCTGCTAGTTATTCGATGTTCTATGCTTGGTTTTCATCTCTTGTAGATGGCTCCTAGAAATCCCTTGACGGATATCATGAATAGGGAGCGATCTGCATGTGTGTAGCATGAGTCCTCTAAACCTTCTACTAAGAAGGTGTTTGGTGCAAGTTTTGTTGATGTAGTCCTTGCAAGACAGTGATCTCCCCGGTCTCCTACTTCCACACCTCCCGTTAGGGATGCAAACAAAAATGAGTTTTATATCTCTTTGCTGCCATGATCTTTCCAAAATCAAGGATAAGAAGGTCATTGTGTTGTAAGGTCTCATCCAAAACCTTACGTGGATGGATAGAGAGAGAGAGAGAGAGAGAGAGAGAGAGAGAGAGAGAGAGAGAGAGAGAGAGAGAGGAGGAGGATGTTGGCTATATATAGAGACATTCTATATTTGATTTCTCGGCCTATCATGTTATCCTGGCTACATGCTGCCTGCGGATGTCAAAGGTTTGATTTCTCATTCCGTCATCTTATGAGGTTTATGTTCACATCATGTTATCCTGGCTACATGCTGCCTGCGGATGTCAAAGGTTTGATTTCTCGTTCCGTCATCTTATGAGGTTTACTATCCTGATTGTGAATGTCACTCGTTTGATTTCTCGGCCTATCATCTTATGAGGTTTACTTTCAAGTACGTCATGTCAGAGGTTCTCTTTTTCATCATGTCTGGTCATCCTACCTATGGTGGATGTCAAAGGTTTGATTTCTCATCCTGTCATCTTATGAGGTTTACTTTCAAGTCATGTCATCCTAGAGGTTTGATCCAAGTTATAGTTGTCTCATTATCTTGACTCATAATATTGGAGGTTTGATCTTATGTCATAGATTTTTCCCATGGCAAAGATATGATTCTAGCTTTCCATGATATCCTTACTAACTAGAATGAGTGTCATTTTCTATTTTATTGTTTATTGACAGGTCAATCTTCCAAGTCAACTTCTCCAAGTAACCAGATTCTCTTACCAAATCTAGTTCATTTGCCACTGATTGGATGATCTTCCACAAGTTGACATTGCCATGCATGTCCTTGCGGCGGATGGACTATATTCCTAAGCAACCATATAATAGATACCTTTGTGTCTATTTCTTTGTGTACATCTTTTCGTGTACATCTCATATTTCTATAACAAAATTATGGTTTTCCATTTGTTATGGAGACTTCTTCCATATTACAGGGTTTATGGATCAGGATTGTATTTGGATATTGTTGAGCTTCAATATAGAGAATGTGAGATCCCCCTGTTCCCACCGAGCAACAGATTCGGGTACTAGCAGCGGAAGTAGCACTTCTCGCACGGGACAGGGGTCCCACATTCGGGGCCTCGTCCACGGATATCCGGACAAGAGACTAATCCGTCGGTTTTTCCAAAACCGAACCCGGAAAAAACTTCCCTTACCCGGAAAGCACGGGCGATTCCACCAGGATAATTTTTTACTCTAACGTAGTCAAGATCATTACTGATCACGCTGATCCAACTGCACCTATAAAGATACTCGGTCGGATCAAGGAAGAAACTTGCACTTGGATCATTGGGATCAACGCTTTTTTCCCCATCAAGAGGCACAGCCGTTGATTCCTATCCATAGAACAATTACTATCCGGGATTTACTTTATCTATCGTAAAAACAAAGTTGAGTCTCGATTTATGGATCCAGCCTAACCCCATCCGATCCCATGGGTTAGCCAACCGCCCAACCACTGTAGTGATGGGATCCAATTTGGAATTTGGTTAGGTTTTGTCCCGGGTACCACGGAAAAGAGTTCCAAGGCCCCCTAGCCGGAATTTCATGCAAACATAAAACTAGCCACACCACTTACACACCCAATATGAAAATTGCCTTTTTCTTAGCATCAGCTAACTTTAAAACAATCCTTTAATGAAACCATAGTACCACTGATCACAATCTCCCAATTTATCCAGTTGATTCATAATTTCCCATCATTCCTTCATCAGAGTATCTATGGCATCATTGGCAACTAGAACGCTCACCACCTGTCCACACAGAGGCCGTTTCCATAGTTCCTAGCCCATAATACTCGGCAATATAATCACTTATCAAGATGGACTCTCGTTGAAGATCAGCAAGATCAACCAACAGATCCATATAAAAGAGCCATGGACTCATCCGTTGAGGACCAGCAAGGTCAGTCAACCAGATCCATGCCCGGTTTCACAAAACAACTCTTACTCCTTGTTCCAATATCTTCCTCGACGCACGCGTGGGTATCCTAGGCGACCCAGAGCCCGAGCACCGTATGGTCAGCACCCTCTAGGATCCTTCGCAGGTGACCTAGCGCTTCACTCATAGGCCGCTTCCTTGGTCCCTCATCCACCGTACCGGAAGCTCACCATTTTAATCGAACCGAGGCTGGTCAAGACCTCGGTCGACCTTGCTACGCGAGACGTCCTCCATTGACTCTCCGTCAGCAGTTGCAACTTTATCAGTTAGGTCTCCACGACCTTAATCACAAGACGGTCAAAATGCTTCCCCAGCATTCTTGACATAAAACAGCCATTTACAAACAGCATTTACAAACAGTTTACAAATACAGTTTCTATATTAATTCTCATTTTTCCACATTATCCCTCATTAATCCACATTACTTATTCCACATTCCATGTATATGTGTACTCATCCAATCACCTCCTTTTCCATCTCTTCACTTCAGATTCCTTCACATCACATATCATATATTCACATCCATATCCACATCCATACATCCACATCCACATCCACATTCACATCCATACATCCACATCTACATGCTTATCTCCATTTTCACATCCTCATTTATACATCCACATCCCATATCCACATTCATACATACACATCCATATATCCACATCTACATCCACATACATACATACATCCACATCCACATTCCACATTCACATCTATACATCCACATCTACATTCACATTCACATACATCCACATCCACATTCCCATACATCCACATCTATACATCCACATTCCACATTCACATCTACATTCACATTCACATACATGCACATCTACATTCACATTCACATACATCCACATCCCCATTCCCATTCACATCTATACATCCACATCTACATCCACATACATACATACATCCACATCCACATTCCACATTCACATCTATACATCCACATCTACATCCACATTCACATACATACATCCACATCCACATTCCACATTCACATCTATACATCCACATCTACATCCACATTCACATACATCCACATCCACATTTCCATTCACATCTATACATCCACATCCATTCACATCTATACATCCACATCTACATCCACATTTACATCTATGCATATACATCTTCATGCATATATCCATTTTCATGTTCATACATCCACACTCCCATCTCCATATCCACACATCCACATACATACATCCATTTTCACATTCCCATTTATATAACCCCATATACTTTCACATCTAATCTTTTACATCACATCAATTCTCGCCCTATCACAACCCATATACATCTTATCCTATCACATACACTTCTTACCTCATCCCCCCATACACATCTTAATTCATCTTATCACATCCTAACTTATTTCATAAGCATCTTATCACCTCTTATCACACCTCTTATCACATCCTATCACTTTCCATACGCATCTTATCAATTCTTATCACATCTCATACACCTCTTATCACATCTTATCACATTTCATATCTTTTTTTTTTTTAAAGAGAATTCTTTTATTTGATATAAGATTTCTCTACACATTTATTTATACATAAATTCCATTTAAGGAGACTAACACTTTCGAAATTAAAATCAATCTTTTATGCATACTTTTATGTATGAAATAAAAATGATAAAAGTAACACTTTTGATATAAAAATTTATCCATTATGCATACTTCTATGCATGAAAATAAAAATGGTAAAAATAACACTTTTGATATAAAAATTTATCCTTTATGCATACTTCTATGCATGAAAGTAAAAATGATAAAAGTAACACTTTTGATATAAAAATTTATCCATTATGCATACTTCTATGCATGAAAATAAAAATGGTAAAAATAACACTTTTGATATAAAAATTTATCCTTTATGCATAATATTCAAATTCAATTTCTCCATGATTATAATGAAATTCTTTCAATTAATCTAGGATGATGATTCCTAGAATATGGTAGGAAGTCCTCTTTTTATGCTTTGAATGAAAATTTTTTATGCATAATTTTTATAAAAATTTTGCCATAGCTCCGCTGCTATGACTGATAAATCTCAATTTTTCTAAGGGATAAAGCTTATCATTAAGGAAATAATTAAAATGATTCTCTAATTGGATCCTTAATCCATAATGGATTGAATCATCAATATACATAAACTAAAAGCATAAGAAAAAGCCATTAATTTGGCCTCAAGCATAGCTTTATCTTGGGTTAAGGAAAAGCTTTATGAAAAGCTTGATTTGGATTGAGAATGGGTCATGAGTATGACCATTTCTTGAGTGAGAGAGAGAATTTACATAAGAATCATTAGAATTTAAACATAAATGAAAATTAACTTCAATAGCATTTATTAAATTATGTAACTCTTCACTACTATTCAAACTTCAATAGCATTTAAAAAAAACCATACCAATTAAACTTCTCAAGCTTGAGAGGGGTTGAGAAGAGAGAAACATTGAGAAATTATAGAAAGATGAATATTCACTAATTACCTTACAACTTGCTTGATTCTTTGTTCACGGTAGAGGCCCCCAACCAATCAATTGGTTAAGTATGTTGATGGAGCCACTAATGGGGATTGAAGAAAGAGGGAAGCTCCAAAAACTAGTGAATTATTAAATGAATTCACAGTTCTTGGCTTAGGTGGAGTAGAGTAACGATGCATGAACACTATATATTTTTCAACAAGGGTGAGGCTTCTATTTATAGGAAAAATTGAGCTCCTAACCAAACAAACTGATTCTAGAATTTTCTAAATCAGTTTGGTCAATATTTGACCATTTTTAGGTCAGTTAAGCTAACTTTTTGGAACTAGACTTGAATGAGGAGAGAGGAGAGATGAAATATCTCAATTTTTATGAGTTTAAAACTCATTCAAGCATGTGAAATATGCACCTCCTTTAAAGAACTCCCCTTCCTTACATATGTCATATTTTTAATATTGCTCATAGTTTTTTACTAATAAACCTTGTACATTTTCAACTCTTCATCTTATGTGAAATATGCACCTCCTTTAAAGAACTCCCCTTCCTTACATATGTCATACTTTTAATATTGCTCATAATTTTTTATTAATAAACCTTGTACATTTTCAACTCTTCATCTTATGTGAAATATGCACCTCCTTTAAAGAACTCCTCTTCCTTACATATGTCATACTTTTAATATTGCTCATAGTTTTTTTACTAATAAACCTTGTACATTTTCAACTCTTCACCTCATGTGAGCATTTACTCATTTTTGGGTATTTTCTTTTTACAAGTTGGATTTATCTCCTCCCTACACATGGATTGATGCTATTGGTCCATAGGAACCTTAATTGGACCATAGTCTAAAGATTTCTGAAAATCTAGACCCTTAGGCTAAGGTTCTTTATAGCTATTTTCAATTAATTCCAATTGCACATTGGAAAATTCTTTTTGAATTTCTGTTTCAGGGGAACTCATCTGAATTAGAAGAGATATTTTTCTATCCAAAAATATTCAAAATCTGAATATTCTCTCTCTAGAATATTTTTCTCTCTCTAGGCTAAAACAGATAGAAACAAGGTCTTTATATTTCTGAAGAGGGATTGACTACAGGGAAAGATACTAGACATCAAAAAGGGGGTGGGGGAGGAATCTTACATTCTACCCCACTTAAAAAAATGCGAGATGTCCTCATCTCGCAAACTGGGATAATTTCGCAAGATGCACGAATATGAGACTTAGAGAAAAATTTTAATCAAGATTAACCACCAAGATAAGTCTTAAAGAGAGCAAGATTCAAAATACGAACAAGATTTAAACTTTATTCATTCTCGGAACTTATACAGTAAAGATAGAGGAACTCTTTACACTTCCATAAGCCCGTCCATCATATGGTCACAAAAGCAGTCCTCACAAGCTGCACAAGTATAAGGTAACTCATCTATGGAATGATTCTGTGGGTTATTGCTGCGCCTATCTCAGTGGTATGAGGTGTTCTAACAAAAGGACCTCTGAGAGGCAAGCCAAAACCGGGGTAAAGGCATATCTTCTCATGAGGAAGAAAACACGCCAGTAAGAAGACCCGCTCAGAAAACCCAGGATGTCTTGATCTCATGACGCAGTAGTATCGGGGACCCAAACCCAAAGCTTCAATAACCATGGCCAAGCGGACATTGTTACGGAAGTGCTGCTGACCCCAGGGTGTTACTCTAGTTATGTCTTGATAGGTCCGCCATTTGGTCTGCGCTACAGAAGTTCCCAAGTGAGGGAAAAGTGAGCGCTCATACTGTTCTATAAAATCCTTCTTCACAGACTCACTTGCGTCTTGAAGGTGAGGAATCATTATGGATAAAACTAATTCTTGTTGCCAAGCCATGAAGGAGATTAGGAAGAAAGGAGATCGATGGAAGTAAGATTACTGTGAACGACAAGTAAAAGTTACGACTTATATAAAGGAAGGAGCTAGCGTAACTTAGAAGCCAATGGTAGCTTGCCACTGAAGTTTTACCGTCTTTCCATGATTTGGGTTTGGCACAATTTTCTATAGAAGGCATTAAGAACTTTGAGATGAGGAGATAAAAGAAGTTCGTAAGCTAAGTTACTTACTTTCTTTGAAGTCAGATAAGGCTCACAATATCTGGGGGATAACTTCTTAAACTCCCCAATAGATAAAGAACTTCTTTTGTGCCGTACTCGAATGAAGACCAATACCTTGGTATCCAAAACACCGATTTTCACTTCTGAACTCATTGTTCTGAATCCTTAAAACAGCGTGACTCCTGAGAAGTATTCTAGGGAAAGGGTCTTCCTTTTTTTTAAACAGAATCTTTCTTTTATTTTTGAGAGGGAATAATTTTAAGATCAAAAAGGGAGATTCTTACTCCTGTATGCCTCGAAGGTGGGGAGGAATCTTACATTCTACCCCACTTAAAAAAGTGCGAGATGTCCTCATCTCGCCAAGTAGAGGACAACTCTTTTTCTTAAGATCCAAATTATTCTAGGGTTCCTTATATTCTGGTCAACCCAACAGAATACGGGGATAAATATCCCTTATATAGAACTCATCATTAAATAAATTCATTTCAGATCATATCCTTCATATCTTTAACACGATAATGGTCCATCAGATCGAAATTTTTTCTTTCTGAACATTCCTCCACGGGAATTTCAGTCAAGCAAGTTTTCAATTTGTCATCCCTTAACTTGATATACCGAGTCAAGTGTTAACAGTAGTACTTTGACAGCACAATCCACTAATCTCATAGTGATTTGTTGAAATCATTATCATCATTTATCATTACAGGGACTCGTCCCATTCATCCTCATTGCGGTTTCGCTCAGCTTATTACATTTCAACTAAATTTCAAAAATCGTCATTTTTCAATCAGAATCCAATTCAATTCATCAATTCTCAAACAGAATTAAAAATCATATCAACCACATTCAAAATCATCATCTGGATAGCATTAACGCTTATAATTTCAAGTCTTAGATTTACTCGTATATACTATCGGTAAAGAGCTGCAGTTATACCCTCGGTATATACGGATAGTCATGATACTCGAAACTATAAGGTAAATACCATCATGTCTAGGTCTCAAGCAAGTCAGGGTTCCATACAATTGCGGTACTTCCAATTGAAGACCCAATTACTAATTTACGAATTTCAATTTGAATTAACAATTTGTATGAATTATATCAAACAATTACAACCTTTTTGTGCGTCTTGATAAACTTTTGACATAATTTGCTCCTCAGTTGATCTTATTGGAGATCTATGACTTAAGTCTGATAAATAGATTTTTCTTTATCCGATCGTCCGTAAAAAAAACATTTGTATATTTATATACAAGTTGCAATAATTACATAGATTGGTTCGGCTCCAAAATTCAAAATCTCTTCGAGAGACGTATAAGACGACGGTACTGGGCCATAGTCATGCCCTGTTACATAAGTTCTCTAACTGCGAAGGAAATTATTATTTTCTCCTTAGGGATAAATCGACTAAGGAGTCTATAAATTTGACATGAAAGTCTGAAATTTCGAGGTGTCGAATGATATAGAATGACACCACGCACCATTTTCAGCTTTAACAGGATCATAGTCAATGAGAGATTCTGCCACAGCATTGTATGGCGGTTGCAATGAGCGTGGACATATTGCCCTGCAACCCACTTATGTTGTATTCTCTCCAGTGGGGTAGGAAAATATAAATCCTTGAAATGGCGTGCAAGTCTTACTCGGCTTGTTTGAGTTGAAGCGGAAGAGATGAGATGCTCGAAGGCAAATGCAATCATATCTTGAGACTGGGTGAGGTCGGGAATACCAGATAAATGTGGAACTTCCATCTATAAAAACAATTTTTTTGATTAAAATTTCTTCATTAAAGAAGCTTACAGGATGAAAATACATTATGAAAATGCTGTTTCTGAATTCTTATTACCAATTTCAGATAAGAATTTAATTATCTTTATTAGCTTTCAAAACCTGGCTCTGATACCAACTCTAATTTTCGTGTACATCTCATATTTCTATAACAAAATTATGGTTTTCCATTTGTTATGGAGACTTCTTCCATATTACAGGGTTTATGGATCAGGATTGTATTTGGATATTGTTGAGCTTCAATATAGAGAATGTGAGATCCCCCTGTTCCCACCGAGCAACGGATTCGGGTACTAGCAGCGGAAGTAGCACTTCTCGCACGGGACAGGGGTCCCACATTCGGGGCCTCGTCCACGGATATCCGGACAAGAGACTAATCCGTCGGTTTTTCCAAAACCGAACCCGGAAAAAACTTCCCTTACCCGGAAAGCACGGGCGATTCCACCAGGATAATTTTTTACTCTAACGTAGTCAAGATCATTACTGATCACGCTGATCCAACTGCACCTATAAAGATACTCGGTCGGATCAAGGAAGAAACTTGCACTTGGATCATTGGGATCAACGCTTTTTTCCCCATCAAGAGGCACAGCCGTTGATTCCTATCCATAGAACAATTACTATCCGGGATTTACTTTATCTATCGTAAAAACAAAGTTGAGTCTCGATTTATGGATCCAGCCTAACCCCATCCGATCCCATGGGTTAGCCAACCGCCCAACCACTGTAGTGATGGGATCCAATTTGGAATTTGGTTAGGTTTTGTCCCGGGTACCACGGAAAAGAGTTCCAAGGCCCCCTAGCCGGAATTTCATGCAAACATAAAACTAGCCACACCACTTACACACCCAATATGAAAATTGCCTTTTTCTTAGCATCAGCTAACTTTAAAACAATCCTTTAATGAAACCATAGTACCACTGATCACAATCTCCCAATTTATCCAGTTGATTCATAATTTCCCATCATTCCTTCATCAGAGTATCTATGGCATCATTGGCAACTAGAACGCTCACCACCTGTCCACACAGAGGCCGTTTCCATAGTTCCTAGCCCATAATACTCGGCAATATAATCACTTATCAAGATGGACTCTCGTTGAAGATCAGCAAGATCAACCAACAGATCCATATAAAAGAGCCATGGACTCATCCGTTGAGGACCAGCAAGGTCAGTCAACCAGATCCATGCCCGGTTTCACAAAACAACTCTTACTCCTTGTTCCAATATCTTCCTCGACGCACGCGTGGGTATCCTAGGCGACCCAGAGCCCGAGCACCGTATGGTCAGCACCCTCTAGGATCCTTCGCAGGTGACCTAGCGCTTCACTCATAGGCCGCTTCCTTGGTCCCTCATCCACCGTACCGGAAGCTCACCATTTTAATCGAACCGAGGCTGGTCAAGACCTCGGTCGACCTTGCTACGCGAGACGTCCTCCATTGACTCTCCGTCAGCAGTTGCAACTTTATCAGTTAGGTCTCCACGACCTTAATCACAAGACGGTCAAAATGCTTCCCCAGCATTCTTGACATAAAACAGCCATTTACAAACAGCATTTACAAACAGTTTACAAATACAGTTTCTATATTAATTCTCATTTTTCCACATTATCCCTCATTAATCCACATTACTTATTCCACATTCCATGTATATGTGTACTCATCCAATCACCTCCTTTTCCATCTCTTCACTTCAGATTCCTTCACATCACATATCATATATTCACATCCATATCCACATCCATACATCCACATCCACATCCACATTCACATCCATACATCCACATCTACATGCTTATCTCCATTTTCACATCCTCATTTATACATCCACATCCCATATCCACATTCATACATACACATCCATATATCCACATCTACATCCACATACATACATACATCCACATCCACATTCCACATTCACATCTATACATCCACATCTACATTCACATTCACATACATCCACATCCACATTCCCATACATCCACATCTATACATCCACATTCCACATTCACATCTACATTCACATTCACATACATGCACATCTACATTCACATTCACATACATCCACATCCCCATTCCCATTCACATCTATACATCCACATCTACATCCACATACATACATACATCCACATCCACATTCCACATTCACATCTATACATCCACATCTACATCCACATTCACATACATACATCCACATCCACATTCCACATTCACATCTATACATCCACATCTACATCCACATTCACATACATCCACATCCACATTTCCATTCACATCTATACATCCACATCCATTCACATCTATACATCCACATCTACATCCACATTTACATCTATGCATATACATCTTCATGCATATATCCATTTTCATGTTCATACATCCACACTCCCATCTCCATATCCACACATCCACATACATACATCCATTTTCACATTCCCATTTATATAACCCCATATACTTTCACATCTAATCTTTTACATCACATCCATTCTCGCCCTATCACAACCCATATACATCTTATCCTATCACATACACTTCTTACCTCATCCCCCCATACACATCTTAATTCATCTTATCACATCCTAACTTATTTCATAAGCATCTTATCACCTCTTATCACACCTCTTATCACATCCTATCACTTTCCATACGCATCTTATCAATTCTTATCACATCTCATACACCTGTTATCACATCTTATCACATTTCATATCTTTTTTTTTTTAAAGAGAATTCTTTTATTTGATATAAGATTTCTCTACACATTTATTTATACATAAATTCCATTTAAGGAGACTAACACTTTCGAAATTAAAATCAATCTTTTATGCATACTTTTATGTATGAAATAAAAATGATAAAAGTAACACTTTTGATATAAAAATTTATCCATTAGGCATACTTCTATGCATGAAAATAAAAATGGTAAAAATAACACTTTTGATATAAAAATTTATCCTTTATGCATACTTCTATGCATGAAAGTAAAAATGATAAAAGTAACACTTTTGATATAAAAATTTATCCATTATGCATACTTCTATGCATGAAAATAAAAATGGTAAAAATAACACTTTTGATATAAAAATTTATCCTTTATACATAATATTCAAATTCAATTTCTCCATGATTATAATGAAATTATTTCAATTAATCTAGGATGATGATTCCTAGAATATGGTAGGAAGTCCTCTTTTTATGCTTTGAATGAAAATTTTTTATGCATAATTTTTATAAAAATTTTGCCATAGCTCCGCTGCTATGACTGATAAATCTCAATTTTTCTAAGGGATAAAGCTTATCATTAAGGAAATAATTAAAATGATTCTCTAACTGGATCCTTAATCCATAATGGATTGAATCATCAATATACATAAACTAAAAGCATAAGAAAAAGCCATTAATTTGGCCTCAAGCATAGCTTTATCTTGGGTTAAGGAAAAGCTGTATGAAAAGCTTGATTTGGATTGAGAATGGGTCATGAGTATGACCATTTCTTGAGTGAGAGAGAGAATTTACATAAGAATCATTAGAATTTAAACATAAATGAAAATTAACTTCAATAGCATTTATTAAATTATGTAACTCTTCACTACTATTCAAACTTCAATAGCATTTAAAAAAAACCATACCAATTAAACTTCTCAAGCTTGAGAGGGGTTGAGAAGAGAGAAACATTGAGAAATTATAGAAAGATGAATATTCACTAATTACCTTACAACTTGCTTGATTCTTTGTTCACGGTAGAGGCCCCCAACCAATCAATTGGTTAAGTATGTTGATGGAGCCACTAATGGGGATTGAAGAAAGAGGGAAGCTCCAAAAACTAGTGAATTATTAAATAAATTCACAGTTCTTGGCTTAGGTGGAGTAGAGTAACGATGCATGAACACTATATATTTTTCAACAAGGGTGAGGCTATAGGAAAAATTGAGCTCCTAACCAAACAAACTGATTCTAGAATTTTCTAAATCAGTTTGGTCAATATTTGACCATTTTTAGGTCAGTTAAGCTAACTTTTTGGAACTAGACTTGAATGAGGAGAGAGGAGAGATGAAATATCTCAATTTTTATGAGTTTAAAACTCATTCAAGCATGTGAAATATGCACCTCCTTTAAAGAACTCCCCTTCCTTACATATGTCATATTTTTAATATTGCTCATAGTTTTTTACTAATAAACCTTGTACATTTTCAACTCTTCATCTTATGTGAAATATGCACCTCCTTTAAAGAACTCCCCTTCCTTACATATGTCATACTTTTAATATTGCTCATAATTTTTTATTAATAAACCTTGTACATTTTCAACTCTTCATCTTATGTGAAATATGCACCTCCTTTAAAGAACTCCTCTTCCTTACATATGTCATACTTTTAATATTGCTCATAGTTTTTTTACTAATAAACCTTGTACATTTTCAACTCTTCACCTCATGTGAGCATTTACTCATTTTTGGGTATTTTCTTTTTACAAGTTGGATTTATCTCCTCCCTACACATGGATTGATGCTATTGGTCCATAGGAACCTTAATTGGACCATAGTCTAAAGATTTCTGAAAATCTAGACCCTTAGGCTAAGGTTCTTTATAGCTATTTTCAATTAATTCCAATTGCACATTGGAAAATTCTTTTTGAATTTCTGTTTCAGGGAAACTCATCTGAATTAGAAGAGATATTTTTCTATCCAAAAATATTCAAAATCTGAATATTCTCTCTCTAGAATATTTTTCTCTCTCTAGGCTAAAACAGATAGAAACAAGGTCTTTATATTTCTGAAGAGGGATTGACTACAGGGAAAGATACTAGACATCAAAAAGGGGGTGGGGGAGGAATCTTACAGAGAAGAGACTACAAAAATATTATTTGGCATCGTCACGAAGGTAGACCCAACCTACATGAATGGATCAAGACAACATCAAGATGGATGACGATGACTCCTTCAAAGCCTTTATGGCTATTGTACACATATAAGAGTGATGAAGTATATATGGGAGTGATGTAGCTCCTTCATGGCTATTCTATATATGGGAGTGATGTAGCTCCTTCATGGATATTGTGTATATGGGAGTGATGTAGCTCCGTCGCAGCCTTCATGGCTATTGTATAGATGGGAGTGATGTAGCTCCTTTGAATAATACTTTGTAACTATAAAATAATTTAATATAGCGGTAGGTGTATATAGAGCTGTGGGTTTTTCCCTTGAGCCCCCAAGGGTTTTTTTTTCATCCACAGTTAGAGACCCTTCTTTGAGCGGGGGTGTTGGCTATATATAGAATGTCTCTATATATAGCCCTAGGATCTCCTCTATATATACTCATCTATTGTGTGTATTCCACACACTTTGGGGATTCAATATTGTGTCTCGTGTGCTTCTCTCTCATCTCTCTCATGCTATTACCTCCATCTCCAACAGAGGAGATGGAGGCAGTGGCCTAAGGTTGTTGTGCATGTGCAACAATGTTCTCGGGTGGTTGCAAGATCAGGGTGCCCAGTTTTGTCCACTCAGGCACCCTGTAAACAGTAAAAAAATAGGCATTTGTTTACCTTTAGTGGCTAATCTCTCCTAGTAAATGAAGGAATTTCGTTTCAAGTTCTTTTGTTGGAACATCATATTCAAAGTTGGAAATATAGTTGCATAATTTGATTAAGCATTAGATAGTCAAAAGTCCTCATTTTCTTAGGTACAAAGTCAATGTATACACCCTGTCCCAAATTTGAGCTGATTCCATAAAATGCTAATATCTTTTACATATAAACTCATATGAGATTCCCACTTTGTACCTTAGATCTTCACATAATATGGAGCTTAACTTGATTTTTTGAGAAAATTTTAAGATATTTGTCTATTTTCTTTAAATATTTCAAGGTCTTTAAAGTGTTATAATATACGCCACTTTTTATACCCACAATAGGTACCTTTTAAAGTCCTCAATCTTGTAGATCAAAAGAGTGGGTAGATACTGAGACATTAGTAGAATGTGGTGGTTAGTGAAAATTGCAAATCCAATGGTTGGATTTTTAATGATCTCTTTTTTAAAATTCTTCCAGACTATCAGAAGGCCTGCAAATACTAATAATCTAATTAGTAAAATTACATTTTTGATGTGAATCATCTAAAACCTATAGGGACTAGTGTACTTGTAATGGTGCATCTATGGAAAAATAAATTGGATCACTCTAAGTATGGAAAGATCATTTGTTTATCATTTCATCATATTTTTAATTAATTTTAATTAATTAGACTAATTTATATTAATTTAAGTTATACTGGGTTAATTTAAGGGCAAGCATATTTTCTATTATTTGCTTGATCTCATTTTAAGTACCTTACCCCTAAAATTTGCTCTCCAAGCATTGTCCCAGTCCAGTAGAAACTGGATAAAACTGGACACCCTGATCTTGCAACAACCCTCTCATGCTTTTGTGCCTCTCTAACAACACTCACAAATGACGTATGGTCTCTCTTCTCAAATTTTATGAATCTAAATCCATTGGATTTTTCCTTATTGAAAACAAAAATTTATGGATGGAGGAAAATCTTGCAATAGCATCGACATTCGGGAGGTCTGAATCTTCAGACATAGGAGAGTCAGTAGAGCTAGATCGAGAGCCATTTAGAGTTATAGCTAGAGCCTTTGTGATAACTAATTAATGAATATACATTTTCTACTCACTTTGGTTTCTATTTAACCTTTCATATAATGACAGATTTGTACATGGACTATGGCTATTTCCCTATGCAAAACTCAGGAAAAAAGAAGTGGGGCTTAGCTGGGCAACAAGAACACTCTGGGTCCAGGGATAGCAGCTAGATTGTAAGATTCCTCCCCAACCTCTCAAGATGTCCAGTATCTTCCCGTATAATTAAATCCCTCTTCAGAAATATAAAAGATCTTGTTTCTAACTATTTTAACATAGAGAGAGAAAATATTCTAGAGAGAGAATATTTAGATTTTTAATATTTTTGGATAGAAAAATATCTCATCTTATTAAAATGAATTCCCCTGAAACAGAAATTCAAAACGAACTTTCCAATGTGCAATTGGAATTAATCGGAAATGGGTATAAAAAGGGCCTTAGCCTAAGGGTCTAGATTTTCTGAAACTTTTGGATTATGGTCCAATTAAGGTTCCTGTGGGCCAATAGGATCAATCCATGTGTGGGGAGGAGATAAATCCAATTTGTAAAAGAAAATATCCAAAAAATGAGTAAATGCTCACATAAGATGAAGAGTTGACTATGTACAAGGTTTATTACTAAGAAACTATGAGTAATATCAAAAATATGTGATATTTGGGTATAATGATTCCATTTTGACATATATGTAAGGAAGGAAAGTCCATTCAATGAGGCATCTACTTCACATGTGCAATTGACTTTTAAATCTTCAAAAATTGTGATATTTTTATCTCTCCTCTCTCTTGAACCAAACCAAATCAAAAAGGAACCAAACCGAATCAAAAAGGAACCAAACTAGGTCCAAATTCAACCAAACTAAAATTTAAAAAATTCTAGAAATCAGTTAGCTTTGGTTAGAGCCTCCCTCTCCTATAAATAGAACATGAGTCCTTTGAAAAAAGGAGGAGAATTTTACTATACTAGAATTATGCTGAAATAATGCTAATTTTTACTATTCTCTAAAATTCTCTCCAAATTGAAGAAATTGGAGCTTCCCTCTTTCTTCAATTCCCATTGGTGGCTCCATCAACATACTAAACCAATTGATTGGTTGGGGGCCTCTACCGTGAACAAAGAATCAAGCAATTTGTAAGGTAAATGGTGAATTTTGATCTTTTCTATAATTTCTCAATGTTTCTCTCTTCTCAACCCCTCTCAAGCTTGAGAAGCTTAATTGGAATGGTTTTTGAATGCTATTGAAGTTAATTGATGAATGGTAGTAAGTAATTACATAAATTGATGAATGCTATTGAGTTTAATTGATGAATGATAGTAAAGAATTACATAAATTTCCAGTTATGATTAATTCTAATGGTTTTTATGTAATTTCTCTCTCTCTCTCACTCAAGAAATGGTCATACTCATGACCCATTCTCAATCCAAATGAAGCTTTTCATAAAGCTTTTCCTTAATCCAAGATTAATCTATGCTTGAGACCAAATTAATGGCTTTTTTCTATGCTCTTAGTTTATGTATTTTATGAATATTGATGATTCATTTTATTATGGGTTAATGATCCAATTAGGGATCATTCTAATCATTCCCTTAATGATAAGCTTTATCTTTTAAAATAATTGAGATTTATCAGTCATCGCAGCGGAGCTATGGCAAAATCTTTGTAAAAATTACACATAAAATAATTTCATTGAAAGCATGAAAAGAGGACTTCCTACCATATTCTAGGAATTATCATCCTAGATTAATTGAAAGAATTTTATTGTAATCATGGAAAAATTAATTTTTATGTCATGCATAATTGATGAATTAAGAAAAAGAGGATTTCTAGTAATTAAATTTTATGCTAAAAGAGTAATTCCTATCAATTCTATACTCTAAAAGTATCTTTTTATGCATAGAAGATGCATATTGATTATTATATTTGATTTTCATGCATAGAGGTATGCATAAAAGATTATTATTTTAATATAAAAGTGTTACTTTTATCATATTTGATTTTCATGCATAGAGGTATACATAAAAGATTATTATTTTAATATAAAAGTGTTACTTTTATCATATTTAATTTTCATGCATAGAGGTATGCATAAAAGATTATTATTTTAATATAAAAGTGTTACTTTTATCATATTTGATTTTCATGCATAGAGGTATGCATAAAAGATTATTATTTTAATATAAAAGTGTTACTTTTATCATATTTGATTTTCATGCATAGAGGTATACATAAAAGATTATTTTTTTATTATAAAAGTGTTACTTTTATCATATTTGATTTTTATGCATAAATGGGTGCATAAAAGATAAATTTTTATACTAAAAGTGTGATTTTCATCATAAATGGATTTTATGCATAAATTAGATGCATAAGAGAAATTCTTTTATTCTAAAAGTGTTATTCCTACTAAATTGGATTTATGCATGGTAAGATGCATAAAGAATTTATTTTAATCCAAAAGTGTCATTCTCATTTAAAATGAATTTATGCATAGGAAGTTGCATAAAAGATTGATTTTTATTTCGAAAGTGTTAGTCTCCTTAAATGAAATTTATGCATAAATAGATGTTTAAAGAAATCTTATATCAATTATAAGAAATCATTTGTATTCTATAAATAGATATTAGGATGTGATAAGATGCGTATGGGAAGTGAGAGGATGTGATATGAGGTGTATGAGATATGATGGGATGTGATAAGATGTATATGAGATGTGATAGGATGTCATAAGAGGTGTATGAGATGTGATAGGATGTGCTAAGATGAGTTAGGATGTGATAAGATGTGTATGGGATGAGGTAAGAAGTGTATCTGATGGGATAAGATGTATATGGATTGTGATAGGGCGAGAATGGATGTGATGTGGATGTATGAATGTAGATGTGGATGTGGATGTGTATGTATGGATGTGAATGTGAATGTGGATGTGTATGTATGGATGTGTATATATGAATGTGAATGTGGATGTGGATGTGTATGTATGGATGTGGATGTGTATGTATGAATATGAATGTGAATGTGGATGTGGATGTGGATGTGGATGTATGGATGTAGATATGGATGTGGATGTTTGTATGTGGATGTGGATGTATGAATGAGGATGTGAAAAATGGATGATGCATGTAGATGTGGATGTATGGATGTGAATGTGGATGTGGATGTGGATGTGGATGTATGAAAGTTTTCTATTTGTTAATTATTATGCCGTGCGGTACCCATGTGCAATCTGTCATGGGGCGATGTTTCCATTTTACATAGTATTCTGGTATCCCCCGCCGGAACCGTTTTTTCAAAATGAGTTCTGGTTCAAAAGGTGTGACGGCGGGTGTGGCACCATCTGCAAGCATAGGTACATGGCGCCCAAAACGGGTGTCAGGGACAAACCTTTTGAGAAGGCTTATATGAAATGCATTATGTATGTGTACTGTGGGCAGGCAAATCTATTTTGTAGGTGACTCCATTGTAAGATTTGAGCACTTTGTATGGGCCATAGAAGCGGTGATTGAATTTGCGTGTGAGATTGGCGGGGAGTGCAATGTTTTGTGCACTAACCAAGACCAAGTCTCCCTCATGAAATTCATCATCGTGCCTTTTCTTGTTGGCATGTTTCACGTATCTGACTTTGATTTGTTCTAGATGCTGCTGTGCAATACGCATTCTTTTCTGCCACTGCTGCAAAAAGTCCTCTGCATCTGCATCTTCTGCATACACGTCGCCGGTGGCAATGGCGAGAGGTGTAATGACTTCCTTCCAGGTGGCCAATTCAAACGGCGTGTACCCAGTAGCACTGTGCACGGAGTTGTTATAATGGAATTCTAAAATTTCTAGATAATTTGCCCAATCTTTCTGATCTGCACGCACATAATTGCGAATGTAGTCCTCTATACCTTGATTGATGTGCTCTGTTTGGCCATCTGTTTGTGGGTGATAGGCTGAAGACATGCGTAGTGTATCCATTAACTTAAACAGTTCTCTCCACATGTTGCTCATGAATCTACTGTCCCTGTCTGATACTATAGCCGTTGGCAGCCCATGGTATTTGAACACCTGACTAAAATACAGCTTTGCAGTCTGATAGGCCGTGAGTGGTGGTTTTGATGGAATGAAGTGGGCTTGCTTAGAAAAATAATCCACTACCACAAATATGGTGTTGTACCCATGGGACTCCGGGAGATCCACAATAAAATCCATACTCACAATGTCCCACGGCCTTGACGGGACGGGCATGGTTTTCAACAAACCTGCTGGTTTGACTCGCTGTGCCTTTACGAGTTGACATGTTGGGCATGTACGAACATATTTGATGACATCTTCCGTCATGCGTGGCCAGAAAAAATGACGTCAAAGCTGCTCGAGCGAGCGCTTCTGCCCACCATGCTCGGCCAGCTTACAATCGTGGGTTTCCCAAAGTAGCATGGCTTTGAGGTCTGGGTCATCGGGTACATACACCTTTTGGTGGGCGTAGAATATTCCATCTTTAATTTCAAATAAACCTACGGCTGCTGTACCATTGTGTAAATCTGTGGCCATGCGCATGATTGCTGCATCTAATTTCTGAGCATCCCTGATTTTGTCCAATAGTGCCCCATTTGCCACACTGACTGCATTTACCTGCGGCATACGACTCAGAGCATCTGGCATCAAGTTTTGCTTTCCTGGTTTGTGAATAATGTCAATGTCAAACTCTGCGATGAAATCCTGCCATCTGCTTTGGTGACAATTTTGGTTGCGTCTGAAAGTACTTGAGGGAGATGTTATCTGTTAGAAACTTAGTATGTTTGTCTTGCACATAATGACGCCATTTTCTAAGGCAATGAACCACTGCTTGCATTTCCTTTTCATGTGTGGTCCATCTGCGTTCTACATCACTGAACTTACGAGACTCATACGCCACCGGGTGCCCGTCTTGTAATAATACTCCTCCAAGGGCCCCATCTGATGCGTCTATGTGGATTTCAAACTCTTTGTTGAATTCTGGAAGCTTAAGCACCGGGGTACTACACATGGCGATTTTCATTTGTTCAAAAGCATCCTTTTCGGTATCGGTCCACTTAAAAGGCTTGATGCCTTTAGTTATATCAGTGAGTGGAGTGGCGATTTTGCTAGAATCTTTGATAAACTTTCTACAGAATTGTGTGAAGCCTATGAACTCGCGAACTTCACGCATAGTTCGGGGTGCATTCCATTTCAGGACGGCTTCGATCTTCTTAGGGTCTTCCTGCACCCCTTTTTGATTGACGACAAAGCCCAGAAATTCAACTTTGGTGAGTGCAAATTCACATTTTTCTGGTTTGGCATACAGTTTGTGGTGCCATAATGTTTGAAAAACTTTGCTTAGGTGTTCTTTATGCTCACTCAAAGTCTTACTGTATATGAGCAGATCATCTATATAAATGATCAAAAATTCATCTAGATACTCTTTGAAAATATCATTCATCATCATGCAAAAGGTAGCCGGGGCGTTGGTTAGCCCAAATGGCAATACCAGCCACTCGTAGCTCCCATACCTTGTGCGAAACGCCGTTTTCTCAATGTCTTCTTCGGCGATGCGTATCTGATGGTATCCGGATCGTAGATCGATCCGACTGAAGAACTTTGCTCCCGCCAGTTGATCTAAGAGTTCCTCCATTACTGGGACGGGGTAACGATTCTTAATGGTAATTTTATTCAAAGCTCTGTAATCGGTGCATAACCTGGCTGTCCCGTCTTTCTTTGTGACAAACAGTATAGGTGCACCATACGGTGACTTGCTGGAGTGCACCATACCATTTTGGGCCAGTTCATTTAACTGTACCTTGAGCTCCTTGAGCTTAGTAGCATCCATCCTATATGGAGCTTTAGCTGGAAAACTAGGCCCTGGCAAGAGTTCTATTTTTTGATCCACTGATCGTTTTGGCGGTAACCCGGCTGGCAATTTCTCAGGCAAGACATCTTGGAATTCCTTCAGCACTTCGTGTATTTCTGCTTTGCCAATTTTGCATTTTGTTGGACGTGCATCATGTGCCTTCATTATGCATAAGTGTATTTGGCAACCTTGCTTGGCTGCCCTCTTTGCCTGCTTTGCACTGCACCATTCTGGCGCCTTGCCACAGCAATCTGTTACTGTGCGGGCATTACTTGCCCCTGCTGCATACATTGGAGTGTTTTGGATTTTGCTTCCAACGTTCTTGCTGACTATTCTATCCCCCGAGTGAGGACGGATACATGGCACATTAACTCCTGTACCCTGCATATCCAATATCATGTTATTTACACCTTTTCTCATAAAGGCAATGAGATATTTGTCGATCCAAGTGAGCCCGAAAATCACTTCGAAAGTATCCATTGGCACAACTATAAAATCCAATCACGCTTTCCATGCGTCTGCCTGCACCTGCACGTTGTATGCCATCTTTACATTGTCATCCTGTCCTTGTGCAAACGGCACTGACAACTTAGTGGAGTCGCACACCTTCACTCCCAGCTTTCTAGCACATTTTGGGGTGATGAAATTATGGGTGGCCCCGTATCCAACATGATGTTTTGTTCCAGGCCGTTCACATTGGCCTCAAAATAGACATTCTGCACTACCGCTAACTGGGCTGCCATGCATTTCGGTACTGCTTGCACTGCACCTACCCTTGGTGGGCTATCGCCTCGACGAGATGATGTTTCTGCGTCCTCAATCTCAGTGATTCTGAGTCGATCCATCCGTTCATAAGTATCTTCTTGCCCTTGGGCCTGAACGATGGTAACCCGACTTTGTGCGGGTCGACGAGGGCATTCACTGTCATAATGATTGCCTCTGCAACCTCTACATGGGCGTGTTGGGGGAGGTAGAGGGCGCCTAGCGGTATTGGTAAATCCCCCTGTACTGGTCGATTGGGATGCCCCCCTCCCCGGCACAAAGTTTCTATTCCCAGAGTTGCTCCCATATGTTTGGGGTACAATAGATCCACTCGACCTTGTCCCGCTTGTACTAGTCCCAGAGTTTTCTCCCCGGGTTTTAGGAGGAGTTCTCATTCCTGTTTTGCGGTTTGGCACCATTCCATCCCCCTGTTCCTGCTGCATTGCTTTTACTCTGCCACTTTCTGCTCTCAGTGTCGGACAGTCATTCCGCCATTGTGAGTGCTGCCTCATAATTTTCAGGCTCTTGCTTTTCAATCTCTCTACGGGTCCAGTCACGCAGCCCAAACAAGAACCCATGTAGTCTATCGGTAGCATGCATATCCATAATCTGCAGCATAAGTTGTCTGTACTTGTTGATATAATCTCGCAGTTTTCCATCTGCGTGTCTGAGATTACGCCATTCATCGCGTACCCTGAAGACTTCATTTCATGGTACGAAATACTCGGCCATATCCTTGGTAAAGTCATCCCACCTTGTCCACGGCCTCTTTGCATCACCTGCTAGAAACCAAGTGTATGCATTGCCTGACAGCAGTCGTGAGGCCACACGGATCCAGTGTTTATGAGATACTTTGCTCATGGTGAGATAATCCCCTGTCTCACGGATCCATCTTGTCAACACAAGCGAATCTCGTTGCCCAGTATACTTTTCCGAGGGTAACGGCTTATACTTCCCGTATCCCTCATCCGATGACTCTGAGTCTTGCCTGTCATTCCGTCTTCTGTGTTGCCGCCTGGGGGGGGACCTCGACCTCATTTGTCTTGGTGACGAAGGTCGGCTACCATCCTTCTTGTGTAGTTGATCGACTAAGGAGGCCAACATGCCTTCTAGCCGGTCTAGTCTGTCATTTTGGTGATCTTGCCAGCTCGGCCCTAGATCCCTTGGATCATCCATTTGGTGTTCTTGAGTCTCTATTGCCCTTCCCTCGAGACATCTATTATACCTTTCACATCGAATCCAAGCTGTTACTTCGGCGTCAAGTTCTGCCTGTCTTTCTTGCCTTGCTTCCTCCCCAATCCTCGCGGCTTCTTCCGCGTCTAGGTAGCCACCTTCTGTGGTCTTCCCTTTTGGCATAAGTCTTGACCAAACTCATCGCGTCGCGGCGTTTTCTGTCCCACTAATTATCCACTAATTATGTCTTAATCTACTTGTTAATTTATTAATTATCCACTAATTATGTCTTAATTATTTGCTAATCACTTTGTTAATGATGTTGATTTTAGTGTTTGATCCACCATAGCTCATCACAATGCTCAAATTTCAACATTAGAGCCAAGCCTAGAATGCATCAGGTTTATGAGCCCATTATTTAATTAATCAAGATTAGTAGATAATTAGGAAATAATCCAAATTTTAGTTATTTTTCACTTCACCTCTTCACCCCCAGCTGGTGGAGGAGCCCTAGCGCCTTGCATAATCATTTGCCAAACCATTCTAGCCCAAGGTAGCTAACCCAAAGGGGCTCCAGCCTATGCAATCAGATGCGCAAACCGGCACGTAGAACTGCCGATTTTCGTTGATTAGTGGGCGTCGTTTTTCTGAGGAGTTTTTGCCATTGCTGCTTCATCAAGTCAAATCTCTCTAATTCCTCTTAGCCCAAGGTGTATTCAAGCATTCTCTACAAGCTGGTGAAGACAGAATTCAGTTTCATCAAGTCTACAGTGAGATCCAAGCTCTTCATCAAATCTGAAGGTGACTGGTAAAACAGAGATTAAGCTTTCAATATTTGGTCAAATCTTGTGTTTCTTGGCTTAATCCTCTACTAGACGCATTGCTATTGATTCCTTTGAAATCATTTGAGCTCATTTGAAGTGTAAGGCACCAGATCTGGACTTCCCGCATACTCTGTTTTTTGCACACAAAATACAGCATTAATTTGCTAATGAGTGAGATTAATCAGTGCTAATCACTATATTTTGGTACAATTGAGGCTTCAAATTAACCATTAGGTATCTGATACAGATCCCTATAACTTCAGATTGCAAATCGGAGTTGGTTTGATACTCCAACCATCCCGTACAAATTGGTTACCCTTGATTTAATGTAATTTCTGGTAAAATTGTGCTGATAAATTTGTGAAAATCATCATTTTGCATTTAACCCTTGGTTAATGCCTGTAAATCTCACTCAAATTCAAGATCATTCACAACCAGAGTTTCATTTGGAATGTGCATGAGAATGAATGCTATACGCATTATGTATTGGGCACATTACATCAATGTAAAAATGGGAACAGACACTGCCCTTGTCCAAAATAAGGCAAGGGGTAAGACCTCCCGCATAAATTTGGGTTTGCATTGCATAATGACACAAGATAAAAATAAAAAACCCAAAGGAACTGTTAGCAAAACATTGAAACATATTGCTCATATGGAGCAAAAAGACCTGACGGACAAGCTCATGGCCCCAGCCATGAAAGAAGAAGAACATCTCCTTCCAAGAGGAAGATCCACACCAAGAAGATCTAAAGGAAGACATGGACATGAGAAGAGAAGCTACCCCAAGAAGACTGAAAGAAGAGACGGACACGTGGAGAGAAGCTGCCCACGACAAGAAGACTGAAGACAAGAGAAGATGTGAGGCTCCAAAGAGTGAGGAGCCATGTGAAAATCTCTAAGAAAGAGAGAGAGAGAGACCCCACAACCCAATGTAACCTGCCCCAAAAAAGTAAAACCACCTCTGAGCCACCCGTCGATGATGTAGGCCACGTGGTAGATAGATGTATGTGTGAGCACTTTAGTCAAGGTCGCAAGCAACTATAGTAAGCCTTGGACACATAGAGAGAGAGAGTGTCAAGGACTATGAGTTTAGGGACTCGAGGCACTGGTCGCGGGCTATCAAGTAAGAGAGAAACTTGGTACAGGGTCCAAGTGTGCTAAGATAACTTGAGGGGAGGTGTGCTAGGCACTAGTCACGGACTATCAAGTAAGGGGAGGCAAACTTGGTATAGGGTCTAGGTGTACTAGGAGTATTCACTTGAGGGGAGGTGTTGAAATATACAAGTGAATAGGGTGTGTGTGGGAACAAGCCCTTGGTTAGAGGCTGTAAAAGAGGATGTGTAAATGTGAAAGAACCTGTGAAAAGGTGAGAAGAATCTACTGGGAGAGAATAAAGGGTAGCATGAGAAGATTTAGGAAGTGTGGAGATATTCTGGGAAGTGTGGAGATATTCTGGGAAAAGTGAAGAGGTGGAGAGAATCAGGGAAAAGAGGTGGAGTGAATCATGGAGAAATCAGTGGGATTAGATGCTTGATGTAAACTCTATAAATTGAGGCATAGCACTAATGAGAATTGCTGGTTTTTGAGTATCCATGCCTACATTAATCTATTTGTTAATTATCCACTAATTACATCTTAATTATTTACTAATCACTTTGTTAATGATGTTGATTCTAGTGTTTGATCCACCATAGCTCCTCACAATGCTCAAATTTCAACAATACTCATGACCTATTCTCAATCCAAATAAAGCTTTTCATAAAGCTTTTCCTTAATCCAAGATTAATCTATGCTTGAGGCCAAATTAATAGCTTTTTTCTATGCTCTTAGTTTATGTATTTTATGAATATTGATGATTCATTCCATTATGGGTTAATGATCCAATTAGGGATCATTCTAATCATTTCCTTAGTGATAGGCTTTATCTTTTAAAATAATTGAGATTTATCAGTCATCGCAGCGGAGCTATGGCAAAAATTTTGTAAAAATTACACAAAATAATTTCATTCAAAGCATGAAAAGAGGACTTCCTACCATATTCTAGGAATTATCATCCTAGATTAGTTGAAATAATTTTATTGTAATCATGGAGAAATTAATTTTTATGTCATGCATAATTGATGAATTAAGAAAAAGAGAATTTCTAGTAATTAAATTTTATGCTGAAACAGTAATTCCTATCAATTCTATACTCTAAAAGTATCTTTTTATGCATAGAAGATGCATATTGATTATTATATTTGATTTTCATGCATAGAGGTATGCATAAAAGATTATTATTTTAATATAAAAGTGTTACTTTTATCATATTTGATTTTCATGCATAGAGGTATGCATAAAAGATTATTATTTTAATAAAAAAGTGTTACTTTTATCATATTTGATTTTCATGCATAGAGGTATGCATAAAAGATTATTATTTTAATATAAAAGTGTTACTTTTATCATATTTGATTTTCATGCATAAGAGATTATTTTTTTATTATAAAAGTGTTACTTTAATCATATTTGATTTTTATGCATAAATGGGTGCATAAACGATAAATTTTTATACTAAAAGTGTGATTTTCATCATAAATGGATTTTATGCATAAATTAGATGCATAAGAGAAATTCTTTTATTCTAAAAGTGTAATTCCTACTAAATTGGATTTATGCATGGTAAGATGCATAAAGAATTTATTTTAATGCAAAAGTGTCATTCTCATTTAAAATGAATTTATGCATAGGAAGATGCATAAAAGATTGATTTTTCTTTTGAAAGTGTTAGTCTCCTTAAATGGAATTTATGCATAAATAGATGCGTAAAGAAATCTTATATCAATTATAAGAATTCATTTGTATTCTATAAATAGATATTAGAATGTGATAAGATGCGTATGGGAAGTGATAGGATGTGATATGAGGTGTATGAGATGTGATAGGATGTGATAAGATGTGTATGAGATGTGATAGGATGTGATAAGAGGTGTATGAGATGTGATAGGATGTGCTAAGATGAGTTAGGATGTGATAAGATGTGTATGGGATGAGGTAGGAAGTGTATCTGATAGGATAAGATGTATATGGATTCTGATAGGGCGAGAATGGATGTGATGTGGATGTATGAATGTAGATGTGGATGTGGATGTGTATGTATGGATGTGAATGTGAATGTGGATGTGTATGTATGGATGTATGGATGTGGATGTGTATGTATGAATGTGAATGTGAATGTGGATGTATGGATGTAGATATGGTTGTGGATGTATGTATGTGGATGTGGATGTATGAATGAGGATGTGAAAAATGGATGTATGCATGTAGATGTGGATGTATGGATGTGAATGTGGATGTGGATGTGTGTGGATGTGGATGTGTGTGGATGTGTATGTATAGATGTGAATGTGGATGTGGGATGTGGATGTATGAATGTACATGTGGAGGTGGATGTATGAATGTGGATGTGTATGTATGGATGTGAATGAGAATGTCGATGTGTATGTATGGATGTATGGATGTGTATGTATGAATGTGAATGTGAATGTGGATGTGTATGTATGAATGTAAATGTGAATGTGGATGTGGATGTGGATGTGGATATATGGAGTGAATGGATGAGAATGAGTACACATATGAATGGAATGTGGAATAAGTAATGTGGACTGAGGAGGATAATGTGGAAAGACGAGAGTTCGATATAGAAACTGTTTTTTGTGACCTGTTTCTAAATGACTGCTTTATGTCAAGAATGCTGGGGAAGCAATTTGACCGTCTTGTGGATTAAGGTCATGGAGACCTAACTGATAAAGTTGCAACTGCTAACGGAGAGTCAATGGAGGACGTCTCGCGTAGCAAGGTCGTCTGAGGTCTTGACCAGCCTCGGTTCAATTTAAATGGTGAGCTTCCGGTACGGTGGATGAGGGACCAAGGAAGCGGCCTATGAGTGAAGCGCTAGCTCACCTGCGAAGGATCCTAAAGGGTGCTGACCATACGGTGCTCGGGCTCTGGGTCACCGAAGATACCCACACGTGCGTCGTGGAAGATATTGGAACAAGGAGTAAGAGTTGTTTTCTGAAACCGGGCATGGATCTGGTTGATTGACCTTGCTGGTCCCCAACGGATGAGTCCATGGATCTGCTCATTGATCTTGTTGATCTTCAACGAGGATTCCATCTTGATTTTTATATGTGAAAATATTGCTGGGTACTATGAGCTAGGTGGTGAGCGTTCTGGTTGCCAATGATGCCATAAGTACACCGATTGAATGAATGATTAGAAATTGGATTCAACCAGAGATTTCGAGGATTGTCATCAGTAACATAATGGTTTCATTAAAGGATTGTTTTAAAGTTAGTTGATGCTAAGAAAAAGGCAATTTCATATTGGGTGTGTAAGTGGTGTGACTAGTTTTATGTTTGCATGAACTTCCGGCTTGGGGGCCTGGGAACTCTTTTCCCTGGTACCCGGGACAAAACCTAACCAAATTCCTAATTGGATCCCATCACTACAGTGGTTGGGTGGTTGGCTAACCCATGGGACTGGGGGATGGGGTTAGGCTGGACTGATGGATCCGTAAATCGAGACTCAATTTCTGTTATTACGATAGATAAAGTAAATTTCGGATAGTAATTGTTCTATGGATAGGAATCAACGGGTGTGCCTCTTGATGGGAAAAAAAGCGTTGATCCTCCCAATGATCCAAGTGCAATCTGTCCCTTCAATCTGACTATGGAACTTATGAGTTTGGTCAGATTAGTTCAGTTAAGTAAGGCTTTTGACTACGTTAGGGAAAAGTTATCCTGGTGGAATCGCCCGTGCTTTCCGGGCAAGAGAAGTTTTTCCGAGTTCGGTTTGGAAGAATCGAGGAATTAGACACTGTCCGGATATCCGTGGGCAAGGCCCCGAGTGTGGGACCCTGGCCCGCGCAAGATGTGCTACTTCCGCTGCTAGCACCCCGAATCTGTTGCGCGGTGGTGGGGACAGGACCTCACAGTTGGTATCAGAGCCAATTGGCTAATAAAGAAACTGAGAAGCCAAATATGTCAAAAATTTATCAAGAAGCACAAAATGGTTGTAATTGTAATTGTGTGATATAATTCATACAGTTATATCAAAACTAAGAATCCAAATATGTCAAAAATTTAATAAAGAAACTGAGAAGCCAAATATGTCAAAAATTTATCAAGAAGCACAAAATGGTTGTAATTGTAATTGTGTGATATAATTCATACAGTTATATCAAAACTAAGAATCCAAATATGTCAAAAATTTATCAAGAAGCAAAAAATGGTTGTAATTGTGTGATATAATTCATACAATTTGTTATTCAAACTAAAATTTCGTAAATTAGTAATTGGGTCTTCAGATGGAAGTACCACAATTCTATGAAACCCTGACTTGCTTGAGACCTAGACATGATGGTATTTACCTTATAGTTCCAAGTATCATGACTACCCGTATATGCCGAGGGTATACTTGTAGCTCTTTACCACGGCAGTATATATGAGTAAATCTAAGACTTGAAATTATAAGCATTAATGCTATCCAGACGATGATTTCGAATGTGGTTGATATGATTTTTAATTCTGTTTGAGAACTGATGAATTGATTTGAATTCTGATTGAGAAATGATGATTTCTGAAATTTAGTTGAAATATAATAACCTGAGCAAAACCACAATGAGGATGAATGGGACGAGTCCCTGTGATGATATTCATAACTATAATGATGATAATGATTTCAGCAAATCACTATGAGATTAGTGGAAATTGCTACTGTTAGCACTTGACATGGTAGATCAAGTTAAGTGATGACAAATTGAGAACTTGCTTGACTGAAATTCCCGTGGAGGAATGTTCAGAAAGAAATTTTTCGATCTAATGGACCATTATCGTGTTAAAGATATAAATGATACGATCTGAATGAATTGTTATTTAAAGATGAGTTCTATATAAGGGATATTTATCCCAGTATTCTGTTGGGTTGACCAGAATATAAGGAACCCCAAAATAAATTAGATCTTAAGAAAAAGAGTTGTACTCTACTTTGGGAGATGAGGACATCTCGCATTTTTAAGTGGGGTAGAATGTAAGATTCTCCCCCAGCCTTCGAGGTATACAGGAGTAAGAACCTCCCTTCTGATCTTGTAATTATTCTCTCTCTAAAATAAAAGAAAGATTCTGTTTAAAAAGGAAGACCCTTTTCCCCAGAATACTTCTCAGGAGCCCCACCTGTTTTTAAGGATTCAGAACGATGAGTTCAGAAGTGAGAACCGGTGTTTTGGATGTCAAGGATTTGGTCATCAGTTAAAAGACTGCCCAGGATCGACAGAAGCAGTATGCAGATAAGAAGAGGACAGTTAGAGAATTCAAAGAAGCAGATATGGTCTTCATTCGAGTACGGCCCAAAAGAAGTTCTTTATCTTTTGGGAAGTATAAGAAGTTATCCCCCCAGATATTGTGGGCCATATCTGATTTCAAAGAAAGTAGGTGACTTAGCCTACGAGCTTCTTCTACCTCCTCATCTCAAAGTTCATAATATATTTCATGTAAGCCTTCTAAAGAATTATGTGCCAAGCTCAAATCATGGAAAGACGGTAAAACTTCAGTGGTAAGATACACCGTCGGCTTCTAGGTTATGCTAGTTCCTTCTTTGATATAAGTCGTAACTTTTACTTGTCGCTCGCAATAATCTTACTTCCATCGATCTCCTTTCTTTCTTAATCTCCTTTATGGCTTGGCAGCAGGACTTGGTTTTATCCATGATGATTTCTCACCTTCAAGACGAAAGCGAGTCTGTGAAGAAGGATTTTATAGAACTATATGAGCGCTTACTTTTCCCTCACTTGTTGGGAACTTCTGTAGCTCAGACCAAATGGCGGACCTATCGAGACATAACTAGGGTAACACCGTGGGCTCGGCATCACTTTCATAACAACGTCCGCTTGGCTATGGTTATTGAAGCTTTGGGTTTGAGTCCCCGATACTATTGCGTGATGAGATCAAGGCATGGTGGGTTTTCTGAGCGGGTCTTCTTACTTGCGTGTTTTCTTCCTCACCAGAAGATATGCCTTTATCCCATTTTTGGCTTGCCTCTTAGAGGTCCTTTTATTAGGACACCTCATACCATTGAGGTAGGTGCTGCAATAATCGGCCGAATTATTCCCATAGATGAGTTACCTTATACGTGTGCTGCTTGTGAGTGTTGCTTTTGTGACCATATGATGGACGGGCTTATGGAATTGTAAAAAGTTCTTCTATCTTGCTATATATATTCCAAGAATATATAAAGTTGAAATCTTTGTTCTTGTCTTGAGTCTTACTCTCTTTGAGACTTTTCTTGGTGGTTACTCTTAATTAAATTTTCTCTTAGTCTCATATATCGTGCATCTTGCGGAATTACCCCCCAGTTTGCGAGGTGAGGACATCTCGCATTTTTCAAGTGGGAGAGAATGTAAGATTCCTCCCCAGCCTCTCAAGATGTCCAGCATCTTCCCGTATAATTAAATCCCTCTTCAAAAATAAGATCTTGTTTCTAACTGTTTTAACCTAGAGAGAGAAAATATTCTAGAGAGAGAATATTCAGATTTTTAATATTTTTGGATAGAAAAATACCTCATCTTATTTAAATGAATTCCCTTGAAACAGAAACTCAAAAAGAACTTTCCAATGTGCAATTGGAATTAATTGGAAATGGGTATAAAGGACCTTAGCCTAAGGGTCTAGATTTTCAGAAATTTTTGGATTATGGTCCAATTAAGGTTCTTGTGGGCCAATAGGATCAATCCATGTGTGGGGAGGAGATAAATACAATTTGTAAAAGAAAATATCCAAAAATGAGTAAATGCTCACATCATATGAAGAGTTGACTATGTACAAGGTTTATTAGTAAGAAACTATGAGTAATATCAAAAATATGAGATATTTTGAGTATAATGATTCCATTTTGACACATATGTAAGGAAGGGGAGTCCATTCAATGAGGCTCCTACTTCACATGTGCAATTGACTTTTAAATCTTCAGAACCTGTGATATTTTTATCTCTCCTCTCTCTTGAACCAAACCAAATAAAAAAGGAACCAAACTAGGTCCAAATCTGGTCAAAATTCAACCAAACTGAAATTTGGAAAATTCTAGAAATCAGTTTGCTTTGGTTAGAGCCTCCCTCTCCTATAAATAGAACATGAGTCCTTTGAAAAAAAGGAGGAGAATTTTACTATACTAGAATTATGCTGAAATAATGCTAATTTTTACTATTCTCTAAAATTCTCTCCAAATTGAAGAAATTGGAGCTTCCCTCTTTCTTCAATTCCCATTGGTGGCTCCATCAACATACTAAACCAATTGATTGGTTGGGGGCCTCTACCGTGAACAAAGAATCAAGCAATTTGTAAGGTAAATGTTGAATTTTGATCTTTTCTATAATTTCTCAATGTTTCTCTCTTCTCAACCCCTCTCAAGCTTGAGAAGCTTAATTGGAATGGTTTTTGAATGCTATTGAAGTTAATTGATGAATGGTAGTAAAGAATTACATAAATTGATGAATGCTATTGAGTTTGATTGATGAATGATAGTAAAGAATTACATAAATTTCCATTTATGATTAATTCTAATATTTTTTATGTAATTTCTCTCTCTCTCACTCAAGAAATGGTCATGCTCATGCCCTATTCACAATCCAAATGAAGCTTTTCATAAAGCTTTTCCTTAATCCAAGATTAATCTATGCTTGAGACCAAATTAATGGCTTTTTTCTATGCTCTTAGTTTATGTATTTTATGAATATTGATGATTCATTCCATTATGGGTTAATGATCCAATTAGGGATCATTCTAATCATTTTCTTAATGATAAGCTTTATCTTTTAAAATAATTGACATTTATCAGTCAAAGCAGCGGAGCTATCGTAAAATTTTTGTAAAAATTACACATGAAATAATTTCATTCAAAGCATGAAAAGAGGACTTCCTACCATCTTCTAGGAATTATCATCCTAGATTAATTGAAAGAATTTTATTGTAATCATGGAGAAATTAATTTTTATGTCATGCATAATTGATGAATTAAAAAAAGAGGATTTCTGGTAATTAAATTTTATGCTAAAAGAGTAATTCCTATCAATTCTATACTCTAAAAGTATCTTTTTATGCATAGAAGATGCATATTGATTATTATATTTGATTTTCATGCATAGAGGTATGCATAAAAGATTATTATTTTAATATAAAAGTGTTACTTTTATCAAATTTGATTTTCATGCATAGAGGTATGCATAAAAGATTATTTTTTTAATATAAAAGTGTTACTTTTATCATATTTGATTTTCATGCATAGAGGTATGCATAAAAGATTATTATTTTAATATAAAAGTGTTACTTTTATCATATTTGATTTTCATGCATAGAGGTATGCATAAAAGATTATTATTTTAATATAAAAGTGTTACTTTTATCATATTTGATTTTTATGCATAGAGGTATGCATAAGAGATTATTCTTTTATTATAAAAGTGTTACTTTTTTCATATTTAATTTTTATGCATAAATGGGTGCATAAAAGATAAATTTTTATACTAAAAGTGTGATTTTCATCATAAATGGATTTTATGCATAAATTAGATACATAAGAGAAATTCTTTTATTCTAAAAGTGTAATTCCTACTAAATTGGATTTATGCATGGTAAGATGCATAAAGAATTTATTTTAATGCAAAAGTGTCATTCTCATTTAAAATGAATTTATGCATAGGAAGATGCATAAAAGATTGATTTTTATTTGGAAAGTGTTAGTCTCCTTAAATGGAATTTATGCATAAATAAATACGTAAAGAAATCTTATATCAATTATAAGAATTCATTTGTATTCTATAAATAGATATTAGGATGTGATAAGATGCGTATGGGAAGTGATAGGATGTGATATGAGGTGTATGAGATGTGATAGGATGTGATAAGATGTGTATGAGATGTGATAGGATGTGATAAAAGGTGTATGAGATGTGATAGGATGTGCTAAGATGAGTTAGGATGTGATAAGATGTGTATGGGATGAGGTAAGAAGTGTATCTGATGGGATAAGATGTATATGGATTGTGATAGGGCGAGAATGGATGTGATGTAGACGTATGAATGTAGATGTGGATGTGGATGTATGAATGTGGATTTGTATGTATGGATGTGAATGTGAATGTGGATGTGTATGTATGGATGTATGAATGTGGATGTGTATGTATGAATGTGAATGTGAATGTGGATGTGGATGTGGATGTATGGATGTAGATATGGATGTGGATGTATGTATGTGGATGTGGATGTATGAATGAGGATGTGAAAAATGGATGTATGCATGTAGATGTGGATGTATGGATGTGAATGTGGACGTGGATGTGGATGTATGGATGTAGATGTGTATGTATAGATGTGAATGTGGATGTGGGATGTGTATGTATGAATGTAGATGTGGAGGTGGATGTATGAATGTGGATGTGTATGTATGGATGTATGTATGTATGGATGTATGGATGTGGATGTGTATCTATGAATGTGAATGTGAATGTGGATGTGGATGTGGATATGGATGTGTATGTATGAATGTGGATATGGGATTGGATGTATGATGTGGATGTACGAACATGGATGTGTATGTAGAATAATGAATGTGAATGTATATGTGAAATAACGTGAGGTCGATATGAGTGAATGGATGAGAATGAGTACACATATGAATGGAATGTGGAATAAGTAATGTGGATTGAGGAGGATAATGTGGAAAGACGAGAGTTCGATATAGAAACTGTATTTTGTGACCTATTTGTAAATGACTGTTTTATGTCAAGAATGCTGGGGAAGCATTTTGACCGTCTTGTGGATTAAGGTCATGGAGACCTAACTGATAAAGTTGCAACTGCTGACGGAGAGTCAATGGAGGACCTCTCGCGTAGCAAGGTCATCCGAGGTCTTGACCAGTCTCGGTTTGATTTAAATGGTGAGCTTCCTATACAGTGGATGAGGGACCAAGGAAGCGGCCTATGAGTGAAGCGCTAGCTCACCTGCGAGAAGGATCCTAGAGGGTGCTGACCATACGGTGCTCGGGCTCTGGGTCCCCGAAGATACCCACACGTGCATCGTGGAAGATATTGGAACAAGGAGTAAGAGTTGTTTTCTGAAACCGGGCATGGATCTGGTTGATTGACCTTGCTGGTCCCCAACGGATGAGTCCATGGCTCTCTTATATGGATCTGGTTGATTGACCTTGCTGGTCCCCAAAACGGATGAGTCCATGGCTCTCTTATATGGATCTGTTGATTGATCTTGCTGATCTTCAACGAGGATTCCATCTTGATTTTTATATGTGAAAATATTGCTGGGTACTATGAGCTAGGAACTATTGAAAAGGCTAGGTGGTGAGCGTTTTGGTTGCCAATGATGCCGTAAGTACACCGATGAATGAATGATTAGAAATTGGATTCAACCAGAGATTTCGAGGATTGTCATCAGTAACATAATGGTTTCATTAAAGGATTGTTTTAAAGTTAGTCGATGCTGAGAAAAAGGCAATTTCATATTGGGTGTGTAAGTGGTGTGACTAGTTTTATGTTTGCATGAACTTCCGGCTTGGGGGCCTAGGAACTCTTTTCCCTGGTACCCGGGACAAAACCTAACCAAATTCCTAATTGGATCCTATCACTACAGTGGTTGTGTGGTTGGCTAACCCATGGGACTAGATGGGGTTAGGCTGGACTGATGGATCCGTAAATCGAGACTCAATTTTTGTTATTATGATAGATAAAGTAAATTCTGGATAGTAATTGTTCTATGGATAGGAATCAACGGGTGTGCCTCTTGATGGGAAAAAAAGCGTTGATCCTCCCAATGATCCAAGTGCAATCTGTCCCTTCAATCTGACTATGGAACTTATGAGTTTGGTCAGATTAGTTCAGTTAAGTAAGGCTTTTGACTACGTTAGGGAAAAGTTATCCTGGTGGAATCGCCCGTGCTTTCCGGGCAAGAGAAGTTTTTCCGAGTTCGGTTTGGAAGAATCGAGGAATTAGACACTGTCCGGATATCCGTGGGCGAGGCCCCCGAGTGTGGGACCCTGGCTCGCGCAAGATGTGCTACTTCTGCTGCTAGCACCCCGAATCTGTTGCGCGGTGGGGACAGGGATCTCACAATTTGTATCAGAGCCAATTGGCTAATAAAGATCAACTGAGAAGCCAAATATGTCAAAAATTTATCAAGAAGCACAAAATGGTTGTAATTATAATTGTGTGATATAATTCATACAATTATATCAACTGAGAAGCCAAATATGTCAAAAATTTATCAAGAAGCACAGAACGGTTGTAATTGTGTGATATAATTCATACAATTTGTTATTCAAACTGAAAATTCGTAAATTAGTAATTGGGTCTTCAGATGGAAGTACCGCAATTCTATGGAACCCTGACTTGCTTGAGGCCTAGACATGATGGTATTTACCTTATAGTTCCAAGTATCATGACTACCCGTATATATGCCGAGGGTATAACTGTAGCTCTTTATCGCGGCAGTATATACGAGTAAATCTAAGACTTGAAATTATAAGCATTAATGCTATCCAGATGATGATTTCGAATGTGGTTGATATGATTTTTAATTCTGTTTGAGAACTGATGAATTGATTTGAATTCTGATTGAGAAATGATGATTTTTGAAATTTAGTTGAAATATAATAACCTGAGCAAAACCACAATGAGGATGAATGGGACGAGTCCCTGTGATGATATTCATAACTAGAATTATGATAATGATTTCAGCAAATCACTATGAGATTAGTGAAAATTGCTACTGTTGACACGGTAGATCAAGTTAAGTGATGACAAATTGAGAACTTGCTTGACTGAAATTCCCGTGGAGGAATGTTCAGAAAGAAATTTTTCGGTCTAATGGACCATTATCGTGTTAAAGATATGAATGATACGATCTAAATGAATTGTTATTTAATGATGAGTTCTATATAAGGGATATTTATCCCAATATTCTGTTGGGTTGACCAGAATATAAGGAACCCCAAAATAAATTAGATCTTAAGAAAAAGAGTTGTCCTCTACTTTGCGAGATGAGGACATCTCGCATTTTTTAGTGGGGTAGAATGTAAGATTCTCCCCCAGACTTCGAGGTATATAGGAGTAAGAACCTCCCTTTTGATCTTGTAATTATTCTCTCTCTAAAATAAAAGAAAGATTCTGTTTAAAAAAGAAGACCCTTTCCATCAAAATACTACTCAGGAGCCCCACCTGTTTTTAAGGATTCAGAACAATGAGTTCAGAAGTGAGAACCGGTGTTTTGGATGCAAGGATTTGGTCATCAGTTAAAAGACTGCCCAGGATCGACAGAAGCAGTATGCAGATAAGAAGAGGACAGTTAGAGAATTCAAAGAAGAAGATATGGTCTTCATTCCAGTACGGCCCAAAAGAAGTTCTTTATCTTTTGGGAAGTATAAGACCCCCAAGATATTGTCGGCCATATCTGATTTCAAAGAAAGTAGGTGACTTAGCCTACGAGCTTCTTCTACCTCCTCATCTCAAAGTTCATAATATATTTCATGTAAGCCTTCTAAAGAATTATGTGCCAAGCTCAAATCATGGAAAGACGGTAAAACTTCAGTGGTAAGATACACCGTCGGCCTCTAGGTTACGCTATTTCCTTCTTTTATATAAGTCGTAACTCTTACTTGTCGCTCGTAGTAATCTTACTTCCATCGATCTCCTTTCTTTCTTAATCTCCTTTATGGCTTGGCAGCAGGACTTGGTTTTATCCATGATGATTTCTCACCTTCAAGACGCAAGCGAGTCTGTGAAGAAGGATTTTATAGAACTATATGAGAGCTTACTTTTCCCTCACTTGGAAACTTCTGTAGCTCAGACCAAATGGGGGACCTATCGAGACATAACTAGGGTAACACCGTGGGGTTAGCATCACTTTCGTAACAATGTCCGCTTGGCTATGGTTATTGAAGCTTTGGGTTTGGGTCCCCGATATTAGTGCGTGATGAGATCAAGGCATGGTGGGTTTTCTGAGCGGGTCTTCTTACTTGCGTGTTTTCTTCCTCACCAGAAGATATGCCTTTATCCCATTTTTGGCTTGCCTCTTAGAGGTCCTTTTATTAGGAAACCTCATACCATTGAGGTGGGTGCTACAATAACCGGCCAAATTATTCCCATAGATGAGTTACCTTATACGTGTGCTGCTTGTGAGTGCTGCTTTTGTGACCATATGATGGACGCGCTTATGGAATTGTAAAAAGGTCCTTTATCTTGTTGTATATGTCCCAAGAATGTATAAAGTTGAAATCTTTGTTCTTGTCTTGAGTCTTACTCTCTTTGAGAATTTTCTTGGTGGTTACTCTTAATTAAATTTTCTCTTAGTCTCATATTCGTGCATCTTGCGGAATTACCCCCCAGTTTGCGAGATGAGGACATCTCGCGTTTTTCAAGTGGGAGAGAATGTAAGATTCCTCCCCAGCCTCTCAAGATGTCCAGCATCTTCGCGTATAATTAAATTCCTCTTCAGAAATATAAAAGATCTTGTTTCTAACTGTTTTAACCTAGAGAGAGAAAATATTCTAGAGAGAGAATATTCAGATTTTTAATATCTCATCTTATTAAAATGAATTCCCCTGAAACAGAAATTCAAAAAGAACTTTCCAATGTGCCATTGGAATTAATTGGAAATGGATATAAAAAGGACCTTAGCCTAAGGGTCTAGATTTTCTGAAATTTTTGGATTATGGTCCAATTAAGGTTCCTGTGGGCCAATAGGATCAATCCATGTGTGGGGAGGAGATAAATCCAATTTGTAAAAGAAAATATCCAAAAATGAATAAATTCTCACATAAGATGAAGAGTTGACTATGTACAAGGTTTATTAGTAAGAAACTATGAGTAATATCAAAAATATGAGATATTTTGGGTATAATGATTCCATTTTGACACATATGTAAGGAAGGGAAGTCCATTCAATGAGGCGCCTACTTCACATGTGCAATTGACTTTTAAATCTTCAAAAATTGTGATATTTTTATCTCTCCTCTCTCTTGAACCAAACCAAATCAAAAAGGAACCAAACCGAATAAAAAAGAAACCAAACTAGGTCCAAATCTGGTCCAAATTCAACCAAACTAAAATTTTAAAAATTCTAGAAATCAGTTAGCTTTGGTTAGAGCCTCCCTCTCCTATAAATAGAACATGAGTCCTTTGAAAAAAAGGAGGAGAATTTTACTATACTAGAATTATGCTGAAATAATGCTAATTTTTACTATTCTCTAAAATTCTCTCCAAATTGAAGAAATTGCAGCTTCCCTCTTTCTTCACAATTCCCATTGGTGGATCCATCAACATACTAAACCAATTGATTGGTTGGCGGCCTCTACCGTGAACAAAGAATCAAGCAATTTGTAAGGTAAATGGTGAATTTTGATCTTTTCTATAATTTCTCAATGTTTCTCTTTCTCAACCCCTCTCAAGCTTGAGAAGCTTAATTGGAATGGTTATTGAATGCTATTGAAGTTAATTGATGAATGGTAGTGAAGAATTACATAAATTGATGAATGCTATTGAGTTTAATTGATGAATGATAGTAAAGAATTACATAAATTTTCATTTATGATTAATTCTAATAGTTTTTATGTAATTTCTCTCTATCTCACTCAAGAAATGGTCATACTCACGCCCTATTCACAATCCAAATGAAGCTTTTCATAAAGCTTTTCCTTAATCCAAGATTAATCTATGCTTGAGACCAAATTAATGGCTTTTTTCTATGCTCTTAGTTTATGTATTTTATGAATATTGATGATTCATTCCATTATGGGTTAATGATCCAATTAGGGATCATTCTAATCATTTTCTTAATGATAAGCTTTATCTTTTAAAATAATTGAGATTTATCAGTCATAGGAGCGGAGCTATGGTAAAATTTTTGTAAAAATTACACATAAAATAATTTCATTCAAAGCATGAAAAGAGGACTTCCTACCATATTCTAGGAATTATCATCCTAGATTAATTGAAAGAATTTTATTGTAATCATGGAGAAATTGATTTTTATGTCATGCATAATTGATGAATTAAGAAAAAGAGGATTTCTAGTAATTATATTTTATGCTAAAAGAGTAATTCCTATCAATTCTATACTCTAAAAGTATCTTTTTATGTATAGAAGATGCATATTGATTATTATATTTGATTTTCATGCATAGAGGTATGCATAAAAGATTATTATTTTAATATAAAAGTGTTACTTTTATCATATTTGATTTTCATGCATAGAGGTATGCATAAAAGATTATTATTTTAATATAAAAGTGTTACTTGTATCATATTTGATTTTCATGCATAGAGGTATGCATAAAAGATTATTATTTTAATATAAAAGTGTTACTTTTATCATATTTGATTTTCATGCATAGAGGTATGCATAAAAGATTATTATTTTAATATAAAAGTGTTACTTTTATCATATTTGATTTTCATGCATAGAGGTATGCATAAGAGATTTTTGTAATTATAAAAGTGTTACTTTTATCATATTTGATTTTTATGCATAAATGGGTGCATAAAAGATAAATTTTTATACTAAAAGTGAGTTTTTCATCATAAATGGATTTTATGCATAAATTAAATGCATAAGAGAAATTCTTTTATTCTAAAAGTGTAATTCCTACTAAATTGGATTCATGCATGGTAAGATGCATAAAGAATTTATTTTAATCCAAAAGTGTCATTCTCATTTAAAATGAATTTATGCATAGGAAGATGCATAAAAGATTGATTTTTATTTCGAAAGTGTTAGTCTCCTTAAATGGAATTTATGCATAAATAGATGCGTAAAGAAATCTTATATCAATGATAAGAATTCATTTGTATTCTATAAATAGATATTAGGATGTGATAAGATGCATATGGAAAGTGATAGGATGTGATATGAGGTGTATGAGATGTGATAGGATGTGATAAGATGTGTATGAGATGTGATAGGATGTGATAAGAGGTGTATGAGATGTGATAGGATGTGTTAAGATGAGTTAGGATGTGATAAGATGTGTATGGGATGAGGTAAGAAGTGTATCTGATGGGATAAGATGTATATGGATTGTGATAGGACGAGAATGGATGTGATGTGGATGTATGAATGTAGATGTGGATGTGGATGTGTATGTATGGATGTGAATGTGAATGTGGATGTGTATGTATGGATGTATGGATGTGGATGTGTATGTATGAATGTGAATGTGAATGTGGATGTATGGATGTAGATATAGATGTGGATGTATGTATGTGGATGTGGATGTATGAATGAGGATGTGAAAAATGGATGTATGCATGTAGATGTGGATGTATGGATGTGAATGTGGATGTGGATGTGTATGTATAGATGTGAATGTGGATGTGGGATGTGGATGTATGAATGTAGATGTGGAGGTGGATGTATGAATGTGGATGTGTATGTATGGATGTGAATGAGAATGTGGATGTGTATGTATGGATGTATGGATGTGGATGTGTATGTATGAATGTGAATGTGAATGTGGATGTGGATGTGGATATATGGATGTGTATGTATGAATGTGGATATGGGATTGGATGTATGATGTGGATGTATGAACATGGATGTGTATGTAGAATAATGAATGTGAATGTGTATGTGAAATAATGAATGTGAATGTATATGTGAAATAACGTGTCGTCGATATGAGTGAATGGATGAGAATGAGTACACATATGAATGGAATGTGGAATAAGTAATGTGGATTGAGGAGGATAATGTGGAAAGACGAGAGTTCGATATAGAAACTGTATTTTGTGACCTGTTTGTAAATGACTGTTTTATATCAAGAATGCTAGGGAAGCATTTTGACCGTCTTGTGGATTAAGGTCATGGAGACCTAACTGATAAAGTTGCAACTGCTGACGGAGAGTCAATGAAGGACGTCTCGCGTAGCAAGGTCCTCTGAGGTCTTGACCAGCCTCGGTTCGATTTAAATGGTGAGCTTCCGGTATGGTGGATGAGGGACCAAGGAAGCGGCCTATGAGTGAAGCGCTAGCTCACCTGCGAAGGATCCTAGAGGGTGCTGACCATACGGTGCTTGGGCTTTGGGTCGCCGAAGATACCCACACGTGCGTCGTGGGAAGAGTTGTTTTTTGAAACCGGGCATGGATCTGGTTGATTGACCTTGCTGGTCCCCAAACGGATGAGTGCATGGCTCTCTTATATGGATCTGTTGATTGATCTTGCTGATCTTCAACGAGGATTCCATCTTGATTTTTATATGTGAAAATATTGCTGGGTACTATGAGCTATGAACTATTGAAAAGGCCACTGAGTGAACATGTGGTGAGCGTTTTGGTTGCCAATGATGCCGTAAGTACACCGATGAATGAATGATTAGAAATTGGATTCAACCAGAGATTTCGAGGATTGTCATCAGTAACATAATGGTTTCATTAAAGGATTGTTTTAAAGTTAGTTGATGCTGAGAAAAAGGCAATTTCATATTGGGTGTGTATGTGGTGTGACTAGTTTTATGTTTGCATGAACTTCTGGCTTGGGGGCCTGGGAACTGTTTTCCCTGGTACCTGGGACAAAACCTAACCAAATTCCTAATTGGATCCCATCACTACAGTGGTTGGGTGGTTGGCTAACCCATGGGATTGGTGGATGGGTTTAGGCTGGACTGATGGATCCGTAAATCGAGACTCAATTTCTGTTATTACGATAGATAAAGTAAATTCCGAATAGTAATTGTTCTATGGATAGGAATCAACGGCTGTGCCTCTTAATGGGGAAAAAAGCGTTGATCCCAATGATCCAAGTGCAATCTGTCCCTTGAATCTGACTATGGAACTTACGAGTTCGGTCAAATTAGTTCAGTTAAGTAAGGCTTTTGACTACGTTAGGGAAAAGTTATCCTGGTGGAATCGCCCGTGCTTTCCGGGCAAGAGAAGTTTTTCCGAGTTCGGTTTGGAAGAATCGAGGAATTAGACACTGTCCGGATATCCGTGGTGGGCGAGGCCCCGACGAGTGTGGGACCCTGGCCCGCGCAAGATGTGCTACTTCCGCTGCTAGCACCCCGAATCTGGTGGGGATAGGGACCTCACAATTGGTATCAGAGCCAATTGGCTAATAAAGATCAACTGAGAAGCCAAATATGTCAAAAATTTATCAAGAAGCACAAAATGGTTGTAATTGTGTGATATAATTCATACAATTTGTTATTCAAACTAAAAATTCGTAAATTAGTAATTGGGTCTTCAGATGGAAGTACCGCAATTCTATGGAACCCTGACTTGCTTGAGGCCTAGACATGATGGTATTTACCTTATAGTTCCAAGTATCATGACTATCCGTATATGGTGAGGGTATAACTGCAGTTCTTTACTGCGGCAATATATACGAGTAAATCTAAGACTTGAAATTATAAGCATTAATGCTATCCAGATGATGATTTCGAATGTGGTTGATATGTTTTTTGATTCTGTTTGAGAACTGATGAATTGATTTGAATTCTGATTGAGAAATGATAATTTCTGAAATTTAGTTGAAATATAATAACCTGAGCAAAACCACAATGAGGATGAATGGGACGAGTCCCTGTGATGATATTCACAACTAGAATGATGATAATGATTCAGCAAATCACTATGAGATTAGTGGAAATTGCTACTGTTAACACTTGACATGGTAGATCAAGTTAAGTGATGACAAATTGAGAACTTGCTTGACTGAAATTCCCGTGGAGGAATGTTCAGAAAGAAATTTTTCGGTCTAATGGACCGTTATCGTGTTAAAGATATGAATGATACGATCTAAATGAATTGTTATTTAATGATGAGTTCTATATAAGGGATATTTATCCCAATATTCTGTTGGGTTGACCAGAATATAAGGAACCCCAGAATAAATTGGATCTTAAGAAAAAGAGTTGTCCTCTACTTTGCGAGATGAGGACATCTCGCATTTTTAAGTGGGGTAGAATGTAAGATTCTCCCCCAGCCTTTGAGGTATACAGGAGTAAGAACCTCCCTTTTGATCTTATAATTATTCTCTCCCTAAAATAAAAGAAAGATTCTGTTTAAAAAGGAAGACCCTTTTCCCCAGAATACTTCTCAGGAGCCCCACCTGTTTTTAAGGATTCAGAACGATGAGTTCAGAAGTGAGAACCGATGTTTTGGATGCCAAGGATTTGGTCATCAGTTAAAAGACTGCCCAGGATCGACAAGAGCAGTATGCAGATAAGAAAAGGACAATAAGAAGAGGACAGTCAAAGAATTCAAAGAAGTAGATATGGTCTTCATTTGAGTGCGGCCCAAAAGAAGTTCTTTATCTTTTGGGAACTATAAGAAGTTATCCCCCCAGATATTATGGGCCATATCTGATTTCAAAGAAAGTAGGTGACTTAGCCTACGAGCTTCTTCTACCTCCTCATCTCAAAGTTCATAATATATTTCATGTAAGCCTTCTAAAGAATTATGTGCCAAGCTCAAATCATGGAAAGATGGTAAAACTTCAGTGGTAAGATACACCGTCGGCTTCTAGGTTACACTAGTTCCTTCTTTTATATAAGTCGTAACTCTTACTTGTCACTCGTAATAATCTTACTTCCATCGATCTCCTTTCTTTCTTAATCTCCTTTATGGCTTGGCAGCAGGACTTGGTTTTATCCATGCATGATGATTTCTCACCTTCAAGACGCAAGCGAGTCTGTGAAGAAGGATTTTATAGAACTATATGAGTGCTTACTTTTCCCTCACTTGGGAACTTCTGTAGCTCAGACCAAATGGCGGACCTATCGAGACATAACTAGGATAACACCATGGGGTCGGCATCACTTTCGTCACAATGTCCGCTTGGCTATGGTTATTGAAGCTTTGGGTTTGGGTCCCCGATACTATTGCGTGATGAGATCAAGGCATGGTGGGTTTTCTGAGCGGGTCTTCTTACTTGCTTGTTTTCTTCCTCACTAGAAGATATGGCTTTATCCCATTTTTGGCTTGCCTCTTAGAGGTCCTTTTATTAGGAAACCTCATACCATTGAGGTGGGTGCTGCAATAACCGGCCGAACTATTCCCATAGATGAGTTACCTTATACGTGTGCTGCTTGTGAGTGCTGCTTTTGTGACCATATGATGGACGGGCTTATGGAATTGTAAAAAGTTCTTCTATCTTGCTGTATATGTTCGAAGAATGTATAAAGTTGAAATCTTTGTTCTTGTCTTGAGTCTTACTCTCTTTGAGAATTTTCTTGGTGGTTACTCTTAATTAAATTTTCTCTTAGTCTCATATTCATGCATCTTGTGGAATTACCCCCCAGTTTGCGAGATGAGGACATCTCGCGTTTTTCAAGTGGGAGAGAATGTAAGATTCCTCCCCAGCCTCTCAAGATGTCCAGCATCTTCCCGTATAATTAAATCCCTCTTCAAAAATATAAAAGATCTTGTTTCTAACTGTTTTAACCTACAGAGAGAAAATATTCTAGAGAGAGAATATTCAGATTTTTAATATTTTTGGATAGAAAAATATCTCATCTTTTTAAAATGAATTCCCCTGAAACAGAAACTCAAAAAGAACTTTCCAATTAATTCCAATTGGAATTAATTGGAAATGGGTATAAAGTACCTTAGCCTAAGGGTCTAGATTTTCAGAAATTTTTGGATTATGGTCCAATTAAGGTTCCTGTGGGCCAATAGGATCAATCCATGTGTGGGGAGGAGATAAATCCAATTTGTAAAAGAAAATATCCAAAAATGAGTAAATGCTCACATAAGATGAAGAGTTGACTATGTACAAGGTTTATTAGTAAGAAACTATGAGTAATATCAAAAATATGAGATATTTTGAGTATAATGATTCCATTTTGACACATATGTAAGGAAGGGGAGTCCATTCAATGAGGCGCCTACTTCACATGTGCAATTGACTTTTAAATCTTCAAAAATTGTGATATTTTTATCTCTCCTTTCTCTTGAACCAAACCAAATCAAAAAGGAACCAAACTAAATAAAAAAGGAACCAAACTAGGTCCAAATCTGGTCCAAATTCAACCAAACTGAAATCTTGAAAATTCTAAAAATCAGTAAGCTTTGGTTAGAGCCTCCCTCTCCTATAAATAGAACATGAGTGCTTTGAAAAAAAAGGAGGAGAATTTTACTATACTAGAATTATGCTGAAATAATGCTAATTTTTACTATTCTCTAAAATTCTCTCCAAATTGAAGAAATTGAAGCTTCCCTCTTTCTTCAATTCCCATTGGTGGCTCCATCGACATACTAAACCAATTGATTGGTTGGGGGCCTCTACCATGAACAAAGAATCAAGCAATTTGTAAGGTAAATGGTGAATTTTGATCTTTTCTATAATTTCTCAATGTTTCTCTCTTCTCAACCCCTCTCAAGCTTGAGAAGCTTAATTGGAATGGTTTTTGAATGCTATTGAAGTTAATTGATGAATGGTAGTAAAGAATTACATTTGAGTTTAATTGATAAATGATAGTAAAGAATTACATAAATTTCCATTTATGATTAATTCTAATGGTTTTTATGTAATTTCTCTCTCTCACTCAAGAAATGGTCATACTCATGACCTTTTCTCAATCCAAATGAAGCTTTTTCTTAATCCAAGATTAATCTATGCTTGAGGCCAAATTAATGGCTTTTTTCTATGCTCTTAGTTTATGTATTTTATGAATATTGATGATTCATTCCATTATGGGTTAATGATCCAATTAGGGATCATTCTAATCATTCCCTTAATGATAAGCTTTATCTTTTAAAATAATTGAGATTTATCAGTCATAGGAGCGGAGCTATGGTAAAATTTGTATAAAAATTACACTTAAAATAATTTCATTCAAAGCATGAAAAGAGGACTTCCTACCATATTCTAGGAATTATCATCCTAGATTAACTGAAAGAATTTTATTGTAATCATGGAGAAATTAATTTTTATGTCATGCATAATTGATGAATTAAGAAAAAGAGGATTTCTAGTAATTAAATTTTATGCTAAAAGAGTAATTCCTATCATTTCTATACTCGAAAAGTATCTTTTTATGCATAGAAGATGCATATTGATTATTATATTTGATTTTCATGCATAGAGGTATGCATAAAAGATTATTATTTTAATATAACAGTGTTACTTTTATCATATTTGATTTTCATGAAAATATTATTATTTAAATATAAAAGTGTTACTTTTATCATATTTGATTTTCACGCATAGAGGTATGCATAAAAGATTATTATTTTAATATAAAAGTATTACTTTTATCATATTTGATTTTCATGCATAGAGGTATGCATAAGAGATTATTTTTTTATTATAAAAGTGTTACTTTTATCATATTTGATTTTTATGCATAAATGGGTGCATAAAAGATAAATTTTTATACTAAAAGTGTGATTTTCATCATAAATGGATTTTATGCATAAATTAGATGCATAAGAGAAATTCTTTTATTCTAAAAGCGTAATTCCTACTAAATTGGATTTATGCATGGTAAGATGCATAAAGAATTTATTTTAATCCAAAAGTGTCATTCTCATTTAAAATGAATTTATGCATAGGAAGATGCATAAAAGATTGATTTTTATTTCGAAAGTGTTAGTCTCCTTAAATGGAATTTATGTATAAATAGATGCGTAAAGAAAGCTTATATCAATTATAAGAATTCATTTGTATTCTATAAATAGATATTAGGATGTGATAAGATGCATATGGGAAGTGATAGGATGTGATATGAGGTGTATGAGATGTGATAGGATGTGATAAGATGTGTATGAGATGTGATAGGATGTGATAAGAGGTGTATGAGATGTGATAGGATGTGCTAAGATGAGTTAGAATGTGATAAGATGTGTATGGGATGAGATAAGAAGTGTATCTGATCGGATAAGATGTATATGGATTATGATAGGGCGAGAATGGATGTGATGTGAATGTATGAATAGGTGTGGATGTATGAATGTGGATGTGTATGTATGGATGTGAATGTGAATGTGGATGTGTATGTATGGATGTATGGATGTGGATGTGTATGTATGAATGTGAATGTGAATGTGGATGTGGATGTGGATGTGGATGTATGGATGTAGATATGGATGTGGATGTATGTATGTGGATGTGGATGTATGAATGAGGATGTGAAAAATGGATGTATGCATGTAGATGTGGATGTATGGATGTGAATGTGGATGTGTATGTATAGATGTGAATGTGGATGTGGGATGTGGATGTATGAATTTAGATGTGGAGGTGGATGTATGAATGTGGATGTGTATGTATGGATGTGAATGAGAATGTGGATGTGTATGTATGGATGTATGGATGTGGATGTGTATGTATGAATGTGAATGTGAATGTGGATGTGGATATATGGATGTGGATATGGATGTGTATGTATGAATGCGGATATGGGATTGGATGTATGATGTGGATGTACGAACATGGATGTGTATGTAGAATAATGAATGTGAATGTGTATGCACGAAATAATGTGTCGTCGATATGAGTGAATGGATAAGAATGAGTACACATATGAATGGAATGTGGAATAAGTAATGTGGACTGAGGAGGATAATGTGGAAAGACGAGAGTTCGATAAAGAAACTGTATTATGACCTGTTTGTAAATGACTGTTTTATGTCAAGAATGCTGGGGAAGCATTTTGACCATCTTGTGGATTAAGGTCATGGAGACCTAAGTGATAAAGTTGCAACTGCTGACGGAGAGTCAATGGAGGACGTCTCGCGTAGCAAGGTCGTCTGAGGTCTTGACCAACCTCGATTTAAATGGTGAGCTTCCGGTACGGTGGATGAGGGACCAAGGAAGCGGCCTATGAGTGAAGCGCTAGGTCACCTGCGAAGGATCCTAGAGGGTGCTAACCATACGGTGCTTGGGCTCGGGGTCGCCAAAGATACCCACACGTGCGTCGTGGAAGATATTGGAACAAGGAGTAAGAGTTGTTTTCTGAAACCGGGCATGGATCTGGTTGATTGACCTTGCTGGTCCCCAACGGATGAGTCCATGGCTCTCTTATATGGATTTGTTGATTGATCTTGTTGATCTTCAATGAGGATTCCATCTTGATTTTTATATGTGAAAATATTGCTGGGTACTATGAGCTAGGAACTATTGAAAAGGCCCCTGTGAGTGAACAGGTGGTGAGCGTTCTGGTTGGCAATGATGCCATAAGTACACCGATGAATGAATGATTAGAAATTGGATTCAACCAAAGATTTTGAGGATTGTCATCAGTAACATAATGGTTTCATCTTTAAAGTTAGTTGATGCTGAGAAAAAGGCAATTTCATATTGGATGTGTAAGTGGTGTGACTAGTTTTATGTTTGCATGAACTTTCGGCTTGGGGGCCTGGGAACTCTTTTCCCTGGTACCCGGGACAAAACCTAACCAAATTCCTAATTGGATCCCATCACTACAGTGGTTGGGTGGTTGGCTAACCCATGGGACTGGATGGTAGGCTGGACTGATGGATCCGTAAATCGAGACTCAATTGCTGTTATTACGATAGATAAAGTAAATTTCAGATAGTAATTGTTCTATGGATAGAAATCAATGGCTGTGCCTCTTGATGGGGAAAAAAGCATTGATCCCAATGATCCAAGTGCAATCTGTCCCTTGAATTTGACTATGGAACTTACGAGTTCGGTCAAATCAGTTCAGTTAAGAAAGGCTTTTGACTACGTTAGGGAAAAGTTATCCTGGTGGAATCGCCCATGCTTTTTGGGCAAGAGAAGTTTTTCCGAGTTCGGTTTGGAAGAATCGAGGAATTAGACACTGTCCGGATATCCGTGGTTGGGCGAGGCCCCGAGTGTGGGACCTTGGCCCACACAAGATGTGCTACTTCCACTGCTAGCACCCCAAATCTATTGCGCGGTGGGGACAGGGACCTCACATAGATGGAGATCACCAAAAGATAGATCGAGATCACTAGCAGCTCCACCAAAGTCAACATCTCTATCGAGATCCACCGAAGGCGACAACATCTTGTTCAAAGGCGAGAAAAATGGGGAGATAACATAAAGCAAGATACATAGATGATGAAAGATGTGGAAAGTTTGGAAATTTTAGGGTAATAATATCTCGGACAAGATACGTGACCAGCGACATTCATTTTCACTCTTCCACGATAAATATTAATTCAATTTCAATTTCCATATCTTGCTTGAGCTATATTAAATAAATTTATGTTTCTTACCTGTGAAATGTTTTTCTTCATCATCTTATCTTGCCTGATATATGGTAATTCAATTTCACACATATATTAGTTCATTTTTGGTATCTCGCCCCCGAGATATTTTAAATAAATTTTCGTTTCCTGGATGTGAAATATTTGCTTCATTACCATGAGTTGCCTGAGATATGGTAAATCAATTTCATGCATATATTAATTCAATTTCATTTTCGATTGTTTTCTTATTACCATATCTTGCTTGAGATATGGTAAATCAATTTCAATCATATATTTTCACGCATATATTAATTCAATTTCATTTTCAATAAGAAACATTTTCTCAATTTTCATCTCGCCCAAGATATGGTAATTCAATTTCACACTTATATCAATCCAATTTCATTTTTGGTATCCTACGCGAGATATATTAAATAATTTTCAGTATCTTGCCTGAGAAGCATTTTCTCAAATTTCATATCTTGCCCAAAATATAAATATACATATGGAATTGGAATGACACCATGACCAGGCAATCTAGTCAGCACCTCTACCTATCTCGCCTGAGATACATTGAGATGCTGACTAGATTACTCGATTATGATGCCATGTATCCCTTCCAAGATATAGTGTGGCAAATATTCTCATGGGCACACATATCAAGCAAGTTATTTGACCATTGTGAATTGGCAGTGTGTGATTGATACTTTTAAACTCGCCTCTGCCCCGGACACAGATTCGGGAAGCTCAAAAATGTCCCGCTTCTTTCCAAATTGCCCCAAAGTAGCTAGCTTATCATGTTGCTACCCTTTATTATATGTCAACTATAACTGCTAACTTGGTGATTTGCCAACTTTTCCATTAGAAAGCCTTTCGACATATTTTGGGCCCTTTGCTACCCTTATTAGCAATGGACCAATGGAAAGAGAGCAGTGTGCACATTTGGTCTCCTCCAAAAGTAAGGGGCAACCAGGCTTGTCTATCTCATTACTAACAAATGTGGGGTTCAAAAAGTAGGGGCTGGCCTTCATAAATTGGGAGGGGGGGTAGGTAACTAGAAGTAGGGGGGAGCCATTACTTTCATCCCCCATCAATCTTGTGGGTCAAAAACCCTAAAAAAAAATTTTAATTTCAAAAAAGTGATTCCCCTCCTAAAAACCCAAACCAAACCATTTTGTATCAAAGAAGAGCTTTTTTTCCCTCCATCTTCTCTCTCTACAATCCATTCTCCCCTCCAACATCACCCTACACTCTATTCGTCCCAAAACCAGCAGCTCAAATCTCCATAACTCTCTATCTCTCTCTCTCTCTCTCTCTCTCTACTGTGTGTAGTCCTGCAGCCTATTCATGCCTACAATAATATCTCTATCTCCCTCCTCTCTCTCTCTCTCTCTCTCTCTCTCTCTCTCTCTACAGTGCTTAGACCTACATCTTATTCCCTCCCTCCCCCCCTCTCTCTCTCTATTGTGCTTCAACCTGCATCTTATTCACGCCTCTCTCTCTATATATATAATTATTATAGCATAAGCAACCATGGAGGGTAGTGCATCTTCATCGAGGAGAAGTCCAAGAGACACAATGTTATGGACTACCACACCTCCAAGAGGGAACTCAACACATTCACCTAAAGGATGAGCAATAGATCACAATTGTCGTAGGCACTTACCAATGCTTCGAACTTGATTCCCTTGAGGCCTCCAAGATCCACCTCCATGTTGTCACCGTAGACCTCCAAGCTCCACCTCCACGCGGTCACCGTAGAGTTTCATAAGGCAATCACTCTATCTCTCACTCTCTCACACAAGCATGAATCACACAACCATAAAAGAGAAACAATACTAGAATGCTCTCTCTCTCCTTGAATCTCTCTCAAGACACAAGGGAGAGCTCTCTATAGCACAAAGGGGATTGTGTCTTTTCATTATGAGAAAATGCCTTATATACATTTGGCCCTTATTCACACTTGGGTCCCCAAAACCTACTTACTAGGCCTTGGGTGGCCAATATCTCATAATGTACAACTTTTATAGTGCTGTTTCATGAAACTTATTAATGTCTTCAATTGGAGGATCATGTTTGTTAACCCAAAATGGGATTAACATCCCCCCTTCCTAATGTAGGTTTTGTCCATAGAACCTGTTTACCAAGGTCTAAATACCTGGTCATTGAACTCGATAGAAGTTCCTCCTTGATTGGAGATTTTTGAGTGTTTGTCTCGGAATGCTTTTTGAGTGTTCGTCGGAATGCTGAGTGTGATCTCTAGAATCCTGTATCCATGATGTCTTGGAAAGTGATATACATGTAGTTAGGAAGACATCACAATTGGTGGTATTAAAGCATGATACCCCTATCGGATGGCCCTTGGTTCATGTCAAACTTCAGGTGTTCTGCTTCATAGCCATCGTAGGGCTCCTTTGGTTGGTCTATCAGCACCACCACCAACTTCAAAAATCTGACGCTAGCGACAATAGCGGGGTCTAGAATTCTGTATTGTGCCTTTATCCATGTAAGCATTTGTTGTCTTTGCTTCTAAATGTTTACAAATGTTGCTGGTATGAAAACAGGGAAGTTGCAGCACACATGTGAGTCATGCCTCTTGGCTTCCTAAAATTCCAGTGGTGCCTATCTTCTTTTAACTGGCATGTATAAAGGATCGGCCCGGAGTGTTTGTGGCGTGCCCATATACACTTGGCTATATTCCACAATTGCCAAGTACTCCTTCCTCCAGTCTAGCTGTATTCCAAAGTCTTTCAGCAGTCGGGGTGCTCTTCATTGGTGACTATGGTGGTGTAGCCACCTACAATGTGCACAGGGTTTGTTTTCCTCCACCTTCGGAAACAGTAGCTGATCATAAATGTAATGATCCATATCTCCAACAGATGAGCTAACTAAGGATTTGAGAGCTTTGTGTGCTTTGCCACATTCGCCCCCATAATGTACCCTCTCCAGCCAATGGAAGTAGTTCTTCTAAGGCAGGGCGTGGAGCACGGAGAGGGTATGGTACATTATGCTATTTTGTTGGAGTGATTTTTGAATAAGCTTCTGGCGTGCATGATTTGCCTTGTGGGATCAAATGGAATTATCTGCATGAGGACTTTGAACATTAACTTTGGCTTCAATAGAGGGTTGCGTACATGAATGAACCCCTCGTACTTTGTAGCTGATAAAGAATCCAAAATGGTATCACATCAATAAATGCTACAAGATTATCTTGTGGGATAGGATGTCAACTTCTGAGGCTGCCGTGGTGGAGATGGGTGAGGTGTTAGTACCTCCTTGGGGACAAGATGGTTAGTGGGAAAAACTATCTCAGGAGGATGGAAAGATGAGAAAATGCAGTTAGCTTGAGAGGTGTTAGTAGGTGGTGTGTTAGGATATGGGTTAAGTAGCGACATTAGAATAGACAGGGTAAGTTGATTTTGAAAATGAAGAAGAAGATTCTTCTTGACCCTGACCTGTGCTAGGGGGTGGGTGGCTAGGCTTATGAGACTTAATAAATTCTTATAAGTCCAGAATTTTTTTGACATTGATAGTGGGATATTCTATGTGGGTAGCATCAAAATTGTATTGTACATTTGTTAGCATGGCTTCTAAATGTTTTTAGATATTAGAGTAGAGTTTTAGAATGCCAAAAGGATGATATAGAGTGGACTCACATAAATTTAGATGTTGGCGAGTGTTATATACCTCTAGCCACCATGACTTATAACCCATTGGTAACTATGTGCTACTACCTCATAGTTGGCGGGTGTCTCTGGAATGTCATCTGGGACAAACAAGTCTAATTTTTCAGCATTGTTGTCCAGAATTTCTAAATTTTGGAGAACGCGACACCAACTATGAAGGTTTAGCACTATAGGATGTAGAGGGTAGAAAAAGATGTCTTGGGGATTAGTTAATACTAAGTCTCCCCTCAAAATTTTGATTATTATGGTAGGATCAGCATCTCTTTCAGTATTTTGTTTGATTAATGTTAGTTCTCCTAGGCCTATATCTTCAGATAGATTTATGTTATACTGAAGTAGATGTTGAAATATGAAAGTGAATGGGTGTGTGCGGGAACAAGCCCTCATCTAGAGATTGTAAAAGGAGTCCGTAATTGAGTGGGTAGCAGTGAAAAGGTGAGAAGATTCTACTGGATGAGAGAATCAAGGGTAGCATGAGTGGATATAGGGGTGTGGAAAGATTCTAAGAAAAGGAGCCCCTAGATGTAGGGGAGGTGGCACAAATTAAGGAGAAATCAGTGGGGAGTGGGTGCTTGGCACCTTGTGGATGTAAAAGCTATAAATTGAGGCTTTGGCCTAATGAAAGTTTGTTGGTTTTTGAGTATCCATGCCTATATTATATTATTAGATTAATTGTACACTAATCTTATCTTAATCACTTTAATCATGTTGATTCTTGCATTTGATCCACCATAGCTCATCACATTGCTGTATATTTAACATGGTATTAGAGCTAGGTTAGGACTCAGCTAATTTTTAAGCCTAATCACCTTGCCAATCATTGATTAGGAGTTAATCCTTATTTTTAGTTCTTTTTAACTAATCTTCTACACCCCCAGTTGGTGGAGGATCTTGATCTCCCTCTAGCCTTTAAATTAGGCAAAAATCTCTTAGCCACATCTAGGCAACATCTCCATGCTTCGGCGTGCCATGACAAATCGTCAAACCGCCATCAGATGCAGTCGATTTTTGCCAATTTGGAGGTGCCTTTTTTTGGAGAAAATCCTAGATCTACACTCCCACAAGTGGAATTGATCTAATTCCTCTCATCCCCATGGGTTTTCAAGGGTTCTCTACATGCCTATAATTCTTCTCATCCCCATGGGTTTTCAAGGGTTCTCTACATGCCTATGATCTCAGATTCCAAAAATTCATCAAGGAGAAGTGGCATCAAGCTCTGAATCAAATTTGCAAGTGACTTTGGTAAAACAGAGATTAAGCATTCAATATTTGGTCAAATATTAAGTTTTTGGGCTTGATCCTCTACTAGACTAAATTCTATTGATGCCTTTGAAAGGATTTGAGCTCATTTGAACTCTAAGTGAAAGATCCCTCTCCCCACCACGCAACAAATTCTGGGGTGCTAGCAGCGGGAGTAACACTTCTTGCGCAGGGTTGGGTCCCTCACTCCTCGGGGCCTCGCCCACGTATATCCGGACAAGAGACTAATCCCTCGGTTCTTCCAAAACCGAACCCCGAAAAACTTCCCTCACTCGGAAAGCATGAGCGATTCCTCCAAAATATTTTTACTCTAACATAGTCAAGAGCCTTAACTAACAGAACTGATCTGACCAAACCCGTAAGTCCCATAGTCAGATCCAGGAAAAGACTTGCACTTGGATCATTAGAGACCAATGCTTTTTTTCTCATTGAGAGGCACAGCCGTTGATTCTTTTCTATAGAAAGAGTTCCCAGGCCCCCTAGCCAGATATTCATGCAAACTTAAAACTTGTCACACCACTTACACACCCACTTACACACCCAATATGAAATTGCCTTTTTCACAGATTTAGCTATCTTTAAAACAATCATTTAATGAAACTATAGTATCACTAATCATAATCCTCCAAAATATCCGTTTCAAACCTAATTTCCAATTTTTCCTTTGTCGGTGTACCTATGGCATCATTGGCAACCAGAACGCTCACCACCTATCCACTCAGGGGCCTTTTCGATAGTTCCTAGCTCATATTACTTGGTAATATATTAACTTATAAAAATCCAAATGGAATCGCCGTTAAAGACTAGCAAGATCAACCAATAGATCCATATAAAAGAGCCATGGACTCATCTGTTGAGGACAAGCAAGGTTAATCAACCAGATCCATGGACTCATCTGTTGAGGACAAGCAAGGTCAATCAACTAGATCCATGCCCGAATTAAAAAAACAACTCTTACTCCTTGTTCCAATATCTTCCACGATGTAAGTGTGGGTATCTTCCACGACCTAGAGCCCGAGCACCATATGGTCAACACCCTCTAGGATCCTTCGCAGGTCACCTAGTGCTTCACTCATAGGCCACTTCCTTAGTACCTCATCCACCATACCGGAAGCTCACCATTTAAATCAAACCGAGGCTGGTCAAGACCTCGGCCGACCTTGCTATGTGAGACGTCCTCCGTTGACTCTTTGTCAACTGTTACAACTTTATCAGTCAGGTCTCAATGACCTTATTCACAAGACGATCAAAATGCTTCCCCAGCATTCTTGACATAAAATAGTCATTTAAAAACAGGTCATAAATACAATTTCTATAATGAACTCTTGTCTTTCCACATTGTTCCACATCAATCCTTCTTTATTTCATATGTGTTCCCATTCTCATCACATCATTTTCCATCTCATCACATCTTTCCTCATTTATCCGTATCAGATCTCATCCACTCATATCTACCCATATCCACATCTCATCCACTCATATCTACCCATATCCACATCTCATCCACTCATATCTATCCATATCCACATCTCATCACATCATATTCATTCACATCACATATCATCCATTCACATCCCGATTCACATCACATATTCATTCACATCACATATCATCCATTCACATCTATCCCAATTTACATCACATCTCATTCACTCACATCCCGATTCACATGACATCATATCTCATACATTCACATCCTGATTCACATCACATCACATCTATTCACGTCCATCACATTCATTTACATCCATCACATTCATTCATTCATTCATATCCATTCACATCACATCCATTCACATCCATCACATTCATTCATATCGATTCACATCACATCACATCTATTCACGTCCATCACATTCATTTACATCACATCCATTTACATCCATCACATTCATTCATATCCATCACATTCATTCTCATCACCATCCCATCACATACATTTTATCCACATTATATCATATCACTTCTATCCATATCATATCTCATTCATACATATCTCATCTCATTCATCCACATCCATCCAATTGTTCACATGTACGACTACCCACATCTATCCATACATTCATATCTATCACTTCACATCCACATATATTCATGTCACATCACATCACATTCTTTTACATACACATCCACATCCATTCTTTCACATACATCCACATCTATTCTTTCACATACTCATCCACATTCATTCTTCACATACACATCCACATCTATTCTTCACACATACACATTCACATCCATTCTTCACATACACATTCACATCCATTCACATCCCATATCATTCATTTACATCCCGATTCCATGACATCACATCTCATTCATTCACATCCCGTTTCACATCACATTACATCTCATCCATTCATTCATATCTATCTAATTCACATAGCATCTCATCACATATCATCACATCTATTCACATCACATCACATCCCATCCATCCATTCATTCACATCTATTTGATTCACATGACATCTTGACATCTCATCTATTCACATTACATCTCATCACATCTATTCACATTACATCTCATCACATCTATTCACATCACATCTCATTTCTATGCAAGTTTTGAGTTTGATTTTCTTTTGAATACAAGGAGTATTTCTTGAATCAGTATCCCCAAAACTTCTTGATCGGAATTCTGAATTTCATAAAAAAAATTCCTCAAATTCTATAACCTTGATCCACAGATCAATTCGAAGGGTCTCAAACTTAGTTTCAGATTTGGCGAGAGATTTGAGTGTATTTTTCTAAACTGGTCACACCTTGTTTCCTCGAAACTGACGAAGAATTCAGTTACTATTTTACTGAATTCCTTTATGCATATTTCTATGCATAAAAATTAAATTTAATAAGAATAACACTTTTGTAATTAAAAAAACTCCTTTATGCATCTTTTTATGCATAAAAATCAATTTTAGTAAGAATAACACTTTTATAATAAAACAAATTCCATTATGCATCTTTCTATGCATAGATATCAAATTTAATAAGAATAACACTTTTGTAATAAAAAAAAATCCTTTATGCATCTTTCTATGCATAAAAATCAAATTTAATACGAATAACACTTTTATAATAAAAAATTCCTTTATGCATCTTTCTATGCATAGAAATCAAATTTAATAAGAATAACACTTTTTTAATTAAAAATTTTCTTTTATGCATCTTTCTATGCATAGAAATCAAATTTAATAAGAATAACACTTTTGTAATTAAAAAATTACCTTTGTGCATCTTTCTATGCAAAAAAGTCAAATTTAATAAGAATAACACTTTTGTAATTAAAAAAATTCCTTTATGCATCTTTCTATGCATAAAAATCAAATTTAATATGAATAACACTTTTATAATAAAAAAATTCCATTACACATCTTTCTATGCATAGAAATCAAATTTAATAAGAATAACACTTTTACAATAAAAAAATCCTTTATGCATCTTTCTATGCATAAAAATCAATTTTAATAAGAATAACACTTTTATAATTAAAAAAATTCCTTTCTGCATCTTTCTATGCATAAAAATCAAATTTAATAATTAATATCAGTGATATTCATGCATATTCATAGATGAATATGCACATGGAGTAATAAGAATATTTTTTCTAAATGCAAAAAAGGTGGGAATTACTCTTTGGGAGTAACATAAAAACAAACTTTCTTTTTCACAAAATTCTGGAAAATTTTGCCATAACCTCCTTTGTATGGCTGACCATTTCTCATTTTTATCTTTCTTTATTTAACTTAATTAACCCAAATTAGAATTATAGAACTCTAATCTACACAATTTTCTAAATTCAAGAGAGTAAACAATAAGAAGAGTTTAATTAATCACTTAGTAAATCTTTCTAGGATTGAGAAAGGTTGGAATGTAAAGAAGAGGAGGGGGTGGCCTTTTTATCAAAGGCATAGCATTTGAATTTAAGTCAAACATTTACAAAACATAAAAATCAAGAAAACCATAGATTTTTCATTAAACAAAGAAAGAAGAAAATTAGCTTACATGGAGCTTGTAAGCTCTCCTTTGGCTTGAGGGATTGAGGGTTCTACTATTGTTTGAAGCAATAGTGGCCACCAATTCACTTTGGAGAGGATTGGGCAAAAAACATTTGAATTATTAAAAAATTCAATGTAGATGGCTCAGGATAGGAGCAGAGTAACAGTGTATAAACACAATTAAGCTTTTACAAAGAGAGGCTTCTATTCATAGGAAAAAGTGAGCCTCTAACCAAGCAAACTGATTCTAGAATTTTTCAGATCAGTTTAGTCAATTTTTGACCATTTTTTGGGTCAGTTCAACTTACTTTTTGGATCTAGTCTTGAAACAGGAGAGAGGAGAGATGAAAATATCTCATTTTATTGATTAAAAATTGGGAATAATGATGAGAAAAAGGCACCTACTTCATGAGCGGAGATCCCCACACTGAGGTGTCAAAATTCAGTTTTTTAATTCTTTTCTTTGGTCCTTAGTCCACTCTTCATCTTATGTGAGCATTTACTCTTTTTTGGGAGGTTTTTCTTTTATTCTTCAATTTATCTCCTCCCTACATTTGGATTAATCTTATTGGTCCATAGGAACCTTTATTGGACCATAATCAAATTTTTTTTGAAAATCTAGACTCTTAGGCGCTAAGGTCCTTTATACCTATTTTCAATTAATTCCAATTACACATTGAAAAGTTCTTTTTGAATTTATGTTTCAAGGGAAACCATTTTAGACACTAGGAGGATTTTTATATCCAAAAATATCTCAATTTTGAATTACCTCCCTCTAGACATTTTCTCTCTTCCAAGCCAAAACAGGGTAAAACAGGATCTCTCTTTTATTTCAGAGAGGGGAATAATTATAAGATCATAAGGGGATGTTCTTACACCTACACACCTCAAAATCTGGAGAGAGGAATCTTACACTAAGGCACCAGATTATTGTGCCTCCCCATACACTCTATTTTTTGTATACAAAATAAGAAATTAATCTCACTAATTTATAGCACTGATCACTATATTTTGGTGCAATTGATGGTTCAAATTTACCATTGGGTATCTGATGAAGATCTCTATCACTTTAGATTTAAATTTGAAGCTGGTTTGATGTCCCAACTATCCACTACAAAACCAACTATCCTTAGCTTTATGCAATTTTTGGTGTATTCATGCTTGTAAACTTGTTGTAATTATCATTAAACACCAAATTGGAGTTGTAAAAGGGTAGACATTACCTTTGAGTCTTGAATTGGATCAAGAGATAAGACCCCTTTCACATCATCATGAGCATTGCACAAGAAGTAGCTAAATTCAACGGGGAACAATTTCAAACATGGCAAACAAAGACCATGTATTTGCTCATGAGGAAGAAACTATGGGGGCTAGTTGAGGGAAGAGATGAATGTCCAGTGGTGGACAATGGGGAGAATGAGTGGAAGAGAAAAAATGAGAAAGAATTAGGATGCATTGCACTGAGCTTAAATGATGAAATCACTCACCACATTGCAAGGATACAACAAGCTAAAGATGCATGGGATGAACTTAACAAATTATTTAGCACTCAAGCAAAGAATTCAAAGATAAATCTGCTAATGCAATTCTACAAACTTGATATGAACAAAAGTGAACCTCTAACCACACACTTGAACAAATACAAAAGCATCAAACAACAACTTGCAGCCATTGGGAAGAAAGTAGAAGATGACGAGGCACTAGTAAAGAGTGTGGACAAGGGAGAGTATGATAACATTGTGGCAACCTTAAAGAATTTACCAGATTTTGAAAGATCCCTGTCCCCTCCGCTGCAAAATAAATTTTGGGATGCTATGCGTAAGTAGGACTTCTAGCGCAGGCCGGAGCCTCCCACTGGGGGCCTCGCCCACCACCACGGATGTCCAGACGAGACTAATCCCTCGGTTCTGCCAAAACTCAACCCAGAAAAACTTCCCTCACCCAGAAAGCACGATGATTCCTCTAGGAAAAATTCTTCTAACGTGGTCAAGAGCCTTAAATTACCCTTTTTCATTCTGACCAAACCCGCAGGTCACATGGCCGGATCAAGGGGGGAACTTGCACTTGGATCATAGAGACCAACGCTTTTTTTCCCATTAAGAGGCACAACCGTTGATTCTTTTCCATAAAACAAGGATTATCCGTGATTTATTTCAACATCGTAACTTCACAAAATTGAATCTTATTTTAGGAATCTAGCAGTCTAGACCAACCCCATCCGATCCCATGGGTTCCAACAACCTAACCACTGTATTGATAGGATCCATTTAGAAATTTGGTTATGTTTTGTCCCGAGTACCAGGGAAAAGAGTTCCCAGGCCCCCTAGCCAGATTCATGCAAAATACTTTTCAGACATACCACTTACGCACCCAATATGAAATTTCCTTTCACAAATTCGGCTATCTTTAAAGTAGAATTGAGATGAAACCATAGTATTTAGATGAGGATCCTCCAAAATATCCAGTTTAAAGTCGGATTTCCAATCATTCCTTTCTCGGTGTACCTATGGAATCATTGGCAACAACCAAAACACTCACCACCTGCTCACTCAAGGGCCTTTTCAATAGTTCCTAGTTGATAGTACCTGGGAATATAATCACATAAAATCCAGATGGTCTTTCTGTTGAAGATCAACTAGATCAATCATAACAAGATCCATGTAAAAGGGTCATGAACTCATCCGTTTTGAAGACTAACAAGGCCAATCAACCAGATCCATGCCCATGCTCAAAAAACAACTCCAACTCATTTTCTTCCCCGCCGCATGCATGGGTATCCTCGGTGACCCAGAGACTGAGAACCGTATGGGTAGCACCCTCTAGGATCCTTCGCAGGGGAGGTCACCTAGCGCTTCACTCATAGGCCGCTTCCTTGATCCCTCATCCACCGTACCGGAAGCTCACCATTTTAATCAAACCGAGGCTGGTTCAAGACCTCGGTCGAACGGTCGAACTTGCCACATGAGACATCCTTCATTGACTCTCTGTTAGCTATTGCAACCATTTCACTTAGGTCCTCACGACCTTAATTGACAAGATAGTCAAAAATGTTTCCCCATCATTCTTGACATAGAACAATCTTTTAAAAATAGATTTCATATACAAATACAGTTTCGAACAACTCCCATCTTTCCACATCGTTCCACGTCATTTCTCATTATTCCACATTCTCCTACATTAACTCACAATTCGACATCCATTCATATCCATTTCCATCATCCTACATCCATTCTCTTCCATTTATATCCATTCACATCATCCTACATCCATTCTCTTCCATTTATATCCATTCACATCATCCTACATCCATTCTCTTCCATCTATATCCATTCACATCCATTCACATCATATTTACATCCATTCACATCTATTCACAGCCATTCACATCATATTCACATCCATTTACATCCATTTATATCCATTCACATCATATTCACATCCATTTATATCCGTTCACATCCATTCACATCATATTCACATCCATTCACATCATACTCACATCCATTCACATCATACTCACATCCATTCACATCTATTCACAGCCATTCACATCATATTCACATCATATCACAGCCATTCACATCATATTACAAGGCCAGCTAGGGGTAGTATTTCTTCATCTTCCAATCTTCTTCTCCTGCTTGGACTGGATGGCTCTGGAGTTCTTTGTCTTTTTCTTGCGTCCATTGGGGCCTTTGGTTCTTGCAGCTATGGCCCCCTCAACACCTTGTATTTCCTCAACCTATATTGGTGTTGCTTGTTCAGAAGCTATCTTTGTTTGGCATGTCTGTCAGATTTGATTCGTTTTGTTGAGAGGAGATAGATCTGTAAATAGAAGTTGTGTTGGGCTTGTCGTAGGAGTGATTTGTTACAGAGGCTCCTATGTTGTATGGCGGCTGAGAATATTCTCTTGAAGTTCCTCTTGGTAAGTGCAGATTTCCTTGGCCACTTTTGCCTCTAATCTATGTGACTCAGCAGCCACATCCGAAAGCACTCCCCTCATCTTCTTATCTATTTTCTTCTTGCACTCTTTCTTGATGTGCTTTATGATTTCCTTGTTCTCCATCAAGATAGCCTGCCCTTCTTGCCAGCTACTATTAACTTGGGCTGGTCTGGTATTAGTGCCACAACCAATATCAGTGACACCCTTTTATTTTATTGCCATAAGAACCAAGGAGTCACCTGGGCACTTTTGGGCATTTGTTGATGCAATCGTTTTAGCTCTGTGTGGGAGTTTTTATTGTTCCTTCCACCCAACCCAACAATGTTATCACTTTGCCTAGTGGTGGAGGGCTTCTATCTGTGTCTCCTTGTTTGCTGAACTTCTTTATTTATACCTTTAGGTTCCTTGTTCCGTTCTCTAACCCGAGTCGGTATGTGAGACCCTTTCCTTCTTTGCGCATCCCGTCTCCGGGGTGCTAACATCGGAAGTAGCAACCTCTTACGCAGGAGGGTAGAGCTTCCCACTTGGGGCCTTGCCCACGAATGTCCGGGCACAGGACTAGTCCGGCGGTTCTTCCGAGAGACTGAAAAAACGTTCCTCGCCGAGAAAGCAAGGGCGATTCCTCCAAGAAAAGCTTATAACAAAAATTTATCTAATGGGGTCAAGAGCCTTAACTATCCTTTCTATTTTGACTGAACCTGTGGGTCACATGGCCGAATCAAGGAGGGACTTGCACTTGGTTCATAGAGATCATTGCTTTTTTCCCCTAAAGTGAGGCACAGCCATTTGATTCTTTCCCATAAAGCAAGAACTACCCTATGACTTAATTCAACTATTGTAACTTAAACTTAACTGAACTTTGTTGTAGGAATCCACCGATCCAGCCTTAACCCCAACTGGCCCATGGGTTAGCCACCACCCAACCATTATTTTGGAGGGATTCCTCTTTATAAAAATTTGATTGTGTTTTGTCCCGGGTACCAGGGAAAAGAGTTCCCATGCCCCCTAGCTAGCACTCATGCAAAATATTAAATATACACACCACTTACGCACCCGATATGACATTGCCTTTTCTCATTCTCAAGACAGAACTGTAATAAAACCATGGTGTTTTCATCATAATCCTCAGTATTCCAGCTCCATTGTTTTACAATCAAGTCTCATCCGGACTCTCCGTTGAAGACCAACTAGTCAACCAACAAGATCCAATTTCATAGTTTCAAGATAATTTCTCATCTCGCCAATCCATGAAGATCTCCCTCGACATACGCATGGGTGTCCTAGCAGCCGTGAGCCTGAGCATCGCCTAGTCGGAACCCTCGCCAATCCATGAAGATCTCCCTCGACATACGCATGGGTGTCCTAGCAGCCGTGAGCCTGAGCATCGCCTAGTCGGAACCCTCTAGGATCCTCCTTAGCTATCCTAACACTTCACTTAGGGACCGCTTCGTCGGCCCTCGCCCATCCTACGGAAGCGCACCATTTTTAACCGTACCAAGGCTGGTCACCAAGACCTTGGGCCAGGCTTTGCCTGAGACGAGAGACGTCCTTCGATGACTCCCCCACCAGCTGTTGCAACGTAAACTCTCCCTATATTAACTATAAACCAAATTCTTTCTCCAACATTCTGGCGTAAGATAGTCCTTTACAAGAATAGAGTTTCTATGCAGCAAAGTAGGATTTTTCCCATTGAGTTTGATCTCATCTCATGAAAAGCTATCTCACAAGCAAACAATTTAAGTATTGGTTTCACAAGACCCTTTTTTCAAAGCCCATACTTCTTTAATGAAATCACAAATCTCATATCTCAGGTGATCCATCCATCAAATACAATCAACGAATTTCTAACTTGTTTCTAAATGATTTCGGGTTTTAGGGAAAATTCTCTAAATAAGGTGGTCATCCGTTCTTTGTACTGAAGAGTAGGAATGGTTACAAGTCTCAACTTAATTTATGATTCAAGGGATGGGCAGGCATCTTTTTGACCCACCTTTCTCAAGTGGTCATGGTTTAGCACCGAATTACTTGAATTTATTCCTAGATTTTTTTCCTAAGATATTTCTTCATTTTTTCTCATAAAATAACTATGATTTTTAATCGTAAATAAAGATAAACATCTACTAATATGAAAAATTCATTCTAAAAGAATTATAAGTAATCCTACTCATGAATAATGGAATTTAAACAAAGATATTTCTTTTCTAAATTCTCCTTTAATAAATATGCATACATCATTTTAATAAAATATTCAGATAGAAATATTCTTAAATATTATTTTCTCTCTTTGAACCTAAGCATCAACATGCCCTAATTATCTACATAGAATTATGATAAAACATTCTCTTTTTGATACCAAAATTAATTATGCATATTTCTATTTAAAAATACGATGAAAATTCCTCTTTTGATAAATAAAAATATCCATGTATATGCATACCATGAACATACATATTTAAAATATAACAAAAATTTCTCTTTTTACCATTGAGATATTTATGCATACATACTATAAATGTATATTCAAAAAAATGTAACAAAAATCCTTCTTTTAGCATTTAAATGTTTATGCATGGAATATCATGGAAATTTCTCTTTTTGCATTATTAAATTTATGCATAGAATTAAATTCATTTTCTAATGATAAAAAACTTGCCATAGCTTCCCCACATTTGCCATAAAATGAGAATGCTCAAAAATCCACTTTTGATATAAAAATTTAAACATAATAAAAATATGGTGGAAAAATCTTTATGCATAAACCTAAGCATTATATCTAAGCATCTTGTTTATTAAAAAAAACTACCCAAATATAACTTCCTTATGAAAATAGTTATAATAATGTTAGCATAAGCTGTTTGTCATCATAAAATGGAAAAATATGAATTTTCTTAACATAAAAACAAGCTTAAATGAATTAACCTCATTTTTATGTAGATTAAAAATCATAAAAATGTTTAATCTCCATTTTTAGCTCATTAGGCCTAGAGTTTTGGGTAAGAAAATGAGATTAGAATTAAGCTTATCCTTCCAAGAAGGATTTAACCATAAAAGTGAGTACTCTTTCAAAAAGAGAGATTACAAATAAAAAATAATACATTTAAAGCATAAGAGATAAAAATTAATTAAATAAACAATATAAATCAATAAGGGCATGGTTTTAAGAAGAAACCATGAATTAGAATGCTTCCCAAGCATGTAGAGAGGTTGGGAAGAAGATTACCCATCCAAGAAGAGAGTAAAACACCACTGTTTTAGGCTTACTCTTGGTTTTTGGCTTGATTCTTTAGGAAGATGTGTATCCCTCAAGAAGAAGCTTGGCCACCAAGAAGAAGAGGGTAATCTCCAAGAGAAGAAGAGGATTGGTGAATCTCCAAAGCTTCACAATGGAGAGGCAATGTAGAGGGATAATGAAATTACACTAAATTAAAAATTACACTAGCATGTTAATACACTAAGAGGAAAATACAAAGGAATGGGGTTCTATGTATAGGTGAGGGAGGCCACCAACCAAGTCCAATTGGGATCTAGAGGCTTCCAGCTTTAATTAGATCCAATTTGGACAAGTTTTGGACCCATTAGGCTCACTTTTTTGAAAGAGAAGAGAGGAGAGATTAAATATCTCATTTTTTGATTAAATAATTGGGAAAATGATGAAATTCTAGGCGCCTCCTTCATGATCTCCACTCACCCTCCTGAGGTGTAAAATTTTCCATTTTTTTACTATTAAGTCCCAGTACTAATCAACTCTTCATCTTATGTGAGAATTTACTCATTTTCGGTGGATTTTCTTTTATTCTTGCATTTTTCTTATTCAAACACTTGGATTAATCCTATTGGCCCTTCAGAACACTCTTTGGACCTTCATCAAAATTTTCTAAAATTTGCAACCCCTAAGCTAAGGTGTCCAATATTACACATATTCAATTAATTTCTAATGCACATTGAAAAACTCTTTTTGAACTTATTTTTCATGGGAATTCATCTTAAGATAAAAGGAAAATCTTTTATCCAAAAATATCTCATTATATTACCTCTCTCTAGAATATTTTCTCTCTCTAGGCCAAAAATAAGCGAAAACAATGTTTTCTTGTATTCTGAAAAAGGGGATGATCACACAGGGAACTGAAAGGAGAACTTATACATCTTTTTGGAGCTGGGGAGGAATCTTACAGGGTACTTTCATTGCTTTGGCAATTCCCAACCCATTCGGCTGAGTTTCCTTTTTCCTCCACACAAGGGTTAGCGTGGTTCTTGCTTGTGTAAGATTAGCGTGGTCCTTGCTTGTGTAAGATTTCTCCACACAAGGGTTAGCGTGGTTCTTGCTTGTGTACGATATCTCCACACAAGGGTTAACGTGGTTCTTGCTTGTGTAAGATTCCTCCCTCTAGCTTTTAAGGTGTAAAAGTGTAAGAATCTCTCGTTCTATTCTTGTAATTGTTCCCCTCTCTGAAATAAAAGAAAGATCTTGTTTTACCCTGTTTTGGCCTAGAGAGAGATAATCAAAATTGTGATATTTTAATCTCTATTGGATCAAACCAAATCAGAAAGGGAGCCAAACTGATTCAAATCTTGTCCAAATTTAGCCAAACTGAAGCTAAAAAATTCTAGAACTTAGTTGGACTCAGTTAGTGGCATCCCTCACCTATAAATAGACCCTCATTCTTTTGTATTCTCATCTTTGAGCTATACCATGCCAGTATTACAATAAAATAATGATATTTTCTAAAAATACTCTACTTTTGGAGAGAGTTGAGCTTCTCTCTCTCTTCAACCATCCTTGGAGCTTTCCTCTCAATAGGTAGATGTGAATGAATGAGATGTGATGTGAATCGGGATAGATGTGAATGGATAAGATGTGATGTGAATGGATGTGATGTGACTCATGCACATGCAGGTGTTGGGGGTGGACACTTTTCGGGCAATACCATAGCTAAGTTGATTAGGTGGTCTAGGCTTTGGTGGCCAACCTTACAAATGGATGCCGAAGAATATGTGAAACGTTGTGAGACGATTGTCAAAGGACCAAACCTCCCATCACAAAGGACAATATGCCATTGCGGCCTATGTTAAGCACATGTGAGTTTACCAAATGGGTATTGATTTTGTCGGTCCCATTAAACCTCCAGCTCGTCACACTCATGCCGAATATATTATACCAAATGGGTAGAAGCAAAGTCTACAATCAAAAATGATGCCAGAACCATAGCCAAGTTCTTGTGTGAGTACGTGTTTACATGCTATGGCTTACCTATTGAAATCATTAGTGATCAAGGTGTGCACTTTGTGAATGAGGTCATAGAGTTTTTACTTCAAGAATTTATGGTAATTCACAAGCATTCTACACCCTATCATCCCCAGACCAATGGTCAAGCTGAGGGTACTAACAAGATTCTCTGCACAGCACTCACAAAGATTGTTGAGGGACATAGGACTGATTGGGAGCAAAAGTTACACTCAGTGTGGTTCGTGATATAATGTGATTGGATGAGAATGGATGAAGGACGATGGGAATACATATGATTGGATGGATTAAGCAAAGTGAATTGATTTAGAAGAATGTGGAATAATAGGAAATGATGTGGAGCCATGTGAAAAGATGATAGTTTGTTAGAAACTATATTTATAACCCCTTTTTAAATGACTATTTTATGTCAAGAATGCTGGGGAAGCATTTTGACCAACTTGTGAATGAGGTCGTGGAGACCTAAGTGATAAAGTTGCAATAGCTGACGGAGAGTCAATGGAGGACGTCTCACGTAGCAATGTCAGCCAAGGTCTTGACCAGCCTCGGCTCAATTTAAATGGTGAGCTTCCGATATGGTGGATGAGAGACCAAGGAAGCGGCCTATGAGTGAAGCACTAGAGAGGTGACATGCGAAGGATCCTAGAGGGTGCTGACCATACGGTGCTCGGGCTCTGGGTCGCCAAAGATACCCATGCATGCGTCGAGGAAGAAAATGGAACAAGGTGTTAAGAGTTGTTTTCTGAACTCAGGCATGGATTTGGTTGATTGACCTTGCTAGTCCTCAACGGATGAGTCCATGGCTCTTTTATATGGATCTGTTAGTTGATCTTGCTGCGGAGAGTCCATCTGGATTTTTATAAGTGAATATATTTTTGAGTACTATGAGCTAGGAACTATTGAAAAGGCCTTTGAGTGGACAGGTGGTGAGCGTTCTGGTTGCCAATGATGCCATAGGTACATTGATGAAAGGATGATTAAAATTAGAATTCAACCAGATATTTTGGAGGATTATGATCAGTGATACTATGGTTTCATTAAAAGATCGTTTTAAAGATAGCCGAATTTGTAAAACAGGCAATTTCATATTGGGTGTGTAAGTGGTGTGACTATCTTGAAGTTTGCATGAAGCGCCGGCTAGGGGACATGGGAACTCTTTTCCTTGGTACCCGTGGGACCAAACATAACCAAATTCCTAAATGAATCCTATCACTACAGTGGTGGGCGGTTGGCTAACCCATGGGAATTGATGGGGTTAGGCTAGACTGATGGATCCCTAAAATGAGACTCAATTCTATTATGGTACAATAGATGAAGCAAATCCCGGATAGTCTTGTTCTATGGAAAAGAATCGACGGTTGTGCTTCTAGATGAGGAAAAAAGCGTTGGTCTCTATGATCCAAGTGCAAGTTTCTTCCTTGATCTGACCATGTGACTTACAGGTTCGATCGGATCAGTTAGGTTAGTTAAGGCTCTTCACTACGTTAGAATAAAAATATCTTGGAGGAATCGCCCGTGATTTCTGGGCGAGGGAAGTTTTTCCGGGTTCGATTTTGGAATAACTGAGGGATTAGTCTCTTGTCTCGATATCCGTGGGCGAGGCCCTGAGTGAGAGGCTTTGCCCTATGCAAGAAGTACTACTTCCGCTACTAGCACCCCCGAATTCGCTGTGCGGAGGGGGCAGGGATCTTTCAACTTGAGTTAAGAGTTGATGTTGTATGCTTTTACCATTCTCTTTTTTATGATTCAAACTACTTATGTTATTGGCCACCACTGAGTGGGGTTTAGGTACCCATATTATGGTATTGCCTTGATAGTATCCTTGGGCTGGCGGTAAGTCCTTTCAAATCCATTGCTTATGGAACCCTTGAGGTTTCTTGGGATGCTTGGAGTCCTGCTAATCGGTATTGCCTTGATAGTATCCTTGGGCTGGCGGTAAGTCCTTTCAAATCCATTGCTTATGGAACCCTTGAGGTTTCTTGGGATGCTTGGAGTCCTGCTAATCGGTTTGTGTCAGCAATGTTTGGCTTTTGAATTGTTTGGAGGTTCTTCTTGTGGTCTTTATATCATTCATGGTGTCCTTTCTGTCTGGTTGATCTTTAAGTTAATTCTTGGGCACCCACTTCCGTGTACCCTTAGATGTTTCCATTGCACTCATTGTTTGTTTATCAGTTATGATGTGCTTCCCTCTATTTGCCAAGCCCCGTAAGGGTATGGACATGAACTCATCACCCGTGCTTAACAATGCTAGTCTTTCCTCCCATTGGATATTGCATTTACTTGTAAAGATCGAGGATCGTCCTAGAATCATTTCTTCTTCCATGGAACCTACAGGCATGACAAACACCTTCATGACCAAGGAATTATTTCTGATGGAACTGTTAAGATTTCAAAATCTCTCGGCTTTTGTGGTTATCAAGTGAACACTACGAAATTGTGCATCAGTGGGTTCAAGATGTGGTCTATCTAATGCTACCCAGGTTTCTTATAAGATCAAGTTGTGACTTGATCCGTATTTACTATTAATGCAATGCTTCTTGCATGACCTTTAGCTGTAGTAAGTCCCACCTTGAGTCATGTTGGCTCAATGTTCAGTTCCCCTTCGTCCAAAAGAGTCACAGAATCCATGTTGACATGTATTAGTCTTTTGTACAGTAATTGTTTGGCTTTGGCCCCCCTAGCCTTAGCCTCTTGTTGATCTTGCTGGATTTTTTCTTTTGCAAGCTGTTTCTACTTTTTTAAGAGATGTTCTTGCAAGAGAATCTCTTAGTGGTCCAAAATATTCTTTTAATTTATACCCTCCATCTAGAGGCTATCACTAGAGGCTATCAATTGTCTTAATTCGAATAGACCCCTAATTGGGAATGGTCCCAGGCCTCGGTATTTGAGTTTTGTTTTCTTGGCGTTTTTGACACCATACATGAGGACAAGGTCCCCTCTTTCCAGTTCTTTTTGCTTAAGGTTTTTGTAAAAGCATTGTTTGCTACACGTAGTTTTTCAACCATGAGTCCATGTGATGTTATTAGTATGGTCTCATCAAGCTTCTCTAAGTCAATTAGCCTTTCAAATAATGCATTCTCCATTAGACACTCTTGTACGGAGATCCTTAAACTTGGTATTGGGTATTCCATGGGCATAATTACTTCAATACCATAAGCTAGACGTAAGGGAGAATAACCTATCATCGCTATCTTATATGATGTTTGATAGGCCCATAGGGCTACTGTCAACTTATGTTCCCAGTCTGTTGGACTTGTTTCCAAGGTTTTTGTCTCAAGATAGTACACAAAATATTGTTTGTACTCTCTGCTTAACCATTGGCCTATGGATAATAAGGTGATGATTTTCAATGGATCACTAAGAATCCCACAAGTAAATGATCAATCACCTCATTGATAAAATCTATTCCTATCTTATATAGTTCTCCTGATAATAGTTGATAAGGTGTAGCGAGATTGATAAGACACCACATTTTATCTTTGTTCAAAGGTATTTCCTACTACGAGAAAACCATAAGCTAGATACTCTGAGATTTCTTCGCTCCATTCGGGTACCATGTCTAACTTGAATAAACAAGAATCAAGGAGATCATCATCAACACCAGTTGTGCTCATTCCCCATTTGGAATTCTTAACACGTGATCGGCTAACACGTGTTGTGTTCCTTTTCTTACTGTGACTATAAAGTCGAATTCCAACAACAATAGCAACCATCGTGTGATTCTCCCCGTGGTGGAAGGTTTATTAACTAGGTATAATAAGGCTTAATGGTCCACGAAAAATACGAATTTGTTGGCCAAGAGGTAATGTTGATATTTCTTGATGGCATAAACCATGGCCAATCCTTCCCTCTCTATGGTGGTGTAGTTCACCTCCGCATCATTTAGCTGACCACTAGTAGCGAAGCAGACTGGATAGTCCAATTTGAACTAGTACGCAACCAATAGCAAAATTTGATGCATCAATATGCACGTGAAATATGAGATCCCAATGGGGGGTCATAGAATTGGCACTCTAGCCAACACTTTCTTTAGTCGATCATATGCTTCTTAACACTCCTTAGTCCACTCAAAGACAATGAGGAGCTTGTACAAGGGTCTGGCTATTTCAACATAGAAAATTATGAATCAGCAATAATACCCCACATGGCCCATAAATCTTTGCACACCCTTGTAGTTGGTAGGTGATGGCAACTTCAATATCAGTTTGACCTTGTTATCATCCATGGATATACCATTCCTTGAGACAATGTGTCCCAATATCACACCATGCTTGACCTAAAGCTGACACTTCAAGGGGTTCAGGGATATACGATAGAAGGCTAGATGATCTGGCCCCATCAAGAGTGTGCACACAAATCAACAATGAATACCTCCGACCACTTTTGTAAGTAGTCATTGAAGGCTGTGCACATCAATCGTTGAAAGGTTGCTGGAGCATTGGTAAGGCCAAACAACATAACTTTGTATGCAAATGTCCCTCACATTGTATTGAAAGTTATCTTGTGTTGATCCTCTAGTGCTATGTGATTATAACCGTAGAATCCATCCAAGAAGCTGTAAGCTTATCTCCTAGCCACTTCCAAAACATGTTCTGTATAAGGTAGTGGATAATGGTCTTTCCTAGTGGTTGGGTTGACCTTTTTAAGATCAACACATACCCTAAGTTTTTTATTCTTTTTTGGCACTATCAGGATTGCTGACAAACCAATCCGTATGTTCGATTTCATAGATGAAATCTCCAATGAGCTTGTCTATTTACTCCTTTACAAGTGCCGCATACTTAGGATTCATCTGGTATGGTTTCTACCTGGATGGTCTCAACCCTTCCATGATTGGAATCCTATGCTGTACTACCTCAAGTAGTACCCCCTTCATCTTTTTGTAATTCCAAGCAAAACAATCCTTAAATTCCTTATGGAGAGCAATGAGCTCATCTTCTTCAACGAAGTCAAGCCCTTTTAGCAATGTATATAGGTAGAGATTCCTCCCATGGTCCCGCAATATCCACTTCTTTCACTTCTGTGGGCCATCGTATGATGTGGATAGCCTATCCTCTTTCACCCTTGTTGCTGTCAGTCGGACCACTTTCTGCTCGCCAACAACAATATAGGTTTTGAAGTGGTCGGGTACTAAGAGAAAGTCTGGTTTGTCCTCATTTTCTATTTTGGTTTTAGCCATTATCTTTCTAGTCGCACGTTCTGCTTCTGCCAAGGCTTTATTGCATTTTTGGAGCCCATCTTTTGTAAGCTTGGGTGTTTCTAGCTCTTAAAGGATGACTTTCTCCTTGTGCCTTCCCTCCAGCGATATCTTACTAAACTCCTCACCCCAATCCTTTGAGAACTCATCGTGTACCTTAATGGCCTCAAGGTATCTCAGCCCCGCTGAGCATCCATGCGTTTTCTTCATAATAGGGCATTTCATCAGGCTATATATCATTTTTGCTTTCGCCACCGTCTGAGGCGTTGAGCACTGGTACGGCTTTGTGCTATGGTACCTTCTGTACTTGATGTCTCCTCTTCTAATTCTTCATCAATGGTCTGCCAATTAACCATACAGATAGAGGTCGTGGGGGGATAGTTCCAGATTCCACATACTCGGTCCCCCTGGGTTGCATCACGTCAATGGTGGCTAACACATGCATCCAATTTTCATTGAAGTCTAGAGGAGGAAGTGACGCATACATTTTCATTTCCTCTTCATCCTTGGGATCTCCCACCGAGGGCTGGCATATTTGTATAGAGGTGGTCTATTCCATTGTGACCAAATCTTTACCAAACAATTGCCCTTCCATGGCGTGTTCTAAGGCCTACTTACATACACATGATCAAAGGCCTAATCATGCACCAATTTGGATTTCCATGTTCTTAGATCAATCTTTAAGATTTGTAAATCCCTACGTACATACACGTGATCTAAGGCCTAATCATGCACCAGTTTGGATTCCCTTATGAAGGGTCTCCCTAATATTATGTCATGAATCAGGTTGGCAGAGGAAGTCCATGACCACAAATTTATGATGGTAGCGAAACGTAAAGAGTTGGAATTTAACATTCTCCAAAAGCCCAATGGGCCTTGAAGACATTCCGTCAGCCATTTTAACCATTAGATCTACTTTTTTTAGATTAGGTTTCCCCCAATTTTTCCAGCAATGTTTTGTGATGATGCTATCCCCTGCCCCACCATCCACAGGATAGCCAGTGCCTAGTACCCATTATGATGAATTGGGATTGTAGCATTTATGTCATCGCTTTCGTAGTAGCGTCCTAGTAGATTAACTGGTATCTTAACGACTCGGGTGTTCCTTGTATGTCTCAAGGTTCTTTCTGCCCTAGAGGTGGCAGAGCCTTATCTATAGTATCAGGTGGCTTTAGTCTGCCTTCTACCCATTCTTTTACGTATGTCCATAGGGTTGGTAAATTATGTAACAGTTTCCCTAATGGCATTTGTACAAGCGTGGACATCACAGCCACAAGACTTCCTATGTCTCTGGGTTCTTTGGAGATAGAGGGTTCTTTCCATGCATGTATGTGTCTCATATTCCTTCATAGGGAAGGAATGGATGGACTCCCCCAACCCATTTTCCTCAAACATTTAGGACAGTGTGTTTGCTTGAGACTCCTCTTCTATTCCTTTTGGAATTGGGGTAGGCACGTCCAATTTCCTATCCCTTGTTGGCTCATTTCATGGATAAAATTTATCCCTGACCGAGTTGGCCCTTAGCTTGGCTTCATGAAGCCGTTGGCACTCTTCGACTAAGTCCTTGGCATCTTCGAGCTTTCTTATTTCCTCGTCGGCATTAGGGTATTCACCGACCCCCTTAGGAGTTGTTGGTTGCTCTCTTTTATCTTCTCGGTCCGCCGACCCCTTGTGATTGATCCTTTGATCCCCCTCTTCCTTTGATTAGGTGGATCCGGAGTTGATTATATCTTCTTCGGATCCATCTTGGATTGTGACCCTTGTGTCACCCTTACCCACTTTTTTCACTCTTCTCTTGTGGCCAGTTCTAGAAACAGTTGCATCCACTCAATTCTTTCCCTTGTCTCCTAATTGAGCTTGAGTTCTTGTGTTAGAACGTTAAGTGGTGTGATATTCCCAGGCTATACACTAATGGTTTGGATGGTGGCTTGATTAGCGGTAGAAGTCAAACCACTTGCGCGGTATGGAAAATCCTTGATCAAATGATCGATCCCACATTTAGTACAAGTGAGTACTGGCATGTCATTGGGTAGAGCCACAACTTGTTGGGGTTGGTGTGTATGAACCATATTCTTTTTTGGGCACTCAGCGACTCGATGTGGCCCTCCGCAGCATTGTAGCGGTCCTCTTCTCAGGGTTGAGTTCATGTCCTTGCCCTTCCATTGTACTGTGGTTTGAAACACAGGTAGTGTCGTGTTATTATGTACGATGTAATATTCTGGCATGACCTCCGCCGTTTCTTTGTAGTACTCTCCGCTAAGTTCTACTTCCCCCACAATATCAACATCTTCTAACGGCTCTTCAATCAATAATTGATTGATTTTAGCCTATGGTGGTTATGGTGGTAGAACTGGTGGTGGCAAAGATGAATGTCTTGTGTACCGGAAACATCCCCCTAGGTAAGTAGGAAGAGTTAGGTTGTCCAACAGTGGCAGTGATCTGTACAGGTGGCCCAGGTAAAGCCAATGGGGCTCTAAGTGCTTTAAGCTGTACAACATTTTGAAATCTTGGATATCTACACATTAAAGTGTCATGATTTTGTAATTTTACACAGTGGACAGAATAGAGTAATGGCCTTGCTCTTAATTGTGGACACTCGGTGTGATAGTGTGATTTAATCTGCACATAGAGCACCACACCAATTTCCTACGGGGGTAAAGATGATTATGCTCATGCCCCGATGTTTCTCTTCCCTCTTTTACTTTTAATTTCTCTAATATGGCATTACTTAGCTCATCCACCGACATTTTTTTGACTTGCTTGCTTTGAGTTCCAATTTCTTGGTGTCTCAAGACACGCGAAGTTAGAGTTGTTGAAGATGTTTTGACATCTTCTTTCGATTGCAGCAATTCCAACATATTATTTTCTTATTCGATTGCCAATTTGCAACATGCATCAAGAGTAGCAAGTCAGGCTATAGTACCAGTTAAATCATGCATTTTTTGTGGTCTCGAACCCCTCTTCGAAGCAAGGCAATAATTGATCATCAGTTAACCTCTCCCAAAGTTTTCACCTTGAATTTAAGTGCATAAGATGAGACACATAGTCTCTCATCGACTCAATTTCCTTTTGTTTGATATTATGTAAATGTGCCATAGGGATCCATCTATCACCACTTCGGGCAAAACTAGGCACAAAAACGTTCTTGAGTCTTGTGAAGTTAAATTTATCCTCAAGCTTGAGGGTTTAGAACCACTCATGAGCTTCTCCTTCCAAGGTCAGTGAGAAGACATGAATCATTGTCACATCACTGATTGGCCCATGGGTTTCACATGTGGATTCAAAAATCTCTACATGTTGGATAGGATCCCTATCCCCAAAGAAGTTTTGGACAAGTTTGGAAATGATATGTGGTTTCATCTAGGAGGGTCAGGATTCTAGAGCAGTGCCTAGTTCTCTGAACATTCCCCGGCCCATCTCTGCAGCCATTTTTAGTAGGTCTATTCTTGTGGCTGCATTAAGGTCCATGGTTGGATCTATCCTAGACCTTTGAGGAATTGCTCCCCCTTCCTAGACCTCGTCCCCTTCCTGTATTGGCTCTTCTAGGTATTCCGAGTCCATGGGATGGTCTAGCCATTGTACCTTAGAGTGACTCATCATTAATCGCCTCCATACGTCTTTGCAAAATTAGAAGTTCCATGTCTTGTAGAGTATTGAACACCAAAATTAACTGCCCTTTTGAAAAAATCTTTCTTCGAATGCCGATCCACCTGATGTTTCCTCCGATTCTAGAGTTCCTGTGCCGAGTAAAAACTCCGTTGATCTTCATCCAATGAACTCAAAACTTTGAGTCGATATGCCAAGGATTTTGCTAGCAGCAATTTATCTTCCATCGCAATCCGCAAACTCGGGCACAACAAACTCGATCAGTGTAATAGTCTCCATGCCAAAAGCCAGCTTGAAAGGGGTTAATCCAGTTGCTACCTTGTAAGCTGTGCAGTGTAAGATTCCTCCCTCCAGATTTTGAGGTGTGCATGTGTAAGAACCTCCCCTTCTGATCTTATAATTATTCCCCTCTTTGAAATAAAAGAGAGATCCTGTTTTACCCTATTTTGACCTGGAGAGAGAAAATGTCTAGAGGGAGGTAATTCAAAATTCAGATATTTTTGGATATAAAAATCCTCCTTGTGTCTAAAATGGTTTCCCTTGAAACAAAAATTTAAAAATTGAAAAAAGGTATAAAGGACCTTAACCTAAGGGTCCAGATTCTCAGAAATTTTTGGATTATGGTCCAATTAAGGTTCCTATGGACCAATAAGATTATTCCAAATGTAGGGAGGAGATAAACTGAAGAATAAAAGAAAACCCCCCCAAAAATGCGTAAATGCTCACATAAGATGAAGACGGACTAAGGACCAAAGAAAAGAATTTAAAAAACTAAATTTTGACACCTCAATGTGGGGATCTCCCCTCATGAAGTAGGCACCTTTTTCTCATCATTACCCCCAATTTTTAATCAATAAAATGGGATATTTTCATCTCTTCTCTCGCCTGTTTCAAAACTAGATCCAAAAAGTAAGCTGAACTGACCCAAAAATGGTAAAAAATTGACTAAATTGATCTAAAAAATTCTAGAATCAGACTGTTACTCTGCTCCTGTCATGAGCCATATACATCGAATTTTTTAATAACTCAATTGATTTTGGCCTAATCCTCTGCAAAGTGAATTGGTGGCCACTATTGCTTAAAACAATAGTAGAACCCTCAATCCCTCAAGCCAAAAGAGAGCTTACAAGCTCCAAAAGAGAGCTTACAACCCTCAAGCCAAAAGAGAGCTTACAAGCTCCATGTAAGCTAATTTTCTTACTTTGTTTAATGAAAAATCTATGGTTTTCTTGATTTTTATGTTTTCCAAATGTTTGACTTAAATTCAAATGCTTTTGGATAAAAAGGGCACCCCCTTCTCTTCTTTACATTCCAACCTTTCTTAATCCTAAAAAGATTAACTAAGTGATTAATTAAATTTTTTTTTATTGTTTACTCTCTTGAATTTAGAAAATTATATAGATTAGAGTTCTATAATTCTAAATTGGGTTAATTAAGTTTAATAAAGAAAGATAAAAATGAGAAATGGTCAGCCACACAAAGGAGGTTATGGCAAAAATTTTCAGAATTTTGTGAAAACGAAAGTTTGTTTTTATGTTATTTCAAAAGAGTAATTCCAACCATTTTTGCATCTTAAAGAAATATTCTAATTACTCCATGTACATATTCACCTACGAATATGCATGGATATCACTGATATTATTTATTAAGTTTGATTTTTATGCATAGAAAGATGCATAAAGGATTTTCTTTTATTATAAAAGTGTTATTCTTATTAAATCTGATTTTTATGCATAGAAAGATGCATAAAGGAATTCGTTTTCTTGTCACAAAAGTGTTATTCTTATTAAATTTAAATTTTATGCATAGAAAGATGCATAAAGGATTTTTTTTATTATAAGTGTTATTCTTACTCAATTTGATTTTTATACATAGAAAGATGCATAAAGGAAATTTTTAAATACAAAAGTGTTATTCTTATTAAATTTGATTTTTATGCATAAAGGAAATTTTTTTATTATAAAAGTGTTATTCTTATTAAATTTGATTTTTATGCATAGAAAGATGCATAAAGGAATTTTTTAATTATAAAAGCGTTATTCTTATAAAAATTGATTTTTATCCATAAATAGATGTATAAAGAAATTCTTTTTATTTTAAAAGTGTTATTCCTATTAAAATTGATTTATGCATAAATAGATGCATAAAAGGATTTTTTTTATAAAAGTCTGAGAAAAATAGATGCATACATAATTTTTATATCAAAATTAAAATTCTCTTAAATTCCATGTTTAAATTCTATGAGTATTTGATAAATGAATAATTAAATACTCTAAGAGAGAAATTTCTATCATTTTATTTTCACACAGATTGTAAAAAAAAATTAAAAAATCTATCAAGATCAAAATATTCAGATAAATGATGAATTTATTCCTCATTCGAATTCGTAACTATTTTAGAAATCAGTTAAGTGAATATTCAAAGAAGAATTTCAGTAAATTAGTAACTGCATTACCAAACCTTTTCAAGAAAGATAGTTCAGGAAAAATCTTATCCGACTCAAACCTTGAATCAGACTATTAGCAAGACCAAACTCTTTCGTCAGTTTTCGAGGAAAGAAGGTGTGAGACCAGTCTAGAAAAATACACTCAAAACTCCCGCCAAATCTGAAACTAAGTTTGAGAATTGATTTGTGGATCATGGTCATAGAATTCGAGGAATTCTGGTATGACATTTAGAATTCCGATGAAGAAGTTTTGGGATACGGATTCAAGAAATACTCCTTGTACTCAAAAGAAAATCAAACTGAAAACTTGCATAGAAATGAGATGTGATGAGATGTGATGTGAATAGATGTGATGAGATGTGATGCGAATAGATGTGATGAGATGTGATGCGAATAGATGCGAATAGATGTGATGAGATGTGATGTGATGAGATGTGATGAGATGTGATGTGAATAGATGTGATGAGATGAGATGTGATGAGATGAGATGTGAATAGATGTGATGAGATGTGATGTGAATCAAATAGATGTGAATGAATGGATGAGATATAATATGATGTGAAACGGGATGTGAATGAATGAGATGTGATGTCATGGGAATCGGGATGGAAATTAATGATATGGGATGTGAATGTGTATGTGAAGAATGGATGTGGATGAGTATGTGAAAGAATGGATGTGAATGTGTATGTGAAGAATGGATATGGATGTGTATGTGAAGAATGGATGTGGATGTGTATGTGAAGAATGGTTGTGGATGAGTATGTGAAGAATGGATGTGGATGTGTATGTGAAGAACGGATGTGGATGTGTATGTGAAGAACGGACGTGGATGTATGTGAAAGAACGGACGTGGATGTATGTGAAAGAATGGATGTGGATGTGTATGTGAAAGAATGTGATGTGATGTGACATGAATATATGTGGATGTGAAGTGATAGATATGAATGTATGGATAGATGAGGGTAGTCGTACATGTGAACGATTGGATGGATGTGGATGAATGAGATGAGATGTGTATGAGAATGAGATATGATGTGGATAGAAGTGATGTAATATAGAATGTATGTGGATAGAATGTATGTGATGGGATGGTGATGAGAATGAATGTGATGGATATGAATAAATGATTGTGATGGATATGAATAAATGATTGTGATGTGATGAATGTATGAATGTGTAATGAATGGATGGATGGATGTGGATGTGTAATGTGATGTGAATAGATGTGATGTGAATCAGATAGATGTGAATGAATGGATGAATGGGATGTGATGTGAATGGATGTGATGAGATGCGATGTGAATCAGATAGATGTGAATGAATGGATGGATGGGATGTGATATGTATAGATGTGATGAGATGCGATGTGAATCAGATAGATATGAATGAATGGATGGATGTAATGTGATGTGAATAGATGTAATGAATGAATGGATGGATGTAATGTGATGTGAATAGATGTAATGAGATGTGATGTAAATTGGGATAGATGTGAACGGATGATATGTGATGTGAATGAATATGATGTGATGAGATGTGGGATATGGGTAGATATGTGTGGATGAGATCTGATGCGGATAAATGAGGAAAGATGTGATGAGATGGAAAATGATGTGATGAGAATGAAAATACATATGAAATAAATAAGGATTGATGTGGAACAATGTGGAAAGACGAGAGTTCGTTTATAGAAACTGTATTTATGACCTGTTTTTAAATGATTGATTTATGTCAAGAATGCTGGGGAAGCATTTTGACCGTCTTGTGAATGAGGTTGTGGAGACTTAACTGATAAAGTTGCAACAACTGACGGAGATTCAACGGAGGACGTCTCGCGTAGCAAGGTTGACCGAGGTCTTGACCAGCCTTGGTTCGATTTAAATGGTGAGCTTTCGGTACAGTGGATGAGGGACCAAGGAAACAGCCTATGAGTGAAGCGCTAGGTGACCTGCGCGACAAAGGATCCTAGAGGGTGCTAACCATATGGTGCTCGGGCTCTGGATCGCGGAAGATACCCACACGTGCATCGTGGAAGATATTGGAGCAAGGAGTAAGAGTTGTTTTCTGAATTTGCGCATGGATCTGGTTGATTGACCTTGCTGGTCCTCAAGGGATGAGTCCATGGCTCTTTATATGGATATGTTAGTTGATCTTGCTGATCTGCAATGGAGATTCCATTTTTATTTTTATAAATGAATATATTGCTGGGTACTATGAGCTAGGAACTATCGAAAAGGCCCCTGAGTGGACAGGTGGTGAGCATTCTAGTTGCCAATGATGCCATAGGTACATCGATGAATGAAAAAAATGGAAATTAGGATTCATCCGGATATTTTAGAGTATTGTGATCAGTGATATGATAGTTTCATAAAAAATTTATTTTTAAAGACAGCTGAATCTGTGAAAAAGGTGATTTCATATTGGTGTAAGTGGTGTGACTAGTTTTTAGTTTGCATGAATATCTGGCTAGGGAGCCTGGGAACTCTTTTCCCTGGTACTCGGGATAAAACCTAACCAAGTTCTTAAATGGATCCCATCACTATAGTGGTTGGGCAGTTGGCTAACCCACGGGACTCTATGGGGTTAGGCTAGACTAATGGATCCGAAAATTGAGACTCAATTCTGCTATGGTACAATAGATGAGTAAATCCCGGATAAAACTTGTTCTATGGAAAAGAATCAACGGCTATGCCTCTCAATGAAGAAAAAAGCTTTGGTCTCTATGATCCAAGTGCAAGTCTTTTCCTTGATCTGACTATGGGACTTACAGGTTTGGTCCAATCACTTCAATTAGTTAAGGCTCTTGACTACGTTAGAGTAAAAATATCTTGGAGGAATCGCCCGTGCTTTCCGGGTGAGGGAAGTTTTTTCGGGTTTGGTTTTGGAAGAGTCGAGGGATTAGTCTCTTGTCTAGATATACGTGAGCAAGGCCCCGAGTGAGGGACCCTGCCCTGTGCAAGAAGTGCTACTCTCGCTACTAGCACCCCAGAATTCATTGCGCGGTGGGGACAAGGATCTTTCATGTAGTATGCCCAAAGTTCTGACGGAATCTTAACATCCCAATCCATCCGATGCTTTGCTGATGATGACGAGCTTGGTCAAAATACACACAATCTGCTTATTGGATGATTCTGCCAATCCATTGGCTTGCAGATAATAGGGGGATGATTTCTTGTGAAGAATCAAATAAAAGCCTATCAGGTTTTGTCCTAGGTACCAGGGAAAAGAGTTCCCAAGCCCCCTAGCCGGATATTCATGCAACTTAAAACTAGTCACACCAATATGAGATTGCCTTTTTCATAGATTCAGCTGTCTTTCAAACAATCATTTAATGAAACTATAGTATCATTGATCATAATCTTCCAAAATATCCGGTTCAATCCTAATTTCTAATTTTTCCTTCATCGGTGTACCTATGGCATCATTGGCAAAAACTAGAATGCTCACCACCTGTCCACTCAGGGGCCTTTTCGATAGTTCCTAGCTCATAGTACTCGGCAACATATTCACTTATAAAAATCAAAATAGAATCTTCGTTGAAAATCAACAAGATTATCTAACAAATCCATATAAAAGAGCCATGGACTCATCCATATAACAGATCCATATAAAAGAGCCATGGACTCATCCATTGAGGACCAGCAAGGTCAATCAACCAGATCCATGCCCGAATTCAGAAAACAACTCTTACTCCTTGATCCAAAATATCTTCCCCGACACACATGTGGGTATCTTTGGTGACCCAGAGCCCGAGCACCGTATGGTCAGCACCCTCTAGGATCCTTCGCAGGTCACCTAGGTAGCGGTTCACTCATAGGCCGCTTCCTTGGTCCCTCATCCACCGTACTAGAAGCTCACCATTTAAATCGAACCGAGTGTCAAGACCTCGGCCATTTAAATCGAACCGCTTCCTTGGCAACGTACTGGAAGCTCACCATTTAAATCAAACCGAGTGTCAAGACCTCGACCGACCTTGCTACGCGATACGTCCTCCGTTGACTCTCCAGCAACAACTGATGCAACTTTATCATTTAGCTCTCCACCACCTCAGTCACAAGACGGTCAAAATGCTTCCCAAGCATTCTTGACATGAAACAGTCTTTAAAAATAGGTCGTAAATACAGTTTCTATAACAAACTCTCGTCTTTCCACATTGTTCCACATCAATCCACTTTATTTAATCCACATCCATTTCAAATGTATTCCCATTCTCATCCAATCACATCATTTTCATCTCATCACATCTTTCCTCATTTATCCTCCTCATCAGATCTCATCCACTCGCATCTACCCATATCCACATCTCATCACATCACATTCTTTCAAATCTCATCCATTCATATCTACCCCGATCCACATCACATCCATTTCACCTCACATCTCATTCATTCACATCTATCTCGATTCATATCCCATCACATCTCATCCATTCACATCACATCTCATTCATTCTATTCCGTTTCACATCACATCACATCACATTCATTCACATCACATATCATCCTTTCACATCTATCCCGATTTTCATCACATCCATTTCACATCACATCTCATTCATTCACATCCCAATTCACATCACATCACATCTCATCCATTCATATCCCATATCATTCATTCACATCCCGATTCACATCACATCTCATTCTCTCATATCTATCCATTTCACATCTCATCCATTCACATCCCATATCATTCATTTACATCTTGATTCACATGACATCACATCTCATTCATTCTCATCCTGATTCACATCACATCTCATTCACTCACATCTATCCATTTCACATCACATCACATCTCATCCATTCACATCCCATATCATATCATTCACATCCCGATTCACACCACATCTCATTCACTCACATCTATCCATTTCACATCACATCATCTCCATCCATTACATCCATCACATCACACCCAATCTTTCACATACATATCCACATCCACTCTTCACATACACATTCACATCCATTCTTTCACATACACATCCACATCCATTCTTTCACATACACATCCACATCCATTCTTTCACATAAACATCCACATCCATTCTTTCACATCCATATCCACATCCATTCTTCACATATACATTCACATCCATTCTTTCCTCGAAACTAACAAAAGAGTCTAATCTTGGTCATAGTCTGATTCAAGGTTCGAGTCGGGTAAGATTTTTCTTGAACTATCTTTTTCAAAAAAATTTGATAATTCAGTTACTATTTTACTGAATTTCTTTCTTTGAATATTCACTTTACTGATTTCTAAATAAGTTACGATTTCCAATGAGGAATAAATTAATGATTTATCTAAATATTTTGATCTCGATAAATTTTCTAAATTTTCTTTTTACAATCCATGTGAATATAAAATGATAGAAATTTCTCTCTTAGAGTATTTAATTATTCATTTATCAAATACTCATAGAATTTAAGAGAAGTCTAATTTTGATATAAAAATTCATTATGCATCTATTTATGCACAAAAATCAACTTCAATGGAAATAACACTTTTATAAAAAAAATCCTTTTATGCATCTATTTATGCATAAAATCAAATTTAATAGGAATAACACTTTTAAAATAAAAAAGAATTTCTTTATGCATCTTTCTATGCATAGAAATCAAATTTAATAAGAATAACACTTTTATAATTAAAAAAATTCTAATATGCATCTTTCTATGCATAGAAATCAAATTTAACAAGAAAAACACTTTTGTAATTAAAAAAATTCCATTATGCATCTTTCTATGCATAGAAATCAAATTTAATAAGAATAACACTTTTGTAATAAAAAAATTCCTTTTTATGCATAGAAATCAAATTTAATAAGAATAACACTTTTATAATAAAAAAAATTCATTATGCATCTTTCTATGCATAGAAATCAAATTTAATAAGAATAACACTTTTATAATTAAAAAAATTCCATTATGCATCTTTCTATGCATAGAAATCAAATTTAATAAGAATAACACTTTTGTAATAAAAAGAAATTTCTTTATGCATCTTTCTATGCATAGAAATCAAATTTAATAAGAATAACACTTTTGTAATTGAAAAAATCCTTTATGAATCTTTCTATGCATAGAAATCAAATTTAATAAGAATAACACTTTTGTAATAAAAAAATTCCTTTATGCATCTTTCTATGCATAGAAATCAATTTTAATAATTAATATTAGTGATATCCATGCATATTCATAGGAGTAATTAGAATATTTCTTTTAGATGCAGAAATGGTGGGAATTACTCTTTTGGAATAACATAAAAGAAATTTTCTTTTTTCACAAAATTTTGGAAAATTTTGCCATAACCTCCTTTGTACGGCTGACCATTTCTCATGTTTATCTTTCTAAAATTAACTTAATTAACCTAATTTAGAACTATAGAACTCTAATCTATTGAATTTTCTAAATTCAAGAGAGTAAACCTAATTAACCTTATTTAGAACTCTAATCTATTGAATTTTCTAAATTCAAGAGAGTAAACAATAAGAAGAGTTTAATTAATCACTTAGTTAATCTCTCTTGGATTAAGAAAGGTTCCTAATTTAGAACTCTAATCTATTGAATTTTCTAAATTCAAGAGAGTAAACAATAAGAAGAGTTTAATTAATCACTTAGTTAATCTCTCTGGGATTAAGAAAGGTTGGAATGTAAAGAAGAGAAGGGGGTGGCCTTTTCATCAAAGACATAGCATTTGAATTTAATTCAATCATCTGCAATTCATAAAAATCAAGAAAATCATAGATTTTTCATTGAAATTTGTAAACAAAGTAAGAAAATTAGCTTACATGGAGCCTGTAAGCTCCCCTTTGGCTTGAGGGATTGAGGGTTCTACTATTGTTTGAAGCAACAATGGCCACCAATTCACTTTGGAGTGGATTAGGCCAAAAACAATTGAATTATTAAAAAATTCAATGTAGATGACTCAGGACAGGAGAAGAGTAATAGTGCATAAGCACCATTAAGCTTTTACAAAGGGGGAGGCTTCTATTTATAAGAAAAAGTGAGCCTCTAACCAAGCAAACTGATTCTAAAATTTTTTAGATCAGTTTGGTCAATTTTTGACCATTTTTGGGTCAGTTTAGCTTAATTTTTGGATCTAGTTTTGAAATAGGAGAGAGGGGAGATGAAAATATCTCATTTAATTGATTAAAAATTGAGAGTAATGATGAGAAAAAGGTGCTTACTTCATGAGGGGAGATCCCCACTTTGAGGTGTCAAAATTTAATTTTTTAATCCTTTTCTTTGGTCCTTAGTCCACTCTTCATCTTATGTGAGCATTTACTCATTTTTTTTTGGGGGGGTTCTTTTATTCTTCAATTTATCTCCTCCCTACATTTGGATTGATCATATTGGCCCATAGGAACCTTAATTGGACCATAATAATTTTTTTTTTAAAAATTTGGACCCTTAGGCTAAGGTCCTTTATACCTATTTTACTTTAATTCCAATTGCACATTAGAAAGTTCTTTTTGAATTTATGTTTCAAGCAAAACCATTTTAGACACTAGGAGGATTTTTATATCCAAAAATATCTCAATTTCGAACTACCTCTCTCTAGACATTTTCTCTCTCCAGGCCAAAACAGGGTAAAACAGGATCTTTCTTTTATTTTAGAGGGGGGAATAATTTTAAGATCAGAAGGGGAGGTTCTTACACTTGCACACCTCCAAAGTTGGAGAAAGGAATCTTACATCCTACCCCACTTAAAATACGCGAGATGTCCTCATCTCGCAAACTAGAGGACAATTCTTTCCCTTAAGATCCAATTGATTCTGGGGTTCCTTAAAGTCTTATCAACCTAATAGAATCTTGGGATAAAGATCCCTTATATAGAACTCATCATCATCAGATAACAATTCATTTAGATCATATCATTCATATCTTTAACACAATAATGGTCCATTAGACCAAAATTTCCAACTAAACAGTCTTCCATGGGAATTTCAGTTATACAGATTTTTAATTTGTCATCCTTTAACTTGATCCACTATGTCAAGTGTTAATAGTAGCAATTTGTCACATCACAATCCACTAATCTTATAGTGATTTGCTGAAGTCATTATCATCATTCCAGTTACGAGCATCATCACAGGGACTCGTCCGATTCATCCTCATTATGGTTTTGCTCAGCTTATTGTTTTTCAACCAAAATTCAGGAATCATCATTTTTCAATCAGAATCCAAATATCAACTCATCAGTTCTCAACCAAAATTTTAAAATCATATCAACTACATTCGAATTCATCATCTGGATAGCATTTTTGCTTATAATTTCAAGGTCTTAGATTCTCGTATATATTGCGAGTAAAGAACTGCAGTTATACCCTCGGTATATATGGGTAGTCAAGGTCCTTGGAATTATAAGGTAAATACCATCATGTCTAGGCTTCAAGCAAGTGAGGGATTCCATGCAATTGCGGTACTTCCATCTGAAGACCCAATTACTAATTTATGAGTTTCAGTCTGAATATCAATTTGTATGAATTTCATCACATATTTCTAAAACTTCAAATTATAAGCATAAATGCTTGGTTGATATGATTTTTAAATTCTGGTTAAGAACTGATGAGTTTATTTAGATTCTAATTGAAAAATGATGATTCCTGAATTTTGGTTGAAATGTAATAAGCTAAGCAAAACCACAATGAGGATGAATGGGATGAGTCCTTGTGATGATGTTCATAACTGGAATGATGTTAATGACTTCAGCAAATCACTATAAGATTAGTGGATTGTGCTTACAGATTGCTCTTGTTAACACTTGACCCAGTGGATTAAGTTAAGGGATGTCAAATTAAAAATCTGTATAATTGAAAATTCCCATGGAGGACTGTTAAGATAGAAATTTTGGTCTAATGGACCATTATTGTGATAAGGATTTGAATGATATGATCTGAGTGAATTGTTATTTGATCCCTCATGAAGGAGGCACCTATTTCACATGTGTGGAGGAGTTTTAAACTCAAAAATAATGAGATATTTTCATCTCTTCTCTCTCCTGTTTCAACTACATCCAAAAAGTAAGCTAAACTGACCTAAAAATGGTCAAAAAATTGACCAAACTCATCTGAAAAATTCTAGAATCAGTTTGCTTGGCTAGAGGCTCATTTTTCCTATAAATAGAAGCCTCTCCCTTTGTAAAAGGTTAATAGTGTTTATGCACTGTTACTCTACTCCTACTACCTAGAGCCAATTACATTAAATTTTCTTGATAATTCAATTATTTTTGACTAAATCCTCTCGAAAATAATTGGTGGCCACTCTTAATCCCTTTGTAAAAGGTTAATAGTGTTTATGCACTGCTACTTTACTCCTACCTGGAGCCAATTACATTGATTTTTTTGATAATTCAATTATTTTTGGCTTATTTTTGGCTTAATCCTCTCGAAAATAATTGGTGGCCACTCTTAATCCAAACAAGAGTAGAATCCTCAATCCCTCAAGCCAAAGGAAAGCTTACAAACTCTATGTAAGATAAATTCTTCTTACTTCTAAATTTTAAAATAATGGTTTTCTGAATCTTCTTGTTTTTTATAGTTGATTAAATTAAATTCTGATGCTTTGCCTTGATGAAAAGGCCATCCCCTTATCTTCCTTACAATTCAGCCTTTCTTTATTCTAGAATGATTAACAAACAAATTGATTAAACTAGCCTTTCTTTATCCTAGAATGATTAACAAACAAATTGATTAAACTTTTCTTATTGTTTACTCTCTTGAAACTGAAAATTGTGTAGATTAGAGTCCTTTATATCTTATTGGGGTTGATTTAAATAGAAAATAGAATGTTAAAAATTAAGAAATGGTCAGCTATACAAAGGAGGTTATGGAAAAATCTTCTTGAATTTTGTGAAAAAGAAAGTTTATTTTTATGTTATTTGAAAAGAGTAATTTCCACCGTTTGTGCATTCTAAAAGAAATATTCTAATTTACTCCATGTACATATTCACCTATGAATATGCATGGATATCACTGATATTAATTATAAAATTTGATTTTATGCATAGAAAGATGCATAAAGGATTTATTTTTATTTCAAAAGTGTTATCCTCATTAAAATTGATTTTATGCATAGAAAGATGCATAAAGGATTTACTTTTATTTCAAAAGTGTTATTCTCATTAAAATTGATTTTATGCATAGAAAGATGCATAAAGGATTTATTTTTCTTTCAAAAGTTTTATTCTCATTAAAATTGATTTTATGCATAGAAAGATGCATACAGGATTTATTTTTATTTCAAAAGCGTTATTCTCATTAAAATTGATTTGATGCCTAAAAAGATGCATAAATGATTTAACTTTATTTCAAAAGTCTTATTTTTCTTAAAATTGAATTTATGCATAAATAGATGCATAAAAGGATTTTTATAAAAGTGTTATTCCCTCTGAAGTTGATTTTTATGCATAAATAGATGCATAAAAGAATCTTTATAAATAGATGCATAAAGAATCTTTATATCAAAAATTAGAATTCTCTTAAATTCTATGTTTAAATTCTATGAGTAGATGTGATGAGATGTGGTGTGAATCAGATAGATGTGAATGGATGGATGGATGTTATGTGAATAGAGGTGATGAGATGTGAGGTGAATAGATGTGATGAGATGTGATGTGAATCAGATAGATGTGAATGAATGGATGGATGGATGTTATGTGAATAGAGGTGATGAGATGTTATGTGAATAGAGGTGATGAGATGTGAGGTGAATAGATGTGATGAGATGTGATGTGAATCAGATAGATGTGAATGGATGGATGAATGTGATGTGATTAAAGGTGATGAGATGTGAGGTGAATAGATGTGATGTGAATCAGATAGATGTGAATGGATGGATGGAAGTGATGTGAATAGAGGTGATGAGATGTGAGGTGAATAGATGTGATGAGATGTGATGTGAATCAGATAGATGTGAATGGATGTGATGTGAAATATAGAGGTGATGAGATGTGAGGTGAATAGATGTAACGAGATGTGATGAGAATCATATAAGTGTGAATGAATGGATGGGTGGTTGTGATGTGAATAGAGGTGATGAGATGTGAGATGAGTAGATGTGAATCACATAGATGTGAATGAATAGATGTGAATCAGATAGATGTGAATGAATAGATGTGATGAGTAGATGTGAATCAGATAGATGTGAATGAATAGATGTGATGAGATGTCATGTGAATCAGGATGTAAATGAATGATATGGGATATAAGTGGATGATATGTGATGAAAATGGATGTAAATTCATAAGTGAGGAATGGATGTGAATGTATATGTGAAAGAATTGATGTGGATATGTATTAGAATGCATGAATGTAATCATTTGTTGACATTTGGTAGTGTAGGTTTACAATCAGTGGTGCCTTTGATTGAGATGTCAAAGATCATGAGATCTAGGTGAATATCATTCAAGGCGCATGCGGCTCAAGAAACCCCAAATTATAGTTTAAAGGACAATCAAGCAAAAGGAACTAAGGGAAATCTTGTGAGTGTCTGATCTTATAAAAGAAAGATCCTGCTTTACCCTGTTTGGCCTAGAGAGAGAAAATGTCTAGAGGGAGGTAATTGAAAATTGAGATATTTGTGGATATCAAAATCCTCCTAGTGTCTAAAATGGTTTCCCTTGAAACAGAAATTCAAAAAGAACTTTCCAATGTGCAATTGGAATTAATTGAAAATAGGTATAAAGGACCCTAGCCTAAGGGTCCAGATTTTTAGTAATTTTTGGATTATGGTCTAATTAAGGTTCCTATGGTCCAATAGGATCAATCCAAATTAAGGAGGAGATAAATTGAAGAATAAAAAAAAACCCCCCCAAAAATGAGTAAATGCTCACATAAGATAAAGAGTGGACTAAGGACCAAAGAAAAGGATTAAAAAAACTGAATTTTGACACCTCAGAGTGGGGGGCTTCCCTCATGAAGTAGGAACCTTTTTCTTATCATTACCCCCAAATTTTTTTTACAAAAGTGTTATTCTTATTGAATTGAATTTCTATGCATAGAAAGATGCATAAAGGAATTTTTTTTAACTATAAACGTGTTATTCTTATTAAATTTGATTTCTACGCGTAGAAAGATGCATAAAGGAAATTTTTTTATTACAAAAGTGTTATTCTTATTAAATTTGATTTCTATGCATAGAAAGATGCATAATGGAAATTCTTTTATTATAAAAGTATTATTCTCATTAAATTTGATTTCTATGCATAGAAAGATGCATAATGGAGTTTTTTTATTATAAAAGTGTCATTTTTATTAAATTTGTTTTCTATGCATAGAAAGATGCATAAAGGAATTTTTTTAATTACAAAAGTGATATTCTTATTACATTTGCTTTCTATGCATAGAAAGATGCATAATGGAAATTTTTTTTATTACAAAAGTGTTATTCTTATTAAATTTGATTTCCATGCATAGAAAGATGCATAATGGAATTTTTTTATTATAAAAGTGTTATTCTTATTAAATTTGATTTCTATGCATAGAAAGATGTTTAAAGAAATTATTTTTTATTTTAAAAGTGTTATTCCTATTCAATATAATTTTATGCATAAATAGATGCATAAAAGGATTTTTTTAATGAAAGTGTTATTCCCATTAAAGTTGATTTTTATGCATAAAGAATTTTTATATCAAAATTAGAATTTTCTTAAATTCTATGATTAAATTCTATGAGTATTTGATAAATGAATAATTAAATACTCTAAGAGAGAAATTTCTATCGTTATATATTCACACGGATTGTAAAAAGAAAATTCAGGAAATCTAACGAGATCAAAATATTCAGATAAATGATTAATTTATTCCTCATTGGAATTCGTAACTAATTTAGAAATTAGTTAAGTGAATATTCAAAGAAAGAAATTCAGTAAAATAGTAACTGAATTATCAAACCTTTTCGAGAAAGATAGTCGAGGAAAAATCTTACCCGACTCAAACCTTCAATCAGACTATGACCAAGACCAGAATCTTTCGTCAGTTTCAAGGAAAGAGTGGATGTGAATGTGTATGTGAAGAATGGATGTGGATATGTATGTGAAAGAATGGATGTGGATGTGTATGTGAAAGAATGGATGTGGATGTGTATGTGAAAGAATAGATGTGGATGTATGTGAAAGAATGAATGTGGATGTGTATGTGGAAGAATGGATGTCACAGATGTATGTTAAAGAATGGATGTAGATGTGTATGTGAAAGAATGGATGTCACAGATGTATGTGAAAGAATGGATGTGGATGTATGTGAAAGAATGGATGTGGATGTATATGAAAGAATGGATGATGTTACACAGCCAAGCAGTTAAGCAGATACAATTTCTCCACAAGAAACATGTTGATTAGGCAAAAATAGAGATTCAGACACAACAGAAACGTAATGCACAGACAGAACTTTGACAGAGCAAGGTCACACAAGAGATGAAACACCCAGAAATCTACTTCATTCTTCTCTTTTTTCTCTCTTCTCTCCCACATTACATTGCTTCCCCTTCTTTTCTACGTTGCTAAAAAAACGTTTCTCTTTCCCCAAAACGTTATTCTTGAGTAACCGTTAAAATATCTTAACTTCGAAGATCCCAAGAAATTCATCATACATTCCTACCGCCTTATAATTCTGACTTACTAAATATCTAACTCAGCAAATATCCGACTTAGCACATATCCAACTTACTAAATATCTGACTCAGCAAATATCCGACTTAGCACATATCCGACTTACTACATATCCAACTTAGCAACATTCAACCTAAGAGAACTATGCCTTCAACACATGGCACGTCCCAGTGGTAGATTTCAAAGAAATCTGACTCGGATCCACATATCCCTTGATCAGCTCAGCCACTTTCTTTATCAGCAGCCTCCGATGACTTCTTTACTGCATTCTCTGTTCCGCCTTTCGCTGCTTGACATTCGAAATAATCCGGCTCCGCCTCCTTGTCTTCAATCAGCACTACCACCTTCTCAACATCCTCCTTTCTGAATCCAATCCGCATTCCGCTGCAACTCCGCAGCCATATGTCAGCATTTCTGCCTTGATAATTAGTCACATCCGCTGAATCTTCCACTAGAACTTCTGGCACAACATCCACCCATTTGACTGCTATCTCCTCAGCTATATTATAATTTAAACATACAACTAGCTTGATAATTACTTTCCTCCCAGATTCTTCAAGAAGATGTAGCTTAAAGGCATGACAAGTGCATACCCATTGTGCATCCCTTATGAGTATGTGAATACATGTGAACCACTTTAAGGCAACATGCCAAGGCTGGGAACCTTTCATATAGATCAACATCCAATGTACAAAATAAATTTATGAAACCAAAATTCAATGAGTATGTCCCTTCTCCAAGATAATGGAGTAGACATGAGTAGAATCAATCTTTGGAACCTCCGCAAAATCAAAATCTAGTTCTGAAAATCAGATTTTTGCAATTTAGGCATCAAGGTTTGAAAATCTGATTTTGGAATATCCACCTCCATGTGAAAATCAGCTTGATTCCATAAAATATCTGCATATTTAGTCTCAAAACACCTTTGAAAATGAGAATAATGCTCCCAACAAGTAAAGAAAACTTGCTTCAAATGAACAACAATCATCTCCTCTTGAAAATCAAGCATTTTGGGCATTGGTGACTCAAAACAACACCTTCCTTGAGATTGAATCATCCCACTCATCAAACTTTGCAAGTTACGTAAGAACAACATCCAAAACATAACATCTCTATCAAATCCACAAGTTTTTTGCAAAATCATGCATAAAACCCTCTTTGCATGATCATCAGTCTCTGCAAAATCTTATTCAAACCATATGAAACATGGACAAATGAATCATCAAACTCATCAACTTGCATCTGCAAAAACTGATCTTCAACTTCTGAAATCAAAAATTCAGAAATCTGCTCTTCAGGCATAGAAATTTGATTCTCAAACCTTCCAAAATTAGAAACTTTTACAACTTTTGCAATTTTAGGCTTAGTAAACATGCTCATACAGCCCAAAAACATCTCCAAAATGATCTTCAACCACCAATTAGTAGCAAATAACACTTCAGACAAATCAGATTTCCCTTCAAAGTGACATAAGACCAAGGAAGCGGCCTATGAGTGTGGATGTGAAAGAATGGATGTGGATGTGCATGTGAAAGAATGGATGTGAATGTGTAGATGAAGAATGGATGTGGATATGTATATGAAAGAATGGGTGTGATGTGATGGATGTGAATGGATTGAGGTGATGTGATGTGAAATGGATAGATGTGAGTGAATGAGATGTGTGATGTGAATCGGGATGTGAATGAATGAGATGTGATGTCATGTAAATCGAGATATGAATTAGATGTGATGTCATGTAAATCGAGATATGAATGAATGATATGGGATGTGAATGGATGAGATGTGAAATGGATAGATGTGAGTGAAAGAGATGTGATGTGAATCAGGATGTGAATGAATGAGATGTGATGTCATGTGAATCGGGATGTAAATGAATGATATGTGATGTGAATGGATGAGATGTGATGTGATCTGAAATGGATAGATGTGAGTGAATGAGATGTGATGTGAATCGGGATGTGAGGCTCTTTTATATGGATCTGTTGGTTGATCTTGCTGATTTTCATTGGAGATTCCATTATGATTTTTATAAGTGAGTATATTGTCGGGTACTATGAGCTGGGAACTATTGAAAAGGCCCTTGAGTGGAGAGGGGTGAGCGTTCTGGTTGCCAATGATGCCATAGGTACATTGATGAAGGAAAAATTGGAAATCAGGATTCATCCAGATATTTTGGAAGATTATGTTCAACGATACTATAGTTTCATTAAATGATTGTTTCAAAGACAGTTGAATATGTGAAAAAGGCAATCTCATATTGGTGTGACTAGTTTTAAGTTGCATGAATATCTGGCTAGGGGGCCTGGGAACTCTTTTCCCTGGTACCCGAGACAAAACCTAACCAAATTCTTAAATGGATCCCATCACTACAATGGTTGGCCGGTTGGCAACCCACGGGACTGGATGGGGTTAGGCTGGACTGATGGATCCCTAAAATGAGACTCAATTCTTGTTGACATTCAAGCTCGATGTCAGTGTGAGCCAGCTATGCTATGTGCTGGCATGTTAGGTAGGAACATGTGTGAGACATAAATGACCGCGTGTCCAGCTAGTCATAGTTTGTGGACATTAGCTAGGGTTAGATGTGTGTGGACACAACTCATAGTGTTGTGTGTATTATGGATTATGGCATTATGCTTTGTGTGAGAGTGGAGATGGCTTCCCTCTATGGTTAGGGTTTGCAATATACATTAGGGTTTGCTTCTGTGTGTGTGTCTCCTCCCCCTCTTCTGTTCTTTCAACATGGTATCAGAGCCTTGTGCTGTTTATTAGGGTTTATGAGTGAGTGAGTGAAGAGAGAGAAGAAGCTGTGAAGAGAAGCTGTGAAGCTTGCCATTGGAGCTGTGAAGCTTGGAGCACACCAAATACTATCAGATCTGAGAGCTTGGCCTACCGGGTAAGGTCTTCAAAACATCCTTGAGCGGATTGCAGGTGATACAGGCAAAGACAAAGCAAATTAGAGCAAATCAAAGCAAAGAAAAATTTTGGTTTTTTGGAAGCTTTCCATTAAAGCTTGGAACCACTGATTTATGGTGAAATAGAAGTGATTCTGGCAAAAGACACATGTATTTGACAAAGAGGGATGTATTGGCAACTCCTCTGCAAGCCTTAAACTAATTTTGGAGCAAGTTACATGCATTTGAATGAGTGAAAAACTCTGGTTTTTGAGCTCTCACAAAACAGAGAAAAAGGAGTCAAAAATTGATGCATTTGGAGTGTGTTTTTTTGGCTAAAATCAAACTATTGATTGGTTGCATACATACCTAGGAGTCTCAAAACAGAGAAAGGGGTTTTCAAAAATTGATATGTACACATGTCAGATGGTGTTGATACTCTACATTGAGGTTTTTTAGGTGTCAATGCAAGTTGTATATACTTGATTGCACCACTACATTATGATTTGGAGCCGTGGAAGCGCATCAAAACATGGTATCTCTCGGACTGCGTGAGTCAGTTCATCTTGGATGCATACAGGTTTATTTTCTACATCAAATTTGAAGATTTGTGGTTACTTTGGAGTATCTGGAGCACTCATTGGAGTGTGGTTGAGCTGAGGAAGGCTCGGTTACAGATTTGGATGAGTGTGGAGGGTGCACATTGAGCAAACATGTCGGATAATCCAGTACAGATTGTTGGTGAAAAGCTGGATAGGAAGAACTTCCAGGCATGGAAGTACAGGATAAAAAGTTTCTTGAAAGGAAAAGGATTTTGGAATCTCATTACAGGTGCTGAGCCAGAGCCTTATATATATATATATATATATATATATATATATATATATATATATATGTATGTATGTATTTCTGATGCTATGCTCATACACATACAGGATGCTGAAAAAGATGCATGGGATACTTTGGTCAAGATGTTTGATATAGATATGAGTGCTCGCAAGTCTCAGTTGTGAAAGCAAATACATAATGTGAAAAGGAATAAAAGGAGCATACATGATTATGTGCAAGAAATCAAGAAGTTTGCAGATGCATTGGCCACAATAAATGCCCCCATGCCTGATGATGATTTGGTGGATATTACCTTGTGTGGTCTTGGCAAGGAATACAAATCTTTTGATATATCTATCTCAGTGAGGAGTACAGGTTTACCGGACTTTGATGAGTTGGTTTCACTCTTGCTAGTTGAGGAAATCAAACTCAGTGATTCATTTCTGGATGCATCTACTAGCCATGATGATAATGGTAGAAATCAGGCTTTTTATTCTCAGAGAGGTTCTCGAGGCAGGGAGATTTGCATCACGTGGACGTGGACGTGGTGGTAATGGTCGTGGATGGCAGGACAGGTCACCACAGCAGAATTTTCAGCCTTCATATGGTGCTCGAGGTGGTCGTGGATACGCACCTCAGAGAGACAGAGGTAACCCCCGTGGTACAGGACGTTGGCAAGGCCAACAAAATTCTATGCAAGATGTGGAATGCCATTATTGTGGCAAATATGGTCATATGGCGAGAGATTGTTTCCGCAAACAGAATGATTTGAGAGGGGGAAGAGCACACCGTGGTGGTCATTATGGTGGAAATTATGCACAACATGGTGGAAACTATGCATCAAGCAGTAATGATGGCACTGCACATCATTTGTTTGCCATGAAGCATGTTGTGGGTTCTATGACAACAAATGCTGAGAATGATGACACATGGTATATGGACTCAGGAGCATCAAACCATATGACATGTCATGGTGAATGGTTTGAGCATATGAAGCCTATGGATGTAAAAGGCTATGTGGAAATAGGTGATGATACCCAGCATGTCATTACACATGTTGGAAGCGTACCATTGGTTATGCACAATGGTCAGACAAAGTCTATGTCAGATGTATTGTATGTGCCTTCTATCACAAAGAGCTTGGCCTCAGTTGGTCAAATGGTGGAACAGGGATTACAGGTTCGTTTCAACGAGCATGGTTGCTTCGTTGAGGACTTCAAACATGGATGTAGAGTCATTGCTAAAGGCAAGAAAGAAGGCAAATTGTTTAAGCTGTGGATGCTCGAATTCCTGAACTAAAATCAGCCATGTTCTCTAAAAGCAGGAATGTGGTACAGGACATTGATATGTGGCATAAGAGGATTGGACATGTCAATATACAGAGATTAAAGAACATGCAAACAAGAGGCATTGTCAGTGGATTGCCTAGATTCAAATATGATGGGAATATGCATGTTTGTGAAGCCTGTCAGTTTGGAAAGCAGGCAAGGTTGAGGCAGGCCACTTGAGATCGTACATAGTGATGTATGGGGTCCTGCACAAAACCCATCTATCAAAGGCACTTTATACTATGTGACATTCATAGATGATTTCAACAGGATGACTTGGATATACTTTCTCAGAGAGAAAAGTGAAGTATTGGAAAAGTTCATGGATTTCAAAGCTTTTGCAGAAAAGCAATATGGCTGTTGGATTAAATGTTTGAGAGGTCCATTATCACTTTGTCAGAGAAAAGGTGCTGGATGGTACAGTTGATCTTCAGTATGTGAAGACTGATGAGCAGGTGGCTGATATCTTCACAAAGCCACTTAGCAGGGAGAAGTTTGAGTACTTCTGGACTATGTTGGGAGTACATGGGATGAGCTTGAGGGGGAGTGTTAAGAGTCTTGATATCCCAAGCTCATCTACATCTTCATCGGCAGTACATCATGAGCTTGAGAGGGGCTCTTGAGATTCAAGCTCGATGTCAGTGTGAGCCAGCTATGCTATGTGCTGGCATGTTAGGTAGGAACATGTGTGAGACATAAATGACCGCGTGTCCAGCTGGTCATAGTGTGTGGACATTAGCTAGGGTTAGATGTGTGTGGACACAACTCATAGTGTTGTGTGTATTATGGATTATGGCATTATGCTTTGTGTGAGAGTGGAGATGGCTTCCCTCTATGGTTAGGGTTTGCAATATACATTCGGGTTTGCTCCTGTGTGTGTGTCTCCTCCCCCTCTTCCATTCTTTCAACAATTCTGTTATGGTACGATAGATGAAGTAAATCCCGGATAAAAATTGTTTTATGGAAAAGAATCAACAACTGTGCCTCTCAATGAGGAAAAAAACGTTGGTCTCTATGATCTAAGTGCAAGTCTTTTCCTTGACCTAACTATGGGACTTACGGGTTCGGTCAGATCAGTTCAGTTAATTAAGACTCTTGACTACGTTAGAGTAAATTTATCCTAGAGGAATCGCGTGTGCCTTACAGGGAAGGAAAGTTTTTTCGGGTTTGGTTTTGGAAGAACCGAGGGATTAGTCTCTTGTTCGGATATACGTGGGTGAGGCCTCGAGTGAGGGACGCTGCCTCGCACAAGAAGTGCTACTCCCACTGCTAGCATCCCAGAATTGGTTGTGCGGTGGGAAAAGGGATCTTTCAGCTGGTATCAAAGCAAATTGGCTAAAGTGGATCAACCCAAAAGCCAAAAATGTCAAAAATTTATGAAGTAACACTAAAAAGTTAAAAATTTGTGATGAAATTCATACAAATTGATATTCAGACTGAAATTCATAAATTAGTAATTGGGTCTTCAGATGGAAGTACCACAATTGCATGGAATCCCTGACTTGCTTGAGGCCTAGACATGATGGTATTTACCTTATAATTCCAAGGACCGTGAGGGGCCAGAGGGGTGCAAAAATGCCTTGTGCAAGCCTCCCGCACAGGCCCTTTTTGCACCCTTCTGGCCCACTTGGTTTTTTATTTTATTTGATTGTTGGTTGATCAAAACACTATATAGATTGATTTAATTGGTTTAAATTGTTTTTTTTAGTTTAACTCATAAAGTAGCAATCTGCATCTTATGTTTAAATATATCTAAACATTAACAATGTATCTTAGGTAAAAATCGAAAGGGCCAGAGGGGTGTGAAAATGCCCTATGTGAGCCCTCTCGCATAGTCCTTTTTTGCATGCTTCTAGCCCACTTGTTGTTTTCAATTATTTGATATTTCATTGATCAAAATACCATACAAATTTATTTAATTGGTTGAAATCCTTAACTTTCTTTAACTCATAAATTTTTGGGTGAATCAATTAAATTAGTCATACTGTAAGAAATTTAAAGACCCTAATTTGAATAGAATTATTGAATTAAGATTATGCTAGTAAATGTACTCCAAAAACTTTAAAAATAAATAATATTCTTTAAACCTAGGTCAATTTAGTTAAGGTGTGCATGTGCACCTTATGCACATAGGACTTTGAGAGGGATGTTTTAATTATAGAGAGATAAAATACCTTTTAAAGGCCTAAAACTCTCAAGAATATTTGAGGCTAAAGGAAGGGGGATATTCTTAAAGAAAAATCGTTGAGCTTAGATTAAATTTGATAGTTTTTGGAATAAATTAAGGACTAAACACTAGTGAAGCCTAGCAAATTCAAGAGAGAGAATGAACCCTTATATAGTACAAGTAAATTTAAAACCATTCTCAATGAAGGGACGTGTATTGAAGCCTATGATTTTGGGTTATGAATAGAATTGACATGAGATTTTGAGTTATTTAATTCTTGCATAAAAGATCTAAATCCTAACGGGCCGCCAGAGTGATGAGAAAATGCCCTATGCGAGCCTTTGACATAGGTCTTTTTTGCACCCTTCTAGCCCATCAATTAGAGAGGTCTTCCTTGTAAAACTTCAAACATCATGTGGCTTATGTGACATTTCTTTTAAAAAAACTCAAATATTACAGAAAACATCAAAATCCTTAGGGGGGCTAGAGGGGTGCAAAAATGACCTGAACGGGCCTCCCGCACAGGCCTTTTTCACAACCTTATGGCTTATCAATTGGACATGTCTTGCTATAAAAAATTCAAACATCATGTGGCTTATGGAATAATTGCTCCAAAAAACCCACATTAGAAAACATCTAAATCCAAAGGGGCAAGAGGGGTATGAAAATGCCTTGTGCGGCCTCTGCACAGGCCTTTTTTGCACCCTTCTGGCCCACTTGTTGTTTTTGTGAGGGTAAAAGAGACCAAAGGACCAAATATATGAGAAATCAGAGCAAATCACATAGCATACAGCAATGGTGATATATATATAAATGATAAAATCTAGTATAGGAACTCTATGTGAGACTCTGAAACGAGGAGAGAAGGCTATTGTCCCAAAAACACATATAACAATCCCAAAGTAAGCCTCATGTAAGCGCCGATATATGCCTGATGTAAGGCTAATGATGTGAGCTGAGATGTAAGCACAAATGTAGGCGTTGATGTCCTCATGACTACTGAAGTGAAACGCAGAAGTATGTTGAAGTGAAACGCAAATGTATGCAGCCTGTACGAGTAGTAGAAATTGAATCTGAGGAAAATGGTGATGAGCAGCCCTGTTGTAGGCAACCAATCCAGTAGCAGTAGAAAGTGGGTTCCACCTGTTGGGCGGCATGTACCAACAACAGTAGTAGCTGGAGAAGAAAAACGTTGATGATCAACGTTCATGTAGGTGACTAATCCAGCAGCAGCAAAAAGTGGGTTCCACTTGTTGTAGTAGGCAGCCTATACCAACAGCAACCAAAGAAGAAAAATGTTGATGATCAGCCCTGATGATGTAGTAGGAGACCAGCAGAGGATGTTTTTGTCGTTGTATGATTGAATGAAGAGGCATTTCCTATAAATAGGAAGGGAGGGTGCTAGCCAATAGAGAGAAAAGGTAAAGTAATAATAAAAATAACCCTTTTGGGTATATTCTCACACCCCCCCCCTCAAACCAAAAAGGGATCATGAGAGAAGAGGAGGGAAAACAAATTTGGTTGAGGACCATGTGTTTTTGAGACTAGAGTAGAGGCTTCTGAGTTTGGGAGGTACTAGAAAAATGCCACAATGCAAGACGTTTTCACACGCATGAACACCCATTTTGGGTTTTCATTAACACATGCGCCCCAAACATAGAAACAGAATGCTATGCATAGGGAATGTAGAATGGAAAAAAAATGTAATGCAGTGGGTTTTCATATGAGTTGTGCCCTCATGGGGTTTTCACTAACTCATGTGCCTGATACAATGATGATAAAATGTGAAAGGAGAGGAAGATCCCCCTTTCAATGTATGGAGGATCATGGTGGTGCCGATCCGATCGCAAAGGCGCTCGAGGATGGGGCAATTGTTGATGGACTTTGTAAGGATGCCTGCATGGTTGTCCGTCGTAGGAATGTACTGGAGTCGGATGGTACCAATCTCAACCTATTCCTTGGTAAAATGAAAATGGACACCCACATGCTTGGTACGGTTAGAAAGAATAGGATTGCCAGTAAGGACAATCACACTCTTAGATACTATCGACAAAGATGATAGAAGCGGTGTCAATGGGGATGCACATCTCTGTAAGAAGCTGACAAAGATACATAGCCTCAGTAGTGGCATCATAAAGGGCCCAGTATTCAGCTTCAGCGAAAGAACCTGCATAGTATTATACTTTTTGCTAGACCAAGAGAAAGGGGTAGATCCGAGGGAGAACAAATAACAACCATGAGAACGTCGGGAATCGATATCACTAGCCCAGTTGGAGTTCGTGTAACCACACAAGGTGATCCCACGATGGTAGTGAAGTCCATACAAATAGGTACCTGCTAGATAGCAAACAACCCTCATTGCTAAACTCCAGTGTGGCCCATTAGGAGCATTGAAATACTGTCTTAAAATGGATGTGCAATAGGATATATCAGGATGAGAATTTGAGAGCCAAATAAGTTTCCCAACCACTTGACGGTAGGCTCGCTCTTCATGTGGGGGTGAGTCCACTTCCTTTGATAGTTTGACACTGGGATCCAATGGAGTAACCATTGGGATAGCACCATCAAGAAAGTAGGAAGTAATGAGTCAACTGGAGAAAGTACTTCTATTGAGACACAAAAATACCATCAGGATGTTGGACGACCTCCATGCCAAGGAAATATGAGAGAAGACCAAGATCAGTCATCTCAAAAGTTTGTCTGAGCTGTGCCATGATATTAGACATTTTCGCTTGATGTGACCCAGAAATAATGAGGTTATCGACATACAACTTTAGGTAGAAAATCATCCCCTCATTAGTGTGAATATAGATATTGGGGTCACAATGAGATGGTTGAAAACCTTGGGTGCAAAACATTTTATCAATGCAATGAGGGGCTTGCTTAAGTCCATACAGAGCTTTATGCAACTGAAAGACTATGTCCTCAAACCCAAGGAGTAGGAAGCCCGAAGGTTGGTCAACTTAGACCTCTTCTTTGAGAGTGCCATTTAAAAAGGCACTCTTAACATCCATCTGATAGAATGGCCATTTGTGGTGAGTAGCCAGATTGAGTAAAAGACAGATTGTCATCATTGAAGCAGTGGGTGTAAAGGTCTCGTTGGAAATCAATGCCTTCTTTCTGGTGAAAGTCTTGCACAACAAGCTGGGCTTTGTATTTGTCCAAGGTACGATTGACTTTAAATTTGGTGCAGAAGATCCATTTGGTTCCAATGACCTCCTTATGACAAGGGTGATCCACAAGGGACCACGTGCCATCATGGTCAATGCTTTTGAGTTCAAGTTCCATAGAGTGTTTCCAAGATGGAAGTTTGATAGCATCTTTCCATGATGTTGGATCATCATGCGCCACATGGTATGTGCAAAAAAGACAGAGGCAAATGAGGCACGAGGAGTGAGTCTGCTAGACGGATGGACCATCCAAAGGGGTATCATGGGGAAGCATGCTAGAGAATCATGCTTGGTTTGTTGATACTAGTGAGGTAAAGGGTCCCTGGTCGGAGGAGGAATCCTCCTCAAGAGGCGAAATTATAGGTGACTAATGGGGTTCATGTGGCATAGTCTGAGATTCTTGTTCAGTTGATATGGGCAGCGGGCAGAAGGCGAAGTAAATCTTGCTCATCGAAGACAACGTCTTGACGAACGAAGACTTTATTTGATCTTGGATCAAAAACTTTGTAATCTTTTTATTCAGAAGAGTATCCCACAAAAATGAGCAACTCACTCCTTGGCTCAAGCTTGCCCTTTATGTCATTCAGAGTGTGAGTGTATGCATGACACCCAAAGACATGGAAATGGGAAACGGTTGGCTTTTCACCAAAAAATGCCTCAAACAGAGTCCTGTGGGGAACAATGATCGTGGGGCAACGGTTTAAAAGGTACAATGCAGTGTTGGATTGATTCTGACCAAAGGCATGTAGGCAGCTCAATTTTACAAAAATCATGGAGTGTGCCATATCGATCACAGTTCAGTTCTTGCACTCTACCACCCCATTTTGTGAGGGAGAGTTAATGGAGGTGAGTCGGCATTGAATGCCTTGGTCTTGTAAGAACTTAGTAAATTGGTGGGAGATAAATTCCCTGCCATTGTCACTATCTACTACGAGCAATCCTAATTAAGACACCCATTTGATTGGTGACTAACCAAAACCATGTGGAAAAGTGTTTGAAAGCATTGGATTTATGCTTTAGGAAATACACCCACATGTACCTTGAATAATCATCAACAATCAGCATGTAGTAGAGAGATCCATTCAACGAAGGGGTTGGGGATTGGCCACTTAAGTCGAAATGAATCAACTTGAGAATTCTTGAAGCACGATGAGTGGCATGTGTTGGAAATTATTTCATCCTCAGATGGATTCTAGCTGCATATGAAGCCATGCATTGGCATATCTTAGCAAAGATTATTCAGCATTTTTCTACCATTTTTTGGTATTTTTAAAGGCATTTTATAGCATTTTTTTGCTACAGCCATGCTATTGACCTACCTAAAACTGAGCAGCATATTGAGGTAGTATATAAGGGCTGGCTCCCTTTTCCCTCAGATTATCTCTCTTTTCAGCTTCTGCAGTGATAGGCAGCATCTACGGGACCTCCTCATGCTGCTCCACATGATGTACTCCCTTTTCTGGTGATATTCAGCAGGTGATCTTCTTTTCTCCTTTATGCTTGATATTCAACAGGTGATCTTCTTTTCTCCTTTATGCTTGATGTCCATATATAGTATTGTACAATTCTTGCAGCATTTCTTTGTGGGTATCATAGCATAGTACCCATCCTTTCAAGGTATCAACGAAAGTAACATCTACAAGGACCTGCATTTTCTATTCCCACTATTCACTTGTTGCATTTTCTTCATCAGTAACCTGCGTTTTCATTTGGAGCTGCGTTTTCACTCGAGACTGCCTCAAGTGCTACAGTTTCTCTATATAGAGCTGCTTTACAGCTTTTACCACTGGAGAGTCATTCTATTCTCTTCTCTTTTTGGTTCCCTCCCACTGACCCTCTCTTCTAGTCTTTCTAAAGGACACTTTCTTCTTGAGATAGTCTGCTTCTTCTATTTTAAGATTCCCACACTCCCTTCCCTTTCTTTCTTCTTTCTCTTACTATGCACAGCTTGAGAGGAGGTACTTTGCTGTTTTTTTACAGCCCACTTCAGCCCACTTTAGTAAGAGAAGGATTCTTTGTCAGAATACAGGGCTACCAGAGTGTTCTCTTCTCCCATTACTTCTCCATATTCTTGTGCACTGTAGAGCAGTGGTGCTTAGTAGGTTGTCAATAGACCACCTGAGACAAAGGAGTATTATTTGTCAATCGACATGGCTTCAGGAGACCACTTCTCTACAGCCATTCCTTCTCCTATCTCTTCTCCCACTCTATCACAGCCTGGATCCCTTACTCCCACCACTCCACAGGTGGTTCCTATTCTCAATCTTTCCTCTTTGATTTTCTCTCATCCAGGTCTTTCTCCCAGCCCTGCCCACATACCATCCTACAATCCTCCCCAAGTTAGTGACTCCAGGTCTTTGATTATTTACAGGAGTTTCTGACAGATACCTTATCAGCTCCTCTAATCCCTTTGGATGAGTATTTTCATTCTCTTGTGTTGTTCAATGCTGATGCTATTATTGCATATTTTCTCTCCTCTCAGAGGAGGATAATGGTTCTTCTACAGAGCAGGTGGATGATTTTGTTGAGATATCCTCACATATTCTTGAGCTTTCTACTTTGGCGGCTTCTCTCTTGGAAGTTTCTTCTCCTTCTTATGCTTCAGAGGAGGCATCTTGGGTTGTTGCAAGATCAGGGTGTCCAGTTTTGTCCAGTTTATGCTGGACTGGGACAATTCTTGGACAACAAATTTGGGGGGGAAAGGTACTTCAAACGAGATCAAGAAACTAATAGAAAATACACATACACTCAAATTTAACCACAATATAACTTAAATTAATATAAATTAGTCTAATTTATCAAAATTAACCAAAAATATGATAAAGCAATTAAAAAATGATCTTTCCATACTTAGAGTGATCTAATTTTTTTTCCATAGATGCACCAATACAAGTACACTAGTCCCTATAGGTTTTAGATGATTTACATCAAAAATGTAATTTTACTAATTAGATTATTAGTATTTGCAGGCCTTCTGATAGCCTGGAAGAATTTTAGAAAAGAGATCATTAAAAATCAAACCATTGGATTTGTAATTTTGACTAACCACCACATTCCACCAATGTCTCACTATCTACCACTCTTTTGATCTACAAGATTATGCAATTTTAAGTGGTAGTTATTGCGGGTGCAAAAAGTGACATATATTATAACACTTTAAAGACCTTGAAATATTTAAAGAAAATAGACAGATAGCTTAAAAATTTCTCAAAAAATCAAGTTAAGCTCTATATTATGTGAAGATCTAAGATTCAAAGTGAAAATCTCGTATGAGTTTATATGTGAAAGATATTAGCATTTTATGGAACCAGCCCAAATTTGGGACATGGTGCATACATTGAACTTGTACCTAAGGAAATGAGGACTTTTAACTATCTAATGCTTAATTAGATTATGCAACTATATTCCCAACTTTGTATGTGACGTTCCAACAAAAGAACTTGAAAGGAATTTCCTTCGTTAGCTAGGAGAGACTGGCCACTAAAGGTAAATAAATGCCTATTTTTTTACTATTTACAGGGTGCCTGAGTGGACAAAACTGGGCACCCTGATCCTGCAACCACCCTCTTCCACTGTCTTGGAGCCTGCTCCTACTTTGAACAAACCTGGCAAATTCAGCTATTACTGATGATCAGTTTGTTCTAGTTGTTGTTTGAGTTTCTTCTTCAAAGGTCCTGGATTCTACTTGGGTCTCTCGATACTTGTTGTTGCAGATGCAGAGGAAGTACCATATTTTTCAGAGCCATCTATGGCTCCATCTGCCTAAGGGCTTCTCTCTCAAGATTGATCCTATTATTTTGTCTTTGATATCTTTTCAATCTTCTCATGGCTTCTTTCGGAGTCCTTCTCAGTATTCACATGTACCATATCTTTGCGAGCTTTGTGCCTTTTATGAGGAGGTTGTTCCTTCAGACTCTTTGGAGGATTTTTGCAGCTTACTGGACCTGGTCCACCCATCTAGAAGAGGAGGTGTTGGAAATTATTTCATCCCTATAGATGGATTTTCCCATGCATGTTCATGCTTGCATCTGGCTCCATATGAAGCCCTGCATTGGCATATCTTAGCAAAAATTATTCAACATTTTTCTATAATTTTTTAGTATTTTGTAAGGCATTTTATAGCATTTTTTTGCTACAGCCATGTTGTCAGCCCGCTATACAACTGGCCAACCAGCATACTATACTGAGGCAGTATATAAGGGTTGGATCCCTTTTCCCTCAGATTATCTCTCTTTTCAGCAATTGCAGTGATAGGCAGCATCTACGTGACCTCCCTCATGCTGCTCCACATGATGTACTACCTTTTTTGGTGATATTCAGCAGATCTTCTTTTCTCCTTTATGCTTGATGTCCAACATTGTCCAAGGTAGCCTGGTTGGGGCCAGTGTTAGTGTCAAATAAGACGGTACCAATAGATTTGATGGGCATCATTGTGTTGTTGCCACATTAAACTTCTCCCTTAGCGAGACGAAGAGAGATGAAAATGTTAGCATCGCATGCCATATGTTTAGTAGCTCCACTGTCAACTACCCAAGTGATCGGATGACCACAGAGAAGAGTTGGATGGGCCTCAATGATGGGCACAAAAGGATTGATAGGTACCTAATAGATCTGAATGAAGGTAGAGGCTTTCCCCCGAAGGGCCTCGTCTAGGCCTTTGTTTCTTCTTCCTTCTGGAGGAGTGGCTAGAGTCAACCTTAAATGTGACTTGAGCGATATTTGCCAAGGGGCCAAGATGAGGTGTAAGGGAAAACTAGTTAGACATCTCTTCCGAAGTGGTGAAAAAAACTGACTGGGAGGGTGGGGCTTGAGCAACCTGACCATTGGATTGCCACTGAGAGAATCGTGGCGGGCAAGTAAAACCATTGCCTTGTTGCTGGTGGGTCCTGGGTGGGGAGCTCTAGAGAGTAGGTGGTGCTCGAATATTACCCCCTCTTGACCTCCAATTCAGGGCATTTCTACCACCTTGGTTATTTTGACAGGTGGAGGTAGTGGTGTTGGAGGTGTTGCCTCTATTTTCCTTGGCTTTAAAGACACACTCATCATCAAAATGTCCAGTCATTTTGGTAATAAGTGCAAAATCTATTCTTTTTGGGCCATTGGGAAATGCATGTTGAGGTAGGGTTTTTGCAATCAGTATTGTTGCCGGAAGGTGTTGCCGGAAGGTTTGCCTTGATTACCTTAGTTATTGTTCCCCCTCCCTTGTCCTTTTTGATTAGAGGTGTTATTGGACACAAGGGCCCCCTCTTGAGTAGAGGAGGAAGAGGATGACTTCTTGGGATACCAGAATCAATTGTATCTTAAGGGAAAGAGTAGTCTCTAGTTTGCGAGATGAGGACATCTCGTGTTTTTTAAGTGGGGTAGGATGTAAGATTCCTCCCTCCAGCTTTTGAGGTGTGTAGGTGTAAGAACCTCCCCTTCTGATCTTATAATTATTCCCCCCTTTGAAATAGAAGAAAGATCCTGTTTTACCCTGTTTTGGCCTGGAGAGAGAAAATGTCTAGAAGGAGGTAATTCAAAATTGAGATATTTTTGGATATAAAAATCCTCCTAGTGTTTAAAATGGTTTCCCCTCAAATAGAAATTCAAAAAGAACTTTCCAATGTGCAATTGGAATTAGTTGAAAATAGGTATAAAGGACCTTAGCTTAAGTGTTGGAATTAGGGTTGCACGAAAGCACACAAAGCTTGGAGAAGAAGAAGCAAGAATGCACACAACACACAATGTATTAGATTGTGTCAATGTACAAAAGATAAGTTAGTCCTAGAAGGATGGGCGTATATACAAGCCGGGAGAAAAAACCTCCTAAAGAGGGAAAAAGTGCCCCGGCGGTCCTAAGTGTGTTCACACACATCACTGCCTATATATATATGGCAACAAATCCTCCCTGGGAGTGATGGTGTGAACGAGAGCTGGCACTCGTGTATAGGGGAGTGCCATGCCCGAAGTAGATCAATCCACAAAGGGGAGCAAGCCCAAAGCTTTGCGGAAAGCTTCGAACTTCTCACGAGGAAGCGCCTTTGTGAAAAGATCGGCGAGGTTGTCCTGTGTTGGCACATAGGTCAAGCTGATCTCTCCTGCTAAGAGTCTCTCCCTAACATAGTGATAATGCACCTCAATGTGCTTTGTGCGAGCATGAAAAATTGGGTTTCTCGCAACTGCCAATGCACTCTGACTGTCAGTGAAGATAGAGGTGGTAGACTCCTGTCCAACACCCAAGTCAGCCATAAGCCGTCTGAGCCACACACACTCAACCGTAGCTGTGAAAGCTGCCCTGTACGCAGCTTCACAACTAGAAGTGGCCACAGTAGGTTGCTTCTTGCTCAACCAAGATATGCATGAGCTACCGAGCATGAAACAAAAACCACTTGTGGACACTCTTGTGTCATAGCAACCAGCCCAATCTGAGTCCGAAAAAGCATGTAAATTGGGCGGCAACGATCCCCCCTTGGGATAAAACAACCCAAGATGTATGGTGCCACTCAAGTAGCGAAAGATGCGTTTAACTGCCTTCCAATGCTGAGACCCTGGGCTATGCATAAACCTGCTCACCTATGAGACTGCAAAGTGAATGTCTGGCCTCGTAATGCAGACATAAATGAGGCAACCAACAGCTGTCTGATAAAGTGTGACATCAAAGTGATCTCCAGCATCATGAAGACTCAACTTCAAACCTGTCTCCATTGGAGTAGCAATAGGCTTGCAGTCTTCAAGACCATATCTCCGCAACAATGTCTCAATATACTTTGTCTGACACAAAGCAATACCTCCATCACACTGCTTAAATTGTATCCCCAAATAATGATGCAAATGCCCCAAATCTGACATCTCAAAAGAGGCATTCAAATCAGCCTTAAAATCAGCAATATGTCTTTCATTTGGTCCTGTGAGCAGCATGTCATCGACATAGAGAGCAATGATTAGATGTACATCATCGACACATTTAACATATAAAGTGCTTTCTGTTGGACTATTCTGAAAACCATGTGTAGTCAAATATGCATGTATCTTTTCATACCAAGCTCGTGGAGCTTGCTTTAAACCATATAACGCCTTTTTCAACCTACACACTTTGTTTTCCTGCCCTTTTTGAACAAAACCACGAGGCTGCAATACATACACCTCGTCATGCAAATCTCCATTCAAGAACGTAGTCTTTATGTCCAACTGATGTGCATTCCAACCATTATGAGCTGCCAATGCACAAATGCTACGAATGATAGCTATATGACAAGTGGGAGCAAAGGTCTCATCAAAATCAATTCCCTTTTCTTGAGCATAACCCTTTGCAACAAGTCTAGCCTTATGGTGATCAACACTGCCATCTGGCTTTCGTTTCAACTTAAAAACCCACTTACATCCAATAGGCAAATCACATAAAGACCATGTACCACTCTTCATTATAGCATCATATTCACTTTGCCTTGCAGCCAACCAATTTTTTGATTTTTGTGCCTCATCAAATGAAAGAGGTTCTTCCTCTTCACACATACTAGACATAGCCAAAGCATAACAATCTGATGCATAAGAGGCATGCTGAAAACCTGAACGAGTACGACTAGATATAGGTGCATCAATTTTACTATCACACAAGGTTTGCACCAGCCATTTAGGCATACCTCTAGCCTCTGCTCATTTTCAGCCCTATCCTGAGAAATTACATCATGTAAATCTGCATCAGAACTGGGCTGATCTATGATGTCGTTTGATATCTGCATAGGCTGAATATTTGCCTCATTAGGACTTACATTTGAATTCCCACCTGTAAACAGAGGCAACAATGTATCAAATACATCCCGTGAGCTCACACCTGTCTCTTTGGTACATGATAACAAAGGCTGCACAGCATCTTCCACAAAAACAACATCTCAACTAATCAAGATACGCTTTGACTGCGGATGATAACACCATATTGGGGAATATGGGAATTTCCCACAAGTTTGGGACACGTTGTCGTGACGTGTGCGGTCTAGCCGGGAACACACTGGGTGTCTGGCTGTGAGAGTTACGTTGATTTGCATTCACTTGATTTGATTATTCAGAGAAAATAAATCCCGCCAAACCTCCTCCCTCCTCTCTCAGAGACGCATGTACAAGGGGAAAAAGGTATCTCTCTTGGCTAAACACCAAACCATCATGATCATCAAGTCTTCAATTAAAGCAAGAACATGGCCCAAACACCGTCAGCACCCATTACACATAGCTTCAAGAGTAATAAGACACCAAAAATCTCAACAACAACACGATCATATAATGATAATACCTCAGACATACCAGCAGCATGCCCACACTGTCAACAAAGCTGCACTGTAAGGCTATCGCCATCAACTCCAGCAACAAGAATCATCAAGGAGTTTGCCACCTCCACAAGCTTAAGCTTCCAGCGCTGAGATCACTAGTCTCTCTTTCTCTCTAGCGCCTCCGCCCTCTGCTCGTCAACCCCCCCTCGATGCTGGCTCTCTACGCCCACCCCAACTGCCTTCAGAGCCCCGTCGTCCTCTTCTCAACGAACCAGCACTCCGTGTATACCTGCAGCTGCGCACGGCTTCAGCTGCTCCAAGGGTAGCCTTCACCTCTCTGCTCCTCTTCTGTACAAATACCCAGCCCTCTCATCGTCGCCAGCAGCTGTGCCAGTCGCCACCTCCCTCTCCCTTTGCTTACATCAGAGACTGCGTGCTACCAGCTCCCTTGCTTCGCTACCAACTCCCCTGCAGCAAAACAGCGTGCTTTTTCCTTCTCTTCCACAATCAGCCTTCCTTCTCTATTTACAGGCGCCTTACTCCACACGTCGGCACCGCTTGTCTCCGTCACCACTAGCCTTTTCTGGCGTCAAGGCTTCTTGCCCTCCACTTTTTTGCTACCAGCTTTTCCCGACTCGTCATCTCTATCTGTCACTGCTGCACCAACCCACCTGCTCACCGGCTTTTCTCCACTCTGTCGCCAGCCACCACAGCGACCACCTGGCGCCTTGCTTGCTTCCTTTTCCTTTTGGTTGCCAGAGGTGGCTCTCTAGCCTAGCCACAGTCTGCAATCGACTACAGCACCTCCCCGGCCGCTTCCCAGCAAGTCGCCTCCTTATTTTTTTACCCCTCGGGTCCTCTGTTTTTCCAGAAGCATCGCCCACGCCAACCTTCTGGAGGCCCTTTGCTGGCTATCGCGCAAACAGCCATGTGGCCCCTTTATAGGTTGGCCACCTTATATATATATATATATTATTTGGCTACACAATGCTTTCACACCAAATCTTTTGGCCATTACCTTCCTAATTGCCCATGCCTCAGAATACTGACTCACGAGTGCCCATTGTATTTAGACGCGCCCACAAATTCAGACGGCCAAGCAGCTGATCTCACCTCCAGTGAACCTTACTCCAGACAGGCTTGTAACAAGCTCAACACCAAACCATTTCACCTGTACACCTGGCAACGCCCTCAAAAGCAAAACCCTCCACACGCCATACATCCCGTATGTACACAGACACTTAATCCCATGCATCTGGATTTGCATTTAATGGCCTCACATGCATGGTTTCACACCATAGACGTGCTGCGGCACGACATCCACCCCCTCTAAACCTGCACATCCTCTGGTATGTGCCACACAGGTTCTGTATCTTAGCAATCACATCTGAATGATTCTGCTTTCCCACCTGGATCAAATACCAATCGCTTTTGGCATATGTGCCATATGCTTTGCTCATATGAAGCCCTATCCTCACTTAGATTCCCTGCATATGCATAATTACCCTCATCATTCAAAGTGGGATGCTCTTCAAAATGATTTGCTTCAAAATTTTCCTCAGGCCATGTTTGAAGCCTTTGCACCACATATTGTATGGCCACACCAAATAGCAACTGCATTAACAGCATGGAACACACATTTGGTAACATCCCATCCAAATCTACCTTGCCTGGATCCAGCTCTGATAAACATTCATTCTTCTCATCCAAAGACGGAAAAGCATCAACACATACAAAGTCCAACAAGGCATCATCGAGAATAGCCTCCAGCTCTGAATCAATCTCATCACAATCATTTGGCTTACATAACACCTGCATATCCTCACTTGCAACCGACAGTTGACTAGCATCAAGCATAGAAGAGCTCAAAGCTGATGGGGATCTATTATATACCATGAAATCATCCAATGCATCATCTAAGATAGCATCCAATCCAGGATCAATCGCATTGAAGCCATTATCATCTTTCAATCCCACATGTTGATTATCATGAACATTCATACCCCCATAGCTATATCCATTTGGTTGCTCATATGCAGCCTCTTGAGGCTCTGTGACCACACTTTGCATATCCTGCATGTTATCTCCCAGTATTTCTTGATACCTGTCTGCAGATAGGCTTAGATTTATGGGTCCCTCACCCGAGTACCCTTGAATCTGTATGTCATTGAACCCTGTATGATTCAAAAAGACAGATTCAATTTCCCTCTCCAAATCATCATCATAAACAGGCTTCCAAGCTCGAGATTGTTGCTCACAAATGTGGTTGCAAGGTAACCCTGACACTGATGACATAGCATCACCCTGTTTATTGTTGGAACACCCTGTTAGCATTCCAGAATAACCCAAATCCAAAGAACCTTGGCAACCAGCTTCAGAAGCAACATCACTGTTGGAATCACCCATATCACTCACCCCCTCTAAATCAATCACACATACTTGTGGCCCGTCTGCATATTCATGTACATCATCCTGCTTATAAGCATCATAACCAGATAAGAATGCAGTAATGATAACATCTTCTTCTTGTCTTAGATCTTCAAACTCTGCAATCATGCTTTCAGCAAGAAGTATTGGTTCTTGCTGTTCTTCACACATATGATACGACACCTGAGGAATACCCTTCAAATGAGCACTTTCATCATGAGAATCCTCAAGTTTACACAGCTTACATGCTTCACAGCCCAAGAGGAAACTATTAGCAATGTCCTCTTCCTCGTGTACTGGGTCTTGAGCACCTGTCCTGAAGCTCTCTGAATCAAGTGTCTCCTCAAGCATAGGCATACACACATCATTTGGTATGATCATAGGACCCTGTATGTCTGCACCCTCAAACAAGGAAGACAGATTATACTTGCAGAGTTCACCCATTGCATCTTTATGAGGCTGTAGCAAAGCATCCCTTTTGGCACTGTGAAGGCCTTGTTGCTCACTAATGGCTTTTTGCAGTCCCAATTTAGCATAAACAGCCTCCACAATCTCTGTATCAGCCTTGAATAGCAATTGATTGTCCTCCATAAGACATGCATCGACAACCGCTTCTAAATTGGCTCTGATTGTTGCTGGAACACTATCACAGCTCACATTATACCTGGAACTCGCATAAATAAGTGCATCTGCAAAATCACTCCATCGTTTGGAGTGATACTCTGCTAGTTCCAGCACTTCATCTTTTAAATCAGGACTTACAAGGTATGCAAAAGATGCAATCATCATGTTTTCTGGAACCCCTTGATTCTTCATCTCTGTCTCGTAACACCTTAGATAGCTTTCTGGATCGTAACCATCAAATATATTGACCCTGTCATACACCAATTGCACTGCAATTTCCACCGCTTCTTCCTGAATTTGCTTTTCTTCTTCAATCTTCCTGAACCGCTCTTTAAGCTCTTTCATCTCTGCATATAAATGCTCCATTTTGCTAGTCATCTCTACGTACTCTCACCCCAGCGGTTTCACGTCGGGTTCACCAAAGTTGTCATGACGTGTGCGGTCTAGCCGGGAACACACTGGGTGTGAGAGTTACCTTGATTTGCATTCACTTGATTTGATTATTCAGAGAAAATAAATCCCGCCAAACCTCCTCCCTCCTCTCTCAGAGACGCATGTACAAGGGGAAAAAGGTATCTCTCTTGGATAAACACCAAACCATCATGATCATCAAGTCTTCAATTAAAGCAAGAACATGGCCCAAACACCGTCAGCACCCATTACACATAGCTTCAAGAGCAATAAGACACCAAAAATCTCAACAACAACACGATCATATAATGATAATACCTCAGACATACCAGCAGCATGCCCACACTGTCAACAAAGCTGCACTGTAAGGCTATCGCCATCAACTCCAGCAACAAGAATCATCAAGGAGTTTGCCACCTCCACAAGCTTAAGCTTCCAGCGCTGAGATCACCAGTCTCTCTTTCTCTCTAGCGCCTCCGCCCTCTGCTCATCAACCCCCCCTCGATGCTGGCTCTCTACGCCCACCCCAGCTGCCTTCAGAGCCCCGTCGTCCTCTTCTCAACGAACCGGCACTCCGTGTATACCTGCAGCTGCGCACGGCTTCAGCTGCTCCAAGGGTAGCCTTCACCTCTCTGCTCCTCTTCTGTACAAATACCCAGCCCTCTCATCGTCGCCAGCAGCTGTGCCAGTCGCCACCTCCCTCTCCCTTTGCTTACATCAGAGACTGCGTGCTACCAGCTCCCTTGCTTCGCTACCAACTCCCCTGCAGCAAAACAGCGTGCTTTTTCCTTCTCTTCCACAATCAGCCTTCTTTCTCTATTTACAGGCGCCTTACTCCACACGTCGGCACCGCTTGTCTCCGTCACCACTAGCCTTTTCTGGCGTCAAGGCTTCTTGCCCTCCACTTTTTTGCTACCAGCTTTTCCCGACTCGTCATCTCTATCTGTCACTGCTGCACCAACCCACCTGCTCACCGGCTTTTCTCCACTCTGTCGCCAGCCACCACAGCGACCACCTGGCGCCTTGCTTGCTTCCTTTTCCTTTTGGTTGCCAGAGGTGGCTCTCTAGCCTAGCCACAGTCTGCAATCGACTACAGCACCTCCCCGGCCGCTTCCCAGCAAGTCGCCTCCTTATTTTTTTACCCCTCGGGTCCTCTGTTTTTCCAGAAGCATCGCCCACGCCAACCTTCTGGAGGCCCTTTGCTGGCTATCGCGCAAACAGCCATGTGGCCCCTTTATAGGTTGGCCACCTTATATATATATATATATTATTTGGCTACACAATGCTTTCACACCAAATCTTTTGGCCATTACCTTCCTAATTGCCCATGCCTCAGAATACTGACTCACGAGTGCCCATTGTATTTAGACGCGCCCACAAATTCAGACGGCCAAGCAGCTGATCTCACCTCCAGTGAACCTTACTCCAGACAGGCTTGTAACAAGCTCAACACCAAACCATTTCACCTGTACACCTGGCAACGCCCTCAAAAGCAAAACCCTCCACACGCCATACATCCCGTATGTACACAGACACTTAATCCCATGCATCTGGATTTGCATTTAATGGCCTCACATGCATGGTTTCACACCATAGACGTGCTGCGGCACGACAACGTGGTCAAAAGTTTGGATTAACCATAACTTGAACACCACTAATCCAAAATGAGCGCTTTATAGCTCTTTAGATTCCATTTTTCAAGCGCTTTCCAACGATAGGTCATATGATAGGATTTTGAGAAACTTACAAACATGTTATCCATGTCCCCTTTTTTAAGTATTCAAAAATGGAAATTGGGAAATTCCCAAATTCACTAATATGGTGTTTGATACAATCTATAACCCTTGCTCTCAGCATTGTAACCAACAAAAATGCATTTGACAGCCTTATCATCCAATTTTCTGCGTTGTTGCACAGGCATTAAAGCATAGGCCAAGCAACCAAAGACACGCAAGTGACCAATAGAAGGCTTCCTGCCATGCCATGCTTCGTATAGAGTAATAGACTGCAAGGCCTTAGTGGGACACCTATTGAGAGTACATATGCAGCACACATGACAACCTCAAGCCAAAACGCATGTGGTAAAGCTTGGCTCTTGACCATACATCGTGCCATCTCCATAAGTGACCTGTTTTTCCTCTCAGCAACGGCATTGTAAATTGGTGTTTTATCCCACGACTAGCCAGAAATGCATCAAACTCTTTAGACAAGTACTCCCCCCCTTGATCAGAACGGAGGATGCCCACAGTACAATTGAATACATTTTCAACCATAAGAAAAAACTGTTTGAAGCACAGAAACACTTTGGACTTTGCCTTCAGTGGATATACCCATGCATGCCTTGAGTAATCATCAATGAAAGTCACGAAGTACAAATGTTTACCAAATGACGGAGTTTGCATAGGCCCACATACATCACTATGTACAAGTTGCAATTTGCGAGTGGCCCGCACAGAACCATCCTTTGGAAACGCAGAACGCTGCATTTTGCCCAAAATACAGCCTTCACAAACATGTTTCAATGGTACCTCAAGAGGGGGCAATGAAGCAACCATATCAAACTTCTGCAAATGCAGCAAACTAGCAAAGTTCAGATGACCAAAACGAGCATGCCATAGTTTTGCATCTGAAACTGCCTTTTCATCAGAAACTGCATTTGCTGAATCTTCCACACACTTGTCATAAGAATTGAGCCTATACAGCCCATGAAACAAGGTGCCAGATGCAATAATCATATCACCAGAAGTCAAATCATGAACAGTACATCTGTCATCCACAAATTTGACTACAAATCCAAGTCTAGCAAGCGCAGAGACAGACAATAGATTCTTCTTTATCCCTAGTACAGACAAAGCATCTGAAAGTGTGAAAGTGCTGCCATTTGCAGCAGTAAGCATAATTTTACCAACGCCCTTCACTAGGTAAGAAGCATTATTGGCACATGTGACAGTATTCCCATTAGAGACAGCCTCAAGAGAAGTGAACATATCACAACGTGAGGTAATGTGCTTTGCAGCACCACTATCAAAATACCATACATTAGAGTCAACAGAAACTGCCAAACATGCATCATGTACAGATGGGTCATACTGGCAATACACACTAAACGCCCATTTTGTATCCTGCACACAACATTTGCAGAATCTGCATTTGTAGAAGCATCCGCTATTGTGGCTGCATTTGACTCTTTCTTCTTTGCCTCTTTAGCCTTTAGCTTAGGGCAATTCTTAATGACATGATCATTTGCCTTACAATAGTTGCACCTGGTCTTTTTCTTGACTTTATCAAGAGCCTTCTCAGACTTGTTGTTGCTACCTGTGGAAGGAGAAGAAGTTGCAGACCTACTAATAGGAGAAGAAATAGTGGAAGGGGCTACCTTACCACTTCTTGTCTGCTACTGGGCAGCAATAAATGCTTGATCAACTGCACGCTGCCTGGCCCTGTTTTGCCTGGACTGCGCTTCTTGCAAGAGCTTATTGACTAAAGTATCATACTTGACAGCATCAGGTCTATTCTCGGTAAGAAGTCTCCACGTGGAAGCAAAAGTTTGATATGTCTCAGGTAAAGCATCAAGAACAGTCTGTACAAGAGAATGATCGGGAATGATCTCACCTGCAAAAATCAACTGTTCTTTGAGATCTTTAATCTCAGCAAGAAAAACATTCATGTCATCATCTTCCTGCATAATCTTCAATTCTAGCTCTTTACGCAGGTAAGAGATTTTTGCCTCGTTTACGACCTGCATACAAATCAGCTAGAATATCCCAAGCCTGTTTTGCTGTTTTAGCTGAACAAATATGTGGGGTGATGTTACGTTTGACAGAAAGTGCAATCAAGGCATGAGTCTGTGCATCTTTACCCTCCCAACGAGCTTGTGCAGCACTGGGTAAAACAGCAGCAACAACAGTAGAGCTGCTAGAACCTGTAACATCCTCAATAGATCCTACATCCACAGAACCTGGACGTACATCCATACCCTGCACAATGTTCCACACTCCTTTTTGCAACCAAAACATGCTACATCATGTATGCCCAAAGTGGGTAGTTGCCGTCTCCATCCAGTTTATCTTCAGCAGACAACATGCGAAATACATCATTTGCTGTTATCAGCCATGGCCACTAACTAAAACTGATCCAAAAGCTGCCTGTAATGAAGCAAAGACTGAACAGAAAACAACTTGTGCTATGTAGCACGGTCCACAATAGAATACGTATGCCTGTTTTGCAGAAAACTGCACTATCGAAATTTCTACAGAAAATGACGAAAACACCTGTGCAAAACTTGCAATGCAAAAACGGAGCCCCAAACGATCTCACTTGCGATTTCTGAGAACGCTAAGCTCTATGGGCTCACTTGCAGAGTATAGGGACCTGCAAGCGATCGTGAAAGCTCACCTCAATCGGAGAACGTGAGTCGGAGGGTGCTGGCGGCATAGCCCTGGGAGCCGATGCCTGCTCTGATACCAATTGTTGGAATTAGGATTGCAGGAAAGCACACAAAGCTTGGAGAAGAAGAAGCAAGAATGCACACAACACACAATGTATTAGATTGTGTCAATGTACAAAAGATAAGTTAGCCCTAGAAGGATGGGCGTATATACAAGCCGGGGGAAAAAACCTCCTAAAAAGGGAAAAAGTGCCCCGGCGGTCCTAAGTGTGTTCACACACATCACTGCCTATATATATATGGCAACACTAAGGGTCCAGATTTTTAGAATTTTTTGGATTATGGTCCAATTAAGGTTCCTACAATGGGCCAATAGGATCAATCCAAATGTAGGAAGAAGATCAATTGAAGATTAAAAGAAAATCCTCCCAAAAATGAGTAAATGCTCACATAAGATGAATAGTGGAATAAGGAACAAAGAAAAGGATAAAAAAACTAAATTTTGACACCTCGGAGTGGGGATCTCCCCTCATGAAGTAGGTGCCTTTTTCTCATCTCATTACTCCCAATTTTTATTCAATTAAATGAGATATTTTCATCTCTCCTCTCTCCTATTTCAAAACTAGATCCAAAAATTAAGCCGAATTGACTCAAAAATGGTAAAAAATTGACCAAAATAATCTGGAAAATTGTAGAATCAGTTTGCTTGGTTAGAGGCTCACTTTTTCCTATAAATAGAAGCCTCTCCCTTTGTAAAAGCTTAATGGTGTTTTTGCATTGTTACTCTGCTCCTCCTGTTCTGAGCCATCTACAATGAATTTTTTAATATTTCAATTGTTTTTGGCCTAATCCTCTCCAAATTTAATTGGTGGCCACTATTGCTTAGTAGAACCCTCAATCCCTCAAGCCAAAGGAGAGCTTACAAGCTCCATGTAAGGTAATTTTCTTACTTTGTTTATAAATTTTAATGAAAAATCTATGGTTTTCTTGATTTTTATGAATTGCAGATGATTGAATCAAATTCAAATGCTATGTCTTTGATGAAAAGGCCACCCCCTTCTCTTCTTTTACAACCTTTCTTAATCCTAGAAAAATTAACTAAGTGATTAACTAAAGTCTTCTTATTGTTTACTCTCTTGAGTTTAGAAAATTAAATATATTAGAGTTCTATAATTTTAAATTAGGTTAATTAAGTTAATTGTAGAAAGATAAAAATGAGAAATGGTCAGCCATACAAAGGAGGTTATGGCAAAATTTTCCAAAATTTTGTGAAAACACCATATTGGGGAATATGGGAATTTCTCACAAGTTTGGGACACGTGGTCAAAAGTTTGGATTAACCATAACTTGAACACCACTAATCCAAAATGAGCGCTTTATAGCTCTTTAAATTCCATTTTTCAAGCGCTTTCCAACGATAGGTCATATGATAGGGTTTTGAGAAACTTACAAACATGTTATCCATGTCCCCTTTTTTAAGTATTCAAAAATGGGAATTGGGAAATTCCCAAATTCACTAATATGGTGTTTGAAAAAAGAAAGTTTGTTTTTATGTTATTCCAAAAGAGTAATTCCCACTATTTTTGCATCTAAAAGAAATATTCTAATTACTCCATGTACATATTCACCTATGAATATGCATGGATATCACAGATATTAATTATTAAAATTGATTTCTATGCATAGAAAGATGCATAATAGAATTTTTTTATTACAAAAGTGTTATTCTTATTAAATTTGATTTCTATATGCATAGAAAGATGCATAAAGGATTTTTTTTTACAAAAGTGTTATTCTTATTAAATTTGATTTCTATGCATAGATAGATGCATCAAGGAATTTTTTTAATTATAAAAGTGTTATTCTTATTAAATTTGATTTCTATGCATAGAAAGATGCATAAAGAAAATGTTTTTTCTTACAAAAGTGTTATTCTTATTAATCTTGATTTCTATGCATAGAAAGATGCATAATGGGATTTTTTTAATTATAAAAGTGTTATTCTTATTAAATTTGATTTCTATGCATAGAAAGATACATGATGAATTTTTTTTATTAGAAAAGTGTTATTCTTATTAAATTTGATTTCTATGCATAGAAAGATGCATAAAAGATTTTTTTTTATTACAAAAGTGTTATTCTTATTAAATTTGATTTCTATGCATAGAAAGATGCATAATAGATTTTTTTATTACAAAAGTGTTATTCTTATTAAATTAGATTTCTATGCATAGAAAGATGCATAATGGGATTTTTTTATAATAAAAGCGTTATTCTTATTAAATTTGATTTCTATGCATACAAAGATACATAAAGAAATTCTTTTTTATTTTAAAAGTGTTATTTCTATTAAAGTTAATTTTATGCATAAATAGATGCATTAAAGGATTTTTTTTATAAAAGTATTATTCCCATTGAAGTTGATTTTTATGCATAATTAGATGCATAAAGAATTTTTATATCAAAATTAGAATTCTCTTAAATTCTATGATTAAATTCTATGAGTATTTGATAAATGAATAATTAAATACTCTAAGAGAGAAATTTCTATCGTTATATATTCACACGGTTTGTAAAAAAAAATTCAAGAAATCTATCGAGATCGAAATATTCAGATAAATGATTAATTTATTCCTCATTGAAATTCGTAACTAATTTAGAAATCAGTTAAGTGAATATTCAAAGAAAGAAATTCAGTAAAATAGTAATTGAATTATCAAACTTTTTTGAGAAAGATAGTTCAGGAAAAATCTTACTCGACTCGAACCTTCAATCAGACTATGTCCAAGACCAGACTCTTTCATCAGTTTCGAGGAAAGAATGGATGTGAATGTGTATGTGAAGAATGGATGTGAATGTGTATGTGAAGAATGGATGTGGATATGTATGTGAAAGAATAGATGTCACGGATGTATGTGAAAGAATGGATGTGGATGTATGTGAAAGAATGGACGTTAATATGTATGTGAAGAATGGATGTTAATATGTATGTGAAGAATGGATGTGGATATGTATGCGAAAGAATGGGTGTGATGTGATGGATGTGAATGGATGGAGCTGATGTGATGTGAAATGGATAGATATGAGTGAATAAGATGTGATGTGAATGAATGAGATGTGATGTCATGTGAATTGGGATGTAAATGAATGATATGGGATGTGAATGGATGAGATGTAATGTGATGTGAATGAATGAGATGTCATGTCATGTGAATCGAGATGTGAATGAATGATATGGGATGTGAATGGATGAGATGTAATGTGATGTGAAATGGATAGAAGTGAGTGAATGAGATGTGATGTGAATTGGGGTGTGAATGAATGAGATGTGATGTTATGTGAATCAGGATGTGAATAGATTAGATGTGATCTGATGTAGATGCGAGTGAATGCGATGTGATGTGAATCGGGATGTGAATGAATGAGATGTGAAGTCATGTGAATCGGGATGTGAATGAATGATATGGGATGTAAATGGATGAGATGTAATGTGATGTGAATCGGGATGTGAATGAATGAGATGTGATGTGAATTGGATGTGATGAAAATTGGGATTGATGTGAATGGATGATATGTGATGTGAATGAATGTGATGTGAAATGGGATAGATGTGAATTAATGTGATGTGATGTGAAATGGGATAGATGTGAATGAATGAGATGTGATGTGAATGGATGAGATGTGAATCGGGATAGATGTGAATGAATGAGATGTGAGGTAAAATGGATGTGATGTGGATTGGGGTAGATATGAACGGATGAGATTTGAATGAATGTGATGTGATGAGATGTGGATATGGGTAGATGCGAGTGGATGAGATCTGATGAGGATAAATGAGGAAAGATGTGATGAGATGAAAATGATGTGATTGGATGAGAATAGGAATACATATGAAATGAGGAAAGATGTGATGAAATGAAAATGATGTGATTGGATGAGAATGGGAATACATTTGAAATGGATGTGGATTAAATAATGTGGATTGATGTAGAACAATGTGGAAAGACGAGAGTTTATTATAGAAATTGTATTTATGACATGTTTTTAAATTACTATTTTATGTCAAGAATGCTAGGGAAGAATTTTGACCGTCTTGTGAATGAGATCGTGGAGACCTAACTGATAAAGTTGCATTTGCTGACGGAGAGTCAACAGAGGATGTCTCGCATAGCAAGGTTGGCCGAGGTCTTGACTAGCCTCGGTTCGATTTAAATGGTGAGCTTCCGTTTACGGTGGATGAGGGACCAAGGAAGCGGCCTATGAGTGAAGTGCTGGGTGACCTGCGAAGGATCCTAGAGGGTGCTGACCATACGGTGCTCGAGCTCTCGGTCACCGAAGATACCCACACGTGATTCGGGGAAGATATTTTGGATCAAGGAGTAAGAGTTGTTTTTTGAATTCGGGCATGGATCTGGTTGATTGACCTTGCTGGTCCTCAATGGATGAGTCCATGGCCCTTTTATATGGATCTATTAGTTGATCTTACTGATCTTCAACGGAGATTCCATTTTGATTTTTATAAGTGAATATGTTGCCGGGTACTATGAGCTAGGAACTATCGAATAGGCTCCTTAGTGGATAGGTGTTGAGCATTCTAGTTGCCCATGATGCCATAGGTACACCGATGAAGAAAAAATTAGAAATTAGGATTCAATCGGATATTTAGGAAGATTATGATCAAGGAGTAAGAGTTGTTTTTTGAATTCGGGCATGGATCTGGTTGATTTACCTTGCTGGTCCCCTCAATGGATGAGTCCATGGCCCTTTTATATGGATCTATTAGTTGATCTTATTGATCTTCAACGGAGATTCCATTTTGATTTTTATAAGTGAATATGTTGCCGGGTACTATGAGCTAGGAACTATTGAAAAGGCCCCTTAGTGGACAGGTGTTGAGCGTTCTGGTTGCCCATGATGCCATAGGTACACCGATGAAGGAAAAATTAGAAATTAGGATTCAATCGAATATTTTGGAAGATTATGATCAATGATACTATAGTTTTATTAAATGATTATTTTAAAGACAACTAAATTTGTGAAAAAGACAATCTCATATTGGTGTGACTAGTTTTACGTTGCATGAATATCCGGCTAGGGGGCTTGGGAACTCTTTTCCCTGGTACCCGAGACAAAACCTAACCAAATTCTTAAATGGATCCCATCACTATAGTGGTTGGGCGGTTGAGCGGTTGGCTAACCCACGGGATTGGGATCGACTGACGGTTAGCTAACCCATGGGATTGGGCTCAATTCTGTTATGGTACGATAAATGAAGTAAGTCCCAAATAAAAATTGTTCTATGAAAAAGAATCAATGGCTATGCCTCTTAATAAGGAAAAAAACGTTGGTCTCTATGATCCAAGTGCAAGTCTTTTCCTTGATCTTACGATGGAACTTACAGGTTTGGTCAGATCAGTTCAGTTAATTAAGACTCTTGACTACGTTAGAGTAAATTTATCATGGAGGAATCGCTCGTGCTTTCTGGGCGAGGGAAGTTTCTCCGCGTTTGGTTTTGGAAGAAACGAGGGATTAGTCTCTTGTCGAGATATACGTGGGCAAGGCCCCGAGTGAGGGACCCCACGCAAGAAGTGCTACTCCTACTGCTAGCACCCTAGAATTCGTTGCGTGGTGGGGACAGGGATCTTTCACATTGAACACCATATTAGTGAATTTGGGAATTTTCCAATTCCCATTTTTGAATACTTAAAAAAGGGGACATGGATAACATGTTTGTAAGTTTCTCAAAACCCTATCATATGACCTATTGTTGGAAAGCACTTGAAAAATGGAATCTAAAGAGCTATAAAGCGCTCATTTTGGATTAGTGGTGTTCAAGTTATGGTTAATCCAAACTTTTGACCATGTGTCCCAAACTTGTGGGAAATTCCCATATTCCCCAATATGGTGTTATTGGGTGTAGATTTCCGTCAACCCACAAATACATATTTTTGTGACTACCTTATCTCCGTGCAATCTCTTGTTCTATGAGATGACCCTTGCCCAGTGCATACTATTTCAACACTTAAACATGCAAATACACCTTGCTTCATTGCGATGGCACATTTGCATTGGTGATTTTATGCAAGGCCATGATTCTACTTAGGTGACAAGTCATCCAACCAACGAGCTCCCAGTGGTGGAGAAAAGAATAAATAGGCCAAGTAATGCTGGATTAACAGCTCTATGTGTTGATGTTAAGCCATGAAAGCACAGTAGAGAGAGAGTGAGAGTGACAATGGCATAAAAGCATAGTAGAGAGAGAGAGAGAGAGAGAGAGAGAGAGGGAGAGAGGGAGACAGAGAAAATGAGTATGCAAGCCGTAAGCTCATAAGAGAGAGAGAGAGAGAGAGAGAGAGAGAGAGAGAGAGGGAAGGCTGATTTGGAGGAAAAAAGGTAGGGTAGAGTCGGTTTTAGATGGGAATTTAGTTAAAAATTTAAATTTTATATATGTATATGGGTTTGGGTTAAGTTTTAAAGCATGAGAATTCAAAAAAGATGAAAAAAAAATCACTATTTTGGACCCCCACCTAGTTGCGAGAATGATGATGTGGAAAGTGATAGGATAATTTGGAGGCATTAAATGAGGGTGATTTGGTGGGGAAGTGAAGGCAATAAATGAGGGAGAAAAAGAAGTCACATTTAAGGGGATAGAGGAGGTTTTGGGGGGAAATGGAGGTTAAAATTTGAATTTTTGATATATACATATATAGGTCTGGGATAAGTTTTAAAGCCAAAAACTTGCAAAATGAAAAACAAAATCACTATTTCCCCCCCCCTAAGTTACAAGCTTGGTGATGTGGAAAGTGCTTGCTACAAGAGAGAGAAAATGACTACTCTAGACCCTAAAATTATAGGCTAGAAAGAGAAAACTATAGGCTCCACGTAGGCCTCTTTATTTCCCTTGTCTCCTTAAGAATGCTCAAAATTATAGGCTAGAAAGAGAAAACTATAGGCTCCACGTAGGCCTCTTTATTACCCTTGTCTCCTTAAGAATGCTCAAAATTATCCTTAATCCCTAAAAATTAGGAATCCTTACAAGGCCCAAAAGATGTCCAAAGGCTAACTTATACTCAAAATGTGTATATTAATGTTTATAGTGCGCCTTTACATGACACTTGTTATGCTACTCCCTTCTATAGTAGAGGGAGGCTTGGAAGCTTGGAGCTAGCAACTACTAATAGATCTTGGCATTCATGGGGAGATCATGGACTCAAAAGTGGTAAGTATCTCATGACAGTTATTGTGAGTATCTCATGACAGTTATTGTGTGTTTCCATACTTACATGAATACAAAGAGTTCTATAACACTCTTTCCCATTAGAGAAGCTTCATTGACTAATTAGATAATTAGATAAGTCTCACTTGATAATTGAAGAAATTAGATAAGACATAATCTCTAATTAGAGAATTTAGAGATGTCTCACTCACTAATTAGAGAATTTAGAGATGTCTCACTCACTAATTAGAGAGTTTTCAACTATTATTAGATAAATTAGAGAACCTTTACTCTCTAATTAGAAGACTCCCCATAGGAGCTCGAATGGCGAGAGGCTTCTCCCCGCAACACTGCCACCACATAAGAGCATATTTTTCAAGTCCCCCCACACGCATGGCCCAAAGCTCTTCCGTGTGGTCTTTGACACAAAATGCACTCCGTCTTCAAAGTATTCTAGGAGATACGCCACTACCAGAAGTCGACGACGCTGCTAATTTGCACACAGAGATGCAAGGAAATTTTGTGGGATTACAAGATGGAATGTCACATGTAGTCCGTTGCCCTTGAAGCATTGGAGGAGGTGGCAGAGGGCTCCATTTGCACACAGAGATGCAAGGAAATTCTGTGGGATTACAAGATGGAATGTCACATGCAGTCCGTTGCCCTTGAAGCATTGGAGGAGGTGGCAGAGGACTACCTAGTCACTCTTTTTTAAGATACTAACCTTTGCACAATTCATGCTAAGTGAATGACCATCATGACAAAGGACATGCAATTGGCACAGCAAATTCACGGAGAAAAATGGGCACAGAGATAGACTATCTCATTTTTAATGTAATTGGCCTATTAAGAACAAATGTAACAATTCCCAATTGTCATTGCAAGATAACTTTTTTGGTCTTTGTTTCATAGTATGTGATTAATTGGTTATTTTTGAATTGTACCAAACAAGTGTGAGAATATACCCAAAAGGGTATTTCACCCAGCCCAAAAAGGGTTATTTTTATTATTACTTTACCTTTTTTTTGCTGGCCCGCCGACCAGCACCCTCCCTTCCTATTTATAGTAGGAAACACATCTTCATTCTGTCGTACAACGACAAGTATCTCCTCTGCTAGTTGCCTACATCAGGGTTGATCATCAGTATTTTTCTTTTCTGGCTATTACTGTACATCAGGGTTGATCATCAGTATTTTTCTTTTCTGGCTATTACTGTTATACAGGCCGCCTACGATAGGTGGAACCCACTTTGTGCTGCTGCTGGATTGGTCGCCTACATTAGGGTTGATCATCAAAGTTTTTCTTCTCTGACTTCTACTGTTCGTACAGGCCGCTAGGTGGAACCCACTTTCTGCTACTGCTGGATTGGTCACCTACATCAAGGCTAATCTCAGTGTTTTCCTCTCCGGTTGCTACTGTTGGTACATGCTACATACATCTGCAATTCACTTTAGCATACTTCTGTGTTTCACTTTAGCAGTCATCGCTCGGGACATCAGCGTCAGCGCTGCTTTGATCTCTCATATATTTGGTCCTTTGGTCTCTTTTTCTCTTACATTGTATTAGAGCTATCGTGAGATGAGCAAAAGAATTGAAGACCTTGAGAGCACACATCATGGATCGTCTACCCTTGATTCTTCGAGAGGATGAACCTTTCTTACGAGATACTAATTCTCCTTATTCAGATTTAGATCACACGGAGGATGGGACTCCTCATTCACTGGAGAGCCATGTTCAAGGTCTTTCATTTTTGGGAGACGACTAGCCTATTTTTACCTAATGACCCTCTACAACCTTGGCATATGTTTTTTTCTCTCTGAGCTCAACAGTAGTTACTTCCAGAGGAGGATACATGCCCACAACCAATGAACCAATATTGGACCCAGGTATTCAACCTCATTTGGAGAGCCTGTACTTCTCATTTTAGCCAGCAAAATGGAATTTGGTATGGGACTTTTTCTCAAGAAGGACCCATATCTCCTCAATTGTTCCATCATAATCAACCCTGCCTGTGACCGCATCAGGTTTGTATGTGCTCTTTAGTATGTATGTTCGTAACTCTACTTGGGTATCTTCTCGTGTGTATCATAGGTTCAACAAACAGTACCATCAACTACCCTTGATCCCTAGAATTTTGTGAACCCAAACAGAGGAGGGTCTAAGGGTACAATTCACTCTCAGACTTCTTGTGTTCAAGGAGGTAACAATGTTTTCTCCTCTGGTTCACTTTATGTCTTTGCTCCACATGTGTTATGGAATACTGCTCAACTTCAAGCACAAAACCCTCCCACCCAACCCATGGTTTTTCCTACTATTATTGGCATGCAGTCATCATCGCCTGCACCTCCTTTGGGTCTTGTTTATGGGTTCTACCCATCTCAGGTCTCTCTCAACACTATGCCCTCTAGCATTGTGGTGCCACACCCAACATTCTGGGGTATCAGGTGTTTTACCGACCCATCCCTGCCACTAATGTTCTTCCTAATTATGTGCCCTCTCAAGGCCTCGTGCCTCAACAAGGTATTCCACCTATGCTGTTGAGTGCCCAACCTTATATTCCATCTTATGGAGTACCCTTGATAGGTCCTACACCTATTCCTGGTCTTGGAGGATTTTCTATTTTTTCTCCTTAATCCTTACACTCCGGATATGGGCACCAACCATCCTGGACTCCCCCACCATCTTCCTTTCATGTTTCTATGTCCAGAAATGCTTTCATAGAGAAGACTCATTTTAACGGGTCTAATTATACTACCTGGGCTAATCTTATGGAATAGGTTTTCACTTCCCAAGGTTTTGGAACCTAGTAAAGGGATTTGAACCAAAAACCCACCCTTCCCTAGCACCTCCTGAAGTCATCAGCGTTGGGAAGCTAGAAATTCCACTGCTACAGTGGAGCTCATGCAAGGCCTTCTACCAAAATTTCATTCTCAACTCTAGCACTTCCCCTATGTCTTTGATAGATGGGCACACCTTGCGGAGAGATATGCCGCATGTGATCGCACGTGTCGCATTGATCTCGAGCATCAAATTCAAATTTTCTCTATCAAGGAAGGGGATGACTTGATCGTCAAAGTTGTTGAATATCACTGCCTTAACGTTAGTATGCACCATTGGTTCTGCCAAGTCATAGGAAGACCAGGTTATCACTTTGATAAATAAGTTGCCACCTAGTTTCTTTACTTTCGTCACATAGACCATTAGTTTAGAACCTATGACTAACCTATATGAGTGTGAGTGCCAACTTTTGCGCTTCGCCCGGTTTCATATTCAATTATACAGATTTTTAATTTGTCATCGCTTAACTTGATCCACTGGGTCAAGTGTTAACAGTAGCAATCTTTTAGCACAATCCACTAATCTCATAGTGATTTGCTGAAGTCATTATCGTCATTCCAGTTACAAACATCATCACAGGGACTCGTCATCCTCATTGTGGTTTTGCTCAGCTTCTCATTTTTCAACCAAAATTCAAGAATCATCATTTTTCAATCAAAATCCAAATCAACTCATCAGTTCTTAACCAGAATTTTAAAATCATATCAACCACATTCGAATTCATCATCTGGATAGCATTTTTGATTATAATTTCAAGATCTTAGATTTACTCGTATATACTGCCAGTAAAGAGCTGCAGTTATACCCTCGGTATATACGGGTAGTCACGGTCCTTGGAATTATAAGGTTAATACCATCATGTCTAGGCCTCACGCAAGTCAGGGATTCCATGCAATTGCGGTACTTCTATCTGAAGACCTAATTACTAATTTATGAATTTCAATCTGAATATCAATTTGTATGAATTTCATCACACATTTCCAACTGTTACTTCATAAAGTTTTGACATTTTTGGCTTCTGGCTTGATCCACTTTAGCCAATTTTCTCTAATACCAGCTGAAAGTTCCTTGTCCCCACCACACAAAAAATTTTGGGGTGCTAGCAGCAAGAGTAGCACTTCTTACGCGGGGGAGGGTCCTCACTCGGGGCCTCGCCCACGTATATCCAGACAAGAGACTAATCCCTCGGTTCTTCTAAAACCAAACCCAGAAAAACTTCCCTCGCTCGAAAAGCATGGGCAATTCCTCTAAGATAAATTTACTCTAACGTAGTCAAGAGTCTTAATTAACTGAACTGATCTGATCGAACCTATAAGTCCCATAGTCAGATCAAGGAAAAGACTTGCACTTGGATCATAGAGACCAATGCTTTTTTCCTCATTGAGAGGCATAGCCGTTGATTCTTTTCCATAAAACAAATTTTATCCGGGATTTACTTCAGCTATCGTACCATAACAGAATTGAGTCTCATTTTAGGGATCCATCAGTCCCGCCTAGTCCTGTGGATTAGCCAACTGCCCAACCACTAGTGATGGGATCCATTTAAGAATTTGGTTAGGTTTTGTCCCGGATACCAAGGAAAAGAGTTCCTAGGCCCCCTAGTAGCCGGATATTTATGCAACCTATGAGATTGCATTTTTCACAGATTCCACTGTCTTTTAAAAAATCATTTAATGAAATTATAGTATCATTGATCATAATCTTCCAAAATATCCGGTTGAATCCTAATTTCTAATTTTTCCTTCGGCGGCATACCTATGGCATCATTGGCAACCAAAACGCTCACCACCTATCCACTCAGGGGCCTTTTCGATAGTTCCTACTTCATAGTACCCGGCAATATATTCACTTAAAAAAATCAAAATGGAATCTCCGTTGAAGATCAAGAAGATCAACCAACAGATCTATATAAAAGAGCCATGGACTCATCCATTGAGGACCAACAAGGTTAATCAATCAGATCCATGCCCGAATTCAGAAAACAACTCTTACTCCTTGATCCAAACTATCTTCCGCAACGCACGTGTGGGTATTTTCGACGACATAGAGCCCAAGCACCGTATGGTCAGCACCCTCTAGGATCCTTCGCAAGTCACCTAGCGCTTCACTCATAGGCCGCTTTCTTGGTCCCTCATCCACCGTACTGGAAGCTCACCATTTAAATCGAACCGAGGCTAGTTCGCTCGACCTTGCTACTACGCGAGACGTCCTCCGTTGACTCTCCGTCAGCTGATGCAACTTTATCAATTAGGTCTCCATGACCTCATTCACAAGACGGACAAAATGCTTCCCCAGCATTCTTGACATAAAACAGTCAAAATGCTTCCCCAGCATTCTTGACATAAAACAGTCATTTAAAAACAGGTCATAAATACAGTTTCTATAACGAACTCTCGTCTTTCCAAATTGTTCCACATTATTTAATCCACATCCATTTCATATGTATTCCCATTCTCATCCAATCACATCATTTTCATCTCATCACATCTTTCCTCATTTATCCTCATCAGATCCTCATCCCCTCGCATCTACCCATATCCACATATTGTCACATCACATTCATTCAAATCTCATCCATTCATATCTACCCCGATCCACATCACATCCATTTCACCTCACATGTCATTCATTCACATCTATCCCGATTCACATCTCATCCATTCACATCACATCTCATTCATTTACATCTATCTAGTTTCACATCACATCACATCTCATTCACATCTATCTAGTTTCACATCACATCACATCACATTCAATCACATCACATATCATCCATTCACATCAATCCCAATTTTCATCACATCCATTTCACATCACATCTCATTCATTCACATCCCGATTCACATCACATTACATCTCATCCATTCACATCCCATATCATTCATTCACATCCCGATTCACATCACATCTCATTCACTCACATCTATCCATTTCACATCACATCACATCTCATCCATTCACATCCCATATCATTCATTTACATCCCGATTCACATGACATTACATCTCATTCATTCACATCGCAATTCACATCACATCTATCCATTTCACATCACATCACATCTCATCCATTCACATCCCATATCATTCATTCACATCCTGATTTACATGACATCACATCTCATTCATTTACATCCCGCTTCACATCACATCTCATTCACTCACATCTATCCATTTCACATCACATCACCTCCATCCATTCACATCCATCACCACACCCATTCTTTCACACACATCCACATCCATTCTTCATCTACACATTCACATCCATTCTTTCACGTACACATCCATATCCATTCTTTCACGTACATCCACATCCATTCTTTCACATACACATCCACGTCCATTCTTTCACATACACATCCACATCCATTCTTTCACATACACATCCACATCCATTCTTTCACGTACATCCACATCCATTCTTTCACATACATCCACATCCATTCTTTCACATACACATCCACATTCATTCTTTCACATACATTCACATCCATTCTTTCACATACATATCCACATCCATTCTTCACATACGCATTCACATCCATTCTTTCCTCGAAACTGAGGAAAGAGTCTTGTCTTGGTCATAGTTTGATTCAAGGTCCGAGTCGGGTAAGATTTTTCCTAAACTATCTTTCTCGAAAAGGTTTGATAATTTAGTTACTATTTTATTGAATTTTTTTCTTTGAATATTTACTTAATTGATATCTAAATTAGTTACGAATTCCAATGAGGAATAAAGTAATCATTTATTTGAATATTTCGATCTCGATAGATTTTTTGAATTTTCTTTTTACAATCCGTGTGAATATAAAACGATAGAAATTTCTCTCTTAGAGTATTTAATTATTCATTTATCAAATACTCATAGAATTTAATCATAGAATTTAAGAGAATTCTAATTTTGATATAAAAATTCTTTATGCATCTATTTATGCATAAAAATCAACTTCAATGGGAATAACACTTTTATAAAAAAATTTCTTTTATGCATCTATTTATGCATAAAATCAAATTTAATAGGAATAACTCTTTTAAAATAAAAAAGAATTTCTTTATGCATCTTTCTATGCATAGAAATCAAATTTAATAAGAATAACACTTTTATAATAAAAAATTTCTATTTTGCATCTTTCTATGCATAGAAATCAAATTTAATAAGAATAACACTTTTGTAAGAAAAAAAATCCATTATCCATCTTTCTATGCATAGAAATCAAATTTAATAAGAATCACACTTTTGTAATAAAACAATTTCCTTTATGCATCTTTCTATGCATAGAAATCCAATTCAATAAGAATAACACTTTTATAATTTAAAAAAAATTGTTATGCATCTTTCTATGCATAGAAATTTTTTTTAATAAGAATAACACTTTTATAATAATAAAAATCCCATTATGCATCTTTCTATGCATAGAAATCAAATTTAATAAGAATAACACTTTTGTAATAAAAACAAATTTCCTTTATGCATCTTTCTATGCATAGAAATCAAATTTAATATGAATAACACTTTTATAATTAAAAATTTTCTTTATGCATCTTTCTATGCATAGAAATCAAATTTACTAAGAATAACACATTTGTAATAAAAAATATCCTTTATGCATCTTTCTATGCATAGAAATCAAATTTAATAAGAATAACACTTTTGTGATAAAAAAATCATTTCTATGCATAGAAATCAAATTTAATAAGAATAACACTTTTGTAATTAAAAAAATTTCTTTATGCATCTTTTTATGCATAGAAATCAATTTTAATAATTAATATCAGTGATATCCATGCATATTCATAGGTGAATATGTACATGGAATAATTAGAATATTTCTTTTAGATGAAAAAATGGTGGGAATTACTCTTTTGAAATAACATAAAAACAAACTTTCTTTTTCACAAAATTCTAGACACAAAATTTTGGAAAATTTTACCATAACCTCCTTTATATGGCTGACCATTTCTCATTTTTATCTTTCTACAATTAACTTAATTAACCTAATTTAGAATTATAGAACTCTAATCTATTCAATTTTCTAAATTCAAGAGAGTAAACAATAAGAAGAGTTTAGTTAATCTTTCTAGGATTAAGAAAGGTTGGAATGTAAAGAAGAGAAGGGGATGGCCTTTTCATCAAAGGCATAGCATTTGAATTTAATTCAATCATCTGTAATTTATAAAAATAAAAAAAGCCAAAGATTTTTCATTAAAATTTATAAACAAAGTATGAAAAATAGCTTACATGGAGCTTGTAAGCTCTCCTTTGGTTTGAGGGATTGAAGGTTCTATTATTGTTTGAAGCAATAGTAGCCACCAATTCACTTTGGAGAGGATTAGGCCAAAAACAATTGAATTATTAAAAAATTCAATGTAGATTCAGGATAGGAGAGGAGTAACAGTGCATAAACACCATTAAGCTTTTACAAAGGAGGAGGCTTCTATTTGTAGGAAAAAGTGAGTCTCTAACCAAGAAAATTGATTCTAGAATTTTCCAGATCAGTTTGGTCAATTTTTGACCATTTTTGGGTCACTTTAGCTTAATTTTTGGATCTAGTTTTGAAATAGGAGAGAGGAGAGATGAAAATATCGCATTTAATTGATTAAAAATTGGGAGTAATGATGAGAAAAGGAACCTCCTTCATGAGGGGAGATCCCCACTCTAAGGTGTCAAAATTCAGTTTTTGAATCCTTTTCTTTGGTCCTTAGTCCACTCTTCATCTTATGTGAGCATTTACTCATTTTGGGGGGGGGGGGGGGGGGGAGTTTCCTTTTATTCTTCAATTTATCTCCTCTCCCTACATTTGGATTGATCCTATTGGCCCATAGGAACCTTAATTGGACCATAATCCAAAAATTTCTGAAAATCTGGACCCTTAGACTAAGGTCATTTTTACCTATTTTCAATTAATTCCAATTGCACATTGGAAAGTTCTTTTTAAATTTTTGTTTTAGGGGAAACCATTTTGGACACTAGGAGGATTTTTATATCCAAAAATATCTCAATTTTGAATTACTTCCCTCTAGATATTTTCTCTCTCTAGGATAAAATAGGGTAAAACAAGATCTTTCTTTTATTTTAGAGGGGGGGAATAATTATAAGATCAGAAGGGGAGGTTCTTACACCTACACACCTCAAACGCTAGAGGGAGAAATCTTACATCCTACTGCAGTTCAAAAACGTGAGATGTCCTCATCTCGCAAACTAGAGGACAACTCTTTCCCTTAAGATCCAATTGATTATGGGGTTCCTTATAGTCTGGTCAACCCAACAGAATCTTGGGATAAAGATCCCTTATTTAGAACTCATCACATTAGATAACAATTCATTCAGATCATATCATCCATATCTTTAACACAATAATGGTCCATTAGACCAAAATTTCCAACTAAACAGTCCTCCATGGGAATTTCAATTATATAGATTTTTAATTTGTCATCCCTTAACTTGATTCATTGGGTCAAGTGTTAACAGTAGCAATCTTTCAGCACAATCCACTAATCTCATAGTGATTTGCTAAAGTCATTATTGTCATTCCAGTTAATGAACATCATCACAGGGACTCGTCCCATTTATCCTCATTGTGGTTTTGCTCAGCTTATCGTTTTTCAACCAAAATTCAGGAATCATAATTTTTCAATTAGAATCCAAATCAACTCATCATTTCTCAACCAAAATTTTAAAATCATATCAACCACATTCAAATTCATCATCTAGATAGTATTTTTATAATTTCAAGGTCTTAGATTTACTCGTATATACTGCCAGTAACGAGCTACAGTTTTACCTTCGGTATATACAACTCAAGAGACACTGTTAGTTTTTAGAAATATTTAAACTTAAGACACAAAATGTAAATTTTTATAGTATAACTAATTTTATTGATTTACTCAAAAATTTGAGTTAAACTAAAGTTAGCAAATTAACCCAATTAAATCAATTTGTAGGTTGTTTTGAGATATCAAATAAATGAAAAAACAAGTGGGCTAGAAGGGTATGAAAAAGGCCTGTGCGAAAGGCTCGCAGGATATTTTCACACCCCTTTGGCCCCTTTGGATTTTGATGTTTTGTGCAAAGGCACGAAGAAAAGAACATATAAAGATCAACTCAAAAACAAACTCCACATAAGACAATTCCATAGAGATTGCAATAAAATCGGACAACTATTCATAGAGATTGCAACATAACATTATGAAGGAGATTGTTTACATATGAGATGGTGGGATTTTGGATATAAGGGATGTCCAATGCTTTTTAAATATGGGTAGTTCCTCTGTTAAGACAACTTCTACTATGTCCTTGGGAAAGTTTTGGGCTACCATGATTTTGCAATTCCTATTTGGCCCATCATGTTGCCTCTATAGTTCATACCAAAAGTAGTCATTACAAGAGACTTCTTAACTAATATGACATAGATAATTGACTAGACTAAAGTGGCCACACATAGTTGCTTTGACAACGCTTTCAATGTAAAAAGTGAGAAAGTGGTAGATGGGGTGAAGCCTTCTGGATTATTAAAAAATCATCCACAGGGGGATGGGGAATGTAATGGTTCAGGGTTTTGTATGGGCCAATAGTTGACAACTATGCGACCCCCCACCGTGCGGCCCTTTTGACCTTCACCACACAGCTTCCTACTTTTCATCTTTGTCTTTGTCGACTTTGCGTTCCAAATAAATCTTGGACCTCATCTCATCCAAATCTACCTTCTTTAAACTTCCACCACCCATCTTCCGGCACAGCACGTCCACAAGTTGGAGACTTTGTTGTGGAGTCAGAAACTCCTCCTCAGTTACATGAGCTTGTTCTGTGCTCTTCGCTTCCCCTAGTGCAATTGCCACTGTGTCCTCCATGGAATTTCTCAATGGAAGGAGGATGTCCTCAATGTAGCTTGTACCTGAATCATCTATAGGGAATTCACATTTCACTTTAAATATGCTAAGGCACTCATCCATGCAAATCCCACAAGATTTTTTGATGTTGTGCAAAAAGAGAAAGAGCCCCCCCCCAACCACCACTGGAGATTTCTTTTTCTGGAATGGGAGTAGAGTTATCTTCCTCTTCAATTGCCATGCCGCTAGCACTAGCGTTGAAGCATTGAGGGTTCTCGGCCAACCCCAACGCACCCTCTAGGAAGTCTTTTTGGATGAGCACTGACTCACTAGGACCATCACTGGCTACCCTCTCTTGCTCACCCTTCTCTTCTATGGCAAACCCCCCAAGAAGGCGTAGCTGGAGGAGCTCAACCTCACCTTCCTCGGTTCCTTTAGAAATGTGGAAGACAAAACATGCCAACCATGAGAGGAAGCAATGGCCAATATACCCTTTGTCGAGCTTGCGGACTTGTTTGTTTTCAAGATCTATGAAGTGATCTAAGAGTTTTGCCATACATTCACATCTTTTAAGCCATTTTTGGAATGGTTTTTTGATGGCCATTTTCTCAAGTAGTTTACATGGCACCCACAAGCCATTATCATCTCGTAATTCTAGTGAGTGCGGCCTCTGGTGGGTCTCCATGTAGGTGTGCGTGTTAGAAAATAGATATGAGTGCAGTCAGATGGTGGAGGTCCAGTCATCCATGCGAGTGAACGTAGCATGTAGGTCTGTGGCCTGAGGAGTGCTGTTTAGGTGCTTTGGTGCTCTGGAGAGTGCGAAGAAAAAATGGACACATAAAAGGGGCCTTGGGTATTTATAGAAGGTTTTTGTCCTATCACACTAGAGCAAAGAAAATCCTAGAAGGGGCATTGGGTATCCATAGAAGGTTTGTATGAAAATAAACCAACCATACCACAAAACCAAAATTTCAATAAACCGAAATGCCTATTCATTAAACCAAAGTAGTACTATAGAAAATAAATATATTTATAAAACTTTGTAATGGAGTGAGATTACAAAAACATCTACCCAAATAGGAGTGAGATTACAAAATGGACACTTCTAGCTTAGGTCCCTTGAGCCAAAGTGATGTCATCCTGTCCCCAATCCGAGGACACCCATTAAGACATTTTGGAGGTCATTTAGAGGACCTTTAAGAAGAGAGAGAAAATAGAAGCCCACTAATCAGCAACGTAACGTTGGAAAATAGCTAAATGAATATAAAAATCTATTAAAAAAGTTTATAGTATATTCAAAAACCACCGTTTTCATAAGAGGCCTGACAAAGTGCAAAGAAGGAGGGAAAAATATTATAGAGGAGGGAAAATTTTGAATGCTTCTTCATGTTTTATCTCCTTACCTGTTAGCCTATTCTTCTATCTCTTTTCAGAAATGCTCTCCCACTCTTTGACCTAGGTGTGTAAACAAGAAGGAGAAAGATTTCAGCCTATTCTTCTTCTTCTGTTTTTTTAAAGAAATGGAACCAACAAGGAGAAAGATTTCAGAATAAATAATTCAACGTAGATATTGCGAAATCAAATGTCAGTAGGTTCTTGTGCAGCTTATTTCTTCTTATGTTTGCATTCTCTCATTCAAGTGTTAAATGCTTTTTGTGTGCAAATGTGCATCCCTTCTCCTTTGAAGAGTGGCAAGTAATTGAGTGCAATATTAGGGCAGAAGTGCAAGAAGCCTTGTGGAGGTAAGTATTCTTCTAACTGACCACTTCTACATTGTGTTGGTCATTCGAAGGGAGTATACCCACACATGTATTCTTTCTTATGACCACTTCTACTTTTTGAGGTATACCCACACAAATAGTGACAATTGTCTTGTACATGCCAATAATAATTTTTGTGGAGCTATTCAATGTTTTTCAAGTGGAAAGTGCAAAGTCAAGATTTCTTTGCTGAAATTTAGAGGGTACTTTCTTAAACCACTTGATGAGAGTTGGGACAGTAAAGTCCATATGCAGGAGAGTATATATGATTACATAGCAGGAAAGATATTTTGATTTTGTTATATATGGTATAAATGTCATTTTGGAGCACACATCTTGCTGATAGGAATTTTTCTCTTTTTCTATAATAACCTTTTTCCAAAATTAATCCCTTTCTAACTATAATAACTCTGTTGAACAACAGGCACTTATTGGAACAAATCTATTATGTACTCTCTTTTTTTACTCCCCCCTCTATTTTTTTTAACAAAACAATTATATAATCTAGCTTTGATCTAGAAGAATCAATAGTGTTATGTACATACATATAAAGAGTTATATGCATATGGCACTAACCAAAGCTATCAAACAAGGCTGAAGGCTTTGTTCCAAATAAACATCACCTTCATCTCACTCAAAAGACTAAGTCACCGAAATTCTCTTCCTAAAGAATTGCTCTATATGAATTAACTTCCTAAATTCTCTTTGTGACATGCTCTTTAACCTTGGAAAAATCTAGGAAATTGGTAAAGTTAGAAGATTGCAAACATTGCAAACTTCCTCAAACTTAAAACATTAAAAAATTAATAAATTGCAAACTTCCTCATCCTTAAAATTATACAATAAGGTAGGAAAATCACTTTATCCAACATATAGTATGATAGCCAATTGGCGCAAAAACACCCCTCCAAGTGAATCAAAATTCTGATATCCATGCCAAATGGATATCATCCCAAATAACATAAAAACTATTATGAGAGAGAGAGAGAGAGAGAGAGAGAGAGAGAGAGAGAATTATAACTACAAAGAGAGATTAAAAACATCCCTCTCTCTCTCTCCCTCTTTCTCTTAGAACATAAATGCGAGCTCTATCTCTCCCTCTCTCTATGAACATGAATGTTAACCCTAACCCTAAACCTAACAAAAAAGATGAAAATGAATTCTATAAAAAGAGAGTGAGAGAGAGAGAGAGAGACTCTTCTCTCTCTCTCTCTCTCTCTCTCTCTCTCTCAACATGATGCTAACCCTAACCTTAAAAATAGCAGCTTCTCTTTCCTAACCCTAACCCTAACCCTAACCCTAAGCCTACCCCTAACCTTAACTCAATCCCTAACAATATCAACTTCCCTTGACCTCCCTTAATATCATGAAGATGTCATCATGATGACATCAGCATAAATTGTACTTGCAATCATCATGATGACATCAATAAATAGTACTTGCAAGTTGTATTCATCATAAATTCAAATGGGCACACACTCTTGAGCCACTGGTTAAAATACACCCCCTTGGGTAACATTACAGTGTGACGAGAGGATAGCCCAAGTTGAAGAGTGGCTAAAGAACAAGGTAAGGGATGCAAAACTAGTATATCACAAAATATATAGAAAGGAGAGACTTGAGTACAGTGACTGCTTCACCAAGGATGCTAAAATTTTTTCTCAACTGAGGAGCTCAACTTAGGAAAGTAGCAGGTCTCAAAGACTCTTTTTAAGCGATAGTCTCCCACTTTTGAAATCTAGGTTTTGTGGATGCTCACTTTTGACAAGTTAGGCTTCTTTTTGAAAAGTCATTCTGTAATAGTCCCCACTATTAAATCCAAAGGAAACTCCTCTTTTACAAGAGAAGGATAGTGAAGAATATTGAGGGCTCCCCTTCCACTATAACCACCTACTCGTGGATAACCACTCCTAACTTAACATAAGCACCATTCTAGATGGCATATAACAATGCCCCATATCTCTATGCATAAGTCCATTTCCTAAACCCGACACCCGAGGGTGCAATAAACATGAGGTTGAATAAATAAGGCCACTTACCTTGACAATGTCAAGCCAACCAAGAGAAAACAACAACACAAGATTAAACAAAAAATACAACATGTGATATTAGGACATTGTTAAGACCTACAATATTGCTTAGACATGTGCCCCTTTTAGATGGTAGCTTTTAGATGGTAGCTTCTGAGGACTTTCCAAATGCTCCCCACTATTAAAGCCAAAGGCAAATCCTCTTTTTAAGAGAATATGCATAAGGCTACGCATAAGCCCTATTGCATAAGGCCTATGCATAGCCTTATTGCAATCGCTTATGCATAAGGCTATGTATAAACCTATTGCATAGGGCTTCTGCATAAGCCCTATTGGAATAGGCCTATGCATAGCCTATGTATAAGGCTATGCATAAATGCTATTGCCTATTGACCTAACACTAATCCCCAGCACCCAAGGGTGCAAAAACACAAAGACGAGAAGCATAAGCAAAAATGAAGAAAGAGGGCTTACCGTATGAGAGGCTATGCCCAAAACCTTGCTCACTTGAATAAACCTACAAAAAAGAAACATAATAAAAAGTTAGTCCTCATTAACACATTAGTAATCAAGAATAACAAGAGAAAAAAGAGGTGAGTACCCTAAACCCTACTCTTAATGCATAAGTGAATAGGAAAAATTAGTTTATGTTATGCCTAAACCCTAGCTCTATGCATAGAATGCTTAATAGAAAGCTAGATCTCCATCAAAGCGCTGTAGTATTAGAGCTCTATACATTAGGCTAGGGTTAGGCAAAGGGAGAGGAAAGATAGGGGAAGGGAGAAAATCTCACATAAAGCTATGTCCAAGCTTTCCATGAAAGCTTGGAAGAAAACAAAGATTGAAGAAAACCATGAAAGCTTGAAGAAAGCAAGAAAGGGCTTACGTGGAGAGAGAGACTTGATTAATGCAAAACCCTTGAGAGGAAAGATAGGGGAAGGGAGAAAATGTCACATAAAGCTATGTCCAAGCTTTCCATAAAAGCTTGGAAGAAAACCAAGATTGAAGAAAACCATGAAAGCTTGAAGAAAGAAAGAAAGGGCTTACTTGGAGAGAGAGACTATGCAAAACCCTTGAGAGAAGAGGTGTGGTGGAAGGAATAGGGCTACAGGCATAAGCTGTCCATGTGCAGGATAGGGGAAGTAGGTAGATATTGACACCCATTTGGCGATGACTTAGGCGAGGGAGTCCTAGCTCCCAGATTGCTGCTCAGTAGCAAAATTTTGCTGGCTAGCTTCTCTAGTGAGCATCAAATTTTTGCTGCTAAGGAGCATATTTTCATTTTATTGGGTAGCGGCTTTTTGCTACTATGGTCTCTGTTTAGCAGTGAAATCCTATGTAATTTTCTATTTGCAGTTCTCAATGTCATTGTATGTTTTGTATGAATCGTAAATTAGTTTTGGCTAGGTTAAAAATGTCTGACAGTGGTCATCAAGGGCCGAAAGTTGGCTCCGAGACATAGTTGAGAGAAAAAATTTGATGTGTGTGTGATCGATGCAAGAGTCAGTATATACGATAACGTCATATAACAATTGAGCAAGTCCTGACATATGGTCTTCATGAGGCAATGGCACGACCAAGTGCTGATGATGATGACATGGAAGAGAACCATAGGAGAGTTTTAGGTAACATGCCAAACTATTCGGTGACATTGGGTAGAGTGCGGAAGGTGGCAAGACTTTATATGGAAAGCATGGCTGAGACTCATCTTTCCCAACCAATGAATGAGGTGCCTCCACCATTGCCACATGAGGAGGAAGAGAATCTCATCATGGACGACATGGTGTACGACTTATTTGGACGGGAGATCATATATGATAGTGAGCAAGTTCTAATGTCACAAGAGGAGGAAACCTTGCATAGAGAGGCAAGCACCTCTTTGTATGAGGGATGTTTGTACTCCACACTACGAGCAAACTTGGAGCTATTGACCTTGCAAAACAACTTATGGATGGATTGATGCAAGTGTAACAAGTTTTCTTCAGTAAGACCGCCTCATTCTATTCTCTCAAATAGAAAATGTTCATGTTCTATATACTCTCCTTGTTAATATTTTTACATATGATTTCTTATGTTATGTTGTAGGCTTCTCAAGAAGATTCTTCCCCCTTAAAATCTATTACTGAACTCATGAGATGGGTGTCGTAAAATGCTCTCTATGCTAGGTATGGTGTAAGATTCCTCCCCCAACCCCTTTTTGATGTCTAGTATCTTCCCCTGTAATCAATCCCTCTTCAGAAATATAAAAGATCTTATTTCTAACCGTTTTAACATAGAGAGAGAAAATATTCTAGAGAGAGAATATTCAGATTTTGAATATTTTTAGATAGAAAAAATGAATTCCCCTGAAACAGAAATTCAAAAAGAACTTTCCAATGTGCAATTGAAATTTATTGGAAATGGGTATAAAGGACCTCAGCCTAAGGGTTTAGATTTTCAGAAATTTTTAGATTATGGTCCAATTAAGGTTCCTATGGGCCAATAGCATCAATCCATGTGTAGGGAGGAGATAAATCCAATTTGTAAAAGAAGATACCCAAAAATGAGTAAATGCTCACATAAGATGAAGAGTTGACTATGTACAAGGTTTATTAGTAGGAAACTATGAGCAATATTAAAAATATGAGATATTTTGGGTATCCAAAAATGAGTAAATTCTCACATAAGATGAAGAGTTAAAAATGTACAAGGTTTATTAGTAAAAAACTATGAGCAATATTAAAAATATGAGATATTTTGGGTATCCAAAAATAAGTAAATGCTCACATAAGATGAAGAGTTGAAAATGTACAAGGTTTATTAGTAAAAAACTATGAGCAATATTAAAAATATGAGATATTTTGGGTATCCAAAAATGAGTAAATGCTCACATAAGATGAAGAGTTTTACAAGGTTTATTAGTAAAAAACTATGAGCAATATTAAAAATATGAGATATTTTGGGTATAATGATTCCATTTTGACACATATGTAAGGATAGGGAGTTCTTTAAAGGAGGTGCATATTTCACATGCTTGAATGAGTTTTAAACTCAAAAATAATGTGATATTTTTATCTCTCCTCTCTCTTGAACCAAACCAAATCAAAATGGAACCAAACCGAATCAAAAAGTAACCAAACTAGGTCCAAATCTAGTCCAAACTCAACCAAATTGAATTTGGAAAATTCTAGAATTCTATTCGCTTTGGTTAGAGCTTCCCTCTCCTATAAATAGAACATGAATCCTTTGAAAAAAAGGAGGAGAATTTTACTATTCTAGAACTATGCTGAAATAATGCTAATATTTACTATTCTCTAAAATTCTCTCCAATTTGTAAGAAATTGGAGCTTCCCTCTTTCTTCAATCTCCATTGGTGACTCCTTCAACATACTAAACCAATTGATTGGTTGGGGGCCTCTACCGTGAACAAAGAATCAAGAAATTTGTAAGGGAAGTGGTGAATTTTGATCTTTTCTATAATTTCTCAATGTTTCTCTCTTCTCAACCCCTCTCAAGCTTGAGAAGCTTAATTGGAATGGTTTTTGAATGCTATTGAAGTTAATTGATGAATGGTAGTGAAGAGTTACATAATTTGATGAATGCTATTGAAGTTAATTGATTAATGATAGTTAAGAGTTACATAAATTTTCATTTATGTTTAATTCAAATGGTTTTTATGTAATTTCTCTCTCTCACTCAAGAAATGGTCATACTCATGACCCATTCTCAATCCAAATGAAGCTTTTCATAAAGTTTTTCCTTAATCCAAGATTAATCTATACTTGAGGTCAAATTAATGGCTTTTTTCTATGCTTTTAGTTTATGTATTTCATGAATATTGATTATTCAATCCATTATGGATTAATGATCCAATTAGAGATCATTCTAATTATTTTCTTAATGATAAGCTTTATCCCTTAAAAAAATTGAGATTTATCAATCATAGCAGCGGAGCTATGGCAAATTTTTTATAAAAATTACGCATAAAATAATTTCATTCAAATAATGAAAAGAGGACTTCCTACCATATTCTAGGAATTATCATCCTAGATTAATTGAAAGATATTCATTGTAAGCCTAGAGAAATTGATTTTTATATTATGCATAATTGATTTTCATGCATAGAGGTATGCATAAAAGATTATTATTTTAACATAAAAGTGTTACTTTTATCATAATTAGATTTCATGCATAGAGGTATGCATAAAAGATTATTATTTTAATATAAAAGTGTTACTTTTATCATATTTGAATTTCATGCATAGAGGTATGCATAAAAGATGATTATTTTATTATAAAAGTGTTACTTTTATCATATTTGAATTTCATGCATAGAGGTATGCATAAAAGATGATTATTTTATTATAAAAGTGTGACTTTTATCATAATTGAATTTCATGCATAGAGGTATGCATAAGAGATGAATATTTTATTATAAAAGAGTTACTTTTAGCATAATTGAATTTCATGCATAGAGGTATGCATAAGAGATGAATATTTTATTATAAAAGAGTTACTTTTAGCATAATTGAATTTCATGCATAGAGGTATGCATAAGAGAAGAATATTTTATTATAAAAGTGTTACTTTTAGCATAATTGAATTTCATGCATAGAGGTATGCATAAAAGATATGGGAAGTGATAAGATGTGATAAGATGCATATAAGACGAGTTAGGATGTGATAAGATGAGTTAAGAAGTGATAGGATGTGTATGGGATGAGGTAAGAAATGTATGTGATGGGATAAGATGTATATGGGTTGTGATAGGATGAGATTATGGATGTGAATGTGGAGGTGGATGTATGCATGTAGATGTGAATGTGAATGTGGATGTATGGATGTATGAATGTGAATGAGGATGTGGATGTAGATGCATGGATGTAGATGTAGATGTATGCATGTAGATGTAGATGTATGAATGTGAATGTGAATGTGGATGTGGATGTATACATGGAGATGTGGATGTATGCATGTAGATGTAGATGTATAGATGTGGATGTGAATGTGGAGGTGGATGTATGCATGTAGATGTAGATGTATAGATGTGAATGTGAATGTGGATGTGGATATATACATGGACATGTGGATGTATGCATGTAGATGTAGATGTATGAATGTGGATGTGGATGTATGTATGTAGATGTGAAAGTACGCATATAGATGTGGGTGTATGGATGTGAATGTGCATGTAGATGTGGATGTGAAAATAGATGCATGGATGTAGATGTGGATGTATGGATGTGAATGTGGATGTGGATGTGGATATATGTATGGATGTGAATATATGATATGTGATGTGAAGGAATCTGAAGTGATGAGATGGAAAATGATGTGATGGGATGAGTACACATATAAATGGAATGTGGAATAAGTAATGTGGATTGATGAGGGATAATGTGGAAAAATGAGAGTTTATATAGAAACTGTATTTGTAAACTGTTTGTAAATACTGTTTGTAAATGACTGTTTTATGTCAAGCATGCTGGGGAAGCATTTTGACCGTCTTGTGATTAAGGTCGTGGAGACCTAACTGATAAAGTTACAACTGCTGACGGAGAGTCAATGGTGGACGTCTCGAAGTAACCAAACTAGGTCTAAATCTAGTCCAAATTCAACCAAGCTGAATTTGGAAAATTCTAGAATTCTATTAGCTTTGGTTAGAGCTTCCCTCTCCTATAAATAGAACATGAATCCTTTGAAAAAAAGGAGGAGAATTTTACTATTCTAGAACTATGCTGAAATAATGCTAATATTTACTATTCTCTGAAATTCTCTCCAATTTGTAAGAAATTGGAGCTTCCCTCTTTCTTCAATCTCCATTGGTGACTCCTTCAACATACTAAACCAATTGATTGGTTGAGGGCCTCTACCATGAACAAAGAATCAAGCAATTTGTAAGGTAAGTGGTGAATTTTGATCTTTTCTATAATTTCTCAATGTTTCTCTCTTCTCAACCCCTCTCAAGCTTGAGAAGCTTAATTGGAATGGTTTTTGAATGCTTTTGAAGTTAATTGATGAATGGTAGTGAAGAGTTACATAATTTGATGAATGCTATTGAAGTTAATTGATTAATGATAGTTAAGAGTTACATAAATTTCCATTTATGTTTAATTCAAATGGTTTTTATGTAATTTCTCTCTCTCACTCAAGAAATGGTCATACTCATGACCCATTCTCAATCCAAATGAAGCTTTTCATAAAGTTTTTCCTTAATCCAAGATTAATCTATACTTGAGGTCAAATTAATGGCTTTTTTCTATACTTTTAGTTTATGTATTTCATGAATATTGATGATTCAATCCATTATGGATTGATGATCCAATTAGGGATCATTCTAATTATTTCCTTAATGATAAGCTTTATCCCTTAGAAAAATTAAGATTTATCAGTCAATAGCAGCGGACCTATGGCAAATTTTTTATAAAAATTACGCATAAAATAATTTCATTCAAATAATAAAAAGAGGACTTTCTACCATATTCTAGGAATTATCATCCTAGATTAATTGAAAGATATTCATTGTAAGCCTAGAGAAATTGATTTCTATATTATGCATAATTGATTTTCATGCATAGAGGTATGCATAAAAGATTATTATTCTAACATAAAAGTGTTACTTTTATCATAATTAGATTTCATGCATAGAGGTATGCATAAAAGATTATTATTTTAATATAAAAGTGTTACTTTTATCATATTTGAATTTCATGCATAGAGGTATGCATAAAAGATGATTATTTTATTATAAAAGTGTTACTTTTATCATATTTGAATTTCATGCATAGAGGTATGCATAAAGGATGATTATTTTATTATAAAAGTGTGACTTTTATCATAATTGAATTTCATGCATAGAGGTATGCATAAGAGATGAATATTTTATTATAAAAGAGTTACTTTTAGCATAATTGAATTTCATGCATAGAGGTATGCATAAGAGATGAATATTTTATTATAAAAGAGTTACTTTTAGCATAATTCAATTTCATGCATAGAGGTATGCATAAGAGATGAATATTTTATTATAAAAGAGTTACTTTTAGCATAATTGAATTTCATGCATAGAGGTATGCATAAGAGATGAATATTTTATTATAAAAGTGTTACTTTTAGCATAATTGAATTTCATGCATAGAGGTATGCATAAAAGATATGGGAAGTGATAAGATGTGATAAGATGCATATGAGACGAGTTAGGATGTGATAAGATGAGTTAAGAAGTGATAGGATGTGTATGGGATGAGGTAAAAAATGTATGTGATGGGATAAGATGTATATGGGTTGTGATAGGGTGAGATTATGGATGTGAATGTGGAGGTGGATGTATGCATGTAGATGTGAATGTGAATGTGGATGTATGGATGTGAATGAGGATGTGGATGTAGATGCATGGATGTAGATGCATGGATGTAGATGTGGATGTATTCATGTAGATGTAGATGTATAAATGTGAATGTGAATGTGGATGTGGATGTATGCATGGAGATGTGGATGTATGCATGTAGATGTAGATGTATAGATGTGGATGTGAATGTGGAGGTGGATGTATGCATGTAGATGTAGATGTATGGATGTGAATGTGGATGTGGATGTATACATGGAGATGTGGATGTATGCATGTAGATGTAGATGTATGAATGTGGATGTGGATGTATGCATGTAGATGTGAAAGTATGCATATAGATGTGGGTGTATGGATGTGAATGTGCATGTAGATGTGGATGTGAAAATAGATGCATGGATGTAGATGTGGATGTATGGATGTGAATGTGGATGTGGATGTGGATGTGGATATATGTATGGATGTGAATATATGATATGTGATGTGAAGGAATCTGAAATGAGATGGAAAATGATGTGATGGGATGAGTACACATATAAATGGAATGTGGAATAAGTAATGTGGATTGATGAGGGATAATGTGGAAAAATGAGAGTTTATATAGAAACTGTATTTGTAAACTGTTTGTAAATGGTTGTTTTATGTCAAGAATGTTGGGGAAGCATTTTGACCGTCTTGTGATTAAGGTCGTGGAGACCTAACTGATAAAGTTGCAACTGCTGACGGAGAGTTCAATGGTGGACGTCTCGCGTAGCAAGGTCGGCCGAGGTCTTGACCAGCCTCGGTTTGATTAAAATGGTGAGCTTCCGGTACGATGGATGAGGGACCAAGGAAGCGGCCTTTGAGTGAAGCGCTAGGTCACCTGTGAAGGATCCTAGAGGGTGCTGACCATACGGTGCTCGGGCTCTGGGTCACCTAGGATAACCCACGCGTGCATCGAGGAAGATATTGGAACAAGGAGTAAGAGTTGTTTTGTGAAACCGATCATGGATCTGGTTGATTGACCTTGTTGGTCTTCAATGGATGAGTCCATGGCTCTTTATATGGATCTGTTGGTTGATCTTGCTGATCTTCAACGAGAGTCCATCTTGATAAGTGATTATATTGCCGAGTATTATGGGCTAGGAACTATTGAAAAGGCCCCTGGAGTGGACAGGTGGTGAGCGTTCTAGTTGCCAATGATGCCATAGATACTCTAATGAAGGAATGATGGAAAATTAAGAATCAACCGGATAATTTGGAAGATTGTGATCAGTGATACTATGGTTTTACTAAAGGACTGTTTTAAAATTGGTTTAATCTGTGAAAAGGCAATTTCATATTGGGTGTGTAAGTGGTGTGACTAGTTTTATTTTTGCATAAACTTCCGGCTAGGGGGCCTTGGAACTCTTTTCCTTGGTACCCGGGACAAAACCTAACCAAATTCTTAATTGGATCCCATCACTACAGTGGTTGGGAGGTTGGCTAACCCATGGGACTGGATGGGGTTAGGCTGGACTGATGGATCCGTAAATCGAGACTCAAATTCTATTACTACGATAGATAAAGTAAATCCCGGATAGTAATTGTTCTATGGATAGGAATCAATGGCTATGCCTCTTGATGGGGAAAAAAGTGTTGATCCCAATGATCCAAGTGCAAGATTCTTCCTTGATCTGACCAAGTATCTTTATAGATGCAGTCGGATCAGCTTGATCAGAAATGGTCTTGACCACGTTAGAGTAAAAGTTATCCTGGAGGAATCGCCCGTGCTTTCCGGATAAGGGAAGTTTTTCCGAGTTCAGTTTTGGAAAAACCGACGGATTAGTCTTTTGTCCGGATATCCATGGACGAGGCCCCGAGTGTGGGACCCTGCCTCGTGCAAGAAGTGCGACTTCCGCTGCTAGTACCCCGAATCCGTTGCGCGGTGCGAATAGGGATCTCACATATGGATTACACAAAAATACATGCATGTTCCAATGATTGCATGCTATTTAGAGGCATTAATAAAGATGCAACACAATGTCTACAATGTGGGGAGAGCTACTATAGGGATGATTTGCTACATGGATGTGTATCTCGAGCCTTTGATTGAGGATCTTGAGACACTATAGCAAGGTATCAAAGTACATGATGTTTCAAGGCCACCAATAAATAGGCGTGAGAAGGAGGTGAAAGAAGTTTCGCCTTGGATGATGCATGACTATATTCTCAGAGTGCTCTGATACCTACTTGAACCTTATATGCATAAGGCTTGAGCCTCTAAACTTTAAGTTTATATCTCTATCTCAATTTTAAAATAGGTTTGGCAACCTCCAAAAATCATGCATGTCTGGTTTGCGGACCATTAATTGTTTTCGAAAAGACCCTCTACACTTAAGAAGGTGGTGTATGACAAACATCATCGATTTCTCCGTGCTTCACATCCCAAGTATGTGCCACATCCCAAGTATGTGCCACATGATGTCTCACCGCTTGTGATGAGAGGTAGAGATTAGTTTGAGGCATGGAGAAGCACTCGTAATCCACCACCAAATGGGATGTTTAGACACTTAATCTTCTTTCGACTTCCAAATTGGTGTGACATGAAGCTCAATGATCTTTTAGATCCCATGCATATCTTCAAGAATGTGGCAACAAATATTTGGGACCATTTAATTGATAAAATAGATACAAAGGATGCAAGGGATGGCTTACAAAACATTGGACTCCTTCAAAGTGCATGGCCAATTGAAAGTGAGAGTGGAAAAATAGTCCTACCAAAGGCATGATGGGTATAACCAAGAGGGAGCACAATAAGGTGAAAAGTCTGATTGCTTCTTTTTGTACACCAACAAAAGTAATGCATTCATTTAAAGGTGCCTTCTTTTTGTACAGCAACAGAAGTAATGCCTTCATTTAAAGGTGCCTTCACAAAGACCAAAACAAAAAGAGAGGAACAATTATATGGCCTCAAGAGAGACATGATTGGCAAGAGATATTACAGGTATATAAATATTCTCTTATTCATTTTCTCTTTGTGGTACAAAATTTGTAAGCTCATATATCAACTTCCATTTTTTCTATGGATAGTTTATTCCTCCAATTGCTATATTTGGTTGTGGAGGGACAAGAATGTGAGATCCCTGCCCTCTCTACACATCGAATTCTAGAGAACTAGCAGTGGAAATAGCAACCTCACGTGCAGAACAAAGCTTCCCACTCCCGGCCTTGCCCACCACGAATGTCCGGACAATAGACTAATCCGGCCGTTCTTCCAAAACCGAACCCAAAAAAAACTTCCCTCATCCAAAAAGCATAGGCGATTCCTCTAGGAAAATCTTCCAATGTAGTCACCTTTGCATTTCGACCGAACCCACGGGTCACATGGCCGGATCAAGTGAGGAACCTGCACTTGGTTCATAGAGACCACCATAGAACAAGGATTATCCTGTGACTTACTTCAACTATCATAACTTTTGGCAAGAGATATTACAGGTATATAAATATTCTCTTGTTTATTTTCTCTTTGTGGTACAAAATTTGTAAGCTCATATACCAACTTCCATTTTTTCTATGCATAGTTTATTCCTCCAATCGCTATAGTTGGTTGTGGAGAGACAAGAATGTGAGATCCTTGCCCTCTCTACACATCGAATTCTAGAGAGCTAGCAGTGAAATTAGCAACCTCACATGCAGAACAAAGCTTCCCACTCTGGGCCTTGCCCACCACGAATGTCCGGACAATAGACTAATCCGGCGGCTCTTCCAAAATCGAACCTAGAAAAAACTTCCCTCGTCCAAAAAGCATAGGCGATTCCTCCAGGAAAATATTCTAATGTAGTCAAGAGCCTTAACTATCCTTTGCATTCCGACCGAACTCGCGGGTCACATGGCCAGATCAAGGGAGGACCTGCACTTGGTTCATAGAGACCACCATAGAACAAGGATTATCCTTTGACTTACTTCAACTATCGTAACTTCAAGAGAATTGAATTTTACTATAGGAATCCATCGATCCAGCCTAACTCCATCCAATCCCATGGGTTAGCCACCCACCCAACCACTGTATTGATAAGATCCATTATTAAAATTTGGTTATGTTTTGTCCTGGGTACCGGGGAAAAGAGTTCCCAGGCCCCCTAGTTGGTACTCATGCAAAAATTAAATAGACACACCACTTACGCACCTAAGATGAAATTGCCTTTTCTTAGACTCAACTATTTCCCAAAACAGCATTGCAATAAAACCACAGTGTTTCCATCATAATCCTCAGTATTCTAGTTCCTAATCCAATTTGCAATCATTCCTTTCTCAGCGTACCTATGGCATCATCGGCAACCAGAAGACGCTCATCGCGCATGCTCACTCAGGGGCATTTTCAATAGTTCCTAGCCCATAGTACCCAAGAATATAGTCAAGCTTTCTCCATAAAATCTATATCCCATTCATTCCTTCCTCAGCGTACCTATGGCATCATTGGCAAACCAGAACGCTCACCACTTGCTCACTTAGGGGCCTTTTCAATAGTCCCTAGCTCATAGTACCTAGGAGTATAATCTCATGAATGCTTGTATGATTCATGCTTGTGTGAGAGAGTGAGAGAGAGAGAGTGATTGCCTTATGCAACGATACAAGCGACTTTACGGTGACAGTGTGGAGGTGGAGGTTAGAGGTTGGAGCTTAACAAGCGAGCTTGGAGGCCTTAAAGGACTCAAGTTGGAAGCATTGGTAAGTGCTCTACAATAGTTGTGATCTATTTCTCATCCTTTAGGTGAATGTGTTGAGTTCCCTTTTGGAGGTTTGGTATCCCATAACATTTTTGGCACCGTTGTTGCCGCGGAAACACCTTTGTTTCTTCCATCCTCTTGGAGTTTCAGCTCCCATTGCATAAGACATGATTGTGGGATCCTTGTCCCCACCATCGCGCAACAAATTCAGGGGTGCTAGCAGTAGAAATAGCACTACTTGCACAAGGAAGGGTCCCTCACTCAGGGCTTTGCCCACGGATATCCGTACAAGAGACTAATCCCTTGGTTCTTCCAAAACCAAACCTTGAAAAACTTCCCTCACCCGGAAAGCATGGGCGATTCCTCCAGGATAAATTTACTCTAACGTGATCAAAGCCTTAACTAATTGAACTGATCTGACCGACCCCGTAAGTCCCATAGTCAGATCAAGGAAAAGATTACACTTGGATCATAGAGTCCAATGCTTTTTTCCTCATTGAAAGGCAGAGTCGTTGATTCTTTTCCATAGAACAATTTTTATCTAAGATTTATTTCATCTATCGTACTATAACAGAATTGAGTCCCAATTTTTGGGATCCATCAGTCTAGCCCAACCCCATCCAGTCCCGTGGGTTAGCCAACCGCCCACCAACCAATGTAGTAATGGGATCCAATTAAGAATTTGGTTAGGTTTTTGTCTTGGGTACCAGTGAAAAGAGTTCCCATGCCTCCTAGTCGGATATTCATGCAAACTTAAAATTAGTCACACCACATACACACCCAATATGAAATTGCCTTTTTCACAAAATCAATTGTCTTTAAAACAATCATTTAATGAAACCATAGTGTCACTGATCATAATCCTTCAAAATATCTGGTTGAATCCTAATTTCCAATTTTTCCTTCATCGATGTACCTATGGCATTAATGGCAAAACCAAAACACTCACCACCTGTCCACTCAGGGGCCTTTTCGATAGTTTCTAGCTCATAGTAACCGGCAATATATTCACATATCAAAATGGAATCTTCGTTGAAGATCACCAAGATCAACCAACGGATCCATATAAAAGAGCCATGGACTCATCCGTTGAGGACCAGCAAGGTCAATCAACCAGATCCATGCCCCAATTCAGAAAAAAACTCTTACTCCTTGTTCTAATATCTTCCTCGACACACGTGTGGGTATCGTCCATGCCTACGACCTAGAGCCCAAGCACCGTATGGTCAGCACCCTCTAGGATCCTTCACAGGTGACCTAGCGCTTCACTCATATGCCTCTTCCTTGGTCCCTCATCCACCGTATCGAAAGCTCACCATTTTAATTAAACGGAGGCTAGACCTCGGCCGACCTTACTATGGGAGACATCCTCCATTGACTCTCCATCAGCTGTTGCAACTTTATCAGATTAGGTCTCCATGACCTCATTTCACAAGATGATCAAAATGCTTCCCCAACATTCTTGACATAAAACAGTCATTTAAAAACAAGTCATAAATATAGTTTCTATAATGAACTCTCGTCTTTCCACATTGTTCCACATCAATTCTCATTTATTTCATATGTATTCCCATTCTCATCACATCATTTTCCATTTTATCACATCTTTTCTCATTTATCAGCATTAGATCTCATCCACTCATATCTACCCATATCCACATCTCATCACATCACATTCATTCACATCTCATCCATTCAGACCACATCACATCGCATTCATTTTACCTCACATCTCATTCATTCACATCTATCCCGATTCACATCCCATCACATCACATTCATTCATATCCATCACATTCACATTCATTCATATCCATCACATTCACATTCATTCATTCATATCCATCACATTCATTCTCATCACCATTATATCACATCACGTCTATCCACATCATATCTCATTCATACACATCTCATCTCATTCATCCACATCCATCCAATCGTTCACATGTACGACTTCTCACATCTATCTATACATTCATATCCATCACTTCACATCCACATATATTTATGACACATAACATCTCTTTCCATCACATCACATTCTTTCACATACACATCTATATTCATTCTTAAACATACTCATTCACATCCATTCTTCACATACACATTCACATCACATTTTTTCACATACACATCCACATTGGCCATTACTTGGCTTAGTTAAATTTGCGACTCAATTCAATTAAGTCCAAGTTTCTGGTCTCCTTTTTGGATCCTTGATCCTTTCAAGAATTCAAGTATATATTCACATCACATCACATTTCAACCACATCTCATCACATTCACATCCACATCTCTTTACATCACATCACATCTCATCCACATCTACGTCTATTTATATCACATCACATCTTATCACATCCACATCCACATCCATTTACATTTACATCACATCCACATCCACATCCATTTACATCACATCACATCCTTTCACATATCCTCACATCTCATTCTCATCTCTTCATTCACATCCACATCCATTTACATCACCTCACATCCCATCCACATTCATTTACAACACACCATATCTTATCACATCCATATCCACATCCATTTACATCACATCACATCTTATCACATCGACTCACATCGTATCACATCTTATTCACATCGACTCACATCGACTCACATCTTATTCACATCGCTTTAGTAACATTTTCTATTTTCAATAAAGGTACTTTTTCTCGACGCATATTTTCATATTCTTTCTCAAATTTCTCAAGTGAAATATATTCAATATTCTTCTTTTGAGTAAAAGATTCATGGGATTTACAAAAATCAATTCTACCCATATTTTCCAATAATGCTCAAAATTTCACTTTTGATAAATACTCATAATTTGAATTATGCTAAAAATTCCTCTTTTTCCATTTAATTTCTAGGATTTCAAATATCATGGGAATTTCTATTTTTTCATTTAATTGATTAAATTCCAAATGTCATGGGAATTCCTCTTTTATCATAAAATAATTTTATCTAAAATTTCTCTTTAAATTTAAATAAAAATATCCATTAATTCAAATATGCCAAGAGTTTCACTTTTACCATTTAAATGATTGAATTTCAATTGTCATGGGAATTCCTCTTTTATCATTTAAATTTTCTCATGCATAAAATAAATTTATCTAAAATTTCTCTTTAAATTTAAATAAAAATGTCCATTAATTCAAATATGCCAAGAATTTCACTTTTACCATTTAAATGATTGAATTCCAATGGGAATTCCTCTTTTATCATTTAAATTTTCTCATGCATAAAATAAATTTATCTTAAATTTCTCTTGAAATTTAAATAAAAATATCCATTAACTCAAATATGCCAAGAATTCCACTTTTACTATTTAAATTATTGAATTCCAATTGTCGTGGGGATTCCTCTTTTATCATTTACATTTTCTCATGCATAAAATAAATCTATCTAAAATTTCTCTTTAAATTAAATATTCATTAATATACCAAAATTTGTCATTTTCCATTTAATTACATGGATCTCCATTATCATGATAATTCCTCTTTTGAAAAAAAGAAAAATACCAAAAATTTCTCTTTCCTTTAATTAATTATTTATGCATAAATACTAAAAATTAATTTCCCATGAATTTGATGAAAATCATTCTTTTAGCATAGGATGTCTAATCCTAGAATATGGTAGGAAGTCCTCTTTTCACATTATGCATAGAAATAAGTTATGTATTAATTTCTAAAAATTTTACCATGGCTTTGTTTGCTATTACTGATAATTTTTAATATTTCTAGAAAGAATAAGACTTTGTAATACAATTAGGATAGACTAACTATCCTTAGACTTAAATCTAATTTATGAAATTAAATCATAAGTTTATCATAATTTTATTGGCATAAAAGCATAAAAAGCTATTTTCTTAACCTCTAGCTTAACAAGCTTAGCGATTGATTTTTAATTAAGAATTTATCAATGAGAAGCAATCATTTGCTAAAGCATTAGTCATAGGAATGACTATTCTTTTGGGAGAGAGAGATATATACATAAAAAGCATTCTATTTAAGCATAAAGATTAACTTTTTTGTGATCAATCATTAGAATTCTTATAGAAAGCTTGATTTGCATTGAAAACAATTAATTTGAAACTTTTCAAGCTTGAGAGGGGTTGAAAAGTGGAATCTTTTGAGAATATTAATGAAAACCATGAAACTACTTCTTACCTCTTGATTTGTCTTGCTTCTTTATCTTAGAAGGAAGCCCCCAACCAATCAATATTAATGAAAACCATGAAATTACTTCTTACCTCTTGATTTGTCTTGCTTCTTTATCTTAGAAGGAAGCCCCCAACCAATCAATTGGTTTAGTATGTTGAGAAGAAAGCTCCAAGGATTGTTGAAGAGAGAGAGAAGCTCCAAGTTTTCCAAAAGTAGAGGATTTTTAAGGGATAATAGAAAATATCATTATTTAAATGTAATACTGGCATGGTATAATTCATAATTTTTTTTACAAAAGACTAAGGATCTATTTATAGGTGAGGGAGGCCACTAATCAAGTCCAACTAGGTTTTAGAATTTTCCAGGTTCAGTTTGACTGAATTTGGACAAGATTTGGACCAGTTTGGCTCCCTTTTTGATTTGGTTGATCCAGGAGAGAGGAGAGATAAAAATATCACAATTTTTTTGAATTGAAAACCCTTTCGCATGTGTAAAATAGGCATCTACCTCAAGAGTCCCCCTCTCCTTATACAAAGGTGTCAAAAACTCATCATCTCTCCAAAACATCTCATTTTTTAGTAATATCTCTTAATTTTTAACTAATAAACCTTGTACTAATTCAAATCTTCATCTTATGTGAGCATTTACTCATTTTTGGGTATTTTCTTTTATTCTTTGGATTTATCTCATCCCAACACTTGGATTAATCCTACTGGCCCATAGGAACCTTAATTGGACCATAATCCAGAAATTTCTGAAAATCTAGACCCTTAGGCTAAGGTCCCTTACATTTTTAATTGATTCCTTATGCACATTGGAAAGTTCATTTTGAACTTCTATTTCAAGGGAAACTATTTTAGACACTAGGAGGATTTTTATATCCAAAGATATCTCAATTCCTCTAGATAGTATTTTTGCTTATAACTTCAAGGTCTTAGATTTACTCGTATATATTGTTAGTAAAGAGTTACAGTTATACCCACGGTATATACGGGTACTTTCTGAAATTTAGAGGGTACTTTCTTAAACCACTTGATGAGAGTTGGGACAGTAAAGTCCATATGCAGGAGAGTATATATGATTACATAGCAGGAAAGATATTTTGATTTTGTTATATATGGTATAAATGTCATTTTGGAGCACACATCTTGCTGATAGGAATTTTTCTCTTTTTCTATAATAACCTTTTTCCAAAATTAATCCCTTTCTAACTATAATAACTCTGTTGAACAACAGGCACTTATTGGAACAAATCTATTATGTACTCTCTTTTTTTACTCCCCCCTCTATTTTTTTTAACAAAACAATTATATAATCTAGCTTTGATCTAGAAGAATCAATAGTGTTATGTACATACATATAAAGAGTTATATGCATATGGCACTAACCAAAGCTATCAAACAAGGCTGAAGGCTTTGTTCCAAATAAACATCACCTTCATCTCACTCAAAAGACTAAGTCACCGAAATTCTCTTCCTAAAGAATTGCTCTATATGAATTAACTTCCTAAATTCTCTTTGTGACATGCTCTTTAACCTTGGAAAAATCTAGGAAATTGGTAAAGTTAGAAGATTGCAAACATTGCAAACTTCCTCAAACTTAAAACATTAAAAAATTAATAAATTGCAAACTTCCTCATCCTTAAAATTATACAATAAGGTAGGAAAATCACTTTATCCAACATATAGTATGATAGCCAATTGGCGCAAAAACACCCCTCCAAGTGAATCAAAATTCTGATATCCATGCCAAATGGATATCATCCCAAATAACATAAAAACTATTATGAGAGAGAGAGAGAGAGAGAGAGAGAGAGAGAGAGAATTATAACTACAAAGAGAGATTAAAAACATCCCTCTCTCTCTCTCCCTCTTTCTCTTAGAACATAAATGCGAGCTCTATCTCTCCCTCTCTCTATGAACATGAATGTTAACCCTAACCCTAAACCTAACAAAAAAGATGAAAATGAATTCTATAAAAAGAGAGTGAGAGAGAGAGAGAGAGACTCTTCTCTCTCTCTCTCTCTCTCTCTCTCTCTCTCAACATGATGCTAACCCTAACCTTAAAAATAGCAGCTTCTCTTTCCTAACCCTAACCCTAACCCTAACCCTAAGCCTACCCCTAACCTTAACTCAATCCCTAACAATATCAACTTCCCTTGACCTCCCTTAATATCATGAAGATGTCATCATGATGACATCAGCATAAATTGTACTTGCAATCATCATGATGACATCAATAAATAGTACTTGCAAGTTGTATTCATCATAAATTCAAATGGGCACACACTCTTGAGCCACTGGTTAAAATACACCCCCTTGGGTAACATTACAGTGTGACGAGAGGATAGCCCAAGTTGAAGAGTGGCTAAAGAACAAGGTAAGGGATGCAAAACTAGTATATCACAGAATATATAGAAAGGAGAGACTTGAGTACAGTGACTGCTTCACCAAGGATGCTAAAATTTTTTCTCAACTGAGGAGCTCAACTTAGGAAAGTAGCAGGTCTCAAAGACTCTTTTTAAGCGATAGTCTCCCACTTTTGAAATCTAGGTTTTGTGGATGCTCACTTTTGACAAGTTAGGCTTCTTTTTGAAAAGTCATTCTGTAATAGTCCCCACTATTAAATCCAAAGGAAACTCCTCTTTTACAAGAGAAGGATAGTGAAGAATATTGAGGGCTCCCCTTCCACTATAACCACCTACTCGTGGATAACCACTCCTAACTTAACATAAGCACCATTCTAGATGGCATATAACAATGCCCCATATCTCTATGCATAAGTCCATTTCCTAAACCCGACACCCGAGGGTGCAATAAACATGAGGTTGAATAAATAAGGCCACTTACCTTGACAATGTCAAGCCAACCAAGAGAAAACAACAACACAAGATTAAACAAAAAATACAACATGTGATATTAGGACATTGTTAAGACCTACAATATTGCTTAGACATGTGCCCCTTTTAGATGGTAGCTTTTAGATGGTAGCTTCTGAGGACTTTCCAAATGCTCCCCACTATTAAAGCCAAAGGCAAATCCTCTTTTTAAGAGAATATGCATAAGGCTACGCATAAGCCCTATTGCATAAGGCCTATGCATAGCCTTATTGCAATCGCTTATGCATAAGGCTATGTATAAACCTATTGCATAGGGCTTCTGCATAAGCCCTATTGGAATAGGCCTATGCATAGCCTATGTATAAGGCTATGCATAAATGCTATTGCCTATTGACCTAACACTAATCCCCAGCACCCAAGGGTGCAAAAACACAAAGACGAGAAGCATAAGCAAAAATGAAGAAAGAGGGCTTACCGTATGAGAGGCTATGCCCAAAACCTTGCTCACAAAAGCTTGGAAGAAAACCAAGATTGAAGAAAACCATGAAAGCTTGAAGAAAGAAAGAAAGGGCTTACTTGGAGAGAGAGACTATGCAAAACCCTTGAGAGAAGAGGTGTGGTGGAAGGAATAGGGCTACAGGCATAAGTTGTCCATGTGCAGGATAGGGGAAGTAGGTAGATATTGACACCCATTTGGCGATGACTTAGGCGAGGGAGTCCTAGCTCCCAGATTGCTGCTCAGTAGCAAAATTTTGCTGGCTAGCTTCTCTAGTGAGCATCAAATTTTTGCTGCTAAGGAGCATATTTTCATTTTATTGGGTAGCGGCTTTTTGCTACTATGGTCTCTGTTTAGCAGTGAAATCCTATGTAATTTTCTATTTGCAGTTCTCAATGTCATTGTATGTTTTGTATGAATCGTAAATTAGTTTTGGCTAGGTTAAAAATGTCTGACAGTGGTCATCAAGGGCCGAAAGTTGGCTCCGAGACATAGTTGAGAGAAAAAATTTGATGTGTGTGTGATCGATGCAAGAGTCAGTATATACGATAACGTCATATAACAATTGAGCAAGTCCTGACATATGGTCTTCATGAGGCAATGGCACGACCAAGTGCTGATGATGATGACATGGAAGAGAACCATAGGAGAGTTTTAGGTAACATGCCAAACTATTCGGTGACATTGGGTAGAGTGCGGAAGGTGGCAAGACTTTATATGGAAAGCATGGCTGAGACTCATCTTTCCCAACCAATGAATGAGGTGCCTCCACCATTGCCACATGAGGAGGAAGAGAATCTCATCATGGACGACATGGTGTACGACTTATTTGGACGGGAGATCATATATGATAGTGAGCAAGTTCTAATGTCACAAGAGGAGGAAACCTTGCATAGAGGGGCAAGCACCTCTTTGTATGAGGGATGTTTGTACTCCACACTACGAGCAAACTTGGAGCTATTGACCTTGCAAAACAACTTATGGATGGATTGATGCAAGTGTAACAAGTTTTCTTCAGTAAGACCGCCTCATTCTATTCTCTCAAATAGAAAATGTTCATGTTCTATATACTCTCCTTGTTAATATTTTTACATATGATTTCTTATGTTATGTTGTAGGCTTCTCAAGAAGATTCTTCCCCCTTAAAATCTATTACTGAACTCATGAGATGGGTGTCGTAAAATGCTCTCTATGCTAGGTATGGTGTAAGATTCCTCCCCCAACCCCTTTTTGATGTCTAGTATCTTCCCCTGTAATCAATCCCTCTTCAGAAATATGAAAGATCTTATTTCTAACCGTTTTAACATAGAGAGAGAAAATATTCTAGAGAGAGAATATTCAGATTTTGAATATTTTTAGATAGAAAAATTTCTCATATTATTAAAATGAATTCCCCTGAAACAGAAATTCAAAAAGAACTTTCCAATGTGCAATTGAAATTTATTGGAAATGGGTATAAAGGACCTCAGCCTAAGGGTTTAGATTTTCAGAAATTTTTAGATTATGGTCCAATTAAGGTTCCTATGGGCCAATAGCATCAATCCATGTGTAGGGAGGAGATAAATCCAATTTGTAAAAGAAGATACCCAAAAATGAGTAAATGCTCACATAAGATGAAGAGTTGACTATGTACAAGGTTTATTAGTAGGAAACTATGAGCAATATTAAAAATATGAGATATTTTGGGTATCCAAAAATGAGTAAATTCTCACATAAGATGAAGAGTTGAAAATGTACAAGGTTTATTAGTAAAAAACTATGAGCAATATTAAAAATATGAGATATTTTGGGTATCCAAAAATAAGTAAATGCTCACATAAGATGAAGAGTTGAAAATGTACAAGGTTTATTAGTAAAAAACTATGAGCAATATTAAAAATATGAGATATTTTGGGTATCCAAAAATGAGTAAATGCTCACATAAGATGAAGAGTTTTACAAGGTTTATTAGTAAAAAACTATGAGCAATATTAAAAATATGAGATATTTTGGGTATAATGATTCCATTTTGACACATATGTAAGGATAGGGAGTTCTTTAAAGGAGGTGCATATTTCACATGCTTGAATGAGTTTTAAACTCAAAAATAATGTGATATTTTTATCTCTCCTCTCTCTTGAACCAAACCAAATCAAAATGGAACCAAACCAAATCAAAAAGTAACCAAACTAGGTCTAAATCTAGTCCAAACTCAACCAAATTGAATTTGGAAAATTCTAGAATTCTATTCGCTTTGGTTAGAGCTTCCCTCTCCTATAAATAGAACATGAATCCTTTGAAAAAAAGGAGGAGAATTTTACTATTCTAGAACTATGCTGAAATAATGCTAATATTTACTATTCTCTAAAATTCTCTCCAATTTGTAAGAAATTGGAGCTTCCCTCTTTCTTCAATCTCCATTGGTGACTCCTTCAACATACTAAACCAATTGATTGGTTGGGGGCCTCTACCGTGAACAAAGAATCAAGAAATTTGTAAGGGAAGTGGTGAATTTTGATCTTTTCTATAATTTCTCAATGTTTCTCTCTTCTCAACCCCTCTCAAGCTTGACAAGCTTAATTGGAATGGTTTTTGAATGCTATTGAAGTTAATTGATGAATGGTAGTGAAGAGTTACATAATTTGATGAATGCTATTGAAGTTAATTGATTAATGATAGTTAAGAGTTACATAAATTTCCATTTATGTTTAATTCAAATGGTTTTTATGTAATTTCTCTCTCTCACTCAAGAAATGGTCATACTCATGACCCATTCTCAATCCAAATGAAGCTTTTCATAAAGTTTTTCCTTAATCCAAGATTAATCTATACTTGAGGTCAAATTAATGGCTTTTTTCTATGCTTTTAGTTTATGTATTTCATGAATATTGATTATTCAATCCATTATGGATTAATGATCCAATTAGAGATCATTCTAATTATTTTCTTAATGATAAGATTTATCCCTTAAAAAAATTGAGATTTATCAATCATAGCAGCGGAGCTATGGCAAATTTTTTATAAAAATTACGCATAAAATAATTTCATTCAAATAATGAAAAGAGGACTTCCTACCATATTCTAGGAATTATCATCCTAGATTAATTGAAAGATATTCATTGTAAGCCTAGAGAAATTGATTTTTATATTATGCATAATTGATTTTCATGCATAGAGGTATGCATAAAAGATTATTATTTTAACATAAAAGTGTTACTTTTATCATAATTAGATTTCATGCATAGAGGTATGCATAAAAGATTATTATTTTAATATAAAAGTGTTACTTTTATCATATTTGAATTTCATGCATAGAGGTATGCATAAAAGATGATTATTTTATTATAAAAGTGTTACTTTTATCATATTTGAATTTCATGCATAGAGGTATGCATAAAAGATGATTATTTTATTATAAAAGTGTGACTTTTATCATAATTGAATTTCATGCATAGAGGTATGCATAAGAGATGAATATTTTATTATAAAAGAGTTACTTTTAGCATAATTGAATTTCATGCATAGAGGTATGCATAAGAGATGAATATTTTATTATAAAAGAGTTACTTTTAGCATAATTGAATTTCATGCATAGAGGTATGCATAAGAGAAGAATATTTTATTATAAAAGTGTTACTTTTAGCATAATTGAATTTCATGCATAGAGGTATGCATAAAAGATATGGGAAGTGATAAGATGTGATAAGATGCATATAAGACGAGTTAGGATGTGATAAGATGAGTTAAGAAGTGATAGGATGTGTATGGGATGAGGTAAGAAATGTATGTGATGGGATAAGATGTATATGGGTTGTGATAGGATGAGATTATGGATGTGAATGTGGAGGTGGATGTATGCATGTAGATGTGAATGTGAATGTGGATGTATGGATGTATGAATGTGAATGAGGATGTGGATGTAGATGCATGGATGTAGATGTAGATGTATGCATGTAGATGTAGATGTATGAATGTGAATGTGAATGTGGATGTGGATGTATACATGGAGATGTGGATGTATGCATGTAGATGTAGATGTATAGATGTGGATGTGAATGTGGAGGTGGATGTATGCATGTAGATGTAGATGTATAGATGTGAATGTGAATGTGGATGTGGATATATACATGGACATGTGGATGTATGCATGTAGATGTAGATGTATGAATGTGGATGTGGATGTATGTATGTAGATGTGAAAGTACGCATATAGATGTGGGTGTATGGATGTGAATGTGCATGTAGATGTGGATGTGAAAATAGATGCATGGATGTAGATGTGGATGTATGGATGTGAATGTGGATGTGGATGTGGATATATGTATGGATGTGAATATATGATATGTGATGTGAAGGAATCTGAAGTGATGAGATGGAAAATGATGTGATGGGATGAGTACACATATATATGGAATGTGGAATAAGTAATGTGGATTGATGAGGGATAATGTGGAAAAATGAGAGTTTATATAGAAACTGTATTTGTAAACTGTTTGTAAATACTGTTTGTAAATGACTGTTTTATGTCAAGCATGCTGGGGAAGCATTTTGACCGTCTTGTGATTAAGGTCGTGGAGACCTAACTGATAAAGTTACAACTGCTGACGAAGAGTCAATGGTGGACGTCTCGAAGTAACCAAACTAGGTCTAAATCTAGTCCAAATTCAACCAAACTGAATTTGGAAAATTCTAGAATTCTATTAGCTTTGGTTAGAGCTTCCCTCTCCTATAAATAGAACATGAATCCTTTGAAAAAAAGGAGGAGAATTTTACTATTCTAGAACTATGCTGAAATAATGCTAATATTTACTATTCTCTGAAATTCTCTCCAATTTGTAAGAAATTGGAGCTTCCCTCTTTCTTCAATCTCCATTGGTGACTCCTTCAACATACTAAACCAATTGATTGGTTGAGGGCCTCTACCATGAACAAAGAATCAAGCAATTTGTAAGGTAAGTGGTGAATTTTGATCTTTTCTATAATTTCTCAATGTTTCTCTCTTCTCAACCCCTCTCAAGCTTGAGAAGCTTAATTGGAATGGTTTTTGAATGCTTTTGAAGTTAATTAATGAATGGTAGTGAAGAGTACATAATTTGATGAATGCTATTGAAGTTAATTGATTAATGATAGTTAAGAGTTACATAAATTTCCATTTATGTTTAATTCAAATGGTTTTTATGTAATTTCTCTCTCTCACTCAAGAAATGGTCATACTCATGACCCATTCTCAATCCAAATGAAGCTTTTCATAAAGTTTTTCTTTAATCCAAGATTAATCTATACTTGAGGTCAAATTAATGGCTTTTTTCTATACTTTTAGTTTATGTATTTCATGAATATTGATGATTCAATCCATTATGGATTGATGATCCAATTAGGGATCATTCTAATTATTTCCTTAATGATAAGCTTTATCCCTTAGAAAAATTAAGATTTATCAGTCAATAGCAGCGGACCTATGGCAAATTTTTTATAAAAATTACGCATAAAATAATTTCATTCAAATAATAAAAAGAGGACTTTCTACCATATTCTAGGAATTATCATCCTAGATTAATTGAAAGATATTCATTGTAAGCCTAGAGAAATTGATTTCTATATTATGCATAATTGATTTTCATGCATAGAGGTATGCATAAAAGATTATTATTCTAACATAAAAGTGTTACTTTTATCATAATTAGATTTCATGCATAGAGGTATGCATAAAAGATTATTATTTTAATATAAAAGTGTTACTTTTATCATATTTGAATTTCATGCATAGAGGTATGCATAAAAGATGATTATTTTATTATAAAAGTGTTACTTTTATCATATTTGAATTTCATGCATAGAGGTATGCATAAAAGATGATTATTTTATTATAAAAGTGTGACTTTTATCATAATTGAATTTCATGCATAGAGGTATGCATAAGAGATGAATATTTTATTATAAAAGAGTTACTTTTAGCATAATTGAATTTCATGCATAGAGGTATGCATAAGAGATGAATATTTTATTATAAAAGAGTTACTTTTAGCATAATTGAATTTCATGCATAGAGGTATGCATAAGAGATGAATATTTTATTATAAAAGAGTTACTTTTAGCATAATTCAATTTCATGCATAGAGGTATGCATAAGAGATGAATATTTTATTATAAAAGAGTTACTTTTAGCATAATTGAATTTCATGCATAGAAGTATGCATAAGAGATGAATATTTTATTATAAAAGTGTTACTTTTAGCATAATTGAATTTCATGCATAGAGGTATGCATAAAAGATATGGGAAGTGATAAGATGTGATAAGATGCATATGAGACGAGTTAGGATGTGATAAGATGAGTTAAGAAGTGATAGGATGTGTATGGGATGAGGTAAAAAATGTATGTGATGGGATAAGATGTATATGGGTTGTGATAGGGTGAGATTATGGATGTGAATGTGGAGGTGGATGTATGCATGTAGATGTGAATGTGAATGTGGATGTATGGATGTGAATGAGGATGTGGATGTAGATGCATGGATGTAGATGTGGATGTATTCATGTAGATGTAGATGTATAAATGTGAATGTGAATGTGGATGTGGATGTATGCATGGAGATGTGGATGTATGCATGTAGATGTAGATGTATAGATGTGGATGTGAATGTGGAGGTGGATGTATGCATGTAGATGTAGATGTATGGATGTGAATGTGGATGTGGATGTATACATGGAGATGTGGATGTATGCATGTAGATGTAGATGTATGAATGTGGATGTGGATGTATGCATGTAGATGTGAAAGTATGCATATAGATGTGGGTGTATGGATGTGAATGTGCATGTAGATGTGGATGTGAAAATAGATGCATGGATGTAGATGTGGATGTATGGATGTGAATGTGGATGTGGATGTGGATGTGGATATATGTATGGATGTGAATATATGATATGTGATGTGAAGGAATCTGAAATGAGATGGAAAATGATGTGATGGGATGAGTACACATATAAATGGAATGTGGAATAAGTAATGTGGATTGATGAGGGATAATGTGGAAAAATGAGAGTTTATATAGAAACTGTATTTGTAAACTGTTTGTAAATACTGTTTGTAAATGGTTGTTTTATGTCAAGAATGTTGGGGAAGCATTTTGACCGTCTTGTGATTAAGGTCGTGGAGACCTAACTGATAAAGTTGCAACTGCTGACGGAGAGTTCAATGGTGGACGTCTCGCGTAGCAAGGTCGGCCGAGGTCAAGTATTATGGGCTAGGAACTATTGAAAAGGCCCCTGGAATGGACAGGTGGTGAGCGTTCTTGTAAGATCCCTGTTCCCACCGAGCAACGGATTCGGGGTACTGGCAGCGGAAGTAGCGCTTCTCGCGCGGGACAGGGGTCCCACACTCGGGGCCTCGCCCACGGATATCCGGATAAGAGACTAATCCGTCGGTTGTTCCAAAACCGAACCCGGAAAAACTTCCTTTACCGGAAAGCACGGGCGATTCCACCAGGATAACTTTTTACTCTAACGTAGTCAAGATCATTTCTGATCGAGATGATCCGATTACATCTATAAGATACTTAGTCAGTTCAAGGAAGAAACTTGCACTTGGATCATTGGGATCAACGCTTTTTTCCCCATTCAAGAGGCACAGCCGTTGATTCCTATCCATAGAACAGTTTCTGTCCGGGATTTATTTTTTTTTTCTATCGTAAAAACAAAAGTTTGAGTCTGGATTTACGGATCCATCAATCCAGCCTAACCCCATCCAATCCCATGGGTTAGCCAACCGCCCAACCACTGTAGTGATGGGATCCAATTAAAAATTTGGTTAGGTTTTGTCCCGGGTACCAAGGAAAAGAGTTCCAAGGCCCCCTAGCCGGATGTTCATGCAAAATAAAACTAGTCACACCACTCACACACCCAATATGAAATTGCCTTTTTCAATCAGATTCAACCAGTTTAAAACAATCCTTTAATAAAACCATAGTAACATTGATCACCAACTTCCAATTTATCCAATTGATTCTTAATTTCCCATCATTCCTTCATCAGAGTATCTATGGCATCATTGGCAACTAGAACGCTCAGGAGCCGTTTCGATAGTTCCTAGCCCATAATACTTGGCAATATAATCACTTAACAAGATGGACTCTCGTTGAAGATCAGCAAGATCAACCAACAGATCCATATAAGGAGCCATGGACTCATCCATTGAAGACCAGCAAGGTCAATCAACCAGATCCATGCTCGATTTCAGAAAACAACTCCAACTCTGTTCCAATATCTTCCTCGACGCACGCGTGGGTATCCTAGGCAACCCAGAGCCCGAGCACCGTATGGTCAGCACCCTCTAGGATCCTTCGCAGGTAACCTAGCGCTTCACGCATAGGCCGCTTCCTTGGCCCCTCATCCACCGTACCGGAAGCTCACCATTTTAATCGCACCGAGGCTGGTCAAGACCTCGGCCGACCTTGCTACGCGAGACGTCCTTCATTGACTCCCCATCACAGCAGTTGCAACTTTACCATCACGACTTTAATCACAAGACGGTCAAAATGCTCCCCCCAGCATTCTTGACATAAAACAATCATTTACAAACAGCATTTACAAACAGTATTTACAAACAGTATTTTACAACAGTTTACAACACAATTTCTATTTTAACTTTCATTTTTCCACATTATCCTTTATCAATCTACATTACTTATTCCATATTCCATTTATATGTATACTCATCCCATCACATCATTTCTATCTCATCACTTCAGATTCCCTCACATCGCATATCGTATATTCACATCCATACATCCACATCTATATGCGTACATTCACATCTACATGCATACATCTACATCTCTATGCATACATCCACATCCACATTCACATTCACCTCCATACATCTACATCTACATGTATACATCCACATCTCCATTCACATCTACATCTATACATCTACATCTACATGCATCCATCCACCTCCACATCCACATCTACATCTATACATCTACATCTACATGCATACATCCATATCTCCATTCCCATCTACATCTATACATCTACATCTACATGCATCCATCTACCTCCACATCCACATCTACATCTATACATCTACATCTACATGTATACATCCACCTCCACATCCACATCCGTATCTATACATCTACATCTACATGTATACATCCACATCCACATCTATACATCTACATCTACATGCATACATCCACATCTCCATTCACATATACATCTATACATCTACATCTACATGCATCCATCCACCTCCATATCCACATCTACATCTATACATCTACATCTACATGCAAACATCCACATCTCCATGCATGATAAAATTCTTTTAATTAATCTAGGATGATAGTTCCTAGAATATGGTAGAAAGTCCTCTTTTTATGCTTTGAATGAATTTATTTTATGCGTAATTTCTATAAAAATTTTGCCATAGCTCCGCTACTATGACGGATAAATCTCAATTTTTTTCTAAGGGATAAAGCTCATTATTAAAGAAATAATTAGAATGGTCTCTAATTGGATCATCAATCCATAATGGTCTCTAATTGGATCATTAAGAAAACAATTAGAATGGTCTCTAATTGGATCATCAATCCATAATGGTCTCTAATTGGATCATTAAGAAAACAATTAGAATGGTCTCTAATTGGATCATCAATCCATAATGGTCTCTAATTGGATCATTAAGAAAACAATTAGAATGGTCTCTAATTGGGTCATCAATCCATAATGGATTGAATCATCAATGTGCATAAACTAAAAGCATAGCAAAAAGCCATTAATTTGGCCTCAAGAATAGCTTAATCTTGGATTAAGGAAAAGCTTTATGAAAAGCTTCATTTGGATTGAGAATGGGTCATGAGTATGACCATTTCTTGAGTGAGAGAGAGAAATTATAAAAACCATTAGAATTTAAATATAAGTGGAAATTAACTTCTATAGCATTTATTAAATTATGTAACTCTTCACTACTATTCACCAATTAACTTCATTAGCATTTAAAAAAAAACCATACCAATTAAACTTCTCAAGCTTGAGAGGGGTTGAGAAGAGAGAATCATTGAGAAATCATAGAAAAGATCGAAATTCAATATACTTACCTTATGATTTGCTTGATTCTTTATTCACGGTAGAGGCCCCCAACCAATCAATTGGTTTAGTGTGTTGATGGAGCCACCAATGGGGATTGAAGAAAGAGAGAGTATCAAAAACTAGTGAATTATTAAAGAATTCACAGTTCTTGGCTTAGGTAGAGTAGAGTAACAATGCCTAAGACACTCTATATTTTGGCTTAGGTGGAGTAGAGTAATAAAGCATAAGACACTATATATTTTGGCTTAGGAGGAGTAGAGTAACAAAGCATAAGACACTATATGTTTTGGCTTAGGTGGAGTAGAGTAACAAAGCATAAGACACTATATATTTTGGCTTAGGTGGAGTAGAGTAACAAAGCATAAGACACTATATATTTTAGCTTAGGTGGAGTAGAGTAACAAAGTATAAGACACTATCTAATTTGGCTTAGATGGAGTAGAGTAACAAAGCATAAGAGACTATATATTTTGGCTTAGGTGGAGTAGAGTAACAAAGCATAAGAGACTATATATTTTGGCTTAGGTGGAGTAGAGTAACAAAGCATAAGAGACTATATATTTTGGCTTAGGTGGAGTAGAGTAACAAAGCATAAGAGACTATATATTTTGGCTTAGGTGGAGTAGAGTAACAAAGCATAAGAGACTATGTTTTTTTTCAACAAGGGGAGGCTTCTATTTATAGGAAAATTTGAGCTCCTAACCAAACAAACTGATTCTAGAATTTTCTAAGTCAGTTTGGTCACTTTTTGACCATTTTTAGGTCAGTTAAGCTAACTTTCTGGAACTAGACTTGAATGAGGAGAGAGGAGAGATGAAATATCTCAATTTTTATGAGTTTAAAACCCATTCAAGCATGTGAAATATGCACCTCCTTTAAAGAATTCCCCTTCCTTACATATGTGTCAAAATTGTATTGCTCATAGTTTTTTTACTAATAAACCTTGTACATTTTCAACTCTTCATCTTATGTGAAATATGCACCTCCTTTAAATAACTCCTCTTCCTTACATATGTGTCATAGTTTTTTTTACTAATAAACCTTGTACATTTTCAACTCTTCATCTTATGTGAAATATGCACCTCCTTTAAAGAACTCCCCTTCCTTACATATGTGTTTATTTACTAATAAACCTTGTACATTTTCAACTCTTCATCTTATGTGAAATATGCACCTCCTTTAAAGAACTCCCCTTCCTTACATATGTGTTTATTTACTAATAAACCTTGTACATTTTCAACTCTTCATCTTATGTGAAATATGCACCTCCTTTAAAGAACTCCCCTTCCTTACATATGTGTTTATTTACTAATAAACCTTGTACATTTTCAACTCTTCACCTCATGTGAGCATTTACTCATTTTTGGGTATTTTCTTTTTACAATTTGGATTCATCTCCTCCCTACACATGGATTGATGCTATTGGCCCATAGAAACCTTAATTGGACCATAGTCTAAAGATTTTTGAAAATCTAGACCCTTAGGCTAAGGTTCTTTATACCTATTTCCAATTAATTCTAATTGCACATTGGAAAATTCTTTTTAAATTTCTGTTTCAGGGAAACTCATTTGAATTATAAGAGATATTTTTCTATCCAAAATATTCAAAATCTGAATATTCTCTCTCTAGAATATTTTCTCTCTCTAGGTTAAAACAGTTAGAAACAAGGTCTTTATATTTCTGAAGAGGGATTGATTACGGGGGAAGATACTAGACATCAAAAAGGGGGTTGGGGGAGGAATCTTACATTCTACCCCACTTAAAAAACGCGAGATGTCCTCATCTCGCAACTTGGGATAATTTCGCAAGGTGAACGAATATGAGACTTAGAGGAAAATTTTAATCAAGATTAACCACCAAGAAAAGTCTTAAAGAGAGCAAGATTCAAAATAAGAACAAGATTTAAACTTTATTCATTCTCGGAACTTATACAGTAAAGATAGAAGAACTCTTTACACTTCCATAAGCCCGTCCATCATATGGTCACAAAAGCAGTCCTCACAAGCTGCACAAGTATAGGGTAACTCATCTATGGGAATGATTCTGCTGGTTATTGCCGCACCTATCTCAGTGGTATGAGGTGATCTAACAAAAGGACCTCTAAGAGGCAAGCCAAAAACGGGGTAAAGGCATATCTTCTCATGAGGAAGAAAACACGCCAGTAAGAAGACCCGCTCAGAAAACCCAAGATGCCTTGATCTCATGACGCATTAGTATCGGGGACCCAAACCCAAAGCTTCAATAACCATGGCCAAGCGGACATTGTTACGAAAGTGCTGCTGACCTCAGGGTGTTACCCTAGTTATGTTTTGATAGGTCCGCCATTTGGTCTGCGCTACAGAAGTTCCTAGGTGAGGAAAAAGTGAGCGCTCATACTGTTCTATAAAGTCTTTCTTCACAGACTCTCTTGCGTCTTGAAGGTGAGAAATCATCAGGGATAAAACTAATTCCTGTTGCCAAGCCATGAAGGAGATTAAGAAAGAAAGGAGATTGATGGGAGTAAGATTACTGTGAGCGACAAGTAAAAGTTACGACTTATATAAAGGAAGGAGCTAGCGTAACCTAGAAGCCAACGGTAACTTGCCACTGAAGTTTTACCGTCTTTCCATGATTTGAGTTTGACAAATTTTTCTATAGAAGGCATTAAGAATTTTGAGATGAGGAGATAAAAGAAGCTTGTAGGTTAAGTCACCTACTTTCATTGAATTCAGATATAAGGGTCACAATATCTGGGGGATAACTTCTTATACTTCCCAAGAGATAAAGAACTTCTTTTGGGCCGTACTCGAATGAAAACCAAAACCTTGGTATCCAAAACACCGATTCTCATTTCTAAACTCATTGTTCTAAATCCTTAAAACAGGTGGGACTCCTGAGAAGTATTCTAGGGAAAGGGTCTTCCTTTTTTTAAACAGAAACTTTCTTTTATTTTAGAGAGGGAATAATTATAAGATCAGAAAGGGAGATTCTTACTCCTGTATACCTCGAAGGCTGGGGAGGAATCTTACATTCTACCCCACTTAAAAAAATGCGAGATGTCCTCATCTCGCCAAGTAGAGGACAACTCTTTTTCTTAAGATCCAATTTATTCTGGGGTTCCTTATATTCTGGTCAACCCAACAGAACACTGGGATAAATATCCCTTATATAGAACTCATTATTAAATAACAATTCATTCAGATCATATCATTCATATCTTTAACATGATAATGGTCCATTAGACCGAAAAGTTTCCTTCGAAACATTCCTCCACGGAAATTTCAGTCAAGCAAGTTCTCAATTTGACATCCCTTAACTTGATCTACCGGTCAAGTATTAACAGTAGCAATCTAACAGCACACCCATTAACCTCATAGTGATTTGCTGAATTCATTATCATCATTCTAGTTATGAATATCATCACAGGGACTCGTCCCATTCCCCCTCATTGTGGTTTCATTATATTTCAACTAATTTTTTAAAAATCAACATTTTTCAATCAGCATTTTCAATCAGCATTTTCAATCAGAATCCAAATCAATTCATCCATTCTCAAACAGAATTAAAAATCATATCAATCACATGCAAAATCATCATCTGGATAGCATTAACGCTTATAATTTCAAGTCTTAGATTTACTCGTATATACTGTCAGTAAAGAGCTGCAGTATACTCTCGGTATATACGGGTAGTCACGGCCCTTGGAATTATAAGGTAAATACTATCATGTCTAGGCCTCAAGCAAGTCGGGGATTCTATATAATTGCGGTACTTCCATCTGAAGACCCAATTACCAAATTACGAGTTTCAGTTTGAATATCAAATTGTATGAATTATATCACACAATTATAACCTTTTTGTGTTTCTTGATAAATTTTTGACATATTTGTCTTCTCAGGCTCTGATACCAACTGTAAGATCCATGTTCCCACCGAGCAACGGATTCGGGGTACTGGCAGCGGAAGTAGCGCTTCTCGCGCGGGACAGGGGTCCCACACTCGGGGCCTCGCCCACGGATATCCGGATAAGAGACTAATCCGTCGGTTGTTCCAAAACCGAACCCGGAAAAACTTCCTTTACCGGAAAGCACGGGCGATTCCACCAGGATAACTTTTTACTCTAACGTAGTCAAGATCATTTCTGATCGAGATGATCCGATTACATCTATAAGATACTTAGTCAGTTCAAGGAAGAAACTTGCACTTGGATCATTGGGATCAACGCTTTTTTCCCCATTCAAGAGGCACAGCCGTTGATTCCTATCCATAGAACAGTTTCTGTCCGGGATTTATTTTTTTTTTTTCTATCGTAAAAACAAAAGTTTGAGTCTGGATTTACGGATCCATCAATCCAGCCTAACCCCATCCAATCCCATGGGTTAGCCAACCGCCCAACCACTGTAGTGATGGGATCCAATTAAAAATTTGGTTAGGTTTTGTCCCGGGTACCAAGGAAAAGAGTTCCAAGGCCCCCTAGCCGGATGTTCATGCAAAATAAAACTAGTCACACCACTCACACACCCAATATGAAATTGCCTTTTTCAATCAGATTCAACCAGTTTAAAACAATCCTTTAATAAAACCATAGTAACATTGATCACTAACTTCCAATTTATCCAATTGATTCTTAATTTCCCATCATTCCTTCATCAGAGTATCTATGGCATCATTGGCAACTAGAACGCTCAGGAGCCGTTTCGATAGTTCCTAGCCCATAATACTTGGCAATATAATCACTTAACAAGATGGACTCTCGTTGAAGATCAGCAAGATCAACCAACAGATCCATATAAGGAGCCATGGACTCATCCATTGAAGACCAGCAAGGTCAATCAACCAGATCCATGCTCGATTTCAGAAAACAACTCCAACTCTGTTCCAATATCTTCCTCGACGCACGCGTGGGTATCCTAGGCAACCCAGAGCCCGAGCACCGTATGGTCAGCACCCTCTAGGATCCTTCGCAGGTAACCTAGCGCTTCACGCATAGGCCGCTTCCTTGGCCCCTCATCCACCGTACCGGAAGCTCACCATTTTAATCGCACCGAGGCTGGTCAAGACCTCGGCCGACCTTGCTACGCGAGACGTCCTTCATTGACTCCCCGTCACAGCAGTTGCAACTTTACCATCACGACTTTAATCACAAGACGGTCAAAATGCTCCCCCCAGCATTCTTGACATAAAACAATCATTTACAAACAGCATTTACAAACAGTATTTACAAACAGTATTTTACAACAGTTTACAACACAATTTCTATTTTAACTTTCATTTTTCCACATTATCCTTTATCAATCTACATTACTTATTCCATATTCCATTTATATGTATACTCATCCCATCACATCATTTCTATCTCATCACTTCAGATTCCCTCACATCGCATATCGTATATTCACATCCATACATCCACATCTATATGCGTACATTCACATCTACATGCATACATCTACATCTCTATGCATACATCCACATCCACATTCACATTCACCTCCATACATCTACATCTACATGTATACATCCACATCTCCATTCACATCTACATCTATACATCTACATCTACATGCATCCATCCACCTCCACATCCACATCTACATCTATACATCTACATCTACATGCATACATCCATATCTCCATTCCCATCTACATCTATACATCTACATCTACATGCATCCATCTACCTCCACATCCACATCTACATCTATACATCTACATCTACATGTATACATCCACCTCCACATCCACATCCGTATCTATACATCTACATCTACATGTATACATCCACATCCACATCTATACATCTACATCTACATGCATACATCCACATCTCCATTCACATCTACATCTATACATCTACATCTACATGCATCCATCCACCTCCATATCCACATCTACATCTATACATCTACATCTACATGCAAACATCCACATCTCCATGCATGATAAAATTCTTTTAATTAATCTAGGATGATAGTTCCTAGAATATGGTAGAAAGTCCTCTTTTTATGCTTTGAATGAATTTATTTTATGCGTAATTTCTATAAAAATTTTGCCATAGCTCCGCTACTATGACGGATAAATCTCAATTTTTTTCTAAGGGATAAAGCTCATTATTAAAGAAATAATTAGAATGGTCTCTAATTGGATCATCAATCCATAATGGTCTCTAATTGGATCATTAAGAAAACAATTAGAATGGTCTCTAATTGGATCATCAATTCATAATGGTCTCTAATTGGATCATTAAGAAAACAATTAGAATGGTCTCTAATTGGATCATCAATCCATAATGGTCTCTAATTGGATCATTAAGAAAACAATTAGAATGGTCTCTAATTGGGTCATCAATCCATAATGGATTGAATCATCAATGTGCATAAACTAAAAGCATAGCAAAAAGCCATTAATTTGGCCTCAAGAATAGCTTAATCTTGGATTAAGGAAAAGCTTTATGAAAAGCTTCATTTGGATTGAGAATGGGTCATGAGTATGACCATTTCTTGAGTGAGAGAGAGAAATTATAAAAACCATTAGAATTTAAATATAAGTGGAAATTAACTTCTATAGCATTTATTAAATTATGTAACTCTTCACTACTATTCACCAATTAACTTCATTAGCATTTAAAAAAAAACCATACCAATTAAACTTCTCAAGCTTGAGAGGGATTGAGAAGAGAGAATCATTGAGAAATCATAGAAAAGATCGAAATTCAATATACTTACCTTATGATTTGCTTGATTCTTTATTCACGGTAGAGGCCCCCAACCAATCAATTGGTTTAGTGTGTTGATGGAGCCACCAATGGGGATTGAAGAAAGAGAGAGTATCAAAAACTAGTGAATTATTAAAGAATTCACAGTTCTTGGCTTAGGTAGAGTAGAGTAACAATGCCTAAGACACTCTATATTTTGGCTTAGGTGGAGTAGAGTAATAAAGCATAAGACACTATATATTTTGGCTTAGGAGGAGTAGAGTAACAAAGCATAAGACACTATATGTTTTGGCTTAGGTGGAGTAGAGTAACAAAGCATAAGACACCATATCTTTTGGCTTAGGTGGAGTAGAGTAACAAAGCATAAGACACTATATATTTTGGCTTAGGTGGAGTAGAGTAACAAAGCATAAGACACTATCTAATTTGGCTTAGGTGGAGTAGAGTAACAAAGCATAAGACACTATATATTTTGGCTTAGGTGGAGTAGAGTAACAAAGCATAAGAGACTATATATTTTGGCTTAGGTGGAGTAGAGTAACAAAGCATAAGAGACTATATATTTTGGCTTAGGTGGAGTAGAGTAACAAAGCATAAGAGACTATATATTTTGGCTTAGGTGGAGTAGAGTAACAAAGCATAAGAGACTATGTTTTTTTTCAACAAGGGGAGGCTTCTATTTATAGGAAAATTTGAGCTCCTAACCAAACAAACTGATTCTAGAATTTTCTAAGTCAGTTTGGTCACTTTTTGACCATTTTTAGGTCAGTTAAGCTAACTTTCTGGAACTAGACTTGAATGAGGAGAGAGGAGAGATGAAATATCTCAATTTTTATGAGTTTAAAACCCATTCAAGCATGTGAAATATGCACCTCCTTTAAAGAATTCCCCTTCCTTACATATGTGTCAAAATTGTATTGCTCATAGTTTTTTTACTAATAAACCTTGTACATTTTCAACTCTTCATCTTATGTGAAATATGCACCTCCTTTAAATAACTCCTCTTCCTTACATATGTGTCATAGTTTTTTTTACTAATAAACCTTGTACATTTTCAACTCTTCATCTTATGTGAAATATGCACCTCCTTTAAAGAACTCCCCTTCCTTACATATGTGTTTATTTACTAATAAACCTTGTACATTTTCAACTCTTCATCTTATGTGAAATATGCACCTCCTTTAAAGAACTCCCCTTCCTTACATATGTGTTTATTTACTAATAAACCTTGTACATTTTCAACTCTTCATCTTATGTGAAATATGCACCTCCTTTAAAGAACTCCCCTTCCTTACATATGTGTTTATTTACTAATAAACCTTGTACATTTTCAACTCTTCACCTCATGTGAGCATTTACTCATTTTTGGGTATTTTCTTTTTACAATTTGGATTCATCTCCTCCCTACACATGGATTGATGCTATTGGCCCATAGAAACCTTAATTGGACCATAGTCTAAAGATTTTTGAAAATCTAGACCCTTAGGCTAAGGTTCTTTATACCTATTTCCAATTAATTCTAATTGCACATTGGAAAATTCTTTTTAAATTTTTGTTTCAGGGAAACTCATTTGAATTATAAGAGATATTTTTCTATCCAAAATATTCAAAATCTGAATATTCTCTCTCTAGAATATTTTCTCTCTCTAGGTTAAAACAGTTAGAAACAAGGTCTTTATATTTCTGAAGAGGGATTGATTACGGGGGAAGATACTAGACATCAAAAAGGGGGTTGGGGGAGGAATCTTACAGTTCTAGTTGCCAATGATGCCATAGATACTCTAATGAAGGAATGATGGAAAATTAAGAATCAACCGGATAATTTGGAAGATTGTGATCAGTGATACTATGGTTTTACTAAAGGACTGTTTTAAAATTGGTTTAATCTGTGAAAAGGCAATTTCATATTGGGTGTGTAAGTGGTGTGACTAGTTTTATTTTTGCATAAACTTCCGGCTAGGGGGCCTTGGAACTCTTTTCCTTGGTACCCGGGACAAAACCTAACCAAATTCTTAATTGGATCCCATCACTACAGTGGTTGGGAGGTTGGCTAACCCATGGGACTGGATGGGGTTAGGCTGGACTGATGGATCCGTAAATCGAGACTCAAATTCTATTACTACGATAGATAAAGTAAATCCCGGATAGTAATTGTTCTATGGATAGGAATCAATGGCTATGCCTCTTGATGGGGAAAAAAGTGTTGATCCCAATGATCCAAGTGCAAGATTCTTCCTTGATCTGACCAAGTATCTTTATAGATGCAGTCGGATCAGCTTGATCAGAAATGGTCTTGACCACGTTAGAGTAAAAGTTATCCTGGAGGAATCGCCCGTGCTTTCCGGATAAGGGAAGTTTTTCCGAGTTCAGTTTTGGAAAAACCGACGGATTAGTCTTTTGTCCGGATATCCATGGACGAGGCCCCGAGTGTGGGACCCTGCCTCGTGCAAGAAGTGCGACTTCCGCTGCTAGTACCCCGAATCCGTTGCGCGGTGCGAATAGGGATCTCACATATGGATTACACAAAAATACATGCATGTTCCAATGATTGCATGCTATTTAGAGGCATTAATAAAGATGCAACACAATGTCTACAATGTGGGGAGAGCTACTATAGGGATGATTTGCTACATGGATGTGTATCTCGAGCCTTTGATTGAGGATCTTGAGACACTATAGCAAGGTATCAAAGTACATGATGTTTCAAGGCCACCAATAAATAGGCGTGAGAAGGAGGTGAAAGAAGTTTCGCCTTGGATGATGCATGACTATATTCTCAGAGTGCTCTGATACCTACTTGAACCTTATATGCATAAGGCTTGAGCCTCTAAACTTTAAGTTTATATCTCTATCTCAATTTTAAAATAGGTTTGGCAACCTCCAAAAATCATGCATGTCTGGTTTGCGGACCATTAATTGTTTTCGAAAAGACCCTCTACACTTAAGAAGGTGGTGTATGACAAACATCATCGATTTCTCCGTGCTTCACATCCCAAGTATGTGCCACATCCCAAGTATGTGCCACATGATGTCTCACTGCTTGTGATGAGAGGTAGAGATTAGTTTGAGGCATGGAGAAGCACTCGTAATCCACCACCAAATGGGATGTTTAGACACTTAATCTTCTTTCGACTTCCAAATTGGTGTGACATGAAGCTCAATGATCTTTTAGATCCCATGCATATCTTCAAGAATGTGGCAACAAATATTTGGGACCATTTAATTGATAAAATAGATACAAAGGATGCAAGGGATGGCTTACAAAACATTGGACTCCTTCAAAGTGCATGGCCAATTGAAAGTGAGAGTGGAAAAATAGTCCTACCAAAGGCATGATGGGTATAACCAAGAGGGAGCACAATAAGGTGAAAAGTCTGATTGCTTCTTTTTGTACACCAACAGAAGTAATGCATTCATTTAAAGGTGCCTTCTTTTTGTACAGCAACAGAAGTAATGCCTTCATTTAAAGGTGCCTTCACAAAGACCAAAACAAAAAGAGAGGAACAATTATATGGCCTCAAGAGAGACATGATTGGCAAGAGATATTACAGGTATATAAATATTCTCTTATTCATTTTCTCTTTGTGGTACAAAATTTGTAAGCTCATATATCAACTTCCATTTTTTCTATGGATAGTTTATTCCTCCAATTGCTATATTTGGTTGTGGAGGGACAAGAATGTGAGATCCCTGCCCTCTCTACACATCGAATTCTAGAGAACTAGCAGTGGAAATAGCAACCTCACGTGCAGAACAAAGCTTCCCACTCCCGGCCTTGCCCACCACGAATGTCCGGACAATAGACTAATCCGGCCGTTCTTCCAAAACCGAACCCAGAAAAAACTTCCCTCATCCAAAAAGCATAGGCGATTCCTCTAGGAAAATCTTCCAATGTAGTCACCTTTGCATTTCGACCGAACCCACGGGTCACATGGCCGGATCAAGTGAGGAACCTGCACTTGGTTCATAGAGACCACCATAGAACAAGGATTATCCTGTGACTTACTTCAACTATCATAACTTTTGGCAAGAGATATTACAGGTATATAAATATTCTCTTATTTATTTTCTCTTTGTGGTACAAAATTTGTAAGCTCATATACCAACTTCCATTTTTTCTATGCATAGTTTATTCCTCCAATCGCTATAGTTGGTTGTGGAGAGACAAGAATGTGAGATCCTTGCCCTCTCTACACATCGAATTCTAGAGAGCTAGCAGTGAAATTAGCAACCTCACATGCAGAACAAAGCTTCCCACTCTGGGCCTTGCCCACCACGAATGTCCGGACAATAGACTAATCCGGCGGCTCTTCCAAAATCGAACCTAGAAAAAACTTCCCTCGTCCAAAAAGCATAGGCGATTCCTCCAGGAAAATATTCTAATGTAGTCAAGAGCCTTAACTATCCTTTGCATTCCGACCGAACTCGCGGGTCACATGGCCAGATCAAGGGAGGACCTGCACTTGGTTCATAGAGACCACCATAGAACAAGGATTATCCTTTGACTTACTTCAACTATCGTAACTTCAAGAGAATTGAATTTTACTATAGGAATCCATCGATCCAGCCTAACTCCATCCAATCCCATGGGTTAGCCACCCACCCAACCACTGTATTGATAAGATCCATTATTAAAATTTGGTTATGTTTTGTCCTGGGTACCGGGGAAAAGAGTTCCGAGGCCCCCTAGTTGGTACTCATGCAAAAATTAAATAGACACACCACTTACGCACCTAAGATGAAATTGCCTTTTCTTAGACTCAACTATTTCCCAAAACAGCATTGCAATAAAACCACAGTGTTTCCATCATAATCCTCAGTATTCTAGTTCCTAATCCAATTTGCAATCATTCCTTTCTCAGCGTACCTATGGCATCATCGGCAACCAGAAGACGCTCATCGCGCATGCTCACTCAGGGGCATTTTCAATAGTTCCTAGCCCATAGTACCCAAGAATATAGTCAAGCTTTCTCCATAAAATCTATATCCCATTCATTCCTTCCTCAGCGTACCTATGGCATCATTGGCAAACCAGAACGCTCACCACTTGCTCACTTAGGGGCCTTTTCAATAGTCCCTAGCTCATAGTACCTAGGAGTATAATCTCATGAATGCTTGTATGATTCATGCTTGTGTGAGAGAGTGAGAGAGAGAGAGTGATTGCCTTATGCAACGATACAAGCGACTTTACGGTGACAGTGTGGAGGTGGAGGTTAGAGGTTGGAGCTTAACAAGCGAGCTTGGAGGCCTTAAAGGACTCAAGTTCGAAGCATTGGTAAGTGCTCTACAATAGTTGTGATCTATTTCTCATCCTTTAGGTGAATGTGTTGAGTTCCCTTTTGGAGGTTTGGTATCCCATAACATTTTTGGCACCGTTGTTGCCGCGGAAACACCTTTGTTTCTTCCATCCTCTTGGAGTTTCAGCTCCCATTGCATAAGACATGATTGTGGGATCCTTGTCCCCACCATCGCGCAACAAATTCAGGGGTGCTAGCAGTAGAAATAGCACTACTTGCACAAGGAAGGGTCCCTCACTCAGGGCTTTGCCCACGGATATCCGTACAAGAGACTAATCCCTTGGTTCTTCCAAAACCAAACCTTGAAAAACTTCCCTCACCCGGAAAGCATGGGCGATTCCTCCAGGATAAATTTACTCTAACGTGATCAAAGCCTTAACTAATTGAACTGATCTGACCGACCCCGTAAGTCCCATAGTCAGATCAAGGAAAAGATTACACTTGGATCATAGAGTCCAATGCTTTTTTCCTCATTGAAAGGCAGAGTCGTTGATTCTTTTCCATAGAACAATTTTTATCTAAGATTTATTTCATCTATCGTACTATAACAGAATTGAGTCCCAATTTTTGGGATCCATCAGTCTAGCCTAACCCCATCCAGTCCCGTGGGTTAGCCAACCGCCCACCAACCAATGTAGTAATGGGATCCAATTAAGAATTTGGTTAGGTTTTTGTCTTGGGTACCAGTGAAAAGAGTTCCCATGCCCCCTAGTCGGATATTCATGCAAACTTAAAATTAGTCACACCACATACACACCCAATATGAAATTGCCTTTTTCACAAAATCAATTGTCTTTAAAACAATCATTTAATGAAACCATAGTGTCACTGATCATAATCCTTCAAAATATCTGGTTGAATCCTAATTTCCAATTTTTCCTTCATCGATGTACCTATGGCATTAATGGCAAAACCAGAACACTCACCACCTGTCCACTCAGGGGCCTTTTCGATAGTTTCTAGCTCATAGTAACCGGCAATATATTCACATATCAAAATGGAATCTTCGTTGAAGATCACCAAGATCAACCAACGGATCCATATAAAAGAGCCATGGACTCATCCGTTGAGGACCAGCAAGGTCAATCAACCAGATCCATGCCCCAATTCAGAAAAAAACTCTTACTCCTTGTTCTAATATCTTCCTCGACACACGTGTGGGTATCGTCCATGCCGACGACCTAGAGCCCAAGCACCGTATGGTCAGCACCCTCTAGGATCCTTCACAGGTGACCTAGCGCTTCACTCATATGCCTCTTCCTTGGTCCCTCATCCACCGTATCGAAAGCTCACCATTTTAATTAAACGGAGGCTAGACCTCGGCCGACCTTACTATGCGAGACATCCTCCATTGACTCTCCATCAGCTGTTGCAACTTTATCAGATTAGGTCTCCATGACCTCATTTCACAAGATGATCAAAATGCTTCCCCAACATTCTTGACATAAAACAGTCATTTAAAAACAAGTCATAAATATAGTTTCTATAATGAACTCTCGTCTTTCCACATTGTTCCACATCAATTCTCATTTATTTCATATGTATTCCCATTCTCATCACATCATTTTCCATTTTATCACATCTTTTCTCATTTATCAGCATTAGATCTCATCCACTCATATCTACCCATATCCACATCTCATCACATCACATTCATTCACATCTCATCCATTCAGACCACATCACATCGCATTCATTTTACCTCACATCTCATTCATTCACATCTATCCCGATTCACATCCCATCACATCACATTCATTCATATCCATCACATTCACATTCATTCATATCCATCACATTCACATTCATTCATTCATATCCATCACATTCATTCTCATCACCATTATATCACATCACGTCTATCCACATCATATCTCATTCATACACATCTCATCTCATTCATCCACATCCATCCAATCGTTCACATGTACGACTTCTCACATCTATCTATACATTCATATCCATCACTTCACATCCACATATATTTATGACACATAACATCTCTTTCCATCACATCACATTCTTTCACATACACATCTATATTCATTCTTAAACATACTCATTCACATCCATTCTTCACATACACATTCACATCACATTTTTTCACATACACATCCACATTGGCCATTACTTGGCTTAGTTAAATTTGCGACTCAATTCAATTAAGTCCAAGTTTCTGGTCTCCTTTTTGGATCCTTGATCCTTTCAAGAATTCAAGTATATATTCACATCACATCACATTTCAACCACATCTCATCACATTCACATCCACATCCCTTTACATCACATCACATCTCATCCACATCTACGTCTATTTATATCACATCACATCTTATCACATCCACATCCACATCCATTTACATTTACATCACATCCACATCCACATCCATTTACATCACATCACATCCTTTCACATATCCTCACATCTCATTCTCATCTCTTCATTCACATCCACATCCATTTACATCACCTCACATCCCATCCACATTCATTTACAACACACCATATCTTATCACATCCATATCCACATCCATTTACATCACATCACATCTTATCACATCGACTCACATCGTATCACATCTTATTCACATCGACTCACATCGACTCACATCTTATTCACATCGCTTTAGTAACATTTTCTATTTTCAATAAAGGTACTTTTTCTCGACGCATATTTTCATATTCTTTCTCAAATTTCTCAAGTGAAATATATTCAATATTCTTCTTTTGAGTAAAAGATTCATGGGATTTACAAAAATCAATTCTACCCATATTTTCCAATAATGCTCAAAATTTCACTTTTGATAAATACTCATAATTTGAATTATGCTAAAAATTCCTCTTTTTCCATTTAATTTCTAGGATTTCAAATATCATGGGAATTTCTATTTTTTCATTTAATTGATTAAATTCCAAATGTCATGGGAATTCCTCTTTTATCATAAAATAATTTTATCTAAAATTTCTCTTTAAATTTAAATAAAAATATCCATTAATTCAAATATGCCAAGAGTTTCACTTTTACCATTTAAATGATTGAATTTCAATTGTCATGGGAATTCCTCTTTTATCATTTAAATTTTCTCATGCATAAAATAAATTTATCTAAAATTTCTCTTTAAATTTAAATAAAAATGTCCATTAATTCAAATATGCCAAGAATTTCACTTTTACCATTTAAATGATTGAATTCCAATGGGAATTCCTCTTTTATCATTTAAATTTTCTCATGCATAAAATAAATTTATCTTAAATTTCTCTTGAAATTTAAATAAAAATATCCATTAACTCAAATATGCCAAGAATTCCACTTTTACTATTTAAATTATTGAATTCCAATTGTCGTGGGGATTCCTCTTTTATCATTTACATTTTCTCATGCATAAAATAAATCTATCTAAAATTTCTCTTTAAATTAAATATTCATTAATATACCAAAATTTGTCATTTTCCATTTAATTACATGGATCTCCATTATCATGATAATTCCTCTTTTGAAAAAAAGAAAAATACCAAAAATTTCTCTTTCCTTTAATTAATTATTTATGCATAAATACTAAAAATTAATTTCCCATGAATTTGATGAAAATCATTCTTTTAGCATAGGATGTCTAATCCTAGAATATGGTAGGAAGTCCTCTTTTCACATTATGCATAGAAATAAGTTATGTATTAATTTCTAAAAATTTTACCATAGCTTTGTTTGCTATTACTGATAATTTTTAATATTTCTAGAAAGAATAAGACTTTGTAATACAATTAGGATAGACTAACTATCCTTAGACTTAAATCTAATTTATGAAATTAAATCATAAGTTTATCATAATTTTATTGGCATAAAAGCATAAAAAGCTATTTTCTTAACCTCTAGCTTAACAAGCTTAGCGATTGATTTTGAATTAAGAATTTATCAATGAGAAGCAATCATTTGCTAAAGCATTAGTCATAGGAATGACTATTCTTTTGGGAGAGAGCGATATATACATAAAAAGCATTCTAATTAAGCATAAAGATTAACTTTTTTGTGATCAATCATTAGAATTCTTATAGAAAGCTTGATTTGCATTGAAAACAATTAATTTGAAACTTTTCAAGCTTGAGAGGGGTTGAAAAGTGGAATCTTTTGAGAATATTAATGAAAACCATGAAACTACTTCTTACCTCTTGATTTGTCTTGCTTCTTTATCTTAGAAGGAAGCCCCCAACCAATCAATATTAATGAAAACCATGAAATTACTTCTTACCTCTTGATTTGTCTTGCTTCTTTATCTTAGAAGGAAGCCCCCAACCAATCAATTGGTTTAGTATGTTGAGAAGAAAGCTCCAAGGATTGTTGAAGAGAGAGAGAAGCTCCAAGTTTTCCAAAAGTAGAGGATTTTTAAGGGATAATAGAAAATATCATTATTTAAATGTAATACTGGCATGGTATAATTCATAATTTTTTTTACAAAAGACTAAGGATCTATTTATAGGTGAGGGAGGCCACTAATCAAGTCCAACTAGGTTTTAGAATTTTCCAGGTTCAGTTTGACTGAATTTGGACAAGATTTGGACCAGTTTGGCTCCCTTTTTGATTTGGTTGATCCAGGAGAGAGGAGAGATAAAAATATCACAATTTTTTTGAATTGAAAACCCTTTCGCATGTGTAAAATAGGCATCTACCTCAAGAGTCCCCCTCTCCTTATACAAAGGTGTCAAAAACTCATCATCTCTCCAAAACATCTCATTTTTTAGTAATATCTCTTAATTTTTAACTAATAAACCTTGTACTAATTCAAATCTTCATCTTATGTGAGCATTTACTCATTTTTGGGTATTTTCTTTTATTCTTTGGATTTATCTCATCCCAACACTTGGATTAATCCTACTGGCCCATAGGAACCTTAATTGGACCATAATCCAGAAATTTCTGAAAATCTAGACCCTTAGGCTAAGGTCCCTTACATTTTTAATTGATTCCTTATGCACATTGGAAAGTTCATTTTGAACTTCTATTTCAAGGGAAACTATTTTAGACACTAGGAGGATTTTTATATCCAAAGATATCTCAATTTCTCTAGATAGTATTTTTGCTTATAACTTCAAGGTCTTAGATTTACTCGTATATATTGTTAGTAAAGAGTTACAGTTATACCCACGGTATATACGGGTAGTCACAGTCCTTGAAGTTATAAGGTAAATACCATCATATCTAGGCCTCAAGCAAGTTAAGGATTCCATACAATTGTGGTAATTCCATCTAAAGACCCAATTACCAATTTATGACTTTTTATTTTGAATATCAATTTGTATGAATTTCATCACACAATATAATCTTTTACCAATACATAAATTCTTGACATTTCTTGCTTCTCGGTTGATCCACTTTAGCCAATGCGCTCTGATACTAGCTGAAAGATCCCTGCCCCTTCTGCGCAATGAATAGGGGGTGCTAGTAGTGTAAGTAGCACTTCTTGTACAGGGCAGAGTCTCTCACTCGAGGCCTCACCCATGGATATCCAAAACCAAACCCTTGGTTTATTCCAAAACCAAACCCGAAAAAGGTTTCCTAACCCAGAAAGCACAAGCGATTCCTTCCGGATATTTTTATTCTAACATAGTTAAGAGCCTAAACTAACCAAACTGATCTGACCGAACCAGTAAGTCACATGGTAAGATCAAGGAAGAGACTTGCACTTGGATAATAGAGACCAACACTTTTTTCCTCGTCAAGAGGCACAGCAGTTGATTCTTTTCCATAGAACAAGGACTATCCGGGATTTACTTCATCTATCATAACATAACAGAATTGAGTCTCATTTTAGGGATCCATTAGTCCAGCCTCAATCCCATGGGCTAGCCAACCGCCCAACAACTGTAGTGATAGGATCCATTTAGGAACTTGGGTAAGTTTTGCCCCAAAGTACTAGGAAAAAGAGTTCCCAAGCCCCCTAGCCGAGGCTTCAAGCGATAGTCACACCACTTACACACCAATATGAGATTGCCTTTTTCACAGATTCAGCTGTTTTTAAAACAATCTTTTAATGAAACCATGGTATCACTGATCATAATTCTCCAAAATATCTAGTTGAATTCTAATTTCCAATCATTCCTTCATTGGTGTGCCTACTATGGCATCATTGGCAACCAGAACGCTCACCACCTGTTCACGCAGGGGCCTTTTCAATAGTTCCTAGCTCATAGTACCCAGAAATATATTCACTTATAAAAAACCATATGGACTCTCCATTGAAGATCAGCAAGATCAACCAACAGATCCATATAAAAAGATCCATGGACTCATCCGTTGAGGACCAACAAGGTAAATCAACCAAATCCATGCCCGAGTTCAGAAGATAACTCTAACACCTTGTTCTATTTTCTTCCTCAACACATGCATGGGTATCTTCAGCGACCCAGAGCCCGAGTACCGTATGGTTAGTACCCTCTAGGATCCTTTGCAAGTCACCTAGTGCTTCACTCATAGGCCGCTTCCTTGGTCCCTCATCCACCATACCGGAAGCTCACCATTTAAATCGACCGAGGCTCGGCCGACCTTGCTATGTGAGACATCCTCCAATGACCTCATTCACAAGATGGTCAAAATGCTTTCCTATCATTCTTGACATAAAATAGTCATTTAAAAACAGGTCATAAATAGAGTTTCTAACAAACTCTCATCTTTCCACATTGTTCCACATAATTTCTTGTTATTCCACATTCTTCTACGTCAATTTACTTTTCTTAATCCACATCCAATCATATGTATTCCTATCGTGCTTCATCCATTCTCATACAATCATATCATCATCCATTCACATCATATTACATCTCATCCATTCACATCTACCCATATCCACATCACATCATATTACATCTCATCCATTCACATCTACCCATATCCACATCACATCACATCGATTCACATCACATCGATTCACATCACATCACATCGATTCACATCACATCTAATCCATTCACATCTATCCCAATCCACATCACATCACTCATATCCACCATTGTCATCACATCTCATCCATTCACATCACATCTCATCCATTCACATCTACTCCGATCCACATCACATCACATCACATCTATTCACATCACATCTCATACATTCACATCTATCCCGATTCACATCACATCCATTCACATCTATCCCGATTCACATCACATCCATCAACATCTACCCTGATCCACATCGCATCACATCCATTCACATCACATCTCATCCATTCACATCTATCCTGATTCACATCACATCACATCACATCTATTCACATCACATCACATCACATACATTCTCCTCACATCTCATGCATTCACATCTATTTACATCACGTCACATTCACATCCATTCCATTCTTGTCACATCTCATCCATTCACATCTATTTACATCAGGTCACATTCACATCTATTTATATCACGTCACATTCACATCTATTCACATCCTATCGCGTCTATTCACATGTATCATATTCATTGCATATCAATTCCATCACATACATTCTACCCCCATTACATCACGTCCACATCACATCTCATTCATTCCATCCACATTACATCATGTCCACATCTATCCACATCATATCTCATTCATAACATCCACACAACCTCACATCCACATCTATCCACATCTCATCAGATCCTTACACATCCAATCTCATTCATCCACATCCATCCAGTCATTCACATGTACGTCTATCCACATCCATCCATTCATTCACATTCACATCTATTACTTTACATCTTATTCTCGTCCATTTACATCACATCACACCCATACATATCATCACATCTCATTCACATCTATTCACATTCACATCCACATATATTCACATCACATCACATTTCATCCACATCTCATCACATTCACATCCACATCCTTTTACATCACATCACATCTCATCCACATGCACATCTATTTATATCACATCACATCCACATCCACATCCACATCCTTTCACATATCCCCACATCTCATTCTCATCTCTTCATTCACATCGACATCCATTCACATCACCTCACATCCCATCCACATTCATTTACATCACACCACATCTTATCACATCCATATCCACACCCATTTACATCACATCACATCTTATCACATCCACTCACATCTTATCACATCGCATTCACATCTTATTCACATTTAGTAACATTTTCTATTTTCGATACCGATGGGACTTCTCTAAATTTCTACCAATTGCTTGGCCTAGTTAAAGGTACTTTTTCTTGACGCATATTTTCATATTCTTTCTAAAATTTCTCAAGTGAAATATATTAAATATTCTTCTTTTGAGTAAAAGATTCATAGGATTTACAAAAATCAATTCTACCCATATTTCCCAATAAAGCTCAAAATTCCACTTTTGGTAAATACTCATAATTTGAATTATGCTAAAAAATCCTCTTTTTCCATTTAATTTCTTGGATCTCAAATATCATGGGAATTCCTCTTTTTTCATTTAATTTATTAAATTTCAAATGTCATGGGAATTCCTCTTTTACCATAAAATAATTTTATCTAAAATCCCTCTTTGAATTTAAATAAAAACATCCATTAATACAAATATGCCAAGAATTTCACTTTTACCATTTAAATGATTGAATTCCAATTGTCATGGGAGTTCTTCTTTTATCATTTAAATTTTCTCATGCATAAAATAAATATATCTAAAATTTATCTTTAAATTTAAATAAAATTATCCATTATTTCAAATATGCCAAGAATTTCACTTTTACCATTTAAATGTTTGAATTCCAATTGTCCTAGGAATTCCTCTTTTATCATTTAAATTTTCTCATGCATAAAATAAATTTATGTAAAATTTCTCTTTAAATTAAATATTCATTAATATACCAAAAGTTCTCTTTTTTCATTTAATTACATGGATCTCCATTATCATGGGAATTTATCTTTTTTCATAAAATAAAAATACCAAAAGTTTCTATTTTCTTTAACTAAATATTTATGCATAAATACCAAAAATTAGTTTCCCATGAATTTGATGAAAATCATTCTTTTAACATATCCAATCCTAGAATATAACAGAAAGTCCTCTTTCCACACTATGCATAAAAATGAGTTATGTATTAATTTCTAAAATTTTTGAAATACCTTCGCTCTGCTATTACTGATAATTTTCAGTATTTCTAGAAAGAATAAGACTTTGTAATACAATTAGGATAGAATAACTATCCTTAGACTTAAATCCAATTTATGGAATTAAATCATAAGTTTACCATAATTTTATTAGCCTAAAAGCATAAAAAGCCATTTTCTCAACCTCTAGCTTAACAAGCTTAGAGATTGATTTTGAATTAAGAATTTATTAATGAGAAGCATTTATTTGCTAAAGCATTAGTCATAGGAATGACTATTCTTTTGGGAGAGAGAGAGATTTACATAAAAAGCATTCTAATTAAGCATAAAGATTAACTTTTTTGTGATCAATCATTAGAATTCTTATAGAAAGTTTGATTTGCATTGAAAACAATTAATTTGAAACTTCTCAAGCTTGAGAGGGGTTGAGAAGTGAAATCTTTTGAGAATATAAATGAAAACCATGAAATTACTTCTTACCTCTTGATTTGGTTTGCTTCTTTATCTTAGAAAGAAGTCCCCAACCAATCAATTGGTTTAGTATGTTGAGAAGAAAGCTCCAAGGATTGTTGAAGAGAGAGAGAAGCTCCAAGTTCTCCAAAAGTAGAGGATTTTTAAGGGATAACAGAAAATATCATTATTTTAATGTAATACTGGCATGGCATAGTTCACAATTTTTTTTACAAAAGACTAAGGATCTATTTATAGGTGAGTGAGGCCACTAACCAAGTTTAACTAGGTTCTAGAATTTTCCAGGTTCAGTTTGGTTGAATTTGGAAAAGATTTGGACCAGTTTGGCTCCCTTTTTGATTTGGTTTGATCCAGGAGAGAGGACAGATAAAAATATCACAATTTTTTGAATTAAAAACCCTTCGGCATGTGTGCAATAGGCACCTACCTCAAGAGTCCCCCTCTCCTTACCAAAGTGTCAAAATTTCATCATTTCTCTAAAATATCTCATTTTTTTAGAAATATCTCTTAATTTTTAATTAGTAAACCTTGTACTCAGTCAAATCTTCATCTTATATGAGCATTTACTCATTTTTGGGTATTTTCTTTTATTATTTGGATTTATCTCATCCCAACACTTGGATTAATCCTAGTGGCCCACAGAAACCTTAATTGGACCATAATCCAAATTTTTTTGAAAATCTAGACCCTTAGGCTAAGGTCCCTTATATCATTTTTAATTGATTCCTAATGCACATTGGAAAGTTTTTTTTGAACTTCTCTTTAAAGGGAAACCATTTTAGACACTAGGAGGATTTTTATATCCAAAGATATCTCAATTTTGGATTATCTCTCTCTAGACATTTTGTCTCTCTAGGCCAAAATAGGTAAAACAAGATCTTTCTCCTATTTCAGAGAGGGAAATAATTTCAAGAACAAAAGGGGAGGTTCTTACATCTTTACACCTCAAAAGCTGGAGGGAGGAATCTTACATCAAGAGTCTAGACGTGTACTTCATAATTCCAAAAGTTAATTGTGTTTGTGATTCCTCTTTCTGACTAAAAATTTATCCATGTTTTCTTGATGCATTACTGTGAATATTTTAATATTCTTTTCTCAATTTACCCACCAAAATAAAATATGCTCAATATTCCTCTTTTTGAATAAAAAAATTATGCATACGATCTCATGGGATTTACAAAATAAATTATACCCATAATTCCTCTTTCTGATTAAAACTTTATCTATGTTTTCTCGATGCACACCTATGAATATTTTCACCTTATTTTCTCTATGTTCCCAAAAAAAAAATCATGAAAATCCCTCTTTTAGCATAAAAATTTTATGCACACTTACTAATCCATTTTTATCTAAATGAACTATATTCATAACCATTTCCACAATTCTCATAAATTGAATGAATCTAGAAATTTTTTGCATAACCTTCTTTATTTTTCTAAAAAATGAATAATGCTCAAAACTCTGCCATACCTTCTCCGTATTTTCTATGAAATGAGAATGCCTAAAATTCCACTTTTAACATAAAAATTTAATATGCATAAATCTAGATTTATTTTCTAAAAATTTTGCCATAGCTTCCCCACATTTTCTATGAAATGAAAATGCTTTAAAATTCAACTTTTAGCATAAAAATTAATTATGCATAAAATTCATTTTCTAATGTTAAAAATTTTGCCATAGCTTTCCCGCATTTTCTATGAAATGATAATACTCAAAGTTCCTCTTTTAGCATAAAATTTAATCTATGAATAAACCTTCATTTTCTAGTAATAAAATTTTTCCATAACCTCCGTGCATTTTCTATGAAATGATAATGTTGAAAATTACACTTTTGACATAAAAATTAGTCTATGCATAAACCTAAGCTTAAACATAAACATTAATTCATCATAATCAAGAAAAACTTGGTTTTAAGAGGAAACCCATAAAATAAAATGCTTCCCAAGCATGAGGGAGGTTAGAAAGAAGATTAACATAAAAAAGAGAGCATAAACTTCATTTTTTAGACTTACCCTTGGTTTGCTTGATTCTTTACCTTGCAAAAGTTGTGTAGCCCTCAAGAAAGAGGCTTGGCCACCAAGGGAAGAGGTAATCTCCAAGAGAAGAAGAGGTTTATTGAAGCTCCAAAACTCCACATGGAGGCCCAATGAAGAGAAATAAAGGAAATACACTAAATTAAAAATTACACTAGCATGTAAATATGAAAATACAAAGGAATGGGGGTCTACTTATAGGTGAGGGAGGCCACAAAACCAAGTCCAACTGGGATCTAGAGGCTTACATCTTCAGTTTGATCCAATTTGGACAAGTTTTGGACTAGTTAGGCTCACTTTTTTTATTTGGTTTGAAGGAGAGATAAAATATCTCATTTTTTGATTTAAAAATAGAGTAATGATGAGATTCTAGGTGCCTTCTTCATGAGATCCCTCCCCCTTTCCTCAGGTGTCAAAATTTCTTTTTTTAATTAATAAGTCCCATTTTTTTACTAATAATCCCAATACTAGTCAACTCTTCATCTTATGTGAGAGTTTACTCATTTTTGGTGGATTTTCTTTTATTCTTTGCATTTTTCTTATACAAACACTTGGATTAATCTTGTAGGCCCCTTTGATCACTCTTTGGACCTTAATCAAAATTTTCAAAAATTTGGCACCCCTAGGCTAAGGTGGCCAATACACATATTCAATTAATTTCTAATGCACATTGGAAAACTCTTTTTGAACTTCTGTTTCAGGGGAATTAATCTTAAGATAAAAGGGAAACTTTGTATCCAAAAATATCTCAAAATTGCATTATCTCTCTCTAGAATATTTTCTCTCTCTATGCTAAAAACAAAGGAAAACAATGTTTTCTTGCATTCTGCAGGTAGGGGGATTCTTTTCCATAGAACAAGGATTATCCTATGACTTACTTCAACTATCGTAACTTGAATAGAGTTGAATTTTATTATAGGAATCCATCGATCCAACCTAACCCCATCCAATCCCATGGGTTAGCTAACCGCCCCCCAACCACTATATTGATGGATCCATTATAAAAATTTGGTTATGTTTTGTCTCAGGGACCAGGGAAAAGAGTTCTCGAGCCCCCTAGCTGGCACTCATGTAAAAATTAAATAGACACACCACTTACACACCCAATATGAAATTGCCTTTTCTTAGATTCAATTGATTCCAAAACAGCATTGCAATAAAACCACAATGTTTCCATCATAATCCTCAGTATTCTAGTTCCAAGGTCCAAGTTCCAACTTTTCCAATTTTGAATCACAAAATCCAAATTCCAGTCATACCTTCCTCAGTGTACCTATGGCATCATCAACAAGAGCGTCCACCACCTAGTCAGTCCCTCTAGGTTCACCTAGGACTTCACTCAAGGACCGTTTCATGGTTCCTAACTCATAGTACCTAGGAGTATGATCTCATAAAATCCATATGGACTCTCCATTGAGGATCAACTAGATCAACCAACAAGATCCGTTTATCAAAAAGAGCCATGAACTCATCTGTTGTTGAAGATTAGCTAGATCAATCAACCAGATCCATGCTCGTGTTCAGAAAACAACTCCAACTCAATGTTCCATTTTCTTCCTCGATGCATGCGTGAGTATCCTTGGCGGCCGAGCACTGTATGGTGAGCACCCTCTAAGTTTCTTTGCACAGGTGACCTAGCACTTCACTCATAGGCCGCTTCCTTGGTCTCTCATCCACCGTTACCGAAAGCTTACCATTTTAATTGAACTGAGGCTGGTCAAGACCTCGGCCGGATCTTGCCACGCGAGACGTCCTTCTTTGACTCTCCGTCAGCTGTTGCAACATTCTGCACTTAGGTCCACGACCTCTTTTCATATATGATAGTCAAAATGCTTCCCCCAGCATACTTGACATAAAACAATCTTTAAAAAATAGGTTTCACATATACAAATACAGATTCTAAGCAAATTTTCCATGTTCCTATATCATTCCTCATTATTTCACATCATTCCTCATCATTTCTCATCATTTCTCATCCTTCCACATCATTCCACATCATTCCTTATCTTTTCACATCATTTCACATCCTTCCTTATCACTCCACACATCAATCCACATCATTCCACATCAATCCACACCATTCCATACATCAATCCACATTAGCCCACATCAATCCACATCACTCCACATCACTCTACATCTTTCCATCCATGAATTCACATCATTCCACATCACTCTACATCTTTCCATCCATGAATTCACATCACTCCACATCACTCTACATCTTTCCATCCATGAATTCACATCATTCCACATCATCAATCCACACCAACCACATCCTTCCATACATCAATCCACATCACTCCACATCTTTCCATCCATGAATTCACATCATTCCACATCATCAATCCACACCAACCACATCAATCCACATCATTTCACATCACTCCACATCTTTTCATACATCAATCCACATCAGCCACATCATTCCACACATCAATCCACATCAACCACATCATTCCACATCAATCCACATCATTCCACATCAATCCACATCACTCCACATCTTTACAATTTCTATGAACAAGATGGTCTATTTTTGCTTTGAGCGAATCAGGTTTGATTTTATCAACTTTCCTTGTTCTAGTCAACAGAATCTTTGTTTCACAATCAGCCACCAGGCTAAAAGTATCGTTACTATACTTTTCGTACTGAAAGAACTTTCTAAGTTTCGACCATTACTTGGCTCAGTCAAAGGTAACTTTTTCTCGAGTCAATTCAATTAAGTCTAATTTTTCAGTCCCCTTTTTGGATCCTCGATCCTTTCAAGAATTCCATATTTCTTCCCTTGGGAATCTAGGAATAAGCCAGTCACAAGTATTTACATTTATCCAACTAAGCGTGTTTTTGGTCTTTTTCTGAGAAATCTCTTTTCCCGTTCAGAGTGTACTTAAGATTCTATTCTCAAGAGTCTAGATGTGTACATAATTCTAAAAATTAATTCTGTTTGTGATTCCTCTTTCTGACTAAAAACTTGTCCATGTTTTCTTGATGTATTAGTATGAATATTTTAACATTCTTTTCTCAATTTACCCAAAATAGAATATGCTCAATATTCCTCTTTTTGAATAAAAGATTTATGCATATGATCTCATGGGATTTACAAAATCAATTATACCCATAATTCCTCTTTCTTATTAAAATTTTATCTATGTTTCCTTGATGCACCCCTATGAATATTTTCAAGTTATTTTCTCAATTTTCCTAAAATAAAATATCATGGAGATCCCTCTTTTAGCATAAAATTTTTATGCACACTTACTAATCCATTTTTATCTAACTGAACTATATTCATAACCATTTCCATAATTCTCATAAATCGAATGAATCTAGAAAATTTGTGGATAACCTTCTTTATTTTTCTAGAAAATGAATAATGCTCAAAACTCTAATTTTAGCATAAAATTTATTATGCGTAAATTCATTTCCTAATGATAAAAATTCTTCCATAGCTTCTGCGTATTTTCTATAAAATGAGAATGCCTAAAATTTCACTTTTAACATAAAAATTTATTATGCATAAATCTAGATTTTTTTTCTAAACATTTTGCCATAGCTTCCCCACATTTTCTATGAAATAAAAATGCTTTAAAATTCCACTTTTAGCACAAGAATTGATTATGCATAAAATTCATTTTCTAATGTTAAAAATTCTACCATAGTTTCCTTACATTTTCTATGAAATGATAATACTCAAAGTTCCTCTTTTAGCATAAAATTTAATCTATGAATAAACCTTCATTTTCTAATAATAAAATTCTGCCATAACCTCCCCCTTTTTCTATGAAATGAAAATGTTCAAAAATACACTTTTAACATAAAAATTAGTATATGCATAAATCTAAGCTTAAACATAAACATTAATTCATCATAATCAAGAAAAACTTGGTTTTAAGAGGAAACGCATAAAATAAAATGCTTCCTAAGTATGAGGGAGGTTAGGAAGAAGATTAACATCAAAAAGAGAGCATAAACTTCATTGTTTAGATTTACCCTTGGTTTGCTTGGTTCTTTACCTTGCAAAAGTTGTGTAGCCCTCAAGGAAGAGGCCTCGCCACCAAGGGAAGAGGTAATCTCCAAGAGAAGAAGAGGTTTATTGAAGCTCTAAAGCTTCACAGTGGAGGCCCAATGAAGAGAAATAAAGGAAATACACTAAATTAAAAATTACACTAGCATGTAAATACACTAAGATGAAAATACAAATTAATGGGGGTCAATTTATAGGTGAGGGAGACCACAAACCATGTCCAACTGGGATCTAGAGGCTTCCACCTTTAGTTTGATCCAATTTGGACAAGTTTTGGACTAGTTAGGCATACTTTTTGATTTGGTTTGAAGGAGGAGAGAGGAGAGATAAAATATCTCATTTTTTTTGTTTAAAAAATAGAGTAATGATGAGATTTTAGGCGCCTTCTGCATGAACCCCCTCCCCCTTTCTTGAGGTGTTGAAACTCCTATTTTTTTTAGTAATAAGTCCCATTTTTTTAACTAATAATCCCAATACTAGTCAACTCTTCATCTTATGTGAGAATTTACTCATTTTTGGTGGATTTTCTTTTATTATTTGTATTTTTCTTATTCAAACACTTGGATTAATCTTATAGGCCCTTTTGATCACTCTTTGGACCTTAATCAAAAATTTCAAAAATTTGGCATCCCTAGGCTAAGGTGTCCAATACACATATTCAATTATTTTCTAATGCACATTGGAAAACTCTTTTAGAAATTTTGTTTCAGGGGAATTCATTTTAAGATAAAAGGAAAACTTTGTATCCAAAAATATCTCAAAATTGTATTACCTCTCTCTAGAATATTTTCTCTCTCTAGGCCAAAAACAAAGGAAAACAATGTTTTCTTGCATTCTGAAGTAGGGGATGATTACAGGGGACTGAGGGGAGAAATCATACATCTTTTTGGAGCTAGGGAGGAATCTTGCAATGTCCAAGGTAGCCTAAACTATTAGTAGTGCTAAAGCTATTAATGCATATGCGATGAGGTAGGCATTAGCACCAAGGGGCTATAAGGAACTTCATCAGTTTTGCTAGAAGACGCCCTTCACAAGAAAGGTATCACGCACAAACTTTTTGTGCCAGCTAAGAGGGTATCATTAGCTAAGGGAGTGAGCAATGAAGACGTCAAAATATGCAGGATTTGTGAGTACTATCACATCCAATGACACCCTCTCCATGGGGGAAAAAGAAAACACTTGATATGGTTTTGTTCCCTTACAACAAATTCAACAACATATTTGTGGACCTACAAATGTTGCAAAAAAATCCATGATATTATTCTATGGATTGCTTGCCGGATGTGAGTGGGATTTGCAACATTATAATGTTTTTATTCATGTGTACATTTTTGCAAAGAGCATAACATTGTGTGGATTTCATAGGTCAAACAATCTCATTTGTTTTGAAGTTGGATGAGTGTCAGATAGTGAAGGGAAGGAGGCTAGAGAGAGTGAGTATTACACTCATGAACTACGCTATGGCAGAAGCCTTTAAAGCTGGTGACGGTCATGAGGAGAGCGATAAAACTAGTGATTGGGAGATTGATGGAGCTCGTGATGAAGCTACTGATGATGAAGCTGGTGATAGGAGCAGAACAAACACTGACTTTTCATTCATTGTTCAATTATAGAAATAAATATGGTGGTTAGGAGCCTTTGAGGTTCCCAAGTAGATGCATGAGGTGTTGGCATGGATTGTCTTGGGTTATTAATGAGATTAAGGCACAAATAGAGGGGGAGCACTTGGATGTTGAGGGTCTAGGAAGTTTTGCCATTGATTGGCACCTAGGTGGTGTGGGGACCTAAAGACAATCAAGTGTATGCTTGGTTGCACTCAAGGTGTGCAAATATTGCTCATCCATGCCCTTGGTGCATGCATGGAGTGAAACAAAAACACAAGAAGAAATGCAAGGGGAGGGACATTGGTGAAGAGGAATGTGACAAGATGGGCGATTACAGGAGGGGTGAATGGGATGGTGGTGTACTTTCATCACCTATGCAGGCACCTCCAACTTAGGTATTTGCAAGATAATAGTTGGAACCCCATTCTTCCTTATCCTCTCAAGAATGTTCCCTTTTGTACTTTGCATGCTTTCATGCGTATCTTTGACCACCTCTTAAAGTGTCACATACACTACACTTTCACTATGCCTAGTAAAGCTTGACAAGATGAGGCGATTGTTGAGATTCAAGCTCGATGTCAGTGTGAGCCAGCTATGCTATGTGCTGGCAGATTAGGTAGGAACATGTGTGAGACATAAATGATCGCGTGTCCAGCTGGTCATAGTGTGTGGACATTAGCTAGGGTTAGTAGAGTGTGGACACAACTCATTGTGTGTTGTGTGGATTATGGATTAGTGCATTATGCTTTGTGTGAGAGTGGACATGGCTTCCCTCTATGGTTAGGGTTTGCAATATACATTAGGGTTTGCTCCTGTGTGTGTGCCTCCTCCTCCTCTACCATTCTTTCAACATGGTATCAGAGCCTTGTGCTGTTTATTAGGGTTTATGAGTGAGTGAGTGAAGAGGGAAAAGAAGAAGATGTGAAGAGAAGCTGTGAAGCTTGCCATTGGAGCTGTGAAGCTTGGAGCACACCGAATCTTATTAGATCTGAGAGCTTGGCCTACCAGGTAAGGTCCTCTAAACATCCTTGAGCGGATTGCAGGTGAAACAGGCAAAAGCAAAGCATTTTAGAGCAAATCAAAGCAAAGCAAAATTCTGGTTTTTGAAGCTTTCCATTAAAGCTTGGCAATATTGATGTATGGTGGAAATACGTGTGATTCTGGCAAAAGACATATGCATTTGTCAAAGAGGGATGTATTGGCAACCCATGTGCAAGCCTTGAACAAATTTTGGAGCAATTTGAATGCATTTAATTGAGTGGAAAACTCTGGTTTTTGAGCTCTCACCAAACAGTGAAAAAGAAGCCCAAAATTGAAGCAATTGGAGTGTGATTTTGGCTCAAATCCAACCATTGGTGGATTGCACACATACCTAGGTGTCTTGGGCACTTGTAGCACTCATCAATTATCATCATAAAGCTTCCCAAAGGGCCCTACAGCAGGCGGCGCAGTCCATACAGAGAAAATAGAGCATTTTTCTGGTTTTTTTGCCTACGAGGAGTTTGATTTCTCATTGGTTGCTTGATATCTTCCACAACTTCTTTAGCAATTGGATGCTTTACACCTTGTAGAAGAGGGCTATGTAATTTGTTTGGTCAATGATGCCTAATTGAGCTGGGAATGAGCTGATTAAAACAGGCTGTCCACTGGTTGCAGAGAAACAGAGCATTTTAATCGAGCAATTAATCTTTGGTGTTTTACAATTGGACAAATTCCTCTTACATGGACTTGATGGACACTATTGCTAAGCCAATGAATGCCTGGTTGCTCAATTTGGTGAAATATTGAAGAAATTAGAGCCAAATCATTACTGGTTTTTTTGGTTTTTCCAAAAACAGAGAAAGGGGTTTTAAAAAATTGATAATTACACATGTCAAATGGAGTTGATACTCAACATTGAGGTTCATTAGGTGTCAATGCAAGTTGCCCATACTTGATTGCACCATTACATTGCGATTTGGAGCCTTGGAAGGCGTGTCAATTCAGGGTATCCCGCACTGCGTGAGTCAGTTCATCTTGGATGATTACAGGTTGATTTCCTACATCAAATTTGGAGTTTGTTGGCTACCTTGGAGTATCTGGAACATTCATTGGAGTGTGGTTGAGCTGAGGAAGGCTCATTTACAGATTTGAAGTGTGCGGAAGGTGTACGCATTGAGCAACATGTCGGACAATCCAGTTCAGATTGTTGGTGAAAAGCTGGATAGGAAGAACTTCCAGGCATGGAAGTACAGGATAAAGAGTTTCTTGAAAGGAAAAGGATTTTGGAATCTCATTACAGGTGCTGAGCCTGAGCCTGAGCTACCTCGGCAACCTACATAGCAGCAGCTTATTGCTCATAAGCAATGGTCAGAGAGAGCATTCAAAGTGCTGCATTATTTGTCTATATGCATTTCTGATGCTATGCTCATACACATTCAGGATGCTGAGAATCCCAAAGATGCATGGGATACTTTGGTCAAGATGTTTGATACAGATACGAGTGCTCGCAAGTCTCAATTGCGACAGCAGATACACAATGTGAAAAGGAATAAAAGGAGCATACATGATTATGTGCAAGAAATCAAGAAGTTTGCAGATGCATTGGCCACAATAAATGCCCCCATGCCTGATGATGATTTGGTGGATATTACCTTGCGTGGTCTTGGCAAGGAATACAAATCCTTTGATACATCTATCTCAGTGAGGAGTACAGGTCTACCCGACTTTGATGAGTTGGTTTCACTCTTATTGGTTGAGGAAATCAAGCTCAGTGATTCATTTCTGGATGCATCTTCTAGCCATGATGATGGCAGGAATCAGGCTTTCTACTCGCAGAGAGGCTTTAGAGGCAGGGGGAGATTCGCATCACGTGGACGTGGTGGTAATGGTCGTGGGTGGCAGGATAGGCCTCCACAACAAAATTTTCAGCCTTCATATGGTGCTCGAGGTGGTCGTGGATATGCACCTCAGCGAGGCAGAGGTACCCCCCGTGGTAGAGGAGGTTGGCAAGGCCAACAAAATTCTATGCAAGATGTGGAATGCCATTATTGTGGCAAATATGGTCATATGGCGAGAGATTGCTTTCGCAAACAGAATGATTTGAGAGGGGGAAGAGCACAACGTGGTGGTCATTATGGTGGAAACTATGCACAACATGGTGGTAACTATGCATCAAGTAGCAATAATGGAACTGCAAATCATTTGTTTGCCATGAAGCATGTTGTGGGTTCTATGACAACAAGTGCTGAGAATGATGATACATGGTATATGGACTCAGGAGCATCAAACCATATGACATGTCATGGTGAATGGTTTGAGCACATGAAGCCAATGGATGTAAAAGGCTATGTGGAAACAGGTGATGATACCCAGCATGTCATTACACATGTTGGAAGTGTACCATTGGTCAGACAAAGTCTATGTCAGATGTGCTGTATGTGCCTTCGATCACTAAAAGCTTGGCCTCAGTTGGTCAAATGGTAGAACAGGGATTCATAGGTTCGCTTCAATGAGCATGGATGCTTCGTTGAAGACTTCAAACATGGATGTAGAGTGATTGCTAAAGGCAAGAAAGAAGGAAGACTGTTTAAGCTCGATGCTGGAATTCCTGAGCTAAAATCAGCCATGTTCTCAAAGAGCAGGAATGTGGTACAGGACATTGATATGTGGCACAAGAGGATTGGCCATGTCAATATACAGAGATTAAAGAACATGCAAACAAGAGGCATTGTCAATGGATTGCCTAGGTTCAAATATGATGGACATATGCATGTTTGTGAAGCCTGTCAGTTTAGGAAGCAGGCAAGGTTGAGGTTTCCTAGAGAAGGAAATATGAGTAACAGGCCACTTGAGATAGTACACAGTGATGTATGGGGTCCTGCACAAAACCCATCTATCAAAGGAAGTTTATACTATGTTACATTCATAGATGATTTCAGCAGGATGACATGGATATACTTTCTCAAAGAGAAGAGTGAAGTGTTGGAAAAATTCATGGATTTCAAAGCTTATGTCTGAGGACAGATGGAGGTGGTGAATACACCTCAAAAGCTTTTGAGCATCTCTTGAGGAAGCATGGAATAAGGAGACAATTGACTTGCAGGTATACACCTCAGCAGAATGGTGTAGCTGAGAGAAAGAATAGAGTCATATGTGAAGTGGCAAGGGCGATGCTTAATGAAAAGAGCATGCCAGATTACTATTGGGCAGAAGCATGTGCTACTGCAGTTTATATATTGAACAAAACACCTACAGCAGCCATTCATGGAAGCACGCCAGAGATGCAGCTCACAGGTTACAGGCCAGACATTGGACATCTTAAAGTTTTTGGATGCATAGCTTATGTACATGTGCCTGATGAAAGAAGAAGGAAGTTGGATCCTAAAGTAGAGAAATGTGTATTTGTTGGATATGCATAGGATCGAAAGGCATACAAATGCTATAACCCTCAAACTAGACAAGTGGTCATCTCACGTGATGTGGTATTTGATGAGCTTGCTAGTTGGTATAAAGCAAAAGATGAGGGTGTTATTGAGTCACTTGAGGCTGATGTTCATGTGAACTTGCCACCACAAGCAAGTTCTAGTTCTACTACTATGTATGGGCCAGCAGCAGAAGCTGAGAGTAGCAGTGTACGTCCATGGTCAGGACGTTTGAGGCATGAGAGTGTAAGCACTGCTATGGATAAAGGCAAAAAGAAAGTCGAAGGAATTGGAATCACAGGATAATGAGTCATCTAGTTCTGAGAGTTTGGATGAGGAGCTTGGCATACCTGTTTTACGCACACCTGGTGCGAGGCAGGACAGATATGTGCCACCACATGCTAGAGTTACAGGTGTACAGAGTGACCCGCAGGCATTGCGGAGATCCCAGAGAGTCAGATATCCTGTTGACAGATTGACATACAGAGATTTTGCTATGCACTATGCATATATGACATCTATGGTGAAGCATGTGGAACCTACATTCTATACAGAGGCTATTGGAGAGCATGTATGGGAAATTGGATGTAAATGGGTTTACAAAGTGTGCAAATCTGCTGATGGTTCTATTGAGAGACATAAAGCAAGATTGGTAGCAAAGGGTTATGCACAGACCCAAGGATTGGATTATGATGAGACGTTTAGTCCAGTGGCTAAGATGGGCACAGTGAGAGCAGTCATTGCTATGGCTGCAGCTAATGGCTGGGAAATGCATCAGGTGGATGTCAAGAATGCATTTCTGAATGGAGATCTATAAGAGGAAGTATACATGGCACAGCCAGAAGGGTATATACACCCTAGATATCCCACTCACGTATGCAGGTTGAAAAAGGCATTGTATGGTCTGAAGCAAGCACCACGTGCTTGGAGTGATAAGATGAGTAGATATCTTATCTCACTTGGTTTTCAGATTTCTACAGCAGATTCTTCACTGTATGTGAAGAAGACACAGCATGGGATTGTTTTACTAGTCATCTATGTGGATGACTTGATTATCACACGTGATCATGGTGCAGATGTGATGCATGTCAAGAAAGCTTTGAGTGGGCAATTTGACATGAAAGATCTTGGTGAGTTGAGATACTTCCTTGGAATTGAAGTGGTGAAAGATCATGCACGTACTTGGTTAGTACAGCGCCAATATGCATTGGATATGTTGGCAAAGTATGGCATGACAGGGTGTAAGCCTATGAGTATATATGACTATCACACGCCCGGATTTGAGTTATGCAGTGGGGCTAGTTAGCCAGTTATGCAGAGCCCCAGGAAACCACATTTGGATGCAGTGAGACGCATCATGAGATATGTGAAAACCACAGCACATTATGGTTTATTTTATGAGAGTGGTAAAAGCTTGGACATACATGGCTACACAGATGCTGATTGGGCAGGTAGCGCATATGACAGGAGGTCTACTAGTGGATATGCTTTTACACTTGGAAGTGCCGTGGTGAGTTGGAGTAGCAAAAAGCAACCTACAGTTGCTTTATCCAGTACAGAGGCTGAGTACAGGGGTGCAGCCATTGCTACTTGTGAGGCTATATGGTTAAAGAGTCTCTTGGCAGATTTATGTGAGCCTCTTGATGGGAAAGTTGTCATTCATTGTGACAACATGAGCAGTATACAGTTGGCAAAGAATCCAGTGTTTCATGCGAGGACCAAACACATAGAGGTCCATTATCACTTTGTCAGAGAGAAGGTGCTGGATGGTACAGTTGATCTTCACTATGTGAAGACTGATGAGCAGGTGGCAGACATCTTCACGAAGCCACTTAGCAGGGAGAAGTTTGAGTACTTCCGGACTATGTTGGGAGTACATGGGATGAGCTTGAGGGGGAGTGTTGAGAGTCTTGATATCCCAAGCTCATCTACATCTTCATCGGCAGTACATCATGAGCTTGAGAGGGGCTGTTGAGATTCAAGCTCGATGTTAGTGTGAGCCAGCTATGCTATGTGCTGGCAGATTAGGTAGGAACATGTGTGAGACATAAATGACCGCGTGTCCAGCTGGTCATAGTGTGTGGACATTAGCTAGGGTTAGTAGAGTGTGGACACAACTCATTGTGTGTTGTGTGGATTATGGATTAGTGCATTATGCTTTGTGTGAGAGTGGACATGGCTTCCCTCTATGGTTAGGGTTTGCAATATACATTAGGGTTTGCTCCTGTCTGTGTGCCTCCTCCTCCTCTACCATTCTTTCAACAGCGATTACAAAAGTAGATAACATTCTAACAAAAGTAGATAACATTCTAAATTAGATTGGTCTTCATAGTAGTAACGTGGAGATTCAAGTGAACCAAAAGATCTCAGGAGGTTCTCATATGGTTGTATAGAAGGTCTCAATGAGTGGCGCAAAGGCTAGAAGGTTTCTCCGGTGGCCTGCAAATATAGGCAAGAAGGTTCTAGCAAATACACACAAGGAAGGTGTGGAAATCATTGATCCAAGAGATGGGAGCAATGGAAAGACCATTGTTCTTGGTGCGCAAGTTGCCATCCTTGCCCCTCTTGTAGAGTTGGCCCTCTATCAGCCATTAGGAACTCAATGGAGTCTTCTTGGGCCCTTTAATTTGGACGTTTAGTGAAATGCTTAAAATGCTAATCCATCTTTGACCAAGACTAGAGGCCTAGTCCTAAAAGCATATATTTGATTTTTCACAAAAAATAAGAAAAATAAAAAAAAGGAGATATTCTTAGATCTGGCCACCTAGGTGACTTTAATGCTTACTTTTGGGCTATCAGTCAGTTATCATAGCCTCTCTACCTTTTAAAACTCCAAACATTCCAGTATCCAAAAATGAGTAAATGCTCACATAAGATGAAGAGTTGAATATGTACAAGGTTTATTAGTAAAAAACTATGAGTAATATCAAAAAAATGAGATAAATTGAGTATCCAAAAATGAGTTAATGCTCACATAAGATGAAGAGTTGAAAATGTACAAGGTTTATTAGTAAAAAACTATGAGCAATATTAAAAATATGAGATATTTTGGGTATAATCATTCCATTTTGACACATATGTAAGGAAGGGGAGTCCATTAAAGGAGGTGCATATTTCACATGCTTGAATGAGTTTTAAACTAAAAAATAATGTGATATTTTTATCTCTCCTCTCTCTTGAACCAAACCAAATCAAAAGGGAACCAAACCGAATAAAAAAGGAACCAAACTAGGTCTAAATCTAGTCCAAATTCAACCAAACTGAAATTGGAAAAATTCTAGAAATCAATTAGCTTTGGTTAGAGCCTCCCTCTCCTATAAATAGAACATGAATCCTTTGAAAAAAAGGAGGAGAATTTTACTATTCTATAACTATACTGAAATAATGCTAATATTTACTATTCTCTAAAATTCTCTCCAATTTGTAAGAAATTGGAGCTTCCCTCTTTCTTCAATCCCCATTGGTGGATCCATCAACATACTTAACCAATTGATTGGTTGGGGGCCTCTACCGTGAATAAAGAATCAAGAAATTTGTAAGGTAAGTGGTGAATTTTGATCTTTTCTATAATTTCTCAATGTTTCTCTCTTCTCAACCCCTCTCAAGCTTGAGAAGCTTAATTGGAATGGTTTTTGAATGCTATTGAAGTTAATTGATGAATGGTAGTGAAGAGTTACATAATTTGATGAATGCTATTGAAGTTAATTGATTAATGATAAGAGTTACATAAAATTCCATTTATGTTTAATTCAAATGGTTTTTATGTAATTTCTCTCTCTCACTCAAGAAATGGTCATACTCATGACCCATTCTCAATCCAAATGAAGCTTTTCATAAAGTTTTTTCTTAATCCAAGATTAATCTATACTTGAGGTCAAATTAATGGCTTTTTACTATGCTTTTAGTTTATGTATTTCATGAATATTGATGATTCAATCCATTATGGATTAGTGATCCAATTAGGGATCATTCTAATTATTTCCTTAATGATAAGCTTTACTATGGCAAAATTTGTATAAAAATTACGCATAAAATAATTTCATTCAAATCATGAAAAGAGGACTTCCTACCATATTCTAGGAATTATCATCCTAGATTAATTGAAATATATTCATTGTAATCCTAGAGAAATTGATTTTTATATTATGCATAATTGAATTTCATGCATAGAGGTATGCATAGAAGATGATTATTTTATTATAAAAGAGTTACTTTTATCATAATTGAATTTCATGCATAGAAGTATGCATAAGAGACGAATATTTTATTATAAAAGAGTTACCTTTAGCATAATTGAATTTCATGCATAGGGGTATACATAGAAGATGATTATTTTATTATAAAAGAGTTACCTTTAGCATAATTTAATTTCATGCATAGGGCTATGCATAGAAGATGATTATTTTATTATAAAAGAGTTACTTTTAGCATAATTGAATTTCATGCATAGAGTTATGTATAAAAGATAAATATTTTATTATAAAAGTGTTACTTTTAGCATAATTGAATTTTATGCATGGAGGTATGCATAAAAGATGAATATTTTATTATAAAAGAGTTACTTTTAGCATAATTGAATTTCATGCATAGAGGTATGCATAAAAGATGAATATTTTATTATAAAAGAGTTACTTTTAGCATAATTGAATTTCATGCATAGAGGTATGCATAAAAGATGAATAGTTTATTATAAAAGAGTTACTTTTAACATAATTGAAATTCATGCATAGAGGTATGCATAAAAAATAATTATTTTATTATAAAAGTGTTACTTTTAGCATAATTGAATTTCATGCATAGAGGTATGCATAAAAGATAATTATTTTATTATAAAAGTGTTACTTTTAGCATAATTGAATTTTATGCATAGAGGTATGCATAAAAGATATGGGCAGTGATAAGATGTGATAAGATGCATATGAGATGAGTTAGGATGTGATAAGATGAGTTTAGAAGTGATAGGATGTGTATGGGATGAGGTAAGAAGTGTATGTGATGGGATAAGATGTATATGGGTTGTGATAGGGTGAGAATATGGATGTGAATGTGGATGGGTATGTATGGATATATGCATGTAGATGTGGATACATGAATGTGGATGTATGGATGTGAATAAGGATGTGGATGTGAATGTGGATGCATGGATGTAAATGTGGATGTGTATGTATGGATGTATGCATGTAGATGTGAGTGTGAATGTGGATGTATGGATGTAAATGAGGATGTGGATGTAGATGCATGGATGGGATGTGGATGTATGCATGTAGATGTGAATGTACGCATATAGATGTGGATGTACGCATATAGATGTGGATGTATGGATGTGAATGTGCATGTAGATGTGGATGTATGGATGTGAATGTGCATGTAGATGTGGATGTATGGATGAGGATGCATGAATATGCATGTAGATGTGGATGTGAAAATAGATGCATGGATGTAGATGTGGATGTATGGATGTGAATGTGGATGTGGATGTGGATATATGTATGGATGTGAATATATGATATGTGATGTGAAGGAATCTGAAGTGATGAGATGGAAAATGATGTGATGGGATGAGTACACATATAAATGGAATGTGGAATAAGTAATGTGGATTGATGAGGGATAATGTGAAAAAATGAGAGTTAATATAGAAACTCTATTTGTAAATTGTTTGTAAATGCTGTTTGTAAATGATTGTTTTATGTCAAGAATGCTGGGAAAGCATTTTGACCGTCTTGTGATTAAGGTCGTGGAGACCTAACTGATAAAGTTGCAACTGCTGACGGAGAGTCAATGGAGGATGTCTCGCGTAGCAAGGTCGACCGAGGTCTTGACCAGCCTCGGTTCGATTAAAATGGTGAGCTTCCGGTACGGTGGATGAGGGACCAAGGAAGCGGCCTATGAGTGAGGCGCTAGGTCACCTGCGAAGGATCCTAGAGGGTGCTGACCATACGGTGCTCGGGCTCTAGGTCGCCTAGGATACCCACGCGTGCGTCGAGGAAGATATTGGAACAAGGAGTAAGAGTTGTTTTGTGAAACCGGGCATGGATCTGGTTGATTGACCTTGCTGGTCTTCAATGGATGAGTCCATGGCTCTTTATATGGATCTGTTGGTTGATCTTGCTGATCTTCAACAAGAGTCCATCTTGATTTTTATAAGTGATTATATTGCCAAGTATTATGGACTAGGAACTATTGAAAAGGCCCCTGAGTGGACAGGAGGTGAGCGTTCTAGTTGCCAATGATGCCATAGATACTCTGATGAAGGAATGATGGGAAATTAAGAATCAACCGGATAATTTGGAAGATTGTGATCAGTGGTACTATGGTTTCATTAAAGGATTGTTTTAAAACTGGTTGAATCTATGAAAAGGTAATTTCATATGGGTGTGTAAGTGGTGTGGCTAATTTTATGTTTGCATGAACTTCCGGCTAGGGGGCCTTGGAACTCTTTTCCTTGGTACCCGGGACAAAACCTAACCAAATTCCAAATTGGATCCCATCACTACAGTGGTTCTAACCCATGGGACTGGATGGGGTTAGGCTGGACTGATGGATCCGTAAATCGAGACTCAATTTCTGTTATTACGATAGATAAAGTAAATCCCGGATAGTAATTGTTCTATGGATAGGAATCAACGGCTGTGCCTCCTTGATGGGGAAAAAAGCGTTGATCCCAATGATCCAAGTGCAAGTTTCTTCCTTGATCTGACCGAGTATCTTTATAGGTGCAATCGGATCAGCTTGATCAGTAATGGTCTTGACTACGTTAGAGTAAAAAGTTATCCTGGTGGAATCGCCCGTGCTTTCCGGGTAAGGGAAGTTTTTCCGAGTCCGGTTTGGAAAAACCGACAGATTAGTCTCTTGTCCGGATATCCGTGGGACGAGGCCCCGAATGTGGGACCCCTGTCCCGCGTGGGACCCCTGTCCCACTTGAGAAGTGCTACTTCCGCTGCTAGTACCCGAATCTGTTGCTCGGTGGGAACAGGGGGATCTCACACGCCACCACTGGCCCAAATCGGCATCCTCCCTTTTTGTCGAATTTCCTTACTCCCTCTCTCTCCTGCCACGCACACGTCCATCACCTTTCCACATGCTTCCCTTTAATCTTGGACATTTTCACCCCTCATACACACATTAAATTAGCACCCCCACCAACAACTAACTGCCCCCATGCACTTGCACACTTTCGAATACAATTTACAAGTGCCCATTTTTATTTTTGGGACACGCACACATACAGAGCAACCGAATGACTGACACCATCTCAAGCAGACCACGCTCTGGACAAGTCTATGCTACCAAGTTCTCATCATTTTCCTTGCACATACACTCCCATCAAAGCCTAAAGTTTGATTGCCACATATAACCACACATCCATGACGCCCACAGTGAGTCAATGAGTGCTCCCATGACTTTACCACAATACGGAACATCACTGATGTACACATGTACAAGTTGAGTTTGGGGTTTTCAAAAATCGTCACACAACGTCTCGCATGGCAAGGTCGGTCGGAGGTCTTGACCAGCCTCCTCGCGGTTCAGTTAAAATGGTGAGCTTTTGGTATGGTGGATGAAGGGCGAAGGAAGCGGCCTATGAGTGAAGCGCTAGGTCACCTGCGAAGCAACGTAGAGGGTACTGACCATACGGTGCTTGGGCTCTGGGTCGCCCAGGATACACACACGTGCATCGAGGAAGAAAATGAGTTGTTTTCTGAATACGGGCATGGATCTAGTTGATTGGCCTTACCGGTCTTCAACGGATGAGTTCATGGCTCTTTTAAATGGATTTTGTTAGTTGATCTAGCTGATCTTGATTAAAGAGTCCATATGGATTTTATGAGATTATACTCTATGAGCTAGGAACTATTGAAAAGGCCCCTGAGTGAGCAGGTGGTGAGCATTTTGGTTGCCACCAATGATGCCATAGGTACGCTAAGGAAGGAATGAATGAAAAAACCTTGATTATATTCCTAGGTACTATGGGCTAAGAACTATTGAAAAGGCCCCTGAGTGAAGTACTAGGTGAGCCTAGAGGGACTGATGAGGTGGTGAGCGCTCTAGTTGCCGATGATGCCATAGGTACACCGAGGAAGGAATGAATGGAATTGGATTTCATGATTGGAAATTGGAAAAATTGGAACTTGGACCCTCGAAATGGAATACTAAGGATTATGATGGAAATAATGTGGTTTTATTGCAATTCTGTTTGGAAATAGTGAATCTAAGAAAACGCAATCTCATATTGGGTGTGTAAGTGGTGTGTCTATTTACTTTTTGCATGAGAGCCAGCTAGGGGGCCTAGGAACTCCTTTCCCTGGTACACGGGAAAACATAACCAAATTTTTATAATGGATCCTATCAATATAGTGGTTGGGTGGTTGGCTAACCCATGGAATTGGATGGGGTTAGGCTGGATCGATGGATTCCTGTAATGAAATTCAATTCTGTTCAAGTTACGATAGTTAGTAAGTCAGAGGATAATTCTTGTTCTATGGAAAAGAATCAATGGTTGTGCCTCTTTTGATAGGGAAAAAAGTGTTTGTCTCTATGAACCAAGTGCAAGTTCCTCCTTTGATTCGGCCATGTGACCCGCGGGATCCGTCGAAAAATACAAAGGATAGATAAGGCCCTTGACTACGTTAGAAGATTTTCCTGGAGGAATTGCCTATGCTTTCTGGGCGAGGGTAGTTTTTTCCAGATTCGCTTTTGGAAGAGCCGCTAGATTAGTCTCTTGTCCTCCCGACATTCATGGGCGGGCCCCTGAGTAGTGGGAAGCTCTGCCCTGTGTATGAGGTTGCTACTTCCGCTGCTACCAGCACTCCAGAGTTTGGTGTGCAGAGATGGCAGGGATCCCAAAACTGGTATAAGAGCAATTTGGTTAAAGTTGATAAACCAAGAAGCAAGAAATGTCAAAAAATTATGAGTTACCAGTGAAAGATTGTAATTGTGAGTTGAAATTCATACAAGCTGATATTCAGAATGGAAATTCATAAATTGGAAATTGGGTTTTTAGACGAAAGTACCACATTGTGTGGAATCCCCAACTTTCTTGAGGCCTAGATATGATGGCATTTGCCTTATAACACCAAGGGGGGCGTGAATACCTGTATATACCGTGGGTATAATTGCACCTCTATACTGACAATTTATACGAGTGAATCTAATACCTTGAAGTTATGAGCAAAATTTCTATCCTAGATGATGATTTTTCGAATCCTGGTTGATATGGTTTTAAAATTTTGGTTGAAAATGGATGAATTGATTTGGATTCTGATTGAAGGATGATGATTTTTGAATCCTAGTTGAAAGCAGATGAGTTGAATAAGTCATGATGATGATGAATGGAGATAATCCCAGGATAATGTTACTAACTTGGAAGAGGATTAAGACTTTCAGTAGATCACTACGAGATTAGTGGATCGTGCTGACAGAATGTTCACAGCTTACCCCACTAGACCCGATTGTGGAATGACAAATTAAGAACCTGTATAATTGAAATTCCCGTGAGGAATGTTCAAATGTTAATTGGAAATTACTGGTCTGATGGACCATTATTGTGTTAAGGATATGAATGATCTATTCTATATGTTTCTTCTTATAGAAGGGATCTTTATCCCAGGATTCTGAGAGGGTTGACTAAACTTTAAGGAACCTTAGAATTAGTTAGATCTAAAGTTTACCTCCTTTTGGATTTAAATTATAAATAAAGTGGTCGTTTCACTTGAGTGTCTTGGTTAAAAGGGACTTGACAAAGAATTTTCGTATTAATAGGATCATGGATTGAGGTCATCGTGGTAGAAATGTTAGCCCCCGACTCGATGAGGAAGAGCTCAACCCAGATGTTCGCAAAGCTTTCATAGATCTCAGCCTGGATCTTTCAAAGGTGAAGGGGAGAGCTTGGGAGAAATAGTAGAAAAGTGGATCGAAGCTATGGAGTACTTCGATGTCAGAGGTTACAACGATAAAAGTAAGGTGGCTTTTGCTAGGCTCAAGATCATAGAGACATCCAGATCCAGGATAGCATGGAGGAACCACTGCAAGGCAAACCTCTTGGATCAGAACACCCAGATGTGGGATGATCTCAAGGCATACCTCAGAAAGAGATTTTGTCCTCCAGGCTTCTCAAAAACAAAGATGAATGAGTTTCTTGAGCTTACCCAGGGGAGCCAAACTATGGAGGAATATCACCAGACATTCACTCTCCTCAAATACTTGCCCATCGCGGTGATGAAGAACAGCTGAATGGCCAGGTTCATTCAGGGAATGAATGAACCCTTGGATACCTTGGTGAAAAATGCTAAGCTAGTTTCTATGGACGAAGTAGTGCGGATGGCAAAGGATTTTGTCAAGGCCTTTGTTGTCAAGGTCCCAGCACCCTCGTCTTTCAAAATATTCCTAACCCCAAAAAGTAATTCCAGCTTTCCATCTCCTAAGAGACAGCAAGGTCCTAATCAAACCCAAGATACGAGAAGCTTTGGAATGGAAGAAAGGCCTTTTCCTCTCAGGACACATTCTCTAAAACTCCGGATCTCTTAGAAGTGAGAACATATGTTTTGGTTGTCAAGGTTTTGGGCACCAGCTCAAGGACTCCCCAACTCCTTTTGGATCAAGGTTTTTAAGACAAGGAAGTCAAGGACCAAGATTCTAGATTCTGGCTCTTTCCTTCTAGAATAATCAAGGTCCTTCCCGTCAAAATCAGGGAAACCCTAGACGTAGATTCCCTAACCAACTCTCAGCTTTGATGCAAAGTAATGCAAGACCTCAGTCTCAGAATTGGAGAAGTCAAAGAGAGAGGTTTCGAAATCAACCATCTACTTCCAAAGAAGTAACGCTTGATGTAATAAAAGAAGAAAGAGATGAAAGAGGTTATCCTCCAGCTGCGAGCCTCCAGCTGCGAGATGAGGACATGTCATGTTTTTTAAGTGGGGTAGGATGTAAGATTCCTCTCGCCACCTTTTGATGATGTAAAGATGTAAGAACCTTCCCTTAAGTCTCTTGTAATCATCCCCCCTTTCAAAATGGAAAAAGATCTTGTTTGACCCTGTTTTGGTCTAGAGAGAGAAAATATTCTAGAGAGAGATAATACAACTTTGAAATATTTTTGGATAAGTATTTTCTTCCAGTCAATAGGAAGTGATCCCCTAAAACATAAGTTTAAAAAGAGTTTTCCAATGTGCATTAGAAATTAATTAAATACGTGCACTGGACACCTTAGCCTAGGGAAACCTATTTTCAGAAAAAATTAGATTAAGGTCCAAAGAGTGTTCTAATGTTCCTATAGGATTAATCCAAGTGTTTGAATAATAAAAATTCAAGAATAAAATAAAATCTCCCAAAAATGAGTAGATTCTCACATTAGATGAAGAGTTGACTAGTACTAGCACTTAATAGTAAAAAAATGAAAATTTTGACACCTCAGGAGGGTGAGTGGAGCTCATGAAGGAGACTCCTAGATTGTCCATCATTACCTCAATTATTTTATCCAAAAACTAAGATATTTCATCTCTCCTCTCACCTCTTTCAAACTAGATCAGAAAAGTGGGCCTAACTGGTCCAAAACTTGTCCAAATTGGATCAAACTGAAGCTGGAAGCCTCTAGATCCCAGTTGGACTTGGTTGGTGGCCTCCCTCACCTATAAATAGACCCCCATTCCTTTGTATTTTCATCTTAGAGTAATTCTATGCTAGTGTAATTTTCATTTTAGTGTAATTCCTTTATCCCTCTTCCTTGCCTCTCCATTGTGAAGCTTTGGTGCTTCACTAAACCTCTTCTTCTCTTGAAGATTACCCTCTTCTCTTGGTGGCCAAGCCTCTTCCTTGAGGCGGCCTACATAACTTTTGCAAGGTAAAGAATCAAGCAAACCAAGGGTAAGCCTAAACAATGAAGTTTATTCTCTCTTTTTGATGTTAATCATTAGGAACTCAATGGAGTCTTCTTGGGCCCTTTTATTTGGCAGTTTAAGGGAGTCAAACCTTTTCTCTTAAGAAGAAACGTTTTCTAATTTGAAGCTTCAAAACGGCTACTTTATTCGAATTTGAATTTTGGGAGGAAAATGGAATTTAAAATCTAGCAAATAAAACCATATCATGTAACATATCTATGGAAAGCTCTTGATGCGTAGATCACGGATCTGTAATCTCCGCTCAAATTGGAGCTTGTATGTAGAAGTTATGGAGGTCCGAAAATTATAAAATTACCCCCCCCCCTTTTTGGGGGGAAAAGTGCACCCTTTGACCACTCTTACACCTCTCTTACAAACCCATGGTTTTTGCTTACATGGCGGGCTCCTATTTGTCAAAAAGTTAAACGTTTCCATAACCTCATGGCAAATTAAAGGGCCCAAAAAGACTCCATTGAGTTCCTAATGCTTCTTCCTAACCTCCCTCATGCTTGGGAAGCATTTTATTTCACGGTTTTCCACTTAAAACCATGCCTTTCTTGATTTATGTTGTGGTTTAGATGAAATAATGTTTATGTTTATGCTTAGGTTTATGCATAAACTATTTTTTATATTAAAAGTGGAATTTTAAGAGTTCCCAATTCATAGAGAATGTGGAAAAACTATGGTAAAATGATTATCATTAGAATATGAGTTTATGCACATATTGAATTTTATGCTGAAAGTGTTATTTTGAGCATTCTCATTTCATAGTAAATGTGGGGAAGCTATGGAAAAAAATTTAAAAAATGAATTTAAATTTATGCATATAAATTTTATTGTAAAAGTGGAATTTTAGGCATTCTCATTTCATAGAAAATGCGGGGAAACTATGGAAGAATTTTTATCATTCGTAAATGAATCTACGCATAATAAATTTTATGCTAAAATTGGAGTTTTGAGCATTATTCATTTGCTAGAAAAATAAATAAGGTTATGCACAAATTTTCTAGACTCATTTAATTTATGAGAATTATGGAAATGATTATGAATATAATTCATTTAGATAAAATGAATTAGTACATAAATATTTTATGCTAAAAGAGAGATTTCCATGATATTTTATTTGGGAAAATTGAGAAAAGAATGTTAAAATATTCATAGGAATGCGTCGAGAAAACATGGATAATTTTTTTGTCAGAAAGAGGAATCACATACATATTAACTTTTGGAATTATGAAGTATACGTCTAGACTCTCGAGAAATGGAATCTTGAGTACATTCTAAAACAAGAAAAGGGATTTCCCAAAAATTACCAGAAACACGCTTAGTTGAATGAATGTAAACACTTGTGACTGACTTATTCCTAGATTCCTTGGGAAAGGAATCTGGAATTCTTGAAAGGATCGAGGATCCAAAAGGGGGAACGAAAATTTAGTCTTAATTGAATTGACTCGAGAAAAAGTTACCTTTACTGAGCCAAGTAATGGCCGAGACTTAGAAAGTTCTATCAGTATGAAAAGTAGAGTAACTCTATTTTAACCTGGTTGTGGAACAAAGATTCTGGATGATTAGATCAAGGAAAGTTAATAATCAAACCTGATTCGCTCAAAGCAAAAAGAGACCATCTTGTTCGTAGAAATTTGAATTGATGTGGGTGATGTGTGAAATGATATGGAGTGATGTGTGGAAGGATGTGGAATGTGTGGATTGATGTGGAGTGATGTGTGGGATGTCTTCATTGATATGGATTGATATGGAGTGATGTGTGGGATGCGTGGATTGATGTGGATTGGTGTGGGAATGATGTGAATGATGTGGGATAATGTGAATGGATGTGGGAATGATGTGGGATGATGTGAATGAATGTGGAAATGATGTGGGATAATGTGAATGAATGTGGGATGATGTGAATTGATGTGAAATGACGTGATGTGCATTAATGTTAAATAATAAGAAATGACGTGGAATGAGGTGGAATGATGTGGAATGATGAGAAATGATGTGGAATGATGAGAAACGATGAGGAATGATGTGAAATGATTAGGAATGATGGGAATTTTTCTTGGAAACTATATTTGTATGTGAAACCTATTTTTTTTTAAATTGTTTTACGTCAAGAATGCTGGGGGAAGCATTTTGACTATCTTATGGAATGAGGTCGTGGTGGGGACCTAATTGGAAAATGTTACAACAGTAGCTGAACGAGAGTCAAAGAAGGACGTCTCACATGGCAAGGTTGATCAAGGTCTTGACCAGCCTCAGTTCGGTTAAAATGGTGAGCTTCCGGTATGGTGGATGAGGGGCCAAGGAAGCGGCCTATGAGTGAAGCGCTAGGTCACCTACGAAGGAGCCTAGAGGGTGCTGACCTTAGTGCTTGGGCTCTAGGTCGCCTAGGATACCCACACTTGCATCAAAGAAGAAAATGAGCTCGAGTTATTTTCTGAACAGGGGCATGGATCTGGTTGATTGGCCTTGTTGGTCTTCAACAGATGAGTTCATGGCTCTTTTAAATGGATCTTGTTGGTTGATCTAGCTGATCTTCAACGGAGACTCCATATGGATTTTATGAGATTATACTCCTAGGTACTATGAGCTAGGAACTATTGAAAAGACCCCTGAGTGAGTAGGTGGTGAGCGTTCTGGATGCCAATGATGCCATAGGTACACTAAGGAAGGAATGAATGGAATATGGATTTTATGAAAAAATCTTGATTATATTCTTGGGTACTATGGGCTAGGAACTATTGAAAAGGCCCCTGAGTGAAGTACTAGGTGAGCCTAGAGGGACTGATGAGGTGGTGAGCATTCTGGTTGCCAATGATGCCATAGGTACACCAAGGAAGGAATGAATGGAATTGGATTTCATGATTGGAAATTGGAAAAGTTGGAACTTGGACCCTGGAAATGGAATACTGAGGATTATGATGGAAATAATGTGGTTTTATTGCAATTCTGTTTAGAAATAGTGAATCTAAGAAAAGGCAATCTCATATTGGGTGTGTAAGTGGTGTGTCTATTTAATTTTTGCATGAGAGCCAGCTAGGGGGCCTGGGAACTCTTTTCCCGTGGTACCCGAGACAAAACATAACCAAATTCTTATAATGGATCCTATCAATACAATGGCTGGGTGGTTGGCTGACCCATGGGATTGGATGGGGTTAGGCTAGATCGATGGATTCCTATAATAAAATTTAATTCTGCTCAAGTTACGATAGTTGAAGTAAGTCATAGGATAATTCTTGTTCTATGGACAAGAATCAACGGCTATGCCTCTTTTGATGGGGGAAAAAGCGTTGGTCTCTATGAACCAAGTGCAAGTTCCTCCTTTGATTAGGCCATGTGACCCATGGGATCGGTTGGAAAACAAAGGATAGATAAGGCCCTTGACTATGTTAGAAGAGTTTCTTGTGGAGGAATCACCTAAGCTTTCTAGGCGAGGGAAGTTTTTTTGGAGTCGGTTTTGGAAGAGCTGTCAGATTAGTCTATTGTCTAGACATTCGTGTGGGCGAGGCCCCGAGTGGGAAGCTCCGCCCTATGCGTGAGGTTGCTACTTTTGCTACCAGCACTCCAAAGTTCCGATGCACAGAGAGGGCAGGGATCCCACACATGGAGTCACAAAGTCAAGAGGTTTCAACAGAATGGAGAGACGTGGATTCTAGGATACTGAGGTGTAGAGACGTAAACACATTGGAGCTACAGACTGAGATGGGTACTTAGTAGCTAATGAGATGTCAATAGTCTTAATTTTTTATTCGCGTCATGATTGCTTAATGCCATTAATGGATGGTTGTTTTCTACAGGTTTCACCAATGCCACCGTGGGTTCACGTGTGAGCATTGCAGCGCAAATTCCACAAGAACTCATACCAAGTTTGAGAGATTACTGGGCTGCAAAGAAGAGAGAACAGAGAAGTAGGGAAAAGGATGTGTAAAGGATGAGAGAAAATGACTGGGTTAATGAAATCCAAAGAAACAAGATTTACAGAGCTGTGGCCAAGTAATGGCGCAAGGAAACACAAGGACTGACAAACAAATTCAAATAGAGATTCTTGGGCAACTCCTCCTACATCCAACATTCTGTGGGCTACGACCACCAGCAATAGAATTGGAGAGAGCAATTTTCTCCAACATTTGCAAAGCCTTGTCCAAAGTGAAGGTGCCTCACTCAAGTAATGAGATGTTTTTCAAAAGGGAAATTGTGGTGACCTCTATGAATGCCAATGATTTGGAGGATGCAAAGCTCTTGAGTAGTAGAACAGTTGTTGCCAAGGCATTGTGGGTATACATAGGAGGAACATCATTTCTGTCAATTCGTGCTTGCAGTGTCAGGATGAAAATGGATTCTTCCCTCTGTTTACATGCCAACGATAGGTGCATCGTACTACCAACATCACACCAGAGATTAAAGACCTTGTATTTGACTTTTGGGCAATAGAGACTTGTGTCTCCCCAAACAAAAAAGATATATGTCAAAAGAGGATTGGTAGAAAGGCTTTTGTGATACATCCAGTGCATCTACTTAACTTGCCTCATGTATGAAATCTATCCTGGGATGTTCTCTCAATTACCTCTAAAATCTTCTCAAACACTTTGCTAAGGTGGCATTGTGTAATACTTTGCACTTTGCAAAGCTCGTACAACTTTCTTATCCAATTTTTTCTCCCATTTAAGTACTTTTTGGAGTTCTTTTAAGTATGCATGGGAGCCCTCAAGTACACTTAGTAGCTCTCTCAAGTACTTTTTGGAGTCTTTACAAGTACTCTCACACACTTCTAAGAACTTTCTAGAGTGCTCTTAGTCTAAAGGACTTCTATGTACTTGTTGAAGTCCTACCTAGTACTTGTGAGAACCCTCAATCAATGTCTAAAGTCCTTCTAAGTGCTCTCAAGCACTCCCAACCACTATCTAGAGTACTCATAGACTACTTTGGAATGGTCTCAGCCACTCTCAAGAACATTTTGGAGTGTTGTCAAGTGCATCCTAGAATTCTTTCTAGCGGTCTCAACAAGCACTCCCAAGCACTTTGTGAAGTACTCTTAGTTATTTTCTAAAGTACTCCCAACTACTCTCACGTACTCACAAGTACTCTTAGATGCTTTCTAAAGAACTTCCAGGTACTCTTAGGTTCTTTCTAAACTATATCCATGTACTCTCAAGAACTCCAACAAGCACTTTATGGAGTACCCTCCTTAGGGACTTTTTAAAGTACTTTCAAGTAGTGTTAGGTTCTTTCTAGAGTACTTACAAATACTCTTAGGTACTTTCTAAAGTACTTCCAAGTACTCTCAGAAGCTCTCGAGAACTTTTTGGAGTACTCTTAGGTAATTTTTGGAGTACTTTCAAAAGGTCTCAAAGTGCTTTCAAGTGGTCTCAGGGGCACTCCCAAGCACTTTCTCAAAGTACTCTTAGGTTCTTTCTAAAGCACTTCCAAGTATTCTTAGGTACTCCCAAGAACACTCTAGGGTACTTTCAGGTAATATCTGGAGTTCTCTTAGATGTAAGTTGTAATTGCAATTGCAAAAAACTCTTGTAGAGTGATCTCTTTGTTTTAACTATAAATTTACATGGTGAATTGGCACATGTGGAATTCTATAGAAGATTTCAAGATAGACATCATGACGTGAAGATTTCCCTTAGATTCTTTAAGGGTCTCAAACCTTATTTAGTGTGTAAATTGAAGGACCAAAATATTTGTTGTTGTCGATATCATGTGCAGGTTGTGTATCTTAAATATGCCTTCAATCAAATGCGGCAAGGGAGGTTTGGACAGCATGGATTGGCAACTACAATTGTAAAATCTATGTTCCTGAAATAGGTGGTATTACATGTGCAGCAAAAAAATCCGCATTTCACAACTTGACAAATCTTTGGGAGTCCCTACTGTGTACAAGACCAGAGAATTCGATGTTCCACTCTCAAAGAGATGCTTGTTAGGAATGTGTGGTCAATGTGGTACAGGAAGGATGGAATTGTGTGCTTTAGAGGAGCATGATGACAAATACTTGGTAACTGTCAAGCTTTTTGCTGATGTGTAGACACAAGAAGTGGATGAAGAGGGCCACAAAAAAAAAAGATCTTGTAGCTCAGCAACAAGTAGGGTGCAAAAGTTTCATTTCTTTGTTCAAGGACAAGCTAACCACTTTTAGCAAACATAACTATATTTACAGATGGCAGGTGTGAGGTGAAAACAAAGAAAAAAGACCATGCCTCTATAGCCCTTCACCTCCCAACTTTGGAAACACTAACTACAAACGGGGACCACCAGCCACACCGGCTGAAACACTTTTCACAGGTCACCACCCACCCACACCAAAAAGATAGCTCAAAACCACGATAGACAAATGATTATCCAGCAAAAAACATACACAGCGCTATCCACACCATACAACTTTGGGAAATCCAATCCCATCTTACCACACTTCAAACCAACTCAGCAGTTACACCAAAAACCAAGACTCTGGCTTGGATTTACTGCCAAGGGAATTCACCCTTGCGTCTGACAACCAAGCCTCTCTCCCGGTCTTTGCACTGCACTCTCTGCCTGCAGTCGCCACCCACACAAAAACCGCCCCACCAGCAACCCTCGACTTCAGCAGCTCTCTCTCTCTGTGTCACGACCAGCACCCCTGCACTATCTCTCTGTGTGTCATGACCAGCACCCCTGCACTGTCTCTCTGTGTGTCGTGACCAGCACCCCTGCACTGTCTCTCCCATCACCACGGGCCACTTCTCTCTTCCACAGCCCCTCTCTCACAAGGCATCCGCACACGAAACAACCCAGCTTTTATGGTACCTGACCTTTGCACCTGTCTTCAGCACTAACAGCCACCTCTGCAGCAAAAAACTTTGCGCTTGCAGTTGCTTTACGTGCCCTCAGCCCTCGTAGGCTCTTCACACTGCAACTCTCTTCACTAGACCACTTCACATCTCCAGCCACCGCCTGTATCACCAACCCAACACCAGCCCAAGCCACATCACCCACGCGGCTTCCTCTACGTCCAGCCACAAAACAAAGAAAGGCCACCCTCTCTTCACTATCACCGGCGACTTGTCCTGGTAGCTCCCTCTGTCCCGCAGCTAACCCAAGGCGGCTACCTTCTCTTCGTGTTTGCTCTCCACGCTCGTCCGAGAGCCTGCAGCCCTTCTTGCCCACCAGAGAAGTCTCCAGCCTAGCGCCAATAGAGAGCCCCCCCTCTCTTCACAAGGCGGCTACGCTGTCCCTTCAGCTATGCTCCAGTCCCTGTACATGCTGTATTGGCGTCTCCCAGTCGCCCCAGCAGCCAAAGTCACATCACCCACGCGGCTCCTAGGCGATTCTCACTAGCCCATCGCCAGCTGCTCTTAGCCACGCACCAACAAAGGCCACCTTTCCAGCTCTGCGCCCCAGGCTATCTCCCACAAGGCAGCAAACTCCACACTGTTTGCGTCTCTCTGCAGACTCACGAGAGCCAGGCCTTCACTTACCCGAGAGCCCCCACGCACAAGGCAGCCAGCTTCCTTTTTACAACCCGACTCCACTTCTTCCTCGCGTCCCACGCTTCGCCAACCTTCTTGAACCTCACGCTGGCAGCGAGATAAACCTCCATGTGGTCTCCTACAAGCTGGCCACGTGGATATCATTTTTATATATTTTTTCAAAGCTTCAATGATGGCCACCACCAACCTTTCTTTATCTTGTGCTTTAGGTTCACGTGCGGCACCCACACAAAAACATGACAAGAGTTGCCCACAGCTCATAATCAGCAGCATCATTATTACCAAAACACGACCATTTCCCATGCTCCAAAGGCGGCCTCATTCGAATCGATCGGTGCCCTGCATTTGGCAACCACCTGCACACCATACTGCTATAATAAAAAAACTTCCAATCTCAAGCACCTGCTCCCAAAAAAACATGCGTATACTAGCTCACTGCAAAGCCATTCAGTCTATACATCTGCCAGGGCATTCAGGGCAAAGTTTATTTGCACACCATGCATCCCATATGTACACAAGCCCAAAACACTTCTCAGATTTTTACCTGATATACTTTGCCCAACCCCCCAGCCTGCTAGAGCATTCATGCTCAGTAGAAAACAAGACCTTGCATTCATATTCCTGGATCAAACGGCCAAAGTTGTATCACCCAACTTAACATCATAGCATACCACATCCACCCACCTGGGTCAAAGAGCATCCTTTTAAATTCACCATGCCAGAATAAAGGCTCTTGAAAGAACAAGGACTGATCAATACACTGCCACCACTTGAGAAGATAAGCACCCTCAACATCTGCATGCAAACCATGTCCAAAACGCATAGACCACCATTCAACTTTAACATCCAAGAGTACCTGTTTTGACCATATATCCATCTTTTTCATTGAAAGCTTCTCCTTTATCACCACACCATTCTCACCCATAGCAGCTAAAAACCCCTTTGTAACATCCTCATCACACATCCTGTCCTCTTTGTCCAAAACTTTGGTCGATTCTTGCTTCAAAGCATCACATAAGTGATAACCCACAATGCATAGACTCATCTGTCTAACCTGTTGTATGGCAGCACTCATCATCAAATTCAAGACCACTTGTGAACACCATCCTCTAACCAAAGCATACAAGGGAGCCTCATCTTTCCTGTCCAAAGTCACATCAAAGCAATCATCCCATAACATTCTTGTCTATGCCCATCCAGGTTTCATCTTCATGCATAAGATCCATATCACTTGGCTCATCAGACAAGGAAACATCCATAGCATCAATCACATTCTCACAATCATAAACATGCTCATCCAAGAAGTCCGCAATGACCTGCTCCTCTTCATTCTTGAAAGCAATCAGCTCATGGTCCACATCTTGTCCACACATATAAGCACTCACATCATCATCCTCAAGTGAAAAGCTCTCTACCCTATCCTCCTTGGTAATGGTTTGTATAGAAGAATCATCAAAACAAATATCATTATAAAAGGCATCTTTTTCGTTGGCCAAAAGAACATGCTTATCCTCCCACATGGGTGTGTCATCACACATATGTTCAACATCCACAGCCACAATCAAGTCATCACCAAGAGAGCATTCCAAATCACTTTCCACAACAGCATCGACATACGATTGCAAGGACATCTCTTCCTCTACACAAATTGGCACCTGCATCTCTTCATTCGGCATAATAAAGTCTTCGTCGACAACCCCGCTTTCCAAAAACAATGGCTTCTCTTCAAGACCTGTCAAGCACTCCTTTTGCTTTGGCTTTTTAACCTGTATGGAATCCTCATTCGGACACCCTTTCAACCATGAAAAGAACCCTGACGGCTTATCAAGCATACATCTATTCACCTGCTTTGGCCTTAAAGGCATTCCTTCCAGCAAAAAACATTTGGCATCCTTTCCAGCATTAAAGAGATCCTCATGCACACCCTCTGAATGCATACCAAGCTCTGCCATCTTCTTCATCTTCCACTCCTTGTCCCTTGCAATCTGCACAGCATCCTCAAACATTTTGGGTTTCTTCCCTTCGCCCTTGAGCTTCAACGCAGGAAGCAAACCACTTATAAACAATCCTTTCTTCACAAACATCGGGGGAGCCTCACTCCGCAAAGAAAAGCACCATCGATCCCACAACCCTATGAACACATACAAAAAATCATCAACGTTTTGTCCTTGTCCCTATCGCAAATCATTGAGTTCCTGCCATAGCACACTCGAGTCTTCAACTCGCTGAAACCGCTCCAAAAGAGCCTCTGTCAACCTGTCTAATGTCAAAACACTAGGTGGTACAGCCTTAGCTTCCTTTGCTTCAAAACCTTTGAGCCAATCTCTAGCATCACTCTTCAAAAAGATCCTCAAAAGTTTCAACACCTACTGTTCATTATCAACAAGGTTGCTAATGCACGCAACCTTGAATCTCTCAAGAAAATCTGCTACATCTTCATTAGAACCACCAAAAAACTCCGGATACATCAACATTCTGAAAACCAACACAACACTGCAAGAAAAAGTAGCTAGCGAGTCGTGCTCCTATGGGGCATACACCCTCTAGAGGTGGCTTCAAGCAGAACTACTCCTTGCTAATCAACACCCTCAAAAAACTTGAGCTCTCCTCAGTGGGGGCACCAGAAAGATGTGAGGTGAAAACAAAGAAAAAAGACCATGCCTCTATAGCCCTTCACCTCCCAACTTTGGAAACACTAACTACAAACGCGGACACCACCAGCCCACCGGCTGGAACACTTTTCACAGATTACCACCCACCCACACCAAAAAGATAGCTCAAAACCACGATAGACAAATGATTATCCAGCAAAAAACATACACAGCACTATCCACACCATACAACTTTGGGAAATCCAATCCCATCTTTACCACACTTCAAACCAACTCAGCAGTTACACCAAAAACCAAGACTCTGGCTTGGATTTGCTGCCAAGGGAATTCACCCTTGCGTCTGACAACCAAGCCTCTGGCTTGGATTTGCTGCCAAGGGAATTCACCCTTGCGTCTGACAACCAAGCCTCTCTCCCGGTCTCTGCACTGCACTCTCTGCCTGCAGTCGTCACCCACACAAAAACCAGCCACTTCTCTCTCCAGAGGGCGCCCCACCAGCAACCCTCGACTTTAGCAGCTCTCTCTCTCTGTGTCACGACCAGCACCCTTGCACTGTCTCTCCCATCACCACGGGCCACTTCTCTCTTCCACAGCCCCTCTCTCACAAGGCATCCACACACGAAACAACCCAGCTTTTATGGTACCTAGCCTTTGCACCTGTCTTTAGCACTACCAGCCACCTTTGCAGCAAAAAACTTTTGCGCTTGCAGCTGCTTTACGTGCCGTCAGCCCTCGTAGGCTCTTCACACTGTAGCTCTCTTCGCTAGACCGCTTCACATCTCCAGCCATTGCCTATATCACCAACCCAACACCAGCCCAAGCCACATCACCCACACGGCTTCCTCTACATCCAGCCACAAAACAAAGAAAGGCCACCCTCTCACTGTCACCGGCGACTTGTCCTAGCAGCTCCCTCTGGCAGCTCCCCAGCTAACCCAAGGCGGCTACCTTCTCTTCGTGTTTGCTCTTGTAAGATTCCTCCCCCAACCCCCTTTTGATGTCTAGTATCTTCCCCCGTAATCAATCCCTCTTCAGAAATATAAAGACCTTGTTTCTAACTGTTTTAACCTAGAGAGAGAAAATATTCTAGAGAGAGAATATTCAGATTTTTAATATTTTTGGATAGAAAATTATCTCATCTTATTAAAATAAGTTCCCCTGAAACAGAAATTCAGAAAGAATTTTCCAATGTGCAATTGGAATTAATTGGAAAAATGTATAAAGGACCTTAGCCTAAGGGTCTAGATTTTCAGAAATTTTTGGATTATGGTCCAATTAAGGTTCCTATGGACCAATAGCATCAATCCATGTGTAGGGAGGAGATAAATCCAATTTGTAAAAGAAGATACCCAAAAATGAGTAAATGCTCACATAAGATGAAGAGTTGAAAATGTACAAGGTTTATTAGTAAAAAACTATGAGCAATATTAAAAATATGAGATATTTTGGGTATCCAAAAATGAGTAAATGCTCACATAAGATGAAGAGTTGAAAATGTACAAGGTTTATTAGTAAAAAACTATGAGCAATATTAAAAATATGAGATATTTTGGGTATAATGATTCCATTTTGACACATATGTAAGGAAGGGGAGTTCTTTAAAGGAGGTGCATATTTCACATAAGATGAAGAGTTGAAAATGTACAAGGTTTATTAGTAAAAAACTATGAGCAATATTAAAAATATGAGATATTTTGGGCATAATGATTCCATTTTGACACATATGTAAGGAAGGGGAGTTCTTTAAAGGAGGTGCATATTTCACATAAGATGAAGAGTTGAAAATGTACAAGATTTATTAGTAAAAAACTATGAGCAATATTAAAAATATGAGATATTTTGGGCATAATGATTTCATTTTGACACATATGTAAGGAAGGGGAGTTCTTTAAAGGAGGTGCATATTTCACATGCTTGAATGAGTTTTAAACTCATAAAAATTGAGATATTTCATCTCTCCTCTCTCCTCATTCAAGTCTAGTTCCAAAAAGTTAGTTTAATTGACCTAAAAATGGTCAAAAAGTGACCAAACTGACTTGGAAAATTCTAGAATCAGTTTGTTTGGTTAAGAGCTCAATTTTTCCTATAAATAGAAGCCTCCCCTTGTTGAAAAAAATATAGTGTCTTATGCATTGTTACTCTACTCCACCTAAGCCAAGAACTGTGAATTCTTTAATAATTCACTAGTTTTTGACACTTCTCTCTTTCTTCAATCCCCATTGGTGGCTCCATCAACATACTAAACCAATTGATTGGTTGGGGGCCTCTACCGTGAACAAAGAATCAAGCAAATTATAAGGTAAGTATGGTGAATTTTGATCTTTTCTATAATTTCTCAATGTTTCTCTCTTCTCAACCCCTCTCAAGCTTGAGAAGCTTAATTGGTATGGTTTTTGAAATGCTATTGAAGTTAATTAATTAATGATAGTAACGAATTACATAAATTTTTATTTATGTTTAATTCTAATGGTTTTTTTTCTCTCTCACTTAAGAAATGGTCATACTCATGACCCATTCTCAATCCAAATGAAGCTTTTCATAAAGCTTTTTCTTAATCCAAGATTAATCTATACTTGAGAATAAATTAAGAGTTTTTTTTATCTATGCTTTTAGTTTATGATAATTTTGATTTAATCCATTAAGGGTTAATGATCCAATTAGGGATCATTCTAATCATTCTCTTAAAGATAACCTATCTTTTAAAATAATTGAGATTTATTAGTTATAGTAGCGGAGCTATGGCAAAATTTTATAAAAATTTACACAAAATAATTTCACTTCAAAGCATGAAAAGAGGATTTCCTACCATATTCTAGGAATTATCATCCTAGATTAATTGAAAGAATTTCATAGTAATCATGAAAAAATTAAATTTTTATATTATGCATAAAAGATAAATATATTATTATAAAAGTGTTACTTTTAACATAATTGAATTTTATGCATAGAGGTATGCATAAAAGATGAATATTTTATTATAAAAGAGTTACTTTTAGCATAATTGATTTTCATGCATAGAGGTATGCATAGGAGATGAATATTTTATTATAAAAGAGTTACTTTTAGCATAATTGAAATTCATGCATAGAGGTATGCATAAGAGATGAATATTTTATTATAAAAGAGTTACTTTTAGCATAATTGAAATTCATGCATAGAGGTATACATAAGAGATGAATACTTTATTATAAAAGAGTTACTTTTAGCATAATTGATTTTCATGCATAGAGGTATGCATAAGAGATGAATATTTTATTATAAAAGAGTTACTTTTAGCATAATTGAAATTCATGCATAGAGGTATGCATAAGAGATGAATATTTTATTATAAAAGAGTTACTTTTAGCATAATTGAAATTCATGCATAGAGGTATGCATAAGAGATGAATATTTTATTATAAAAGAGTTACTTTTAGCATAATTGAATTTCATGCATAGAGGTATGCATAAGAGATGAGTTAGGATGTAATAAGATGAGTTAAGAAGTGATAGGATGTGTATGGGATGAGGTAAGAAGTGTATGTGATGGGATAAGATATATATGGGTTGTGATAGGGTGAGAATATGGATGTAAACGTGGATGTGTATGTATGGATGTATGCATGTAGATGTGAGTGTGAATGTGGATGTATGGATGTAAATGAGGACGTCGATGTAGATACATGGATGAGATGTGGACATTAGGAAGTGAATGGGGTCTTCTTGGGCCCTTTAATTTGCCCAAGCCTAATCAAGGTGATTAAGGAATAGCCAAATGGGGGGTTGCCATGTGGACTGAAATGTTGGGTTTTTAAGAGAGGTGTAAGAGTGGTCAAAGGGTGCACTTTTTTTCCAAAAAGGGGGGGGAGGAAGGGGGAGGGCAATTTACAATTTTCGGACCTTCATAACTTCTACATACAAGCTTCGATTTGAGCGGAGATTATAGATCCGTGATCTACGCATCAAGAGCTTTCCATAGATATGTTACATGATATGGTTTTATCTGCTAGATTTTAAATTCCATTTTCCCCCCAAAATTTAAATTTGAATAAAGTAGCCGTTTTGAAGCTTCTAATTAGAAAACATTTCTTCTTAAGAGAAAAGGTTTGACTCCCTTAAAGTGCCAAATAAAAGGGCCCAAGAAGCCTTCCATTGAGGTCCTAATGTGTATGCATGTAGATGTGAATGTACGCATATAGATGTGGATGTATGGATGTGAATGTGCATGTAGATGTGGATGTATGGATGAGGATGCATGAATGTGCATGTAGATGTGGATGTGAAAATAGATGCATGGATGTAGATGTGGATGTATGGATGTGGATGTGGATATATGTATGGATGTGAATATATGATATGTGATGTGAAGGAATCTGAAGTGATGAGATGGAAAATGATGTGATGGGATGAGTACACATATAACTGGAATGTGGAATAAGCAATGTGGATTGATGAGGGATAATGTGGAAAAATGAGAGTTACTATAGAAACTGTATTTTGTGACTGTTTGTAAATGTTGTTTGTAAATGACTGTTTTATGTCAAGAATGCTGGGAAAGCATTTTGACCATCTTGTGATTAAGGTCGTGGAGACCTAACTTATAAAGTTGCAATTGCTGTGACGGAGAGTCAATGGAGGACGTCTCGCGTAGCAGGGTCGGCCGAGGTCTTGACCAGCCTCGGTGCGATTAAAATGGTGAGCTTCCGGTACGGTGGATGAGGGGCCAAGGAAGCGGCCTATGAGTGAAGCGCTAGGTCACCTGCGAAGGATCCTAGATGGTGCTGACCATACGGTGCTCGGGCTCTCGGTCGCCCACGATACCCACGCGTGCGTCGAGGAAGATATTGGAACAAGGAGTAAGAGTTGTTTTCTGAAACCGAGCATGGATCTGGTTGACTGAGCTTGTTGGTCCTCAACGGATGAGTCCATGGCTCTTTATATGGATCTGTTGGTTGATCTTGCTGATCTTCAATGAGAGTCCATCTTGATAAGTGATTATATTGCCGAGTATTATGGGCTAGGAACTATTGAAACGGCCCCTGTGAGTGGACAGGTGGTGAGCGTTCTAGTTGCCAATGATACCATAGATACTTTGATGAAGGAATGATGGGAAATTGAATCAACCGGATAATTTGGAAGATGGTGATCAGTGATACTATGGTTTTATTAAAGGATTGTTTTAAAACTAGTTGAATCTGTGAAAAGGCAATTTCATATTGGGTGTGTAAGTGGTGTGACTAGTTTTATTTTGCATGAACTTCCAGCTAGGGGGCCTTGGAACTCTTTTCCTTGGTACCCGGGACAAAACCTAACCAAATTTTTAATTGGCTCCCATCACTATAGTGGTTGGGCGGTTGGCTGTTGGCTAACCCATGGGACTGTGGATGGGGTTAGGCTGGACTGATGGATCCGTAAATCGAGACTCAACTTTTGAATGGGGAAAAAAGCGTTGATCCCAATGATCCAAGTGCGAATGTGGGACCCCTGTCCCATGCGAGAAGTGCTACTTCCGCTGCCAGTATCTTGAATCCGTTGCTCGGTGGGAACAGGGATCTCACAGTTGGTATCAGAGCATTTGGTTAATAAAGATCAACTGAGAAACCAAATATGTCAAAAATTTATCAAGAAGCACAAAAAAGGTTGTAATTGTGTGATATAATTCATACAATTTGATATTCAAATTGAAATTCGTAATTTGGTAATTGGGTCTTCAGATGGAAATACCGCAATTATATAGAATCCCTGACTTGCTTGAGGCCTAGACATGATGGTATTTACCTTATAATTCCAAGGGCTGTGACTACCGTATATACCGAGAGGATAACTGCAGCTCTTTACTGACAGTATATACGAGTAAATCTAAGACTTGAAATTATAAGCGTTAATGCTATCCAGATGATGATTTCGAATGTGATTGATATGATTTTTAATTCTGTTTGAGAATTGATGAATTGAATTGCATTCTGATTGAAAATTCTGATTGAAAAATGTTGATTTCTGAAATTAGTTGAAATATAATAATCTGAACAAAACCACAATGAGGATTAATGGGACGAGTCCCTGTGATGATATTCATATAACTGGAATGATGATAATGAATTCAGCAAATCCCTATGAGATTAGTAGATTGTGTTGTCAGATTGCTACTGTTAACACTTGACTTGATAGATCAAGTTAAGGGATGATAAATTGAGGACTAGCTTAACTGAAATTCCCGTAGAGGAATGTTCAGAAGGGAATTTTTCGGTCTGATGGACCATTATCGTGTTAAAGATATGAATGATATGATTGAATGAATTGTTATTTACTGATGAGTTCTATTTAAAGGATGATTATCCCCGTATTCTGTTGGGTTGACCAGAATATAAGGAACCCCAGAATAAATTGGATCTTAAGAAAAAGAGTTGTCCTCTACTTGGCGAGATGAGGACATCTCGCACTTTTCAAGTGGGGTAGAATATAAGATTCTTCCCCCAGCCTTCGAGGTATACAGGAGTAAGAACCTCCCTTTCTGATCTTATAATTATTCCCTCTCTAAAATAAAAGAAAGATTCTATTTAAAAAAGGAAGACCCTCTCCCTAGAATACTTCTCAGGAGTCATGCCTGTTTTAAGGATTCAGAACAATGAGTTCAGAAGTAAAAATCGATGTTTTGGATACCAAGGTTTTGGTTTTCATTCGAGTACGACCCAAAAGAAGTTCTTTATCTCTTGGGGAGTATAAGAAGTTATCCCCCCAGATATTGTGGGCCTTATATCTGAATTCAATGAAAGTAGGTGACTTAGCCTACAAGCTTCTTTTACCTCCTCATCTCAAAGTTCTTAATGTATTTCATAGAAATATGTGCCAAACCCAAATCAAGGAAAGACGGTAAAACTTCAGTGGCAAGATACCGTTGGCTTCTAAGTTACGCTAGCTCCTTCCTTTATATAAGTCGTAACTTTTACCTGTCGCTCACAGTAATCTTACTTCCATCGATCTCCCTTCTTCTTAATCTCCTTCATGGCTTGTCAACAGGAATTAGTTTTATCCATGATGATTTCTCACCTTCAAGATGCAAGAGAGTCCGTTAAGAAAGATTTTATAGAACAGTATGAGCGCTCACTTTTCCCTCACTTGGGAACTTCTATAGCACATACAAAATGGCGGACCTATCAAGACATAACTAGGGTAACACCCTGGGGTCAGCAGCACTTTTGTAACAATGTCCGCTTGGCCATGGTTATTGAAGCCTTAGGTTTGGGTCCCCGATACTACTGCGTCATGAGATCAAGGCATCTTGGGTTTTCTGAGCGGGTTTTCTTACTGGCGTGTTTTCTTCCTCATCAGAAGATAAGCCTTTACCCCATTTTTGGCTTGCCTCTCAGAGGTTCTTTTGTTAGATCACCTCATACCACTGAGATAGGTGCGGCAATAACCATCCGAATTATTCCCATAGATGAGTTACCTTATACGTGCGCAGCTTGTGAGTGCTACTTTTGTGACCATATGATGGACGGGCTTATGGAATTGTAAAGAGTTCTTCTATCTTTACTGTATATGTTTCAAGAATGAATAAAAGTTAAATCTTGTTCTTGTCTTGAATCTTACTCTCTTTGAGACTTTTCTTGGTGGTTAATCTTTATTCGTGCATCTTGCAAAATTATCCCAAGTTGCGAGATGAGGACATCTCGCGTTTTTTAAGTGGGGTAGAATGTAAGATTCCTCCCCCAACCCCCTTTTGATGTCTAGTATCTTTCCCCGTAATCAATCCCTCTTCAGAAATATAAAGACCTTGTTTCTAACTGTTTTAACCTAGAGAGAGAAAAAATTCTAGAGAGAGAATATTTAGATTTTTAATATTTTTGAATAGAAAATTATCTCATCTTATTGAAATAAGTTCCCCTGAAACAGAAATTCAGAAAGAATTTTCCAATGTGCAATTGGAATTAATTGGAAAAATGTATAAAGGACCTTAGCCTAAGGGTCTAGATTTTCAGAAATTTTTGGATTATGGTCCAATTAAGGTTCCTATGGGCCAATAGCATCAATCCATGTGTAGGGAGGAGATAAATCCAATTTGTAAAAGAAGATACCCAAAAATGAGTAAATGCTCACATAAGATGAAGAGTTGAAAATGTACAAGGTTTATTAGTAAAAAACTATGAGCAATATTAAAAATATGAGATATTTTGGGTATCCAAAAATGAGTAAATGCTCACATAAGATGAAGAGTTGAAAATGTACAAGGTTTATTAGTAAAAAACTATGAGCAATATTAAAAATATGAGATATTCTGGGTATAATGATTCCATTTTGACACATATGTAAGGAAGGGGAGTTCTTTAAAGGAGGTGCATATTTCACATAAGATGAAGAGTTGAAAATGTACAAGGTTTATTAGTAAAAAACTATGAGCAATATTAAAAATATGAGATATTTTGGGCATAATGATTCCATTTTTACACATATGTAAGGAAGGGGAGTTCTTTAAAGGAGGTGCATATTTCACATAAGATGAACAATTGAAAATGTACAAGGTTTATTAGTAAAAAACTATGAGCAATATTAAAAATATGAGATATTTTGGGCATAATGATTTCATTTTGACACATATGTAAGGAAGGGGAGTTCTTTAAAGGAGGTGCATATTTCACATGCTTAAATGAGTTTTAAACTCATAAAAATTGAGATATTTCATCTCTCCTCTCTCCTCATTCAAGTCTAGTTCCAAAAAGTTAGCTTAACTAACCTAAAAATGGTCAAAAAGTGACCAAACTGACTTGGAAAATTCTAGAATCAGTTTGTTTGGTTAAGAGCTCAATTTTTCCTATAAATAGAAGCCTCTCCTTGTTGAAAAAAATATAGTGTCTTATGCATTGTTACTCTACTCCACCTAAGCCAAGAACTGTGAATTCTTTAATAATTCACTAGTTTTTGACACTTCTCTCTTTCTTCAATCCCCATTGGTGGCTCCATCAACATACTAAACCAATTGATTGGTTGGGGACCTCTACCGTGAACAAAGAATCAAGCAAATTGTAAGGTAAGTATGGTGAATTTTGATCTTTTCTATAATTTCTCAATGTTTCTCTCTTCTCAACCCCTCTCAAGCTTGAGAAGCTTAATTGGTATGGTTTTTGAAATGCTATTGAAGTTAATTAATTAATGATAGTAACGAATTACATAAATTTTTATTTATGTTTAATTCTAATGGTTTTTTTTCTCTCTCACTTAAGAAATGGTCATACTCATGACCCATTCTCAATCCAAATGAAGCTTTTCATAAAGCTTTTTCTTAATCCAAGATTAATCTATGCTTGAGAATAAATTAAGAGTTTTTTTATCTATGCTTTTAGTTTATGATAATTTTGATTTAATCCATTAAGGGTTAATGATCCAATTAGGGATCATTCTAATCATTCCCTTAAAGATAACCTATCTTTTAAAAAAATTGAGATTTATTAGTTATAGTAGCGGAGCTATGGCAAAATTTTATAAAAATTTACACAAAATAATTTCATTTCAAAGCATGAAAAGAGGATTTCCTACCATATTCTAGGAATTATCATCATAGATTAATTGAAAGAATTTCATAGTAATCATGGGAAAATTGAATTTTTATATTATGCATAAAAGATAAATATATTATTATAAAAGTGTTACTTTTAACATAATTGAATTTTATGCATAGAGGTATGCATAAAAGATGAATATTTTATTATAAAAGAGTTACTTTTAGCATAATTGATTTTCATGCATAGCGGTATGCATAGGAGATGAATATTTTATTATAAAAGAGTTACTTTTAGCATAATTGAAATTCATGCATAGAGGTATGCATAAGAGATGAATATTTTATTATAAAAGAGTTACTTTTAGCATAATTGATTTTCATGCATAGAGGTATGCATAAGAGATGAATATTTTATTATAAAAGAGTTACTTTTAGCATAATTGAAATTCATGCATAGAGGTATGCATAAGAGATGAATATTTTATTATAAAAGAGTTACTTTTAGCATAAATGAAATTCATGCATAGAGGTATGCATAAGAGATGAATATTTTATTATAAAAGAGTTACTTTTAGCATAATTGAATTTCATGCATAGAGGTATGCATAAGAGATGAGTTAGGATGTGATAAGATGAGTTAAGAAGCGATAGGATGTGTATGGGATGAGGTAAGAAGTGTATGTGATGGGATAAGATATATATGGGTTGTGATAGGGTGAGAATATGGATGTAAACGTGGATGTGTATGTATGGATGTATGCATGTAGATGTGAGTGTGAATGTGGATGTATGGATGTAAATGAGGACGTCGATGTAGATGCATGGATGAGATGTGGATGTATGCATGTAGATGTGAATGTACGCATATAGATGTGGATGTATGGATGTGAATGTGCATGTAGATGTGGATGTATGGATGAGGATGCATGAATGTGCATGTAGATGTGGATGTGAAAATAGATGCATGGATGTAGATGTGGATGTATGGATGTGGATGTGGATATATGTATGGATGTGAATATATGATATGTGATGTGAAGGAATCTGAAGTGATGAGATGGAAAATGATGTGATGGGATGAGTACACATATAACTGGAATGTGGAATAAGCAATGTGGATTGATGAGGGATAATGTGGAAAAATGAGAGTTAATATAGAAACTGTATTTTGTGACTGTTTGTAAATGCTGTTTGTAAATGACTGTTTTATGTCAAGAATGACTGTTTTATGTCAAGAATGCTGGGAAAACATTTTGACCATCTTGTGATTAAGGTCGTGGAGACCTAACTGATAAAGTTGCAACTGCTGACAGAGAGTCAATGGAGGACGTCTCGCGTAGCAAGGTCGGCCGAGGTCTTGACCAGCCTCGGTGCGATTAAAATGGTGAGCTTCCGGTACGGTTGATGAGGGGCCAAGGAAGCGGCCTATGAGTGAAGCGCTAGGTCACCTGCGAAGGATCCTAGAGGGTGCTGACCATACGGTGCTCGGGCTCTGGGTCGCCCAGGATACCCACGCGTGCGTCGAGGAAGATATTGGAACAAGGAGTAAGAGTTGTTTTCTGAAACCGGGCATGGATCTGGTTGACTAACCTTGCTGGTCCTCAAACGGATGAGTCCATGGCTCTTTATATGGATCTGTTGGTTAATCTTGCTGATCTTCAACGAGAGTCCATCTTGATAAGTGATTATATTGCCGAGTATTATGGGCTAGGTACTATTGAAACGGCCCTTGAGTGGACAGGTGGTGAGCGTTCTAGTTGCCAATGATGACATAGATACTCTGATGAAGGAATGATGGGAAATTGAATCAACCGGATAATTTGGAAGATGGTGATCAGTGATACTATGGTTTTATTAAAGGATTGTTTTAAAACTAGTTGAATCTGTGAAAAGGCAATTTCATATTGGGTGTGTAAGTGGTGTGACTAGTTTTATTTTGCATGAACTTCCAGCTAGGGGGCCTTGGAACTCTTTTCCTTGGTACCCGGGACAAAACCTAACCAAATTCTTAATTGGATCCCATCACTACAGTGGTTGGGCGGTTGGCTAACCCATGGGACTGGGGATGGGGTTAGGCTGGACTGATGGATCCGTAAATCGAGACTCAACTTTTGTTATTACGATAGATAAAGTAAATCCTAGACAGTAATTGTTCTATGGATAGGAATCAACGGCTGTGCCTCTTGAATGGGGAAAAAAGCATTGATCCCAATGATCCAAGTGCAAGTTTCTTCCTTGATCTGATCATCTTGAAGATGCAATTGGATCAGCTTGATCAGAAATGATCTTGACTACGTTAGAGTAAAAAGTTTTCCTGGTGGAATCACCCGTGCTTTTGTAAAGGAAGTTTTTCCGGGTTCGATTTTGGAACAACCGACGGATTAGTCTCTTATCCGGATATCCATGGGTGAGGCCCTGAATGTGGGACCCCTGTCCCGTGCGAGAAGTGCTACTTCCGCTGCCAGTATCTTGAGTCCGTTGCTCAGTGGGAACAGGGATCTCACAGCTCTCCATGCTCGTCCGAGAGCTTGCAGCCCTTCTTGCCCACCAGAGAAGTCTCCAGCTATCACCAACAGAGAGCCCCCCCTCTCTTCACAAGGCGGTTACGCTGTCGCTTCAGCTACGCTCCAGTCCCTGTACACGTTGTATTGGCATCTCCCAGTCGCCCCAGCAACCAAAGTCACATCACCCACGCGGCTCCTAGGCGATTCTCACTAGCCCATCGCCAGCAGCCAGATAGCTGCTCTTAGCCACGCACCAACAAAGGCCACCTTTCCAGCTCTGCGCCCCAGGCTATCTCCCACAAGGCGGCAAACTCCACACTGTTTGCGTCTCTCTGCAGACTCACCAGAGCCAGGCCTTCACTTACCCGAGAGCCCCCACGCACAAGGCAGCCAACTTCCTTTTTACAACCCGACTCCACTTCTTCCTCGTGTCCCACGCTTCGCCAACCTTCTTGAACCTCACACTGGCAGCGAGATAAACCTCCATGTGGTCTCCTACAAGCTGGCCACGTGGATATCATTTTTATATATTTTTTTAAAGCTTCAATGATGGCCACCACCAACCTTTCTTTATCTTGTGCTTCAAGTTCACGTGCGGCACCCACACAAAAACATGACAAGAGCTGCCCACAGCTCATAATTAGCAGCATCATTATTACCAAAACACGACCATTGCCCATGCTCCAAAGGCGGCCTCTCATTCGAATCGATCAGTGCCTTGCACATTTGGCAACCGCCCGCACACCATATTGCTGCAATAAAAAAACTTCCAATCTCAAGCACCTGCTCCCAAGAAAAAACATGCGTATACTAGCTCACTGCAAAGCCATTCAGTCCGTACATCTGCCACGGCATTCAGGGCAAAGTTTATTTGCACACCATGCATCCCATATGTACACAAGCCCAAAACACTTCTCAGATTTTTACCTCACAGCAGGCTGACCAATTCAAAGATTGTTTACAAAAGTTTCCAAATGATGTGGTGGTCTTAGTGGTGGACTTTGCAGTCAAAGTGCAGAATGAGATCCAATCAATACATTGGTATTCAAACTAGGTGGCCATCTTGGTTCACATCTCTTACATGCACTCAACAATGGGCAATATCAAAAAGACCACCCATTTCTATATCTCTGATGACAAGGTCCATGACACCTCGTTTATGCAACAATGTTTTCTTTTACATAAGAGGTGGTTGAAAGAATAGAGTAGCAATCTAAAGTGGCATTGGTGTGGTATCACAATTTAAAGCAAGGCGTATGTCCTACTTTGTTGCGAGGTACTTCAAACTCACTAGTCTTGAGATGATGCATAACTATTTTGGATCAGGACATGGCAAGCGTGAGCATGATGGGTAGAGCAGTAATCAAAGAGAGCGCTGATGACAAGTGAGCAGTTGGAGCTCGATGGATGGACATTAGACAATGCAACAAGTGTGGTGGAATTTCTCAATGCAATGAGCAATAGTGGAAACCACATGTCATCCACAAAGGGAGTGAACCAGGTATTTTGGGAAATCAAGGTTGGTGATGTACATATGCCGATTTCGATGTTGTGAGGCACGACTCCAATGTGGTTCACTATGTGAGGAAGGATGTTGCATTCTTCATCTTGGCTATGAGCCAAATAGCAAAGGTGTTCATATGGAGTTGCTGCAAGCTAGCAAACTTGCAAAAAAGGATTGATTTATTTTGCTAGCTATAAAGGACAGGTTGGCCGGGTGGGTGGGCCAAGAAATATGTGGGATTTCTTCCTTCGAGTACAAGGGAAAACCCTTTTTTTTGGAGATCTTGAGGAGATTTTGGGCTCTATTTACCAGAGTTCAGCAACAAGAACCCATTGCTATTGGATGATAGCCACTACAAGTGCTATACAAACCAGGACCTTGGAGCAGGCATCCATTGGGATTTTGTATTTTACTCCATGACTTGGGGCTAGTGTGGTTTTTACCTGAGAGGGTTCTTATAACTTTGACATAGGTTCTTGTGGATTCTCAATCACACTATTGGTGGGACATAATTTTGGGTGCCATACCATTGAAGCATTCCTCTTTTGAGGTTTGTCTCTTGTTCTAGTCTTTAGCCTTTCGTTCTCTTTGGAACCCATATCTTGATATTTCCTTGACAGCAGCCTTGGGCTTCCAAACTTCTTATCAGTATCCACAACCTTTTTTGTGGTGCTAGTTGACAATAGTTTTCCTTCACTTTGGGTCTGTTACTTGTTTTGGTTGTCATGGTAGAGGTTTCTCTTTAGTATTTATGTCCCTCTTCGCCTTCCCACATTATTTTGGAATATTTAGATTTGTGTTTGTCCTTCATAGTACCCTTGTCTCCTTAAGATTTCCTTTCATACCCATTGTTTTCCCTTGGAATACTTAAAGTCTTCCATAGTTGAGTGGATTTTTCTTTTGGCTTCTTCTTTTGCTCTAGTGTTTTGGGGCTTTTCTTTTCTTTTAATGGGTAAGAAGCATGAATGCTGGACTGGTGAGACCACTTTTTTGGAATTTCTGGGTTACTTTTTTCTTTTTGGCTTCCCATAGTGGCATGGTGGATGATATCCGCATAGGTGGGTGGAGTTAGCTGAGCACAGCTCCAGAAGAGGATGTTTTTAATGCAAGATCATAGCCTGTTGATCAAGTCGTTCGAGTGATGCAGTACATAGAAGAACGCTTATGCTCTCGATCTCACATATTGTTCTATGGAGAGTGGATGCGCAAGGGAGTTGTTAGAGGGTGATAATGTGGTGGACTAGGTGCCATGTAAAGTAAACTCCCCTATATCAGCTTATACTTTTGTTGTACATGGATGTAGTGCTCTACAGCACTTAGTCACTGAATACTTTTATGTCATTGGATGTAATTCTCTACAACACTTTGTCACTGAACATATGTAAATTATTTACATGGATGTAGTACTTTTTGTGTAGTATATTGTTGGTTTTCCTTTGTAGTCTCGATGCAAGTCAAAAAATGGTTCTTCTTTATAGCATTCTTTGTTTATGGATGTTGCACGTAGTCCTCGCATTCATTTTCTTTACTAACTTCCAGACGTGGTTAAGATATCTTCAGTGGGTGGATCTTGTTGTTTGCTTCTTAAGATCCCTTTGAATTACGATACAATTGATTTTGTAGTAAGCTTTCTACGTTGATGATAGGTAAACTTACTACATTGACGACAAGTAAACATACTTTCCACGATACAAATGATTCCATTGCATTGATGACAAGTAAACTTAATAGGCACACGCAATTAATTATTTTCTCCCTTACACAACTAGAAGGTAGATTACATCTATGGCATGTCTTCAAAAGGCATACTATTGTATAAGTCCTCGTATACCTCACTAGTTAATGTGTATACATTTGGCTCACCCTTTACAAGATACAAGGAAAACTTAAGGCATCTAATCAAGTGTGAGTAAAGGATGGCAGGAGGTTTATTGTCAAGTAGGATGTATAGATCACTATGACCTTCCACTCTATCATATAAATGTCCTTCAACCATTCAAATCCAAGATCAATGCAAGAAGATCTAGCTTTCCTACATTTCCTGCAAGGTACTTAAGCTGAGGTGTAGGTAGCACCCTTTCGATCTGCACATGTTCTTGGATGGGTGGGTCAGATTTGCTACCAATCACTCAAATTTTAACTACAACAACAAAGGCACTTGGTTAAATGCCTTGAAAAAATATATACAGTCATAAATAGTACAACACGAGGTACTAATGAAGAACAAAAGGGTTTTCCAAATGGCATACACAATGTTTAGCAAAAAAAATTCATATTCATGAATAAAGTGTTACAACACAAGCTTCACAATATTGTACAAAAAGCTTGAAGCTTCTTGCATGCACGGGGCTTAGGAGGGTCAACAAATGTACTTTTTTTGGTTTTTTTTAGCAGTGATCCTTCAACCTATCGAGGTGCACCCTTACGCTTCTTCTTACATTGCATAGAAATGTCAAACAGGGTTTCTTCCACTTGACTATCGTCTTTGTCCTTCACTGCACTTGCAATTTTCACATGTCCAAGGGTATTTTTTGACATGACAACTGTTGCGTGACGAGTGGACAAGTGATCAATGCAAGGATGCAACTCAAAGATGCAAGCAGGAAAACAAGTGACATTCTTATTTAGGGCTCTTGTAAAGAGTTCGAAGTTGTCGATGAGTGTGGGAGTGGGCTTAAGTATAATCCCACATGGGAAGTTTTGGGAGTTTTAGAGTTTTTGTATAAAAAGTGGCTCATTTGAGAGCTTATGGACACTTTTGGGCTAAGTTCATGCAAGAGCTCCTTTGAGAGAGCTACTCTCCCTCTTCTCCATAGAGGTGAAGACTCTTCTCTCACCCCATCTACATCTTTGTATGAGATAAATCTCTTCATTGAATCAATAGCAATGTCATGAGTCTTTTCTCATCCTCTTCTCTAATCATTTTACTCTTATGCATGCTTTTAGTATTTCATTTTTGAGTATGTGGATTGATTTGAAGCTTTCATGGAAGCTTGATGCTTGAGAGTGTGCATGCTTGTAGGAAGATAGGAGTGGAGTGAGGTCTTTCTCTTTGCTTGTGTGCATAGTGATTGTGTTCCTCTTGCTTGTATTTGTGAATGAATGGGTGTGTAAGAATGAGGGCAAGTTGAGCTTGTGTGTATGCTTAGTCTAGTGTCATGTGATGGTAGCCATAAGCATTCTCTCCATCCAATGGATAAGCTTTTGTGCACCGGTACGGGTTGAATCCCTAGCTCCGAAAGGGATGTAAATCCCATTGGATTGAGCTACACGTGGATCATACTACTCTTGCTACAAGTGAGAGAGTTTTTCGTCTCTCCATTTTTCCTTTTTTTTAATTATTTTATTTTATTATTATTTTTTTTAAAAAATACAAAAAACATGAAAATTTAAAAAATTAAAAAAATTAAAAAATTAAAAAATAATTTTTTTAAAAAAAAGAGAGAAAAGAAAGGAAAGAAAAGAAAATAAAATTAAATTAAAAAAAAATTTTAGGAGTCCACATTTTTTTAGGAGTCCATATTTTTGCATAATTTGCATTTTTTGTAAAATTTCTGTAATTTTTTGCATAACTAGTGTAACTTGTATTTTTTTTTTAAATTTTTATAATTTTATGCATAATTAGTATTTTATAGCGTAATTAGTATATAAAAAATAAATAAATAAATAACAATTTTTTTAAAAAAAAAGAGAGGAATAAAAAGAGAAAATAAGATAGATAGTTACACACGTATTTATTTTAGTTGCATTTAGTGGTTAGGTAGGGTTTAAAAATATATATATATATATACATATATATATATATATTTAATTTAAAAAAAACAAAAAAAAAATAAAAAAGAAAAACGAAAAAACCAAAAAAAATTGACCTTATGCACTTGCGGTCGGGACGTCACATAGACATTGCCATAGGGCCTAGGGCACCTTCTAGAGTACCTACCCTACATAGGAAAGTGGGACCCAATCGGTAGGAAATTTGGCAGATATTGCTGAAACCTTTTCCGAATCCCAATCTGATACCCTTTCCAGAACAACTAGCTCATTGTCCATGGACAATCTAGGGCCGTCAAATAGTCATCCCTTAGCCCCAAATAGGACACCCACAAGATCTTTTAATCCATTTGAAGCCGACACCATGGGGTTACCACTCAATGTGAGACTTCAATATGTCTACACGAACGCTCAAGTAGCTGAGATCTTTAGGGATCCACAACAACGGTATCTTGTTAAGATCGCAGACTTTTTCTCAGAACTTGATAGAGCACCTCTAGTCAATGACCAGGGTAACATGTACATGGGTGGAGATGGTGTTCGCTATGAAGTTACCTATCATCCAGAGAATGTAGACAAATTAGGGGAGCTCTCTAAGAGCGAGTTCTTGGACTTATCAAAGCTCTCCAGAGTGAGTTCTTGGACTTATCAAAGCTCTCCAGAGCAAGGGAGTCTAGAGATGATTGGCTCATTGAGCCGGACATGCTTGGACCATCCAATGCCCAGTCCTCAAAGCCATCCATAGATGACTTACTTCTTGTAGATCTAAATTTGGAAAGGGATAGGAAAGGCAAGAGCAAAATAGATCAGGGGGCTGAGAACCAATGGGAGTTTGTACGACAAATTCCAGTGACAAAGGTCTTACAGGATGACCCACTTCAAGAGGTCTATAAGGACTCTTTAGAGGGATATTATGCCACAACTAGATTGCCAGAGCTAGATCTTCCTCTAGCACTTGTGGTGGTAGTCGAGAAGCTTGCAGGACACATGAACCGAATCGTTGATAAATGGGCCAATGAATACCGAACCTTAGATTGGAAGGAGATTCGGGAGCTCACGTGGAAAGGACAACCATTATTCATGGAAGTGTTCTCAACAAATACAGCTAAACCAGGAGAGACAGCCTTTCTTGGAGAAACTGTTGCTCCTCCCCTACGAGAGTTCACTAGAGAGGGACCCTCAACATCAAAGTGGACCACTGCAAGTAGCCCAACTCTAGCACCAAGATATTATCCTACACCAAAAGTGTTACCACAGATCACACCACAACAATGTTTCTCTCACTATGACAATCGGAGGGTAGGGGAGCCAACTCGGCCTCCCATAAATGCACCTCCTGAAATGCGGGTAACAAGATCTTTGGAGGGGGTTGGTGAGGTAGGTAATAGGGGACCCACACCAATTTGGGATGCATGTGGACCATCTTACTAAAGAGAGGAACAATTCCCACTAAGAGTGAGAGGCCGTAGGCCCTATGATGAGTATTCAAGACAAGTAAGGCCATCAACTCTTCAGAAACTGGTAAAGAAGTACGAAGGGTCAGGAGATCCATATGACCATGTAGCAGCATTTAGGCAAGCAGTTCGAGCTGAGCAAGTGACTAACAAGCATACTCAAATTGAAGGATTTGGGCTCACTCTTGAGGGAAAGGCCCTTGCTTGGTTTCAGGCACTAGAGGCTTCAGACAAATCTTCTTTACGAGTTCTGGAAGAGAGATTCATTGCTGCTTTTTCCTTGATGGGGATTCAACATGACACAGTAGCAAACATCTACTCTTTCAAGCAAGGCGAGACTGAGAGTGTTAGAGATTGTGTAAATAGGATGAAGCAGTACATTAATTGTACGAATGGTACAACCAAGTGACCTTCTAGATGTTTTGTACTATGGGGATGCATCCACAACAGCACTGCATGTAGAGGAAGTCTCAGTGGAGGATTTAACACTCGAATCTGCTAATGATGCTGATAAGGAAGATGGATGGGACTTTGATTTTGAAAATGATGTGATAATCCTTGAGGAAGAGTTAGGAAAGGCACGCCTGCTCTTGAGAGGAAGGGAGGTTCAAGTAGAGATCCCTCGAAGCCGACCTAAACGTAAATGCTGTAAGAGCCATAAGAGAATCCGTAAACAAGATGAGAGGGAACGACGTGAGAGACTACAAAAAGAAAAGGAGGAGTTTCAGAATGAACACTCTCGACCACCACCTCACTTCTCAGGAAAGAACGGATATCTATACTATGTCCAAGCACAAGATAGTATCAAAGACGAAGTAAAACGATCAGATGGATTCCAACTAGGAGAAAAGCTAAAAACTGTTAGCAAAAATTGTAAAAAAACGAAGAAACAAAAACCAAAACTCAAGTCTAAAACCGATTCAAAAGAGAATGTCGGAAGTGCAAAGATAACGGTTGAACAAAAAAATCTGATGCAAGATTGCAACAGAGAGCTCAAAACTGCATGGTCTTCAATGAGTGACGACTCAAGTGGACAAGAACAAGGTCTCAATGCTCCCCCCAACTTCACACAGTACACTCTTCAAGATCGGAAGATTGTTCTTCAACAGCCCATGCGACAAAAGCCAAGCATGCCAGGGGTTTCATATAATGGTCCAGAAGATGCAAAAAAAAAATTGATATCGCTAAGCCAGGAGAAGAGCCTCGCTATGTGTGGATTGCCACAGACTTGTCCTTAGATGAGGAGAAGTTATTAATTCAAACAATAAAGGAGTATCGGGATGTTTTTGCTTGGAGTTATAAAGACCTCAAAGGAGTTGATCCAAGCATATGTCAGTATACAACTCCATTGCGAGAGGATGCAAAGCCTTCCAAGCAACGTCCTTATACTTACAATGAAAATTTTGCACGAAAGATAAAAGAAGAAATAGACAAGCTCTTAGAGGCAGAATTTATCTATGAGATTGAACACACTGAATGGGTCTCCCCTATTGTAGTGGTGCCCAAGAAAAATGGAAAACTTCGAGTATGTGTAAACCTCAAGAAGGTAAATGCAACTACTATACGTGATCATTACCCACTTCCAATCACGGATCATGTTCTGGAACGAGTTACAGGGAAAAAGGAATATAGTTTCTTGGATGGATTCTCCGGTTACAATCAAGTGTCAATTGATCCAAAGGATCAACACAAGACAGCCTTTGCTACTGAAGATGGCATCTTTGCCTATCGTGTTATGCCATTTGGTCTAACAAATGCACCAGCAACCTTTCAGCGGTTAATGAGTCATGTATTCAAGGAGTAACTTAGGCGATTTCTTGAGATCTTCATGGATGATTTATGTGTTCACTCACAAGAGCGTGATGATCACATAGAACACCTCAGACTTGTGTTTCAAAAGTGTCAACTTTATCGTATATGCTTGAATCCTGACAAGTGCAAATTCATGGTAAGACAAGGAAAAATTTTGGGCCATATTGTTTCTCGCAATGGGATTTCAACAGATATGGATAAAATTGATGTCATTGTCTCATTACCTCGGCCTATCAACCCTAAAGGGGTACAAACATTCATGGGACATTGTGGCTATTATCGTCGATTCATCTACATGTACGCTGTCCTAGCCAGACCATTATATGCTCTTCTTGTAAAGTTTAATTGGACTGATGAGTGTGAGGAATCCTTTGAAAAGTTGAAGCAAGCATTAGTGACTGCACCCATCTTACGGGCACGATTGGAACCAAATCTTTCATGTCCATATTGATGCTTCAAACTTTGCAGTTGGATGTATTTTGGCTCAATCGGGAGAACATAATAAGGATTTCCCAATCTCATATGCTAGTCGACAGTTGAACAATGCTGAGAAAAATTATACCACAACAGAAAGAGAAGGTTTGTCAATGATATATGCAGTGAAAAAGTTTCGCCATTACCTTTTGGCAAACAAATTTATATTTTTTGTGGACCATCAGGCATTGCTATATTTGGTGAATAACCTTGTGCAACTGGAAGGATTGTGAGATGGTTTATCATCCTTCTTGAGTTTGATTTTGAAGTGGCAGTCCAAAAAGGAACAACTCATCTTAGGGCAGATCATTTGTCTCGAATCACCTCTGGCGAAGCTCCTGTGGGTGTGGATGATGATATGTTAGATTCAACACTTTTCCTTGTAGAGACAGCCCATAAATGGTCTGAATCCATTTTAGAAATTTTGACAAGTGGGCAGATACAACTAGCGAGTTCTAATGTGGACATATGGCGACCATTCAAGTTAATCTCAGGGAGATTATATCGTCAGGGTAATGATGGAGTGTTGCGGCTTATACCTAACCCTGATCTCCTTATGAGGAGATCTTGGAATGGGCACATGCGGGTATCGGTGGAATCCATGCATCAGCTACTACTTGTGTGCGACGTATATCTCAGGATGGGCAATGGTGGCCTACCATGCATGCGGATGCTGAAAAATTTGTTCGTAACTGTGCTTTATGTCAAATTCAACAGCCAATTCATAATGTCACATTATTCCAAATTTCAACCACACCAAGTTGGAGTAAGTATATTGTGGACTATCTTCAGCATGGTCATACTGATCAAAAATTTCCTAAATATCGAAAGCATGCTATTGAAGTTGAAGCGGTAAACTATATGCTGATAGAGGGGCAACTCTACAAGAGGAGCAAGGATAGCAACTTACGCATGTGTGTATGTGAAGCTGACTACTTGAAAATCTTGACTCATGCACATGCAGGTGTTGGGGGGTGGACACTTTTCGGGCAATACCACAGCTAAGTTGATTAGGTGGTCTGGGCTTTGGTGGCCAACCTTACAAATGGATGCCGAAGAATATGTAAAACGTTGTGACGATTGTCAAAGGACCAAACCTCCCATCACTAAGGACAATATGCCATTGCGGCCTATGCTAAGCACACGTGCTTTTGCAAAATGGGGTATTGATTTTGTCGGTCCCATTAAACCTCCAGCTCGTCACACGCATGCTGACTATATTATAGTTGCAATTGACTATTTGACCAAATGGGTCGAGGCAAAGGCTACAGTCAAAAATGATGCCAGAACCACAGCCAAGTTCTTGTATGAGTACGTGTTTACATGCTATGGCTTACCTATTGAAATCGTTAGTGATCAAGGTGTGCACTTTGTGAATGAGGTCATAGAGTTTTTGCTTCAAGAATTTATGGTAATTCACAAGCGTTCTGCACCCTATCATCCCCATACCAATGGACAAGCTGAGAGTACTAACAAGATTCTCTGCACAGCACTCACAAAGATTGTTGAGGGACATAGGACTGATTGGGAGCAAAAGTTACACTCAGTTCTTTGGGCATATAGGATAGCCTATAAAACATCTGTGGGCACAACCCCATTTGAGCTTGCTTTTGGGCTAGATGCAATTCTTCCCATTGAATTTCTTGTACCTACTCTACGAGTTGCTAAACAATTGGACTGGACTAGTCATGAGCTTTCACAACGCATTGATGAATTGGAAAAGCTTGATGAGACCCGCTTACTGGCGGTAATGGGGATGTATGCCGAGAAGAGGAGACAAAAGCAATGGTATGATAGAAATGTAACAACTGGCCGATTCAAAAAAGGGGACCTTGTGCTCTTGTACACACTTAAGAAGCATAAGAGAAAGCTCAAGAAACGTGGCCTAGGACCGTTTGTGATTAATGAGCTTACTCCAAGTGGTGCAGTGCGTCTAGAGACACTAGAAGGTGAGCAAATGCCTAACTTCATTAATGGAAGTCATCTCAAGAAATACAATGAACCATTAACTGAAGCCATGCTTCAACAAATGCATGCTGCACACACACGGAAAGAAGCACATGACCTACTTAAATGTTAGGCTCAAGAAGAGGCTAAAGCAAGAGTTGCAAAAGCCAAGGAGCATCGCAAAGCTTCTATGTTGGCCTTACAGTTGGCTACTAATGAACAATATGTCGATCCTGTCAATATTCAAGTATGTCTTCATCTTCATGAGACTACCTACTTTGTCTCTACCTTAATTGACTCTGGTGCAGATTATAATGTTCTCTCGTTTGACACATGGATAGCCTTGGGACAACCAACACTTGTGCACGTTCCTATTGACTTACGAAGCTTCTCAGGTGAAGATAACCCTATAGAGGGAAAATGTGTCATTATGATGTCCATTCAGGATCACCAGATGTCAGTTCCCTTTTATGTGGCAAGTAAGTCCAAGGCAGTGGTAGAGGCGGTTCTCGGTCGATCATGGTTAAGTGCTACCGATTGCTCATTAGATTGGAAGAACAGACAATACAAATTGCAAATTGATTCTGATTGCATCTTGGAATCTGCTACTCCATGAGCTTTATCATGTCAAAAGGGTGGTGATTCTACCTTACACAACCCACCTTCAAAATTTGCTCTTGAAGCTCCAACACAAATGATGTGGATAATCGATGAGTCCTCAAGTGAGGGCCATGGCTGGCATGTTCCAACTACTCTAGTCACTGCTCAAAGAAGGCCAGGCAAGAAGGAATTATCAATTTGGCTACCCAAAGATGCGTACAAACTGGTACCGTCTAGCCTAGTTTTGCTAAGCCTCCTAAAAAGCACATCTTTTCCAAGCCTAAACCTCATATTGTTACTTGTTGGGTCCCAAAGCATGTTCTTAAAGCACAAGGCTATTATGAAGGTGCAACAACACTTTGGCTTCCCAAATGCCATGGTTTACTAGAGGTAAAAGAGTGTATCAATAAGATTCTAAAAGCCACCCTTGGTTTTCCATACCAATGGATGCAAAGGAAATCAACACAACCTCTTCAAGATAGGATAGGTGGCTGTGATAGCAACTACAAATCTCCTTGTGTTGACCTTGACACCAGTTGTCCCAATGTCTCCTTGTTACACAACTCCACCATCAAATTGTGTACCTAAGACAAATCTAACTTTACATGAGTCTCCTTTGAGCATAGATTCTAGCACTTCAATGCCTAAATCATCTTGTCTTGCTCAAATTCCTCGACAATTGCTAAAAGTCCCACCTCTTAAGAAGGACATACCAAAGGTAAGAAGGACATACCCAAAACCAAAGGTAAGGCATTAACACTACAACTGAAGCTCTTTGGTAGATCAGTGTTTGAATAGTCTCACATTTACTAATGTGGTTCGTTATGCCTTTAGAGGATTGTGTTCTTTTTGAGATGATCTTATCTAAAATGTTTTTGATTGGGATTGTAATGATGGATATGAGTGTTTCTAAATTTCATTGTTCTACGACCAGATACCTCCTGATGGATACTTGGCGAGATACATGTCCACCATGCATTGACCCTGATAGTACTCAACCTGAACATCGCGGGGGTTATAGTGCTCCTCCTTTTCAAACTCATTCTAGGTACTTTTATGCTCCCTTAGGTGAAAATTGCTGTGGGCATCACTTTGTTACTTTATTCTATCAACAGCATCACCCATTTCCACATTGTCAAGAGTGTGCAACGACTCGTATTAGGAGAAGCTTCACACATTTGTTGGATATGCCACTCTTACTTTTGATGATATGGCACGGACTTAATGAAACAAATTGTGGGAATTATATCCCAACGCCATAACCTTCTTAATGTGAGAATACCAGAGAGAGGACCAAATCAACGTAGATTACCTGAGGAGGTTCTAGCACAACAATGGAGGGATACATGCATAAATGACTTGCAACCACCTATCTTGCAAGCCCTCCTTCCCCAAGCTTCAACATGTCAATTTTGGATCACTATGAGTACCTACATTGAGCAGTTCCAAAATCAAAATTGTCTGCTTAACCTTCTCATAGAACCAATGCCATATTTTAGCGAGGAAGCACTCCTTGCTCTACCACCTTCTCTAGAGGCCGGTTTTTGTACAGGGTTGTCCTTGCATCCTGAAGTGATTGATACCATCTTTCCAGCAGAAGTGGACACGGATCCACCCCACCATTACAAGGGTAAGCTCATCAATTTCACAATAAGATCAACAAGCCAGGGTACTTTTCTCCCACTGGGTTTTTCCCCTCGGCTATATTCGGTGATTGGCACTAATAACAAATTTTATTCCTTTTTTTTCTTTTCTTGTTTGTTAATAAACATTTTGCAGAGATCTCAGCTAAACAAGAGCATACAAACACGCCCCAATAGTCCACCTACCGTGCACACAAAATAGGAAGGAGGGAGACATGCAACGCCTACAAAGAGAAACAAGAGCATACAAACACGCCCCAATAGTCCACCTACCGTGCACACAAAATAGGAAGGGGGGAGACATGCAACACCCCAATAGTCCACCTACCGTGCACACAAAATAGGAAGGGGGGAGACATGCAACGCCTACAAAGAGCAAAGAGAAGCAATCTGCACAACATTAGCAATGCATCAATGCAAACACACAACATCAACGAGCTCTACAACAGGCGTATTCAAATCATAATCTTTTGTTCCTTATGTGCTTTTAACTTTTGGATACATTGTTTGCATGTTCACACACAGTTGGCTGGTTTAAGTTTTAAATTAGTTGTTAAAATGTGGTGAGTGATTTCTAGATTCTTAGAGGACTGAGTAGAAGGTATTTCTATTTGAAGACAGTGTAGGATATATACCAACGGAGTATGCCAAGTTCTTATGCTCTCGAAGTATATTAGTTATCCCTAGTGGTAGCTACCTCTTAGGTATGGGCTAGGTGCTGGGATTAATAAAAAAATTTACGAAAAATATACCCTAAAAAATATATACAAGTGAATCGAGACATGATGTGTCTACAGCCATGTGAGATGTTGGTAGGACCTAGGGTTGTCTTAGCACCTTGGGGTCGATGCCTTGGTTTCCATGGGGTGAACACTGACGTCTAAAAGATTAAAAAAAATACCTTCAAGGACTCTATCGCCTTGATAGATATTGGTAGGACTCTGGGGTACATTATGGGCCCTTGAGACCGATGCCCTCATCTTCATGGGGTACTCCTTATGTCAAAAAGAAAGAAAAGGGTTTGTCGCCCTTAAGATACTTAGCGGCCTTTAGATTCTCTTGGCGGAGGTCTCTTGGCCATTGCTTGGGTCTCTTTGTGGGACAGAACCTTCCTCTTTATCATCTTTTACACACACACACTAAAAAAAAAAAAAGGTCCAATCACCTTTGCTCATATTTAGGAGTAGGTTTGCCACTTAGGAATAACTTAAATACTTGTAGGACATTGAGACTTTGGTCATAACCTGTGGTGTGCAAGCACACTTTGACTAGTCTTTTCTCACCTCTTTTAGCACTCTTTAAAACTATAATCAGCCTTTCACTTGTATGCTCACGTGTGGGATTGTCATTGTTGGTTTTTTTTCAATAAAAGGCTTTACTTGTATCCATTGTTTTTTGTAGCTTTTGCTTCTACCGCGCTCGAGGACGTGCGCAAAATAGGAAGGGGGAGTGTTGCATGACGAGTGGACGAGTGGTGATCAATGCAAGGATGCAACTTAAAGATGCAAGCAGGAAAACAAGTGACATTCTTATTTAGGGCTCTTGTAAAGAGTTCCAAGTTGTAGATGAGTGTGGGAGTGGGCTTAAGAATAATCCCACATGGGAAGTTTTGGGAGTTTTAGAGTTTTTGTATAAAAAGTGGCTCATTTGAGAGCTTATGGACACTTTTGGGCTAAGTTCATGCAAGAGCTCCTTTGAGAGAGCTAGTCTCTCTCTTCTCCATAGAGGTGAAGACTCTTCTCTCACCCCATCTACATCTTTGTATGAGATAAATCTCTTCATTGAATCAATAGCAATGTCATGAGTCTTTTCTCATCCTCTTCTCTAATCATTTTACTCTTATGCATGCTTTTAGTATTTCATTTTTGAGTATGTGGATTGATTTGAAGCTTTCATGGAAGCTTGATGCTTGAGAGTATGCATGCTTGTAGGAAGATAGAAGTGGAGTGAGGTCTTTCTCTTTGCTTGTGTGCATAGTGATTGTGTTCCTCTTGCTTGTATTTGTGAATGAATGGGTGTGTAAGAATGAGGGCAAGTTGAGCTTGTGTGTATGCTTAGTCTAGTGTCATGTGATGGTAGCCATAAGCATTCTCTCCATCAAATGGATAAGCTTTTGTGCACCGGTACGGGTTGAATCCCTAGCTCCGAAAGGGATGCAAATCCCATTGGATTGAGCTACACGTGGATCATACTACTCTTGCTACAAGTGAGAGAGTTTTCCGTCTCTCCAACAACATAATCAATTTTGCAGCATGTTCTCATTCTACATCAATGCCGCTAAGGTGTTCAATATATACCTTCATGCTATTGTTCGTGACCAACTTTTGCAGTCTTGCCAACCTCTTCATCCACTTTGAGTATCTCAGATCCACTTATTTAGTAGTTCATAGATAAACTCAGATGTGGTTTTCGATTCGTCATAAGGATTTTCATTTGCATTCATGCCTATGGGCACAAGTTAAAGAACATGTGCACATAAGTCACATGACATACCAATTCATTATAACTTTGTAGAGGCAAAGACTAGATATAAAAAACTCACCCTTAGCGACCACATACAGGCACCCAGCAACCCAACACTTTGCAATTTCAAGAATTTCCTCCCTACACTTGCTGTGAAGAGCACATCAATTTTGTCATACATAGTACTGAAAAGTAAAAAGGATGGTATTTGCATCTACATGCCAGAATGAAAAGTCTTGCCATGTGGTCACTTGACAAGGGTTCCCTACATGTAGCATAATCACCAGCAACAAACTTGTAACCAGGTGCGCTTCTTGAACGGGTGAGGGTGCCAAGAGAGCCCTCCCCTCACATTGTATAAACTCAAATTCCGTTCCAACAAATGCACTGTGGTTTGAAAATTCATCAACTTCACATTCTACAAGATCATGTTTTTACTGTCATACCAAACACCAACCATAGTTACACAAATTAGGGAAGAGAGAAATTGTAAGTGGGATATCATTTATGACATAACACAACTTATGACTTGAAGAATATTAAAAAACACTTGAAGAGTGCTGCTTGAAAAGTGCATGTACAGTACGAAAATGCACGTGGAGCACTTGGGCTACTTGAAAAGTACTCAAACATTCTTGAGTAGTGCTTAGAAAGTGCTCAAAAAGTACTAGAGAGCACTTTTGAAAGTGCTTGTCCAGTACTACAAAGCACTTGGAGTGCCAAAAAGCACTTTTGAAAGTGCTTGCCATACCAAAAAACACTTAAAGGACTTTAAAGCACCACAAAGTACTTGAGCGTAATAGAAAAAGCACTTTATAGGACTTTACTACTTCAAAGTACTTTAAAGGACTTTACCACTTTAAAGTAGTGAAGTACTTCACTACTTTAAAGAACTTCACTAATTTAAAGTGCTTGCAATATAAACATTAGGCCTCGAAAAGCACCAAGTACTCTTAAAAGTGCTTTTTGTGAAGTGCTAAAAAGTACTTCACACACTTGAGAACACCTTGAGTGCTTTCCTATAATGATTGCATGTCCTTCTTTAGCTGCACCACATCTTCATTCACACCAACTCTAGAAAGCAATTTGCGAACCACACTTATTTCCACCTCCATCTTCAGCACCTCTGCTTCATCAAGGTTTGCCATTTCCTTCATTTCTTCCAATTGTGCGCACAATTGCTCGAGCTCACTACGTAGTCCGCTAAATGCAGAAAACAATCCTTTAGTGTGCAGCCACATGTCCCTCTTCTTTTGTAGTTCACCTTTGACCTAAGCAAGCTTTTCTTTCTCTACATCTGCCCTGGCATTGACTTTTTTTGCCAACCCTTCTACCAACTCAATGTAGAGGGGGTTGTCACTCCAATTGCAGAGCCTTGTCACTGTGGTCGACATTGTTGTACATATGTTGCACCATCCACCAACAGTGATGGTTCTCCGCATGGCCCGTAGTCCATAGTCCGGCTCAAAATTTGTTTAGCTTTTGTTGAAGCCCTCCTTTCTATTTTGCCCACGCAATGCAGTGCTTGGCTAGAAACTAGAGCTGCTACACATTTCTCATAGGCAAACCCCCATGCAAACTTTGCTGTCAGCTCACCATTAGAAGGGTCTTCTTGGTAAAACTTTTAGTAGAGGAGTTGGCACTCATCAAGTAGCTCTAATTTGACCATGTTAACGTATATCTTCATCTTCTTTTGGTAGTGTCCTAAAAACTGACAACCACTTCTCTTCATGGAGGTCGTCTCATCGATCAAATCCTTGGGCAGCTCGCCCTCAACACTAAGCCCATACTCTGCATGGAGCTCCTCCAACGAATGATAAAACTTTGTTAACTTTGGGTATGCACGATCACGAACATGAGCTGGCAAGACAAATACAATCTGCCACTTTAGTGAACATCTTAATCCATATAGCAAGAGGGTGCAGAGAACCAAAAGCTTAAAGGGTTCTCACCTTTGCTGGAATATTTTGCGGTGGGAGGCGGTGGTTCTGTTTCTAGAGATGCACTTGGTTCTCCTATCATGGACTTTTGAGGGGGAGTGTTCCCAGCTAAAGCTTGGTTCCCAGCTAAAGCTTGGTCTTCTCCAGTCTTGGCCACAAACTTATGATGAGGAGTCATGTCTTCTTGTTGTGGGCTGTGTGTGGTGGGGAAGGCGGTGGTTTTGTTTTCACATATGCTCTTGGTTCTCCTCCCACAGACTTCCAAGGGAGAGACTTCCCAACTGTAGTGTCATCTTCTCCAGTCTTGGCCACAGACTTTTGAGGATTTATCTTCATCCTGCTGCTGTGGGTTGTGTGTTGAGGGGAGGAAGGTGGTGAGAACCAACCAGAAGGATGCCTGCGCTTCGCTTAGAATAGGGAATGTGGCACGAAGGAATGTGAGGAGAGGAAGGAATGTTAGGGAGATCTCGATTCATTTTCCTCTCTGGCTGTTCTAAACCACTGAATGGGGTGAGCCACTAATCGTTTGTGCCAGTCTACACGCATGAAGACCCCCACTCCCAATCATAACTATCCCGACTCCTTGTCACAGCATCATGCATACTTAAATGTGTCCTCATTATTAACATTTAAAAAACCAAATGCAGTTGAAATTCCCTCCAAAGTTACACAAGTGGTACCACCAAAAAGGGAAAATAATGGTACCTCCAAAACGTGCTTTGACCCTAATTATTAGAGGTTTCTTGTCATCACACTCCCACCTTTTCTCCTAAGGGGGATTTTTTGGTAAATCATAGCTTCATATATGTGTCCACTTTATGTATGTATATGCTTGTTTGTTTGTTCATGTATGTGTAAGTTGTGTTTATGTGCATGAATAGCCTCTAACGCTAAATATTATGTGTGTATGTAGTAAGCAATGATGTCATGGGATATGTCATGTGTCATTAGCTTAGTGTGTTTAAATGGGTCAAAAGATAAGGCTTTATGCCCATAAAAGTATTGTACTTGGTGAAGGTTAAATGCATCAATATAATCCTCATTGAGCCCTCTAATTGTAAGATTCCTCCCCAACCTTCGAGGTATACAGGAGTGAGAATCTCCCTTTCTGATCTTATAATTATTCCCTCTCTAAAATAAAAGAAAGTTTCTGTTTAAAAAAAAGGAAGACCTTTCCCTAGAATACTTCTCAGGAGTCCCACCTGTTTTAAGGATTTAGAACAATGAGTTCAGAAGCGAGAATCGGTGTTTTGGATACCAAGGTTTTGGTTTTCATTCAAGTACAGCCCAAAAGAAGTTCTTTATCTCTTGGGGAGTATAAGAAGTTATCCCCCAGATATTGTGACCCTTATATCTGAATTCAATGAAAGTAGGTGACTTAGCCTACAAGCTTCTTTTATCTCCTCATCTCAAAATTCTTAATGCCTTCTATAGAAAAATGTGTCAAACTCAAATCATGGAAAGACGGTAAAACTTCAGTGGCAAGTTACCGTTGGCTTCTAGGTTACGCTAGCTCCTTCCTTTATATAAGTCGTAACTTTTACTTGTCGCTCACAGTAATCTTACTCCCATCAATCTCCTTTCTTTCTTAATCTCCTTCATGGCTTGGCAACAACAGGAATTAGTTTTACCCCTGATGATTTCTCACCTTTAAGACGCAAGAGAGTCTGTGAAGAAAGACTTTATAGAACAGTATGAGCGCTCACTTTTTCCTCACCTAGGAACTTCTGTAGCTCAGACCAAATGGCGGACCTATCAAAACATAACTAGGGTAACACCCTGGGGTCAGCAGCACTTTCGTAACAATGTCCGCTTGGCCATGGTTATTAAAGCTTTGGGTTTGGGTCCCCGATACTACTGCGTCATGAGATCAAGGCATCTTGGGTTTTCTGAGCGAGTCTTCTTACTGGCGTGTTTTCTTCCTCATGAGAAGATATGCCTTTATCCCGTTTTTAGCTTGCCTCTCACAAGTCCTTTTGTTAGATCACCTCATACCACTGAGATAGGTGCGGTAATAACCAGAAGAATCATTCCCATAGATGAGTTACCCTATACTTATGCAGCTTGTGAGTGCTGCTTTTGTGACCATATGATGGACGGGCTTATGGAAGTGTAAAGAGTTCTTCTATCTTTACTGTATAAGTTCCGAGAATGAATAAAGTTTAAATCTTGTTCTTATCTTGCTTTCTTTAAGACTTTTCTTGGTGGTTAATCTTGATTAAAATTTTTCTCTAAGTCTCATATTCGTGCATCTTGCGAAATTATCCCAGTTTGCAAGATGAGAACATCTCGCATTTTTTAAGTGGGGTAGAATGTAAGATTCCTCCCCCACCCCCTTTTTTGATGTCTAGTATCTTCCCCTGTAATCAATCCCTCTTCAGAAATATAAAGACCTTGTTTCTAACTGTTTTAGCCTAGAGAGAGAAAATTATTCTAGAGAGAGAATATTCATATCATGAATATTTTTGGATAGAAAAATAACTCATCTTATTAAAATAAGTTCCCCTGAAACAGAAATTCAAAAAGAATTTTCCAATGTGCAATTGGAATTAATTGGAAATAGGTATAAAGAACCTTAGTCTAAGGGTCTAGATTTTCAGAAATTTTTAGATTATGGTCCAATTAAGGTTCCTATGGGCCAATAGCATCAATCCATGTGTAGGGAGGAGATAAATCCAAATTGTAAAAAGAAGATACCCAAAAATGAGTAAATGCTCACATAAGATGAAGAGTTGAAAATGTACAAGGTTTATTAGTAAAAAACTATGAGCAATAAAATCTTGACACATATGTAAGGAAGGAGAATTCTTTAAAGAAGGTGCATATTTCACATAAGATGAAGAGTTGAAAATGTACAAGGTTTATTAGTAAAAAACTATGAGCAATAAAATTTTGACACATATGTAAGGAAGGGGAGTTCTTTAAAGAAGGAGCATATTTCACATAAGATGAAGAGTTGAAGATGTACAAGGTTTATTAGTAAAAAAACTATGAGCAATAAAATTTTGACACATATGTAAGGAAAGGGAGTTCTTTAAAGGAGGTGCATATTTCACATGCTTGAATGAGTTTTAAACTCAAAAATAATCTGATATTTTTATCTCTCATCTCTCATCTCTCTTGAACCAAACCAAATCAAAATGGAACCAAATCGAATCAAAAAGTAACCAAACTAGATCCAAATCTAGTCCAAATTCAACCAAACTGACTTGGAAAATTCTAGAATCAGTTTGTTTGGTTAGGAGCTCAATTTTTCCTATAAATAGAAGCCTTCCCTTGTTGAAAAAAATATAGTGTCTTATGCATTGTTACTCTACTCTACCTAAGCCAAGAACTGTGAATTCTTTAATAATTCACTAGTTTTGATACTTCTCTCTTTCTTCAATTCCCATTGGTGGCTCCATCAACATACTAAACCAATTGATTGGTTGGGGGCCTCTACCGTGATCAAAGAATCAAGCAAATTATAAGATAAGTATAGTGAATTTTTATCTTTTCTATAATTTCTCAATGATTCTCTCTTCTCAACCCCTCTCAAGCTTGAGAAGCTTAATTGATATGGTTTTTGAAATGCTATTGAAGTTAATTAATTAATGATAGTAAAGAATTACATAAGATTCTATTTATATTTAATTCTAATGGTTTTTCTCTCTCTCACTTAAGAAATGGTCATACTCATGACCCTTTTCAATCCAAATGAAGCTTTTCATAAGGCTTTTCCTTAATCCAAGATTAAGCTATGCTTGAGGCCAAATTAATGGCTTTTTCTATACTTTTAGTTTATGTTTATCGATGATTCAATCCATTATGGATTGATGATCCAATTAGAGACCATTCTAATTATTTCCTTAATGGTAAGCCTTATCCCTTAGAAAAAATTTGAGATTTATCAGTCATAGTAGCGGAGCTATGGCAAAATTTTTATAGAAATTACGCATAAAATAATTTCATTCAAAGCATAAAAAGAGGACTTCCTACCATATTCTAGGAACTATCATCCTAGATTAATTAAAAGAATATTATTATGCATGGAGATATGGATGTTTGCATGTAGATGTAGAGGTATGGATGTGAGTGTGAATGTGGAGGTGGATGTATGCATGGAGATGTGGATGTATGCATGTAGAAATAGATGTGTAGATGAGGATGTTAATGGAGATGTGGATGGATGCATGTAGATGTAGATGGGAATGGAGATATGGATGTATGCATGTAGATGTAGATGTATAGATGTAGATGTGAATGGAGATGTGGATGTATACATGTAGATGTAGATGTATAGATGTAGATGTGGATGTGGAGGTGGATGGATGCATGTAGATGTAGATGTATAGATGTAGATGGGAATGGAGATATGGATGTATGCATGTAGATGTAGATGTATAGATGTGGATGTGGATGTGGAGGTGGATGGATGCATGTAGATGTAGATGTATAGATGTAGATGTGAATGGAGATGTGGATGTATGCATGTAGATGTAGGTGTATAGATGTAGATGTGGATGTAGAGGTGGATGTATACATGTAGATGTAGATGTATAGATGTAGATGTGGATGTGGAGGTGGATGGATGCATGTAGATGTAGATGTATAGATGTAGATGGGAATGGAGATATGGATGTATGCATGTAGATGTAGATGTATAGATGTAGATGTGAATGGAGATGTGGATGTATACATGTAGATGTAGATGTATAGATGTAGATGTGGATGTGGAGGTGCATGGATGCATGTAGATGTAGATGTATAGATGTAGATGGGAATGGAGATATGGATGTATGCATGTAGATGTAGATGTATAGATGTAGATGTGGATGTGGAGGTGGATGGATGCATGTAGATGTAGATGTATAGATGTAGATGGGAATGGAGATGTGGATGTATACATGTAGATGTAGATGTATAGATGTAGATGTGGATGTGGAGGTGGATGGATGCATGTAGATGTAGATGTATAGATGTAGATGGGAATGGAGATGTGGATGTATGCATGTAGATGTAGATGTGTAGATGTGGATGTAGATGTGGAGGTGGATGTATGCATGTAGATGTAGATGTATAGATGTGGATGTGAGTGTGGAGGTGGATGTATGCATGTAGATGTAGATGTGTGGAGGTGAATGTGAATGTGGATGTGGATGTATGCATAGAGTTGTGGATGTATGCATGTAGATATAGATGTATGTATGCAGATGTAGATGTATAGATGGGGATGTGAATAGAGATGTGGATGTATGCATGTAGATGTATAGATGTGGAGGTGAATAGAGATGTGGATGTATGCATATAGAAGTAGATGTATAGATGAGGATGTAAATGGAGATGTGGATGGATGCATGTAGATGTAGATGTATAGATATAGATGTGAATGGAGATGTAGATGTATGCATGTAGATGTAGATGTGGGGAGATGTAGATGTATAGATATAGATGTGAATGGAGATGTGGATGTATGCATGTAGATGTAGATGTATGCATGGAGATGTAGATGTATGCACGTAGATGTGAATGTACGCATATAGATGTGGATGTATGGATGTGAATGTGCATGTAGATGTGGATGTATGGATGTGGATGCATGAATGTGCATGTAGATGTGGATGTGAAAATAGATGTATGGATGTAGATGTGGATGTATGGATGTGAATATATGATATGTGATGTGAAGGAATCTGAAGTGATGAGATGGAAAATGATGGGATGGGATGAGTATACATATAAATGGAATATGGAATAAGTAATGTAGATACTGTTTGTAAATGCTGTTTGTAAATGATTGTTTTATGTCAAGAATGTTGGGGGGAGCATTTTTGCCATCTTGTGATTAAGGTCGTGATGATAGAGTTGCAACTGCTGACGGAGAGTCAATGAAGGACGTCTCGCGTAGCAAGGTCGGCCGAGGTCTTGACCAGCCTCGGTGCGATTAAAATGGTGAGCTTCCGGTACGGTGGATGAGGGGCCAAGGAAGCGGCCTATGAGTGAAGCGCTAGGTCACCTGCTGCGAAGGATCCTAGAGGGTGCTGACCATACGGTGCTCGGGCTCTGGGTCACCTAGGATACCCACGCGTGCGTCGAGGAAGATATTGGAACAAGAGTAGGAGTTGTTTTCTGAAATCGGGCATGGATCTGGTTGATTGACCTTGCTGGTCAGCAAGAGTGGGAGTTGTTTTCTGAAATCGGGCATGGATCTGGTTGATTGACCTTGCTGGTCTTCAATGGATGAGTCCATGGCTCTTTATATGGATCTGTTGGTTGATCTTGCTGATCTTCAATGAGAGTCCATCTTGATAAGTGATTATATTGCCGAGTATTATGGGCTAGGAACTATCGAAACGGCTCTTGAGCGTTCTAGTTGCCAATGATGCCATAGATACTCTAATGAAGGAATGATGGGAAGTTAAGAATCAATTGGATAAATTGGAAGATGGTGATCAATGATACTATGGTTTTATTAAAGGATTGTTTTAAACTAGTTGAATCTGTGAAAAGGCAATTTCATATTGGGTGTGTGAGTGGTGTGACTAGTTTTATTTTTGCATGAACATCCGGCTAGGGGGCCTTGGAACTCTTTTCCTTGGTACCCGGGACAAAACCTAACCAAAGTCTTAATTGGATCCCATCACTACAGTGGTTGGGCGGTTGGCTAACCCATGGGATCAGATGGGGTTAGGCTGGACTGATGGATCCGTAAATCGAGACTCAAACTTTTGTTTTTTACGATAGATAAAATGAATCCCGGACAGTAACTATTCTATGGATAGGAATCAACGGCTGTGCCTCTTGAATGGGGAAAAAAGCATTGATCCCAATGATCCAAGTGCAAGTTCTTCCTTGACCTGACCAAGAATCTTATAGATGTAATTGGATCAGCTCGATCAGAAATGATCTTGACTACGTTAGAGTAAAAAGTTATCTTGGTGAAATCGCCCGTGCTTTCCGGTAAAAGAAGTTTTTCCGGGTTCGGTTTTGGAACAACCGACGGATTAGTCTCTTATCCCGATATCCGTGGGTGAGGCCCCGAATGTGGGACCCCTGTCCCGCGCGAGAAGTGCTACTTCCGCTGCTAGTATCCCGAATCTGTTACTCGGTGGGAACAGGGATCTTACAGTTGGTATCAGAGCATTTGGTTAGTAAAGATCAACTGAGAAGACAAATATGTCAAAAATTTATCAAGAAACACAAAAAGGTTATAATTGTGATTCAAACTGAAATTCGTAATTTTGGTAATTGGGTCTTCAGATGGAAGTACCGCAATTATATAGAATCCCTGACTTGCTTGAGGCCTAGACATGATAGTATTTACCTTATAATTCCAAGAGCCGTGACTACCCGTATATACCGAGAGTATACTGCAGCTCTTTACTGACAGTATATACGAGTAAATCTAAGACTTGAAATTATAAGCATTAATGCTATCCATATGATGATTTCGAATGTGATTGATATGATTTTTAATTATGTTTGAGAATTGATGAATTGATTTGGATTCTGATTGAAAATGCTGATTGAAAAATGTTGATTTTTAAAAATTAGTTGAAATATAATGAAACCACAATGAGGGGGAATGGGACGAGTCCCTGTGATGATATTCATAACTAGAATGATGATAACGAATTCAGCAAATCACTATGAGATTAGTGGGTTGTGCTGTCAGATTGCTACTGTTAATACTTGACCGGTAGATCAAGTTAAGGGATGTCAAATTGAGAACTTGCTTGACTGAAATTTCTGTGGAGGAATATTCCGAAGGAAACTTTTCGGTCTAATGGACCATTATCATGTTAAAGATATGAATGACATGATCTGAATGAATTGTTATTTAATGATGAGTTCTATATAACGGATATTTATCCCAGTGTTCTGTTGGGTTGACCAGAATATAAGGAACCCCAGAATAAAATTGTATCTTAAGAAAAAGAGCTGTCCTCTACCTTGCGAGATGAGGACATCTCGTACTTTTTAAGTGGGGTAGAATGTAGTAAGCAATGATGTCATGGGATATGTCATGTGTCATTAGCTTAGTGTGTTTAAATGGGTCAAAAGATAAGGCTTTATGCCCATAAAAGTATTGTACTTGGTGAAGGTTAAATGCATCAATATAATCCTCATTGAGCCCTCTAATTGTAAGATTCCTCCCCAACCTTCGAGGTATACACGAGTAAGAATCTCCCTTTCTGATCTTATAATTATTCCCTCTCTAAAATAAAAGAAAGTTTCTGTTTAAAAAAAAGGAAGACCCTTTCCCTAGAATACTTCTCAGGAGTCCCACCTGTTTTAAGGATTTAGAACAATGAGTTCAGAAGCAAGAATCGGTGTTTTGGATACCAAGGTTTTGGTTTTCATTCAAGTACAGCCCAAAAGAAGTTCTTTATCTCTTGGGGAGTATAAGAAGTTATCCCCCAGATATTGTGACCCTTATATCTGAATTCAATGAAAGTAGGTGACTTAGCCTACAAGCTTCTTTTATCTCCTCATCTCAAAATTCTTAATGCCTTCTATAGAAAAATGTGTCAAACTCAAATCATGGAAAGACGGTAAAACTTCAGTGGCAAGTTACCGTTGGCTTCTAGGTTACGTTAGCTCTTTCCTTTATATAAGTCGTAACTTTTACTTGTCGCTCACAGTAATCTTACTCCCACCAATCTCCTTTCTTTCTTAATCTCCTTCATAGCTTGGCAACAACAGGAATTAGTTTTACCCCTGATGATTTCTCACCTTTAAGACGCAAGAGAGTCTGTGAAGAAAGACTTTATAGAACAGTATGAGCGCTCACTTTTTCCTCACCTAGGAACTTCTGTAGCTCAGACCAAATGGCGGACCTATCAAAACATAACTAGGGTAACACCCTGGGGTCAGCAGCACTTTCGTAACAATGTCCGCTTGGCCATGGTTATTAAAGCTTTGGGTTTGGGTCCCCGATACTACTGCGTCATGAGATCAAGGCATCTTGGGTTTTCTGAGCGAGTCTTCTTACTGGCGTGTTTTCTTCCTCATGAGAAGATATGCCTTTATCCCGTTTTTAGCTTGCCTCTCACAGGTCCTTTTGTTAGATCACCTCATACCACTGAGATAGGTGCGGTAATAACCAGCAGAATCATTCCCATAGATGAGTTACCCTATACTTGTGCAGCTTGTGAGTGCTGCTTTTGTGACCATATGATGGACGGGCTTATGGCAGTGTAAAGAGTTCTTCTATCTTTACTGTATAAGTTCCGAGAATGAATAAAGTTTAAATCTTGTTCTTATCTTGCTTTCTTTAAGACTTTTCTTGGTGGTTAATCTTGATTAAAATTTTTCTCTAAGTCTCATATTCGTGCATCTTGCGAAATTATCCCAGTTTGCGAGATGAGGACATCTCGCATTTTTTAAGTGGGGTAGAATGTAAGATTCCTCCTCCACCCCCTTTTTTGATGTCTAGTATCTTCCCCTGTAATCAATCCCTCTTCAGAAATATAAAGACCTTGTTTCTAACTGTTTTAGCCTAGAGAGAGAAAATTATTCTAGAGAGAGAATATTCAGATCATGAATATTTTTGGATAGAAAAATAACTCATCTTATTAAAATAAGTTCCCCTGAAACAGAAATTCAAAAAGAATTTTCCAATGTGCAATTGGAATTAATTGGAAATAGGTATAAAGAACCTTAGTCTAAGGGTCTAGATTTTCAGAAATTTTTGGATTATGGTCCAATTAAGGTTCCTATGGGCCAATAGCATCAATCCATGTGTAGGGAGGAGATAAATCCAAATTGTAAAAAGAAGATACCCAAAAATGAGTAAATGCTCACATAAGATGAAGAGTTGAAAATGTACAAGGTTTATTAGTAAAAAACTATGAGCAAAAAAATCTTGACACATATGTAAGGAAGGAGAATTCTTTAAAGAAGGTGCATATTTCACATAAGATGAAGAGTTGAAAATGTACAAGGTTTATTAGTAAAAAACTATGAGCAATAAAATTTTGACACATATGTAAGGAAGGGGAGTTCTTTAAAGAAGGAGCATATTTCACATAAGATGAAGAGTTGAAGATGTACAAGGTTTATTAGTAAAAAAACTATGAGCAATAAAATTTTGACACATATGTAAGGAAAGGGAGTTCTTTAAAGGAGGTGCATATTTCACATGCTTGAATGAGTTTTAAACTCAAAAATAATCTGATATTTTTATCTCTCATCTCTCTTGAACCAAACCAAATCAAAATGGAACCAAATCGAATCAAAAAGTAACCAAACTAGATCCAAATCTAGTCCAAATTCAACCAAACTGACTTGGAAAATTCTAGAATCAGTTTGTTTGGTTAGGAGCTCAATTTTTCCTATAAATAGAAGCCTTCCCTTGTTGAAAAAAATATAGTGTCTTATGCATTGTTACTCTACTCTACTTAAGCCAAGAACTGTGAATTCTTTAATAATTCACTAGTTTTGATACTTCTCTCTTTCTTCAATCCCCATTGGTGGCTCCATCAACATACTAAACCAATTGATTGGTTGGGGGCCTCTACCGTGATCAAAGAATCAAGCAAATTATAAGATAAGTATAGTGAATTTTTATCTTTTCTATAATTTCTCAATGATTCTCTCTTCTCAACCCCTCTCAAGCTTGAGAAGCTTAATTGATATGGTTTTTGAAATGCTATTGAAGTTAATTAATTAATGATAGTAAAGAATTACATAAGATTCTATTTATATTTAATTCTAATGGTTTTTCTCTCTCTCACTTAAGAAATGGTCATACTCATGACCCTTTTCAATCCAAATGAAGCTTTTCATAAGGCTTTTCCTTAATCCAAGATTAAGCTATGCTTGAGGCCAAATTAATGGCTTTTTCTATACTTTTAGTTTATGTTTATCGATGATTCAATCCATTATGGATTGATGATCCAATTAGAGACCATTCTAATTATTTCCTTAATGGTAAGCCTTATCCCTTAGAAAAAATTTGAGATTTATCAGTCATAGTAGCGGAGCTATGGCAAAATTTTTATAGAAATTACGCATAAAATAATTTCATTCAAAGCATAAAAAGAGGACTTCCTACCATATTCTAGGAACTATCATCCTAGATTAATTAAAAGAATATTATTATGCATAGAGATATGGATGTTTGCATGTAGATGTAGAGATATGGATGTGAGTGTGAATGTGGAAGTGGATGTATGCATGGAGATGTGGATGTATGCATGTAGAAATAGATGTGTAGATGAGGATGTTAATGGAGATGTGGATGGATGCATGTAGATGTAGATGGGAATGGAGATATGGATGTATGCATGTAGATGTAGATGTATAGATGTAGATGTGAATGGAGATGTGGATGTATACATGTAGATGTAGATGTATAGATGTAGATGTGGATGTGGAGGTGGATGGATGCATGTAGATGTAGATGTATAGATGTAGATTGGAATGGAGATATGGATGTATGCATGTAGATGTAGATGTATAGATGTAGATGTGGATGTGGAGGTGGATGGATGCATGTAGATGTAGATGTATAGATGTAGATGTGAATGGAGATGTGGATGTATGCATGTAGATGTAGGTGTATAGATGTAGATGTGGATGTAGAGGTGGATGTATACATGTAGATGTAGATGTATAGATGTAGATGTGGATGTGGAGGTGGATGGATGCATGTAGATGTAGATGTATAGATGTAGATGGGAATGGAGATATGGATGTATGCATGTAGATGTAGATGTATAGATGTAGATGTGAATGGAGATGTGGATGTATACATGTAGATGTAGATGTATAGATGTAGATGTGGATGTGGAGGTGCATGGATGCATGTAGATGTAGATGTATAGATGTAGATGGGAATGGAGATATGTATGTATGCATGTAGATGTAGATGTATAGATGTAGATGTGGATGTGGAGGTGGATGGATGCATGTAGATGTAGATGTATAGATGTAGATGGGAATGGAGATGTGGATGTATACATGTAGATGTAGATGTATAGATGTAGATGTGGATGTGGAGGTGGATGGATGCATGTAGATGTAGATGTATAGATGTAGATGGGAATGGAGATGTGGATGTATGCATGTAGATGTAGATGTGTAGATGTGGATGTAGATGTGGAGGTGGATGTATGCATGTAGATGTAGATGTATAGATGTGGATGTGACTGTGGAGGTGGATGTATGCATGTAGATGTAGATGTATGGAGGTGAATGTGAATGTGGATGTGGATGTATGCATAGAGTTGTGGATGTATGCATGTAGATATAGATGTATGTATGTAGATGTAGATGTATAGATGGGGATGTGAATAGAGATGTGGATGTATGCATGTAGATGTATAGATGTGGAGGTGAATAGAGATGTGGATGTATGCATGTAGAAGTAGATGTATAGATGAGGATGTAAATGGAGATGTGGATGGATGCATGTAGATGTATGTAAGATCCCTGTTCCCACCGAGCAACGGATTCGGGGTACTGGCAGCGGAAGTAGCGCTTCTCGCGCGGGACAGGGGTCCCACACTCGGGGCCTCGCCCACGGATATCCGGATAAGAGACTAATCCGTCGGTTGTTCCAAACCGAACCCGGAAAAACTTCCTTTACCGGAAAGCACGGGCGATTCCACCAGGATAACTTTTTACTCTAACGTAGTCAAGATCATTTCTGATCGAGATGATCCGATTACATCTATAAGATACTTAGTCAGTTCAAGGAAGAAACTTGCACTTGGATCATTGGGATCAACGCTTTTTTCCCCATTCAAGAGGCACAGCCGTTGATTCCTATCCATAGAACAGTTATTGTCCGGGATTTATTTTTTTTTTCTATCGTAAAAACAAAAGTTTGAGTCTCGATTTACGGATCCATCAGTCCAGCCTAACCCCATCCAATCCCATGGGTTAGCCAACCGCCCAACCACTGTAGTGATGGGATCCAATTAAAAAATTTGGTTAGGTTTTGTCCCGGGTACCAAGGAAAAGAGTTCCAAGGCCCCCTAGCCGGATGTTCATGCAAAATAAAACTAGTCACACCACTCACACACCCAATATGAAATTGCCTTTTTTCCAACCAGATTCAACCAGTTTAAAACAATCCTTTAATAAAACCATAGTATCATTGATCACCATCTTCCAATTTATCCAATTGATTCTTAATTTCCCATCATTCCTTCATCAGAGTATATATGGCATCATTGGCAACTAGAACGCTCAGGGGCCGTTTCGATAGTTCCTAGCCTTTAATAATTTTCCATCATTCCTTCATCAGAGTATATATGGCATCATTGGCAACTAGAACGCTCAGGGGCCGTTTCGATAGTTCCTAGCCTTTAATACTTGGCAATATAATCACTTATCAAGATGGACTCTCGTTGAAGATCAGCAAGATCAACCAACAGATCCATATAAGGGGCCATGGACTCATCCATTGAAGACCAGCAAGGTCAATCAACCAGATCCATGCCCGATTCAGAAAACAACTCCAACTCTGTTCCAATATCTTCCTCGACGCACGCGTGGGTATCCTAGGCGACCCAGAGCCCGAGCACCGTATGGTCAGCACCCTCTAGGATCCTTCGCAGGTAACCTAGCGCTTCACGCATAGGCCGCTTCCTTGGCCCCTCATCCACCGTACCGGAAGCTCACCATTTTAATCGCACCGAGGCTGGTCAAGACCTCGGCCGACCTTGCTACGCGAGACGTCCTTCATTGACTCCCCGTCAGCAGTTGCAACTTTACCATCACGACTTTAATCACAAGACGGTCAAAATGCTCCCCCCAGCATTCTTGACATAAAACAATCATTTGCAAACAGCATTTACAAACAGCATTTACAAACAGTTTACAATACAATTTCTATTTTAACTTTCATTTTTCCACATTATCCCTCATCAATCTACATTACTTATTCCATATTCCATTTATATGTATACTCATCCCATCACATCATTTCTATCTCATCACTTCAGATTCCCTCACATCACATATCGCATATTCACATCCATACATCTACATCTATATGCGTACATTCACATCTACATACATACATCTACATCTCTATGCATACATCTACATCCACATTCACATTCACCTCCATACATCTACCTCCACATTCACATCCACATCTATACATCTACATCTACATGCATACATCCACCTCTACATCCACATCTACATCTATACACCTACATCTACATGCATACATCCACATCTCCATTCGTATCTACATCTACATCTATACATCTACATCTACATGCATCCATCCACCTCCACTTCCACATCTATATCTATACATCTATATCTACATGTATACATCCACATCTCCATTCACATCTACATCTATACATCTACATCTACATGCATCCATCTACCTCCACATCCACATCTACATCTATACATCTACATCTACATGCATATATCCATATCTCCATTCCCATCTACATCTATACATCTACATTTACATGCATCCATCTACCTCCACATCCACATCTACATCTATACATCTACATCTACATGTATACATCCACATCTCCATTCACATCTACATCTATACATCTACATCTACATGCATCCATCCATCTCCATATCCACATCTACATCTATACATCTACATCTACATGCAAACATCCACATCTCCATGCATGATAAAATTCTTTTAATTAATCTAGGATGATAGTTCCTAGAATATGGTAGAAAGTCCTCTTTTTATGCTTTGAATGAATTTATTTTATGCGTAATTTCTATAAAAATTTTGCCATAGCTCCGCTACTATGACTGATAAATCTCAATTTTTTTCTAAGGGATAAAGCTCATTATTAAAGAAATAATTAGAATGGTCTCTAATTGGATCATCAATCCATAATGGTCTCTAATTGGATCATTAAGAAAACAATTAGAATGGTCTCTAATTGGATCATCAATCCATAATTGTGAGATCCCCCTGTTCCCACCGAGCAACGGATTCGGGTACTAGCAGCGGAAGTAGCACTTCTCGCACGGGACAGGGGTCCCACATTCGGGGCCTCGTCCACGGATATCCGGACAAGAGACTAATCCGTCGGTTTTTCCAAAACCAAACCCGGAAAAAACTTCCCTTACCCGGAAAGTACGGGCGATTCCACCAGGATAATTTTTTACTCTAACGTAGTCAAGATCATTACTGATCACGCTGATCCAACTGCACCTATAAAGATACTCGGTCGGATCAAGGAAGAAACTTGCACTTGGATCATTGGGATCAACGCTTTTTTCCCCATCAAGAGGCACAGCCGTTGATTCCTATCCATAGAACAATTACTATCCGGGACTTACTTCATCTATCGTAATAACAGAAATTGAGTCTCGGTTTACGGATCCATCAGTCCAGCCTAACCCCATCCGATCCCATGGGTTAGCCAACCGCCCAACCACTGTAGTGATGGGATCCAATTTGGAATTTGGTTAAGTTTTGTCCCGGGTACCAAGGAAGAGAGTTCCAAGGCCCCCTAGCCGGAAGTTCATGCAACATAAATTAGGCACACCACTTACACACCCAATATGAAATTGCCTTTTTCTTATCATCAGCTAACTTTAAAACAATCCTTTAATGAAACCATAGTACCACTGATCACAATCTTCCAATTTATCCGGTTGGTCCTCAAATTTCCCATCATTCCTTCATCAGAGTATCTATGGCATCATTGGCAACTAGAACACTCACCACCTGTCCACTCAGAGGCCGTTTCCATAGTTCCTAGCCCATAATACTCGGCAATATAATCACTTATCAAGATGGACTCTCGTTGAAGATCAGCAAGATCAACCAACAGATCCATATAAAAGAGCCATGGACTCATCCGTTGAGGACCAGCAAGGTCAGTCAACCAGATCCATGCCCGGTTTCACAAAACAACTCTTACTCCTTGTTCCAATATCTTCCTCGACGCACGCGTGGGTATCCTAGGCGACCCAGAGCCCGAGCACCGTATGGTCAGCACCCTCTAGGATCCTTCGCAGGTGACCTAGCGCTTCACTCATAGGCCGCTTCCTTGGTCCCTCATCCACCGTACCGGAAGCTCACCATTTTAATCGAACCGAGGCTGGTCAAGACCTCCGTCGACCTTGCTACGCGAGACGTCCTCCATTGACTCTCCGTCAGCAGTTGCAACTTTATCAGTTAGGTCTCCACGACCTTAATCACAAGACGGTCAAAATGCTTCCCCAGCATTCTTGACATAAAACAGCTATTTACAAACAGCATTTACAAACAGTTTACAAATACAGTTTCTATATTAACTCTCATTTTTCCACATTGTTCCTCATTAATCCACATTACTTATTCCACATTCCATTTATATGTGTACTCATCCAATCACCTCATTCTCCATCTCTTCACTTCAAATTCCTTCACATCACATATCATATATTCACATCCATATCCACATCCATACATCCACATCCATATCCACATTCATATCCATACATCCACATCTACATGCTTATCCCATTTTTACATCTTCATTTATACATTCACATCCCATATCCACATTCATACATACACATCCATATCCACATCCATACACCCACATCCACATCCACATTCACATCCATACATCCACATCTACATCCACATACATACATACATCCACATCCACATTCACATTCACATACATCCACATCCACATTCCCATACATCCACATCTATACATCCACATTCCACATTCACATCTATACATCCACATCTACATTCTCATTCACATACATCCACATCCACATCCACATTCACATCTATGCATATATATCTTCATGCATATATCCATTTTCACGTTCATACATCCACACTCCCATCTCCACATCCACACATCCACATACATACATCCATTTTCACATTCCCATTTATATAACCCCATATACCTTCACATCTAATCTTTTACATCACATCCATTCTCGCCCTATCACAACCCATATACATCTTATCCTATCACATACACTTCTTACCTCATCCCCCCATACACATATTAATTCATCTTATCACCTACTAACTTATTTCATAAGCATCTTATCACCTCTTATCACACCTCTTATCACATCTCTTATCACCTCCTAACTTATTTCATAAGCATCTTATCACACCTCTTATCACATCCTCTCACATCTCTTATCTATTTATAGAATACAAGAGAATTCTTTCAATTGAATATAAGATTTCTTTATACATTTATTTATGAATAAATTCTATTTAAGGAGATTAATACTTTCAAAGTAAAAATCAATCTTTTATGCATCTTCCTATGCATAAATTCATTTTTAATGAAAATGACACTTTTGAATTAAATTTTAATCTTTTATGCATTTTTCTATACATAAATTCAATTTAGATGAGAATGACACTTTTGAATTAAAAAATCAATCTTTTATGCATCTTCTTATGCATAAATTCAATTTGGTAGGAATTACACTTTTAGAATAAAAAAATTTCTCTTATGCATCTAAGTTAAGCATAAAATCCATTTACGAGGAAAATCACACTTTTAGTATAAAAAGAATATCTTTTATGCATACCTATATGCATGAAATTCAATTATGATAAAAGTCACACTTTTATAATAAAATAATCAACTTTTATGCATACCTCTATGCATGAAATCCAATATGATAAAAGTAACACTTTTGATATAAAAATTTTTCCATTATGCATACTTCTATGCATGAAATAAAAATGGTAAAAATAACACTTTGATATAAAAATTTATCCATTATGCATACTTCTATGCATGAAATAAAAATGGTAAAAATAACACTTGATATAAAAATTTGTCCATTATGCCTAATATTAAAATTCAATTTCTCCATGATTGTAATGAAATTCTTTCAATTAATCTAGGATGATAATTCCTAGAATATGGTAGGAAGTCCTCTTTTTATGCTTTGAATGAGATTATTTTATGCATAATTTTTATAAAAATTTTGCCATAGCTCCGCTGCTATGACTGATAAATCTCAATTTTTCTAAGGGATAATGCTTATCATTAAGGAAATAATTAAAATGATCTCTAATTGGATTATTAATCCATAATGGATTGAATCATCAATATTCATAAACTAAAAGCATAGAAAAAAGCCATTAATTTGGCCTCAAGCATAGCTTAATCTTGGGTTAAGGAAAAGCTTTATGAAATGCTTGATTTGGATTGAGAACGGGTCATGAGTATGACCATTTCTTGAGTGAGAGAGAGAATTTACATAAGAATCATTAGAATTTAAACATAAATGAAAATTAACTTCAATAGCATTTATTAAATTATGTACTCTTCACTACTATTCAAACTTCAATAGCATTTAAAAAAAACCATACCAATTAAACTTCTCAAGCTTGAGAGGGGTTGAGAAGAGAGAAACATTGAGAAATTATAGAAAGATCAATATTCACTAATTACCTTACAACTTGCTTGATTCTTTGTTCACGGTAGAGGCCCCCAACCAATCAATTGGTTAAGTATGTTGATGGAGCCACTAATGGGGATTGAAGAAAGAAGGAAGCTCCAAAAACTAGTGAATTATTAAATGAATTCACAGTTCTTGGCTTAGGTGGAGTAGAGTAACGATGCATAAACACTATATATTTTTCAACAAGGGTGAGGCTTCTATTTATAGGAAAAATTGAGCTCCTAACCAAACAAACTGATTCTAGAATTTTCTAAATCAGTTTGGTCAATATTTGACCATTTTTAGGTCAGTTAAGCTAACTTTTTGGAACTAGACTTGAATGAGGAGAGAGGAGAGATGAAATATCTCAATTTTTATGAGTTTAAAACTCATTCAAGCATGTGAAATATGCACCTCCTTTAAAGAACTCCCCTTCCTTACATATGTCATATTTTTAATATTGCTCATAGTTTTTTACTAATAAACCTTGTACATTTTCAACTCTTCATCTTATGTGAAATATGCACCTCCTTTAAAGAACTCCCCTTCCTTACATATGTCATACTTTTAATATTGCTCATAATTTTTTACTAATAAACCTTGTACATTTTCAACTCTTCATCTTATGTGAAATATGCACCTCCTTTAAAGAACTCCTCTTCCTTACATATGTCATACTTTTAATATTGCTCATAATTTTTTACTAATAAACCTTGTACATTTTCAACTCTTCATCTTATGTGAAATATGCACCTCCTTTAAAGAACTCCTCTTCCTTACATATGTCATACTTTTAATATTGCTCATAATTTTTTTACTAATAAACCTTGTACATTTTCAACTCTTCATCTTATGTGAAATATGCACCTCCTTTAAAGAACTCCCCTTCCTTACATATGTCATACTTTTAATATTGCTCATAATTTTTTACTAATAAACCTTGTACATTTTCAACTCTTCATCTTATGTGAAATATGCACCTCCTTTAAAGAACTCCTCTTCCTTACATATGTCATACTTTTAATATTGCTCATAATTTTTTACTAATAAACCTTGTACATTTTCAACTCTTCATCTTATGTGAAATATGCACCTCCTTTAAAGAACTCCTCTTCCTTACATATGTCATACTTTTAATATTGCTCATAATTTTTTTACTAATAAACCTTGTACATTTTCAACTCTTCATCTTATGTGAAATATGCACCTCCTTTAAAGAACTCCTCTTCCTTACATATGTCATACTTTTAATATTGCTCATAATTTTTTTACTAATAAACCTTGTACATTTTCAACTCTTCATCTTATGTGAGTATTTACTCATTTTTGGGTATCTTCTTTTTCAAATTGGATTTATCTCCTCCCTACACATGGATTGATGCTATTGGTCCATAGGAACCTTAATTGGACCATAATCCAAAAATTTCTGAAAATCTAGACCCTTAGACTAAGGTCCTTTATACACATTTCCAATTAATTCCAATTGCACATTGGAAAGTTCTTTTTGAATTTCTGTTTCAGGCAAACTTATTTTAATAAGATGAGATAATTTTCTATCCAAAAATATTAAAAATCTGAATATTCTCTCTCTATAATATTTTCTCTCTCTAGGTTAAAACAGTTAGAAACAAGTCTTTTATATTTCTGAAGAGGGATTGATTATAGAAGAAGATACTAGACATCAAAAAGGGGTTTGGGGGAGGAATCTTACATTCTACCCCACTTAAAAAAACGCGAGATGTCCTCATCTCGCAACTTGTGATAATTTCGCAAGATTCACGAATATGAGACTTAGAGAAAAATTTTAATCAAGATTAACCACCAAGATAAGTCTTAAAGAGAGCAAGATTCAAAATACGAACAAGATTTAAACTTTATTCATTCTCGGAACTTATACAGTAAAGATAGAGGAACTCTTTACACTTCCATAAGCCCGTCCATCATATGGTCACAAAAGCAGTCCTCACAAGCTGCACAAGTATAAGGTAACTCATCTATGGGAATGATTCTGTGGGTTATTGCTGCGCCTATCTCAGTGGTATGAGGTGTTCTAACAAAAGGACCTCTGAGAGGCAAGCCAAAAACGGGGTAAAGGCATATCTTCTCATGAGGAAGAAAACACGCCAGTAAGAAGACCCGCTCAGAAAACCCAGGATGTCTTGATCTCATGACGCAGTAGTATCGGGGACCCAAACCCAAAGCTTCAATAACCATGGCCAAGCGGACATTGTTACGGAAGTGCTGCTGACCCCAGGGTGTTACCCTAGTTATGTCTTGATAGGTCCGCCATTTGGTCTGCGCTACAGAAGTTCCCAAGTGAGGGAAAAGTGAGCGCTCATACTGTTCTATAAAATCCTTCTTCACAGGCTCACTTGCGTCGAAGGTGAGGAATCATTATGGATAAAACTAATTCTTGTTGCCAAGCCATGAAGGAGATTAGGAAGAAAGGAGATCGATGGGAGTAAGATTACTGTGAGCGACAAGTAAAAGTTACGACTTATATAAAGGAAGGAGCTAGCGTAACTTAGAAGCCAACGGTAGCTTGCCACTGAAGTTTTACCGTCTTTCCATGATTTGGGTTTGGCACAATTTTCTATAGAAGGCATTAAGAACTTTGAGATGAGGAGATAAAAGAAGTTCGTAAGCTAAGTCACTTACTTTCTTTGAAGTCAGATAAGGCTCACAATATCTGGGGGATAACTTCTTAAACTCCCCAATAGATAAAGAACTTCTTTTGTGCCGTACTCGAATGAAGACCAAAACCTTGGTATCCAAAACACCGATTTTCACTTCTGAACTCATTGTTCTGAATCCTTAAAACAGCGTGACTCCTGAGAAGTATTCTAGGGAAAGGGTCTTCCTTTTTTTTTTTAAACAGAATCTTTCTTTTATTTTTGAGAGGGAATAATTTTAAGATCAAAAAGGGAGATTCTTACTCCTGTATGCCTCGAAGGCTGGGGAGGAATCTTACATTCTACCCCACTTAAAAAAGTGCGAGATGTCCTCATCTCGCCAAGTAGAGGACAACTCTTTTTCTTAAGATCCAATTTATTCTAGGGTTCCTTATATTCTGGTCAACCCAACAGAATACGGGGATAAATATCCCTTATATAGAACTCATCATTAAATAAATTCATTTCAGATCATATCATTCATATCTTTAACACGATAATGGTCCATCAGATCGAAATTTTTTCTTTCTGAACATTCCTCCACGGGAATTTCAGTCAAGTAAGTTTTCAATTTGTCATCCCTTAACTTGATATACCGAGTCAAGTGTTAACAGTAGTACTTTGACAGCACAATCCACTAATCTCATAGTGATTTGTTGAAATCATTATCATCATTTATCATTACAGGGACTCGTCCCATTCATCCTCATTGCGGTTTTGCTCAAGTTATTATATTTCAACTAAATTTCAAAAATCATCATTTTTCAATCAGAATCCCAATCAATTCATCAGTTCCCAAACAGAATTAAAAATCATATCAACCACATTCAAATTCATCATCTGGATAGCATTAACGCTTATAATTTCAAGTCTTAGATTTACTCGTATATACTGTCAGTAAAGAGCTGCAGTTATACTCTCGGTATATACGGATAGTCACGGCCCTTGGAATTATAAGGTAAATACCATCATGCCTAGGCCTCAAGCAAGTCAAGGATTCTATATAATTGCGGTACTTCCATCTGAAGACCCAATTACCAAATTACGAATTTCAATTTGAATATCAAATTGTATGAATTATATCACACAATTACAACCTTTTTGTGTTTCTTGATAAATTTCTGACCTATTTGTCTTCTCAATTGATCTTTATTAACCAAATGCTCTGATACCAACTGTGAGATCCCCCTGTTCCCACCGAGCAACGGATTCGGGTACTAGCAGCGGAAGTAGCACTTCTCGCACGGGACAGGGGTCCCACATTCGGGGCCTCGTCCACGGATATCCGGACAAGAGACTAATCCGTCGGTTTTTCCAAAACCAAACCCGGAAAAAACTTCCCTTACCCGGAAAGTACGGGCGATTCCACCAGGATAATTTTTTACTCTAACGTAGTCAAGATCATTACTGATCACGCTGATCCAACTGCACCTATAAAGATACTCGGTCGGATCAAGGAAGAAACTTGCACTTGGATCATTGGGATCAACGCTTTTTTCCCCATCAAGAGGCACAGCCGTTGATTCCTATCCATAGAACAATTACTATCCGGGACTTACTTCATCTATCGTAATAACAGAAATTGAGTCTCGGTTTACGGATCCATCAGTCCAGCCTAACCCCATCCGATCCCATGGGTTAGCCAACCGCCCAACCACTGTAGTGATGGGATCCAATTTGGAATTTGGTTAAGTTTTGTCCCGGGTACCAAGGAAGAGAGTTCCAAGGCCCCCTAGCCGGAAGTTCATGCAACATAAATTAGGCACACCACTTACACACCCAATATGAAATTGCCTTTTTCTTATCATCAGCTAACTTTAAAACAATCCTTTAATGAAACCATAGTACCACTGATCACAATCTTCCAATTTATCCGGTTGGTCCTCAAATTTCCCATCATTCCTTCATCAGAGTATCTATGGCATCATTGGCAACTAGAACACTCACCACCTGTCCACTCAGAGGCCGTTTCCATAGTTCCTAGCCCATAATACTCGGCAATATAATCACTTATCAAGATGGACTCTCGTTGAAGATCAGCAAGATCAACCAACAGATCCATATAAAAGAGCCATGGACTCATCCGTTGAGGACCAGCAAGGTCAGTCAACCAGATCCATGCCCGGTTTCACAAAACAACTCTTACTCCTTGTTCCAATATCTTCCTCGACGCACGCGTGGGTATCCTAGGCGACCCAGAGCCCGAGCACCGTATGGTCAGCACCCTCTAGGATCCTTCGCAGGTAACCTAGCGCTTCACTCATAGGCCGCTTCCTTGGTCCCTCATCCACCGTACCGGAAGCTCACCATTTTAATCGAACCGAGGCTGGTCAAGACCTCCGTCGACCTTGCTACGCGAGACGTCCTCCATTGACTCTCCGTCAGCAGTTGCAACTTTATCAGTTAGGTCTCCACGACCTTAATCACAAGACGGTCAAAATGCTTCCCCAGCATTCTTGACATAAAACAGCTATTTACAAACAGCATTTACAAACAGTTTACAAATACAGTTTCTATATTAACTCTCATTTTTCCACATTGTTCCTCATTAATCCACATTACTTATTCCACATTCCATTTATATGTGTACTCATCCAATCACCTCATTCTCCATCTCTTCACTTCAAATTCCTTCACATCACATATCATATATTCACATCCATATCCACATCCATATCCACATTCATATCCATACATCCACATCTACATGCTTATCCCATTTCTACATCTTCATTTATACATTCACATCCCATATCCACATTCATACATACACATCCATATCCACATCCATACACCCACATCCACATCCACATTCACATCCATACATCCACATCTACATCCACATACATACATACATCCACATCCACATTCACATTCACATACATCCACATCCACATTCCCATACATCCACATCTATACATCCACATTCCACATTCACATCTATACATCCACATCTACATTCTCATTCACATACATCCACATCCACATCCACATTCACATCTATGCATATATATCTTCATGCATATATCCATTTTCACGTTCATACATCCACACTCCCATCTCCACATCCACACATCCACATACATACATCCATTTTCACATTCCCATTTATATAACCCCATATACCTTCACATCTAATCTTTTACATCACATCCATTCTCGCCCTATCACAACCCATATACATCTTATCCTATCACATACACTTCTTACCTCATCCCCCCATACACATATTAATTCATCTTATCACCTACTAACTTATTTCATAAGCATCTTATCACCTCTTATCACACCTCTTATCACATCTCTTATCACCTCCTAACTTATTTCATAAGCATCTTATCACACCTCTTATCACATCCTCTCACATCTCTTATCTATTTATAGAATACAAGAGAATTCTTTCAATTGAATATAAGATTTCTTTATACATTTATTTATGAATAAATTCTATTTAAGGAGATTAATACTTTCAAAGTAAAAATCAATCTTTTATGCATCTTCCTATGCATAAATTCATTTTTAATGAAAATGACACTTTTGAATTAAATTTTAATCTTTTATGCATTTTTCTATACATAAATTCAATTTAGATGAGAATGACACTTTTGAATTAAAAAATCAATCTTTTATGCATCTTCTTATGCATAAATTCAATTTGGTAGGAATTACACTTTTAGAATAAAAAAATTTCTCTTATGCATCTAAGTTAAGCATAAAATCCATTTACGAGGAAAATCACACTTTTAGTATAAAAAGAATATCTTTTATGCATACCTATATGCATGAAATTCAATTATGATAAAAGTCACACTTTTATAATAAAATAATCAACTTTTATGCATACCTCTATGCATGAAATCCAATATGATAAAAGTAACACTTTTGATATAAAAATTTTTCCATTATGCATACTTCTATGCATGAAATAAAAATGGTAAAAATAACACTTTGATATAAAAATTTATCCATTATGCATACTTCTATGCATGAAATAAAAATGGTAAAAATAACACTTGATATAAAAATTTGTCCATTATGCCTAATATTAAAATTCAATTTCTCCATGATTGTAATGAAATTCTTTCAATTAATCTAGGATGATAATTCCTAGAATATGGTAGGAAGTCCTCTTTTTATGCTTTGAATGAGATTATTTTATGCATAATTTTTATAAAAATTTTGCCATAGCTCCGCTGCTATGACTGATAAATCTCAATTTTTCTAAGGGATAATGCTTATCATTAAGGAAATAATTAAAATGATCTCTAATTGGATTATTAATCCATAATGGATTGAATCATCAATATTCATAAACTAAAAGCATAGAAAAAAGCCATTAATTTGGCCTCAAGCATAGCTTAATCTTGGGTTAAGGAAAAGCTTTATGAAATGCTTGATTTGGATTGAGAACGGGTCATGAGTATGACCATTTCTTGAGTGAGAGAGAGAATTTACATAAGAATCATTAGAATTTAAACATAAATGAAAATTAACTTCAATAGCATTTATTAAATTATGTACTCTTCACTACTATTCAAACTTCAATAGCATTTAAAAAAAACCATACCAATTAAACTTCTCAAGCTTGAGAGGGGTTGAGAAGAGAGAAACATTGAGAAATTATAGAAAGATCAATATTCACTAATTACCTTACAACTTGCTTGATTCTTTGTTCACGGTAGAGGCCCCCAACCAATCAATTGGTTAAGTATGTTGATGGAGCCACTAATGGGGATTGAAGAAAGAAGGAAGCTCCAAAAACTAGTGAATTATTAAATGAATTCACAGTTCTTGGCTTAGGTGGAGTAGAGTAACGATGCATAAACACTATATATTTTTCAACAAGGGTGAGGCTTCTATTTATAGGAAAAATTGAGCTCCTAACCAAACAAACTGATTCTAGAATTTTCTAAATCAGTTTGGTCAATATTTGACCATTTTTAGGTCAGTTAAGCTAACTTTTTGGAACTAGACTTGAATGAGGAGAGAGGAGAGATGAAATATCTCAATTTTTATGAGTTTAAAACTCATTCAAGCATGTGAAATATGCACCTCCTTTAAAGAACTCCCCTTCCTTACATATGTCATATTTTTAATATTGCTCATAGTTTTTTACTAATAAACCTTGTACATTTTCAACTCTTCATCTTATGTGAAATATGCACCTCCTTTAAAGAACTCCCCTTCCTTACATATGTCATACTTTTAATATTGCTCATAATTTTTTACTAATAAACCTTGTACATTTTCAACTCTTCATCTTATGTGAAATATGCACCTCCTTTAAAGAACTCCTCTTCCTTACATATGTCATACTTTTAATATTGCTCATAATTTTTTACTAATAAACCTTGTACATTTTCAACTCTTCATCTTATGTGAAATATGCACCTCCTTTAAAGAACTCCTCTTCCTTACATATGTCATACTTTTAATATTGCTCATAATTTTTTTACTAATAAACCTTGTACATTTTCAACTCTTCATCTTATGTGAAATATGCACCTCCTTTAAAGAACTCCCCTTCCTTACATATGTCATACTTTTAATATTGCTCATAATTTTTTACTAATAAACCTTGTACATTTTCAACTCTTCATCTTATGTGAAATATGCACCTCCTTTAAAGAACTCCTCTTCCTTACATATGTCATACTTTTAATATTGCTCATAATTTTTTACTAATAAACCTTGTACATTTTCAACTCTTCATCTTATGTGAAATATGCACCTCCTTTAAAGAACTCCTCTTCCTTACATATGTCATACTTTTAATATTGCTCATAATTTTTTTACTAATAAACCTTGTACATTTTCAACTCTTCATCTTATGTGAAATATGCACCTCCTTTAAAGAACTCCTCTTCCTTACATATGTCATACTTTTAATATTGCTCATAATTTTTTTACTAATAAACCTTGTACATTTTCAACTCTTCATCTTATGTGAGTATTTACTCATTTTTGGGTATCTTCTTTTTCAAATTGGATTTATCTCCTCCCTACACATGGATTGATGCTATTGGTCCATAGGAACCTTAATTGGACCATAATCCAAAAATTTCTGAAAATCTAGACCCTTAGACTAAGGTCCTTTATACACATTTCCAATTAATTCCAATTGCACATTGGAAAGTTCTTTTTGAATTTCTGTTTCAGGCAAACTTATTTTAATAAGATGAGATAATTTTCTATCCAAAAATATTAAAAATCTGAATATTCTCTCTCTATAATATTTTCTCTCTCTAGGTTAAAACAGTTAGAAACAAGTCTTTTATATTTCTGAAGAGGGATTGATTATAGAAGAAGATACTAGACATCAAAAAGGGGTTTGGGGGAGGAATCTTACAATAATGGTCTCTAATTGGATCATTAAGAAAACAATTAGAATGGTCTCTAATTGGGTCATCAATCCATAATGGTCTCTAATTGGATCATTAAGAAAACAATTAGAATGGTCTCTAATTGGGTCATCAATCCATAATGGATTGAATCATCAATGTGCATAAACTAAAAGCATAGCAAAAAGCCATTAATTTGGCCTCAAGAATAGCTTAATCTTGGATTAAGGAAAAGCTTTATGAAAAGCTTCATTTGGATTGAGAATGGGTCATGAGTATGACCATTTCTTGAGTGAGAGAGAGAAATTATAAAAACCATTAGAATTTAAATATAAGTGGAAATTAACTTCTATAGCATTTATTAAATTATGTACCTCTTCACTACTATTCACCAATTAACTTCATTAGCATTTAAAAAAAACCATACCAATTAAACTTCTCAAGCTTGAGAGGGGTTGAGAAGAGAGAATCATTGAGAAATCATAGAAAAGATCGAAATTCAATATACTTACCTTATGATTTGCTTGATTCTTTATTCACGGTAGAGGCCCCCAACCAATCAATTGGTTTAGTATGTTGATGGAGCCACCAATGGAGATTGAAGAAAGAGAGAGGTATCAAAAACTAGTGAATTATTAAGGAATTCACAGTTCTTGGCTTAGGTAGAGTAGAGTAACAAGGCATAAGACACTATATATTTTAGCTTAGGTGGAGTAGAGTAACAAAGCATAAGACTCTATCTAATTTGGCTTAGGTGGAGTAGAGTAACAAAGCATAAGACTCTATCTAATTTGGCTTAGGTGGAGTAGAGTAACAAAGCATAAGAGACTATATATTTTGGCTTAGGTGGAGTAGAGTAACAAAGCATAAGAGACTATGTTTTTTTCAACAAGGGGAGGCTTCTATTTATAGGAAAATTTGGGCTCCTAACCAAACAAACTGATTCTAGAATTTTCCAAGTCAGTTTGGTCACTTTTTGACCATTTTTAGGTCAATTAAGCTAACTTTTTGGAACTAGACTTGAATGAGGAGAGAGGAGAGATGAAATATCTCAATTTTTATGAGTTTAAAACTCATTCAAGCATGTGAAATATGCACCTCCTTTAAAGAATTCCCCTTCCTTACATATGTGTCAAAATTGTATTGCTCATAGTTTTTTACTAATAAACCTTGTACATTTTCAACTCTTCATCTTATGTGAAATATGCACCTCCTTTAAAGAACTCCTCTTCCTTACATATGTGTCATAGTTTTTTTACTAATAAGCCTTGTACATTTTCAACTCTTCATCTTATGTGAAATATGCACCTCCTTTAAAGAACTCCCCTTCCTTACATATGTGTTTATTTACTAATAAACCTTGTACATTTTCAACTCTTCATCTTATGTGAAATATGCACCTCCTTTAAAGAACTCCTCTTCCTTACATATGAGTTTATTTACTAATAAACCTTGTACATTTTCAACTCTTCATCTTATGTGAGCATTTACTCATTTTTGGGTATCTTCTTTTACAATTTGGATTTATCTCCTCCCTACACATGGATTGATGCTATTGGCCCATAGAAACCTTAATTGGACCATAGTTTAAAGATTTCTGAAAATCTAGGCCCTTAGACTAAGGTTCTTTATACCTATTTCCAATTAATTCCAATTGCACATTGGAAATTTCTTTTTGAATTTCTGTTTCAGGGGAACTTATTTTAATAAGATGAGTTATTTTTCTATCCAAAAATATTCATAATCTGAATATTCTCTCTCTAGAATATTTTCTCTCTCTAGGTTAAAACAGTTAGAAACAAGGTCTTTATATTTCTGAAGAGGGATTGATTATGGGGGAAGATACTAGACATCAAAAAGGGAGTTGGGGGAGGAATCTTACATTCTACCCCACTTAAAAAACGCGAGATGTCCTCATCTCGCAACTTGGGATAATTTCGCAAGATGCACGAATATGAGACTTAGAGAAAATTTTTAATCAAGATTAACCACCAAGAAAAGTCTTAAAGAGAGCAAGATTCAAAATAAGAACAAGATTTAAACTTTATTCATTCACGGGACTTATACAGTAAAGATAGAAGAATTCTTTACACTTCCATAAGCCCATCCATCATATGGTCACAAAAGCAGTCCTCACAAGCTGCACAAGTATAGGGTAACTCATCTATGGGAATGATTCTGCTGGTTATTGCCGCACCTATCTCAGTGGTATGAGGTGATCTAACAAAAGGACCTCTGAGAGGCAAGCCAAAAACGGGGTAAAGGCATATCTTCTCATGAGGAAGAAAACATGCCAGTAAAAAGACCCGCTCAGAAAACCCAAGATGCCTTGATCTCATGACACAGTAGTATCGGGGACCCAAACCCAAAGCTTCAATAACCATGGCCAAGCGGACATTGTTACGAAAGTGTTGCTGACCCCAGGGTGTTACCCTAGTTATGTTTTGATAGGTCCGCCATTTGGTCTGCGCTACAGAAGTTCCTAGGTGAGGAAAAAGTGAGCGCTCATACTGTTCTATAAAGTCTTTCTTCACAGACTCTCTTGCGTCTTGAAGGTGGGAAATCATCAGGGATAAAACTAATTCCTGTTGCCAAGCCATGAAGGAGATTAAGAAAGAAAGGAGATTGATGGGAGTAAGATTACTGTGAGCGGCAAGTAAAAATTACGACTTATATAAAGGAAGGAGCTAGCGTAACCTAGAAGCCAACGGTAACTTGCCACTGAAGTTTTACCGTCTTTCCATGATTTGAGTTTGACACATTTTTCTATAGAAGGCATTAAGAATTTTGAGATGAGGGAATAAAAGAAACTTGTAGGCTAAGTCACCTACTTTCATTGAATTCAGATATAAGGGTCACAGTATCTGGGGGATAACTTCTTATACTCCCCAAGAGATAAAGAACTTCTTTTGGGCCGTACTCGAATGAAAACCAAAACCTTGGTATCCAAAACACCGATTCTCACTTCTGGACTCATTGTTCTAAAGCCTTAAAACAGGTGGGACTCCTGAGAAGTATTCTAGGGAAAGGGTCTTCCTTTTTTAAACAGAAACTTTCTTTTATTTTAGAGAGGGAATAATTATAAGATCAGAAAGGAAGATTCTTACCCCTGTATGCTTCGAAGGTTGGGGAGGAATCTTACATTCTACCCCACTTAAAAAGTGCGAGATGTCCTCATCTCGCAAGGTAGAGGACAGCTCTTTTTCTTAAGATCCAATTTTATTCTGGGGTTCCTTATATTCTAGTCAACCCAACAGAACACTGGGATAAATATCCCTTATATAGAACTCATCATTAAATAACAATTCATTCAGATTATATCATTCATATCTTTAACATGATAATGGTCCATTAGACCGAAAAGTTTCCTTCGGAACATTCCTCCACGGAAATTTCAGTCAAGTAAGTTCTCAATTTGACATCCCTTAACTTGATCTACCGGTCAAGTATTAACAGTAGCAATCTGACAGCACAATCCACTAATCTCATAGTGATTTGCTGAATTCGTTATCATCATTCTAGTTATGAATATCATCACAGGGACTCGTCCCATTCTCCCTCATTGTGGTTTCATTATATTTCAACTAATTTTTAAAAATCAACATTTTTCAATCAGCATTTTCAATCAGAATCCAAATCAATTCATTCATTCTCAAACAGAATTAAAAATCATATCAATCACATTCGAAATCATCATCTAGATAGCATTAACGCTTATAATTTCAAGTCTTAGATTTACTCGTATATACTGTCAGTAAAGAGCTGCAGTATACTCTCGGTATATACGGGTAGTCACGGCCTTTGGAATTATAAGGTAAATACTATCATGTCTAGGCCTCAAGCAAGTCAGGGTTTCTATATAATTGCGGTACTTCCATCTGAAGACCCAATTACCAAAATTACGAGTTTCAGTTTGAATATCAAATTGTATGAATTATATCACACAATTATAACCTTTTTGTGTTTCTTGATAAATTTTTGACATATTTGTCTTCTCAGTTGATCTTTATTAACCAAATGCTCTGATACCAACTGTAAGATCCCTGTTCCCACCGAGCAACGGATTCGGGGTACTGGCAGCGGAAGTAGCGCTTCTCGCGCGGGACAGGGGTCCCACACTCGGGGCCTCGCCCACGGATATCCGGATAAGAGACTAATCCGTCGGTTGTTCCAAACCGAACCCGGAAAAACTTCCTTTACCGGAAAGCACGGGCGATTCCACCAGGATAACTTTTTACTCTAACGTAGTCAAGATCATTTCTGATCGAGATGATCCGATTACATCTATAAGATACTTAGTCAGTTCAAGGAAGAAACTTGCACTTGGATCATTGGGATCAACGCTTTTTTCCCCATTCAAGAGGCACAGCCGTTGATTCCTATCCATAGAACAGTTACTGTCCGGGATTTATTTTTTTTTTCTATCGTAAAAACAAAAGTTTGAGTCTCGATTTACGGATCCATCAGTCCAGCCTAACCCCATCCAATCCCATGGGTTAGCCAACCGCCCAACCACTGTAGTGATGGGATCCAATTAAAAAATTTGGTTAGGTTTTGTCCCGGGTACCAAGGAAAAGAGTTCCAAGGCCCCCTAGCCGGATGTTCATGCAAAATAAAACTAGTCACACCACTCACACACCCAATATGAAATTGCCTTTTTTCCAACCAGATTCAACCAGTTTAAAACAATCCTTTAATAAAACCATAGTATCATTGATCACCATCTTCCAATTTATCCAATTGATTCTTAATTTCCCATCATTCCTTCATCAGAGTATATATGGCATCATTGGCAACTAGAACGCTCAGGGGCCGTTTCGATAGTTCCTAGCCTTTAATAATTTTCCATCATTCCTTCATCAGAGTATATATGGCATCATTGGCAACTAGAACGCTCAGGGGCCGTTTCGATAGTTCCTAGCCTTTAATACTTGGCAATATAATCACTTATCAAGATGGACTCTCGTTGAAGATCAGCAAGATCAACCAACAGATCCATATAAGGGGCCATGGACTCATCCATTGAAGACCAGCAAGGTCAATCAACCAGATCCATGCCCGATTCAGAAAACAACTCCAACTCTGTTCCAATATCTTCCTCGACGCACGCGTGGGTATCCTAGGCGACCCAGAGCCCGAGCACCGTATGGTCAGCACCCTCTAGGATCCTTCGCAGGTAACCTAGCGCTTCACGCATAGGCCGCTTCCTTGGCCCCTCATCCACCGTACCGGAAGCTCACCATTTTAATCGCACCGAGGCTGGTCAAGACCTCGGCCGACCTTACTACGCGAGACGTCCTTCATTGACTCCCCGTCAGCAGTTGCAACTTTACCATCACGACTTTAATCACAAGACGGTCAAAATGCTCCCCCCAGCATTCTTGACATAAAACAATCATTTGCAAACAGCATTTACAAACAGCATTTACAAACAGTTTACAATACAATTTCTATTTTAACTTTCATTTTTCCACATTATCCCTCATCAATCTACATTACTTATTCCATATTCCATTTATATGTATACTCATCCCATCACATCATTTCTATCTCATCACTTCAGATTCCCTCACATCACATATCGCATATTCACATCCATACATCTACATCTATATGCGTACATTCACATCTACATACATACATCTACATCTCTATGCATACATCTACATCCACATTCACATTCACCTCCATACATCTACCTCCACATTCACATCCACATCTATACATCTACATCTACATGCATACATCCACCTCTACATCCACATCTACATCTATACACCTACATCTACATGCATACATCCACATCTCCATTCGTATCTACATCTACATCTATACATCTACATCTACATGCATCCATCCACCTCCACTTCCACATCTATATCTATACATCTACATCTACATGTATACATCCACATCTCCATTCACATCTACATCTATACATCTACATCTACATGCATCCATCTACCTCCACATCCACATCTACATCTATACATCTACATCTACATGCATACATCCATATCTCCATTCCCATCTACATCTATACATCTACATTTACATGCATCCATCTACCTCCACATCCACATCTACATCTATACATCTACATCTACATGTATACATCCACATCTCCATTCACATCTACATCTATACATCTACATCTACATGCATCCATCCACCTCCATATCCACATCTACATCTATACATCTACATCTACATGCAAACATCCACATCTCCATGCATGATAAAATTCTTTTAATTAATCTAGGATGATAGTTCCTAGAATATGGTAGAAAGTCCTCTTTTTATGCTTTGAATGAATTTATTTTATGCGTAATTTCTATAAAAATTTTGCCATAGCTCCGCTACTATGACTGATAAATCTCAATTTGTTTCTAAGGGATAAAGCTCATTATTAAAGAAATAATTAGAATGGTCTCTAATTGGATCATCAATCCATAATGGTCTCTAATTGGATCATTAAGAAAACAATTAGAATGGTCTCTAATTGGATCATCAATCCATAATGGTCTCTAATTGGATCATTAAGAAAACAATTAGAATGGTCTCTAATTGGGTCATCAATCCATAATGGTCTCTAATTGGATCATTAAGAAAACAATTAGAATGGTCTCTAATTGGGTCATCAATCCATAATGGATTGAATCATCAATGTGCATAAACTAAAAGCATAGCAAAAAGCCATTAATTTGGCCTCAAGAATAGCTTAATCTTGGATTAAGGAAAAGCTTTATGAAAAGCTTCATTTGGATTGAGAATGGGTCATGAGTATGACCATTTCTTGAGTGAGAGAGAGAAATTATAAAAACCATTAGAATTTAAATATAAGTGGAAATTAACTTCTATAGCATTTATTAAATTATGTACCTCTTCACTACTATTCACCAATTAACTTCATTAGCATTTAAAAAAAACCATACCAATTAAACTTCTCAAGCTTGAGAGGGGTTGAGAAGAGAGAATCATTGAGAAATCATAGAAAAGATCGAAATTCAATATACTTACCTTATGATTTGCTTGATTCTTTATTCACGGTAGAGGCCCCCAACCAATCAATTGGTTTAGTATGTTGATGGAGCCACCAATGGAGATTGAAGAAAGAGAGAGGTATCAAAAACTAGTGAATTATTAAGGAATTCACAGTTCTTGGCTTAGGTAGAGTAGAGTAACAAGGCATAAGACACTATATATTTTAGCTTAGGTGGAGTAGAGTAACAAAGCATAAGACTCTATCTAATTTGGCTTAGGTGGAGTAGAGTAACAAAGCATAAGACTCTATCTAATTTGGCTTAGGTGGAGTAGAGTAACAAAGCATAAGAGACTATATATTTTGGCTTAGGTGGAGTAGAGTAACAAAGCATAAGAGACTATGTTTTTTTCAACAAGGGGAGGCTTCTATTTATAGGAAAATTTGGGCTCCTAACCAAACAAACTGATTCTAGAATTTTCCAAGTCAGTTTGGTCACTTTTTGACCATTTTTAGGTCAATTAAGCTAACTTTTTGGAACTAGACTTGAATGAGGAGAGAGGAGAGATGAAATATCTCAATTTTTATGAGTTTAAAACTCATTCAAGCATGTGAAATATGCACCTCCTTTAAAGAATTCCCCTTCCTTACATATGTGTCAAAATTGTATTGCTCATAGTTTTTTACTAATAAACCTTGTACATTTTCAACTCTTCATCTTATGTGAAATATGCACCTCCTTTAAAGAACTCCTCTTCCTTACATATGTGTCATAGTTTTTTTACTAATAAGCCTTGTACATTTTCAACTCTTCATCTTATGTGAAATATGCACCTCCTTTAAAGAACTCCCCTTCCTTACATATGTGTTTATTTACTAATAAACCTTGTACATTTTCAACTCTTCATCTTATGTGAAATATGCACCTCCTTTAAAGAACTCCTCTTCCTTACATATGAGTTTATTTACTAATAAACCTTGTACATTTTCAACTCTTCATCTTATGTGAGCATTTACTCATTTTTGGGTATCTTCTTTTACAATTTGGATTTATCTCCTCCCTACACATGGATTGATGCTATTGGCCCATAGAAACCTTAATTGGACCATAGTTTAAAGATTTCTGAAAATCTAGGCCCTTAGACTAAGGTTCTTTATACCTATTTCCAATTAATTCCAATTGCACATTGGAAATTTCTTTTTGAATTTCTGTTTCAGGGGAACTTATTTTAATAAGATGAGTTATTTTTCTATCCAAAAATATTCATAATCTGAATATTCTCTCTCTAGAATATTTTCTCTCTCTAGGTTAAAACAGTTAGAAACAAGGTCTTTATATTTTTGAAGAGGGATTGATTACGGGGGAAGATACTAGACATCAAAAAGGGGGTTGGGGGAGGAATCTTACAATGTAGATGTATAGATATAGATGTGAATGGAGATGTAGATGTATGCATGTAGATGTAGATGTGGGGAGATGTAGATGTATAGATATAGATGTGAATGGAGATGTGGATGTATGCATGTAGATGTAGATGTATGCATGGAGATGTAGATGTATGCACGTAGATGTGAATGTATGCATATAGATGTGGATGTATGGATGTGAATGTGCATGTAGATGTGGATGTATGGATGTGGATGCATGAATGTGCATGTAGATGTGGATGTGAAAATAGATGTATGGATGTAGATGTGGATGTATGGATGTGAATATATGATGTGATGTGAAGGAATCTGAAGTGATGAGATGGAAAATGATGGGATGGGATGAGTATACATATAAATGGAATATGGAATAAGTAATGTAGATTGATGAGGGATAATGTGAAAAAATGAAAGTTAAAATAGAAATTGTATTGTAAACTTTTTGTAAATGCTGTTTGTAAATGATTGTTTTATGTCAAGAATGTTGGGGGGAGCATTTTGGCCGTCTTGTGATTAAGGTCGTGATGATAGAGTTGCAACTGCTGACGGAGAGTCAATGAAGGACGTCTCGCGTAGCAAGGTCGGCCGAGGTCTTGACCAGCCTCGGTGCGATTAAAATGGTGAGCTTCCCCGGTACGGTGGATGAGGGGCCAAGGAAGCGGCCTATGAGTGAAGCGCTAGGTCACCTGCTGCGAAGGATCCTAGAGGGTGCTGACCATACGGTGCTCGGGCTCTGGGTCACCTAGGATACCCATGCGTGCATCGAGGAAGATATTGGAACAAGAGTAGGAGTTGTTTTCTGAAATCGGGCATGGATCTGGTTGATTGACCTTGCTGGTCTTCAATGGATGAGTCCATGGCTCTTTATATGGATCTGTTGGTTGATCTTGCTGATCTTCAACGAGAGTCCATCTTGATAAGTGATTATATTGCCGAGTATTATGGGCTAGGAACTATCGAAACGGCTCCTGAGCGTTCTAGTTGCCAATGATGCCATAGATACTCTGATGAAGGAATGATGGGAAGTTAAGAATCAATTGGATAAATTGGAAGATGGTGATCAATGATACTATGGTTTTATTAAAGGATTGTTTTAAACTGGTTGAATCTGTGAAAAGGCAATTTCATATTGGGTGTGTGAGTGGTGTGACTAGTTTTATTTTTGCATGAACATCCAGCTAGGGGGCCTTGGAACTCTTTTCCTTGGTACCCGGGACAAAACCTAACCAAAGTCTTAATTGGATCCCATCACTACAGTGGTTGGGCGGTTGGCTAACCCATGGGATCAGATGGGGTTAGGCTGGACTGATGGATCCGTAAATCGAGACTCAAACTTTTGTTTTTTACGATAGATAAAATGAATCCCGGACAGTAACTGTTCTATGGATAGGAATCAACGGCTGTGCCTCTTGAATGGGGAAAAAAGCGTTGATCCCAATGATCCAAGTGCAAGTTCTTCCTTGACCTGACCAAGAATCTTATAGATGTAATTGGATCAGCTCGATCAGAAATGATCTTGACTACGTTAGAGTAAAAAGTTATCTTGGTGAAATCGCCCGTGCTTTTCGATAAAAGAAGTTTTTCCGGGTTCGGTTTTGGAACAACCGACGGATTAGTCTCTTATCCGGATATCCGTGGGTGAGGCCCCGAATGTGGGACCCCTGTCCCGCGCGAGAAGTGCTACTTCCGCTGCTAGTATCCCGAATCTGTTACTCGATGGGAACAGGGATCTTACAGTTGGTATCAGAGCATTTGGTTAATAAAGATCAACTGAGAAGACAAATATGTCAAAAATTTATCAAGAAACACAAAAAGGTTATAATTGTGATTCAAACTGAAATTCGTAATTTTGGTAATTGGGTCTTCAGATGGAAGTACCGCAATTATATAGAATCCCTGACTTGCTTGAGGCCTAGACATGATAGTATTTACCTTATAATTCCAAGAGCCGTGACTACCCGTATATACCGAGAGTATACTGCAGCTCTTTACTGACAGTATATACGAGTAAATCTAAGACTTGAAATTATAAGCATTAATGCTATCCATATGATGATTTCGAATGTGATTGATATGATTTTTAATTCTGTTTGAGAATTGATGAATTGATTTGGATTCTGATTGAAAATGCTGATTGAAAAATGTTGATTTTTAAAAATTAGTTGAAATATAATGAAACCACAATGAGGGGGAATGGGACGAGTCCCTGTGATGATATTCATAACTAGAATGATGATAACGAATTCAGCAAATCACTATGAGATTAGTGGGTTGTGCTGTCAGATTGCTACTGTTAATACTTGACCGGTAGATCAAGTTAAGGGATGTCAAATTGAGAACTTGCTTGACTGAAATTTCCGTGGAGGAATATTCCGAAGGAAACTTTTCGGTCTAATGGACCATTATCATGTTAAAGATATGAATGACATGATCTGAATGAATTGTTATTTAATGATGAGTTCTATATAACGGATATTTATCCCAGTGTTCTGTTGGGTTGACCAGAATATAAGGAACCCCAGAATAAAATTGGATCTTAAGAAAAAGAGTTGTCCTCTACCTTGCGAGATGAGGACATCTCGCACTTTTTAAGTGGGGTAGAATGTAGTGAGCAATGATGTCATGGGATATGTCATGTGTCATTAGCTTAGTGTGTTTAAATGGGTCAAAAGATAAGGCTTTATGCCCATAAAAGTATTGTACTTGGTGAAGGTTAAATGCATCAATATAATCCTCATTGAGCCCTCTAATTGTAAGATTCCTCCCCAACCTTCGAGGTATACAGGAGTAAGAATCTCCCTTTCTGATCTTATAATTATTCCCTCTCTAAAATAAAAGAAAGTTTCTGTTTAAAAAAAAGGAAGACCATTTCCCTAGAATACTTCTCAGGAGTCCCACCTGTTTTAAGGATTTAGAACAATGAGTTCAGAAGCGAGAATCGGTGTTTTGGATACCAAGGTTTTGGTTTTCATTCAAGTACAGCCCAAAAGAAGTTCTTTATCTCTTGGGGAGTATAAGAAGTTATCCCCCAGATATTGTGACCCTTATATCTGAATTCAATGAAAGTAGGTGACTTAGCCTACAAGCTTCTTTTATCTCCTCATCTCAAAATTCTTAATGCCTTCTATAGAAAAATGTGTCAAACTCAAATCATGGAAAGACGGTAAAACTTCAGTGGCAAGTTACCGTTGGCTTCTAGGTTACGCTAGCTCCTTCCTTTATATAAGTCGTAACTTTTACTTGTCGCTCACAGTAATCTTACTCCCATCAATCTCCTTTCTTTCTTAATCTCCTTCATGGCTTGGCAACAACAGGAATTAGTTTTACCCCTGATGATTTCTCACCTTTAAGACGCAAGAGAGTCTGTGAAGAAAGACTTTATAGAACAGTATGAGCGCTCACTTTTTCCTCACCTAGGAACTTCTGTAGCTCAGACCAAATGGCGGACCTATCAAAACATAACTAGGGTAACACCCTGGGGTCAGCAGCACTTTCGTAACAATGTCCGCTTGGCCATGGTTATTAAAGCTTTGGGTTTGGGTCCCCGATACTACTGCGTCATGAGATCAAGGCATCTTGGGTTTTCTGAGCGAGTCTTCTTACTGGCGTGTTTTCTTCCTCATGAGAAGATATGCCTTTATCCCGTTTTTAGCTTGCCTCTCACAGGTCCTTTTGTTAGATCACCTCATACCACTGAGATAGGTGCGGTAATAACCAGAAGAATCATTCCCATAGATGAGTTACCCTATACTTGTGCAGCTTGTGAGTGCTGCTTTTGTGACCATATGATGGACGGGCTTATGGCAGTGTAAAGAGTTCTTCTATCTTTACTGTATAAGTTCCGATAATGAATAAAGTTTAAATCTTGTTCTTATCTTGCTTTCTTTAAGACTTTTCTTGGTGGTTAATCTTGATTAAAATTTTTCTCTAAGTCTCATATTCGTGCATCTTGCGAAATTATCCCAGTTTGCGAGATGAGGACATCTCGCATTTTTTAAGTGGGGTAGAATGTAAGATTCCTCCTCCACCCCCTTTTTTGATGTCTAGTATCTTCCCCTGTAATCAATCCCTCTTCAGAAATATAAAGACCTTGTTTCTAACTGTTTTAGCCTAGAGAGAGAAAATTATTCTAGAGAGAAAATATTTAGATCATGAATATTTTTGGATAGAAAAATAACTCATCTTATTAAAATAAGTTCCCCTGAAACAGAAATTCAAAAAGAATTTTCCAATGTGCAATTGGAATTAATTGGAAATAGGTATAAAGAACCTTAGTCTAAGGGTCTAGATTTTCAGAAATTTTTGGATTATGGTCCAATTAAGGTTCCTATGGGCCAATAGCATCAATCCATGTGTAGGGAGGAGATAAATCCAAATTGTAAAAAGAAGATACCCAAAAATGAGTAAATGCTCACATAAGATGAAGAGTTGAAAATGTACAAGGTTTATTAGTAAAAAACTATGAGCAATAAAATTTTGACACATATGTAAGGAAGGAGAATTCTTTAAAGAAGGTGCATATTTCACATAAGATGAAGAGTTGAAAATGTACAAGGTTTATTAGTAAAAAACTATGAGCAATAAAATTTTGACACATATGTAAGGAAGGGGAGTTCTTTAAAGAAGGAGCATATTTCACATAAAATTTTGACACATATGTAAGGAAGGGGAGTTCTTTAAAGAAGGAGCATATTTCACATAAGATGAAGAGTTGAAAATGTACAAGGTTTATTAGTAAAAAACTATGAGCAATAAAATTTTGACACATATGTAAGGAAGGGGAGTTCTTTAAAGAAGGAGCATATTTCACATAAGATGAAGAGTTGAAGATGTACAAGGTTTATTAGTAAAAAAACTATGAGCAATAAAATTTTGACACATATGTAAGGAAAGGGAGTTCTTTAAAGGAGGTGCATATTTCACATGCTTGAATGAGTTTTAAACTCAAAAATAATCTGATATTTTTATCTCTCATCTCTCATCTCTCTTGAACCAAACCAAATCAAAATGGAACCAAATCGAATCAAAAAGTAACCAAACTAGATCCAAATCTAGTCCAAATTCAACCAAACTGACTTGGAAAATTCTAGAATCAGTTTGTTTGGTTAGGAGCTCAATTTTTCCTATAAATAGAAGCCTTCCCTTGTTGAAAAAAATATAGTGTCTTATGCATTGTTACTCTACTCTACCTAAGCCAAGAACTGTGAATTCTTTAATAATTCACTAGTTTTGATACTTCTCTCTTTCTTCAATCCCCATTGGTGGCTCCATCAACATACTAAACCAATTGATTGGTTGGGGGCCTCTACCGTGATCAAAGAATCAAGCAAATTATAAGATAAGTATAGTGAATTTTGATCTTTTCTATAATTTCTCAATGATTCTCTCTTCTCAACCCCTCTCAAGCTTGAGAAGCTTAATTGATATGGTTTTTGAAATGCTATTGAAGTTAATTAATTAATGATAGTAAAGAATTACATAAGATTCTATTTATATTTAATTCTAATGGTTTTTCTCTCTCTCACTTAAGAAATGGTCATACTCATGACCCTTTTCAATCCAAATGAAGCTTTTCATAAGGCTTTTTCTTAATCCAAGATTAAGCTATGCTTGAGGCCAAATTAATGGCTTTTTTCTATACTTTTAGTTTATGTTTATCGATGATTCAATCCATTATGGATTGATGATCCAATTAGAGACCATTCTAATTATTTCCTTAATGGTAAGCCTTATCCCTTAGAAAAAATTTGAGATTTATCAGTCATAGTAGCGGAGCTATGGCAAAATTTTTATAGAAATTACGCATAAAATAATTTCATTCAAAGCATAAAAAGAGGACTTCCTACCATATTCTAGGAACCATCATCCTAGATTAAATAAAAGAATATTATTATGCATGGAGATATGGATGTTTGCATGTAGATGTAGAGGTATGGATGTGAGTGTGAATGTGGAGGTGGATGTATGCATGGAGATGTGGATGTATGCATGTAGAAATAGATGTGTAGATGAGGATGTTAATGGAGATGTGGATGGATGCATGTAGATGTAGATGGGAATGGAGATATGGATGTATGCATGTAGATGTAGATGTATAGATGTAGATGTGAATGGAGATGTGGATGTATACATGTAGATGTAGATGTATAGATGTAGATGTGGATGTGGAGGTGGATGTATGCATGTAGATGTAGATGTATAGATGTAGATGGGAATGGAGATATGGATGTATACATGTAGATGTAGATGTATAGATGTGGATGTGGATGTGGAGGTGGATGGATGCATGTAGATGTAGATGTATAGATGTAGATGTATAGATGTAGATGTGAATGGAGATGTGGATGTATGCATGTAGATGTAGGTGTATAGATGTAGATGTGGATGTAGAGGTGGATGTATACATGTAGATGTAGATGTATAGATGTAGATGTGGATGTGGAGGTGGATGGATGCATGTAGATGTAGATGTATAGATGTAGATGGGAATGGAGATATGGATGTATACATGTAGATGTAGATGTATAGATGTAGATGTGGATGTGGAGGTGGATGGATGCATGTAGATGTAGATGTATAGATGTAGATGGGAATGGAGATATGGATGTATGCATGTAGATGTAGATGTATAGATGTAGATGTGGATGTGGAGGTGGATGGATGCATGTAGATAAAGATGTATAGATTTAGGTGGGAATGGAGATGTGGATGTATACATGTAGATGTAGATGTATAGATGTAGATGTGGATGTGGAGGTGGATGGATGCATGTAGATGTAGATGTATAGATGTAGATGGGAATGGAGATGTGGATGTATGCATGTAGATGTAGATGTGTAGATGTGGATGTAGATGTGGAGGTGGATGTATGCATGTAGATGTAGATGTATAGATGTGGATGTGAGTGTGGAGGTGGATCTATGCATGTAGATGTAGATGTATGGAGGTGAATGTGAATGTGGATGTGGATGTATGCATAGAGTTGTGGATGTATGCATGTAGATATAGATGTATGTATGTAGATGTAGATGTATAGATGGGGATGTGAATAGAGATGTAGATGTATGCATGTAGATGTATAGATGTGGAGGTGAATAGAGATGTGGATGTATGCATGTAGAAGTAGATGTATAGATGAGGATGTAAATGGAGATGTGGATGGATGCATGTAGATGTAGATGTATAGATATAGATGTGAATGGAGATGTAGATGTATGCATGTAGATGTAGATGTGGGGAGATGTAGATGTGAATGGACATGTGGATGTATGCATGTAGATGTAGATGTATGCATGGAGATGTAGATGTATGCACGTAGATGTGAATGTACGCATATAGATGTGGATGTATGGATGTGAATGTGCATGTAGATGTGGATGTATGGATGTGGATGCATGAATGTGCATGTAGATGTGGATGTGAAAATAGATGTATGGATGTAGATGTGGATGTATGGATGTGAATATATGATATGTGATGTGAAGGAATCTGAAGTGATGAGATGGAAAATGATGGGATGGGATGAGTATACATATAAATGGAATATGGAATAAGTAATGTATATTGATGAGGGATAATGTGGAAAAATGAAAGTTAAAATAGAAATTGTATTGTAAACTGTTTGTAAATGCTGTTTGTAAATGATTGTTTTATGTCAAGAATGTTGGGGGGAGCATTTTGGCCGTCTTGTGATTAAGGTCGTGATGATAGAGTTGCAACTGCTGATGGAGAGTCAATGAAGGACGTCTCGCGTAGCAAGGTCGACCGAGGTCTTGACCAGCCTCGGTGCGATTAAAATGGTGAGCTTCCCGTACGGTGGATGAGGGGCCAAGGAAGCGGCCTATGAGTGAAGCGCTAGGTCACCTGCTCTGCGAAGGATCCTAGAGGGTGCTGACCATACGGTGCTCGGGCTCTGGGTCACCTAGGATACCCACGCGTGCGTCGAGGAAGATATTGGAACAAGAGTAGGAGTTGTTTTCTGAAATCGGGCATGGATCTGGTTGATTGACCTTGCTGGTCTTCAATGGATGAGTCCATGGCTCTTTATATGGATCTGTTGGTTGATCTTGCTGATCTTCAACGAGAGTCCATCTTGATAAGTGATTATATTGCCGAGTATTATGGGCTAGGAACTATCGAAACGGCTCCTGAGCATTCTAGTTGCCAATGATGCCATAGATACTCTGATGAAGGAATGATGGGAAGTTAAGAATCAATTGGATAAATTGGAAGATGGTGATCAATGATACTATGGTTTTATTAAAGGATTGTTTTAAACTGGTTGAATCTGTGAAAAGGCAATTTCATATTGGGTGTGTGAGTGGTGTGACTAGTTTTATTTTTGCATGAACATCCGGCTAGGGGGCCTTGGAACTCTTTTCCTTGGTACCCGGGACAAAACCTAACCAAAGTCTTAATTGGATCCCATCACTACAGTGGTTGGGCGGTTGGCTAACCCATGGGATCAGATGGGGTTAGGCTGGACTGATGGATCCGTAAATCGAGACTCAAACTTTTGTTTTTTACGATAGATAAAATGAATCTCGGACAGTAACTGTTCTATGGATAGGAATCAACGGCTGTGCCTCTTGAATGGGGAAAAAAGCATTGATCCCAATGATCCAAGTGCAAGTTCTTCCTTGACCTGACCAAGAATCTTATAGATGTATTTGAATCAGCTCGATCAGAAATGATCTTGACTACGTTAGAGTAAAAAGTTATCCTGGTGGAATCGCCCGTGCTTTCCGATAAAAGAAGTTTTTTCGGGTTCGGTTTTGGAACAACCGACGGATTAGTCTCTTATCCGGATATCCGTGGGTGAGGCCCCAAATGTGGGACCCCTGTCCCGCTCGAGAAGTGCTACTTCCGCTGCTAGTATCCCGAATCTGTTACTCAGTGGGAACAGGGATCTTACACTAATCATGAGCATCATCACATCTTACTCTCTCTCTTTCTATCTCTCTCTCTCTCTATCTCTTAGCTATGGACTAAAGAGAATGTGGGGGAGAGGGAGATCTTCAAACCCTAGCAAGCAAACACACATACACACACACACACACAAGAGAGACCAAGACACAAGAGAGAGATGGATAGCTGAATTTTCTTCTATCTTCTTCTTCTCTACTCAACCAACATAATATAAAGATAAGAGTACACACTATATGGGTTAGTACTCAACTACTAAAACATACAAGGTGCGGTCCATAATGTGAACCTGACTAAATGAGCTGGAGCTATAACTATGCTGGCCAGTATCTAGTAATCTAGAATGGCTATCACACAGCCTGTCATCCCATTAGCCGCATATCACCCCAACCATGCCACTGAGTGTAGATGCGGAAGCGATCACCCAAGCAAGTCATCAATGTCCTCCGTAGCACTAGTTGTGCTCGATATCTCAAAACTCCCCCTCAAGCTCAAATTCACACACTGCACTCCATATAAGCTCCTAAACCTGTGGAGATTTCTGTGCCCAATGCCTTCATGAAGATGTCAGCTACTTGATCCTCTATGCTGACATATACCAGATCTACATCTCATGGTAGAACCTTCTCCCTCACAAAGTGATAATGCACCTCAATGTGATTCATTCTAGCATGATACACTGGGTTACAGGCCAATTGTATGCTGCTCATGTTGTCACAATATATGACAACTGCCCTATCCATGGGCTCTCCCATGTCACCAAGTAGCTTTTGAAACCAAGATACTTCACAAGATGCCATAGCAACACCCCTGTACTCGACAAGGTAACTTTTGGCTGCTTCTTACTACTGCAACTCACAACAGCACTCCCAAATGAGAACATAAAATCACTGGTAGATCTCCTATCTACAATACTACCAGCCCAATCAACATTCGTGTACCCATGTAACCACAAACAATCTGCTCACTTTTGTCATCACCTTCATGTTTTCTAGATAATGCATAGTTGCCTTACTGCAACTTCCCACTTTTAATGTCATTCTGCTTTTTGTAGAAATCCTTTGCCATGTGTCCTAGTTTGCCATAGTAATAGCACTCTATACTATTTGTATTTTGATTTCTTTACCAACCACCTCCACCTCTTTGGCTCCCCCTGCCTCTAGACTGGCCTTTTCCACCTGTGTATGATTGCTGCTGTGAATCATTGGACTGTTGTTGTCTAGAATTCTGATTTCATTGTCGGCCACCACCTTGGCCTTGACCACAGCCTCTACCTCTCCCTCTACTACCTGAATTAGAGTTAAAGTCCTGTTCTGATGTGTTCATGCTTTGTGAAGAAGAATCCTCACCTAAAGACTTTTCTTCTATGATCAACATAGATATCAAGTCTCAAAAGTTGGGAATATTCTCCCTAACTGCAATGGAGGTCTTGAATGGCTTGTACTCTTTGCCAAGCCCATTCAGACAAACACTCACCAAATCATCATCCTCCACTAATAAATTGATAGAACCAAGGGATTCAACAATGCCCTTGATCTTTAAGGCATATTCATTGATGGACATGCTTTTCTTTCCCATAGTATGCAACCTTGGCTTCAACTACAACTTGCCTTTGTGTTAGTCTGAAACATCTGAACCAGATTCTTCCATGCAACTGCTAGAGTGTTTGCATCATGTATGTGTCCTATCATAGTGTCTATGACACTAATTGAAAGCCAGTACATGACTTTTCTTGCACCCTGATTCCAATCCTTGAGTGCCTTTATATCTACAGGAGTTGCATTAAGTCAATATTAGGTAATTTGGGAAAAATCTCACATTTTGGGAATGAGTTACTCCATATAGATTTGGACATATCTTAAACATACTAACTCCAAATTTGTCGGATGATATGTCACATCAGGGAGATCATAGATTTAGATTCTACTCTTCAAGATCTTTCCGATGGTATGTCACATCAGGGGGTTTTGACAAACTTTTGGACAAGTTCACCATGCTCCCATTTTTCAAATGGGAATGGGATTTTTCCCAAATTATCTAATATGGTGTTCATTCTCCTCAGATAACTCTCAAGGCTCCTCATTGTCTCCTTCTACATAATCCCAAAATCCTTTACCCATTAGGAAATTGGTCATTATGAACTTCCAGGCATGGAAGTTATTCTTATGTAGCTTCTCACTAACAATCTGATTAATTCTATCAAACATGTTTAGCAATCAAATAACCTACAAATAGACAACTTATGTATGTAACCTGTAATACAGCAGTATCTCCTGTAAATGCTCTAGCATCGGTACTTCATCACAGCTTGTGTGTCACCAAATGTGACCACTACTTCCACCATGTTAACAAGTGGGGTTTTAGCACAATCATAGGTGTAGTGGTCTCAACTCTCTGGACAATGTAGGCATGGGGGTGAGCCCTCTAGTACAGTGCATTAAGCTTGCATGTGGCTGCTCCTCCCATAATGGAAGCATATTAGAGGCCGGGTGGGGTTGTTGGGAGGATGGCGATTGGGAAACCTTTGGTTAGTAGGCTGCTGGTACCTATACATGTTGTTAGTGGGCTAGAGATACTAGAGGAGCTTCCGCATAGACCACCAGGGGTGGGTTTTGATAGGCTTGAGGTGCTTGTGGAGCTGGCACCTGAGTGTGAGGTACAGCTGATAGGTCGGGAGAGTGCCTGCTTAATACATAATTTGCATAGGCAGGGGGTTTTATGTGAGTGTTGCTCCGGGATGAGGGGTATTAATGTAGGGGCTACCATGGCTACTTGAGCTCCGTGAGATGATGTGGCTTGGGGCTGTTGAAGGGTCGGTGCATAAGTAGCCATGGGGGGAAAGAGGGTATGTGGGGAAGCTAAGTAGGAGGGGCCAGTTGGTGATAGGGTTAATATAACCTTAGGACTGGGGGTAGCTATTCCTACAAATCAATGGTTCAAGAAGGGTGTTGGGTTTGGTTGGTGGTTAGGGACCTAGGCGGAAGTTGAAGCACTATTGGTTGGGGTCACCATGTAGTCTTTGGCGAAGGGATTAAGTGGGGTGGCACCTTGCTTAAGTTGTTGTTACATAAGTTGGAGTCCCTTGAGGTAGTAACACTCCTTGTCCTCATGGCCCGAGCGTCTTTGAGAAAAATGAGCAATATTTCTTGGTGGGACAATCACTTGGAAAATATGGCCTTGGTGGGAACTACATACTGGGCACCATGGACTCATCTTAGGCTCTTTGGCCTTGAGCTACTCGATCTCCTTCCTTAGCGCTTCCACATCCGCAACCTCTTGTTGTGACCTTTTGAAATCTTCAAGCTCCTTCTTGAGCTTGTCTAGCTCATCCATGGAAGCGAAAGTAGAAGCTACCACTGAGGCTAGAGGAACCGTTGGAGGAGTCGAAGACATGCCAAGGATAAGTGGGGGCCAAGAGACACTGCACTGCGCCATGAGTTGAGCATTCTCTAGTTATGTAGCTTTGTCTTGTAAGTCTTAGAGGGTGCCTTGGGGTGGAAAGGTCTCTCTCATCTTCCGATCATCATTTTTGAGTAGGGAGTATGCAAAGCACCCACTATTATAGCATGTAGTTTCCAGGATCTTGGGGTGGCCAAGCCACCAAAACTTTAGCTCTTGTGACAAGTTGAGCCACTGACTCCCCTACCTTCATGGTGGTTAAGCTCTTGAGTAATGAGGTTGATGTAGTTACCATACCAAAAGGTAGCCAAGAATTGTAGCGTGAAGGTGGCCTAATCAAGGAAGTGGTTGGCAAGGAATTGATTGTACCACCAGTCTACACTTTCTTCCTGAGTTATGGGGAAGAAGACCGAGTTTGCATCTGAATGTTGGTAGTTTACCTTGCACACGCAGTTAAGGATAGTAGCCAATAGCTTTGGCCCAGGTAGAGCTGCCATAGGGTTAGAAGAGGAAGATACTGAGGGAAGAGCAGGGGAATGAGGAAGAATCCTTTGATGACTAGTTCAAAGAGGAGAATGAAGGGGTGAATTACCTCCATAAGCTCTCGTCTTCAGGGGCATACACAACACTCCTCTCACCACGATCAAAAATCACCAAAAAGAAAAAGAAATGTTTTTGAGACTATCCTTGACCTCTAGGAGAGTCCTACCGTGATCGCCAAGTTTTGTCTTAGCTATGGATAACTCCACTGGTCCTCGCTATGGAACTCACAGACTACCAACACAAGCACTAGGGTTGGGGGAAAGGGAGCATGGATCCTCTCAGGGGGGACGTATACTCGCCAAGGATGAGTCAACCTCACTGGGTAGACATGCAAGAACTATGCTCTACACAGTCTACCATGCTCTCCAACCACCACCTAGCACCGTAGTATCCCTACATGCCTCTCACTCACACAACACCCACCCACTGGACCACTTACTCACCTCACTCACACACAGAGATAGAAAAAACACCACAAGAGCCTAGCATTGTATACCAAAATGCCTAAAAGAATGATACAAGAGAGACTATGCTCCAACAGAGAATGCACTACAAGAGAATGTCCTCTCCAAGAGAATGTGCTACCAGCCAAAATGTGCTACACCATTTAGAACGATCCCCTAAACTCCTCCTTGGGTGTCCTCCTCCTCAAAGTCTCAAACCTCATCGTGTTGTATAGAGGGAAGATCTTCTGTTAGGAAAAGGGAGCTGGTGCTCAAAGAGGATATTGAAGAGGAACTTGCCCTGCCTTGGGAAAGGGAGAAGGGTGTTACCTCCTTGAGTACCCTCAGAGTTGGCCGTGCACGTCATAAGTGCCACTAGTAGTTAGAAGACCCGATGGGTCAGAGATGTCGGAGGAGGGCAACGGCGGTGACGGCGGTCAAAGATGTCAAAGGGCACCGACGATGATGGCAGTTGGAGTGGTTGGAGGGCACCGACGGTGATGTGATAGTGAAGGTGGGAGAGCATAGGCAACACTTGGAGCAAGGGCACCGGCGATGACGACGGTCAGAGTGGTCGGAGGTGATAGTAGGAGGCTCTTGGCAGAGTGTGGAGGACCTTGCTTCCTGTCCACATTTCACTTATCGCGCTGGTCACAATTGCATTAGTCGTCGCTCGTCCAGAGCCGCCTAGGTGGTTCAGAACCATGCAAGTGCCAAGTCTAGACCGAACACCAAAAATGTTTGGCAATCTTGCTGGTGGGGGGAGTGGTACGCCAGGTAGGGGAGCAGAAAGATAGAGGCTAGCTCTAGGTGAGTCCTATATAGCTAGTCAGTAAAAGTACGCAAGTACAAAGAAGTCTAGAAAGAAAGCATACATTAGTTAGTGTTAGGAGTGTCACACACCAAAGAGTCATAAGAATACAATGGGGAGGAATACATTGAGAATGAAGGGAGATCAAACAGGGAAATGTGATTCCATCTCGCAAACAAATAGGCTAAAGCTATAGAACAAGAAGGATAAATGCACCATCCAATAAGATTCCTAGAAGGGATTCCACACCAGCCAGAATGATAGATTTAGGAACCCCTGAAAAAGAAAGAAGAAGACCGTCTCAAGAACCACAAAACAGGAGGCAAGAAGCTCAAGAAGAAGAATAACCTATAGCAACCATGGGAAGGATTTCTCTCAAGTATCCAAAATTTAAGGGCAAGAGTGAGGAAGATCCATATTCCCACATCTTCGCATTCGAAACCACATTCCTGGCCACCCAAGCTCCGTTTCCGGAAAACATAGAGTACTTTACTACAACCTTGGGTGGCAAGACAACTAGCTAGTATGCACAGTATGGTCTGGAACAATTCCACGCATTTGAAGACTTTAAGAAGGCCTTCTTGAAAAGATTTAAGAATGACAAGACCATAACAAAAGTGCTGGAAACACTACAAAGGCTAACTCATAAGAAGAGGCCAATTGAGGATTATGCAATTGAATTATGAGCCTTGCTTATTCACTTGGAGGATCAACCCAATAGACCTGCCCTAGCCACATTGAGCCAATGGTTTGTGAGAGGGATTCAAAAAAAGCTCCAGACAACCGTGGCATCATATGATTTGGAGACCCTCACCTTCGAGCAAGTGGTGGTGGCAGAAGCAACCAAAGCTAAAGGAATATTGATTCAAATAAGCAAAGACACTAGGAAGAAGAAGGATAAGAGAGAAAAAGAATGAAGAAACTTCCAAATCCGAGTTTGAGGAAGGTACCTCAGAATATCAGAATCTAGTCAGGAGTCGGATGTCAAACAGCGAAAGCCCTAGAAAAATAAAGGCACGAAGCAGGTAAATGATCAAGAAGAACTAAAGGCTTGGCTAAGATTGCCAAATGACATGCAAGATCAAGACTTAAATGACCGAACATCTGGTGTACGAAGTTCAACAACCAAGGAAACATGAAGGAAGAATGCCAGTTGTAGACCATGCAGCTGGCATGCGCCATCTATGGTGAAGGGACAACCACACCACAGAGACTTGCTTCTACAACACTCAGAATAGGAATCCAAGAGTGGTGGAAAGGCAACAAAACAACAAGCTCTAGCTATCAACCACATTGCCATAGGACCTCCAATCAACAGACCATATGGAAGAGGAGGTGGAAGATTTGGGGGGGTGAAAGATTTGTACTAGTAGTGGGAGCTTGTTTCTACTGCAATGGTCTAGGTCACAAACAAAATGATTTCCCCATATTTCAGTGCCATCAGCAGGAGCTATGAGAGGCAAGGCCAATAAGGGAGGAAAACCTAGCAGGAAATGATGCAACTGTAATTATGGTGAAAATAGACCATGGGGCAAGAAAGGAAGAGCCACCAGAAGTGATGGTCGTGAGACAAGATCACAAGGACTTGTCAAGTTGTCAAGACAGGCAGGAATCCAAAACCAAAATAGAAACAGAAGCCAAAACCATGGGAAAGACAATAGAGAGTCTATGAATAGATCACCAAGCTAGTGCAAAGTGCACAGGGAATGGTATAGGAAGGACCGCGCTTAGTAGGAGATTCTGAAGGAAATCCGGACAGGATAAACTTGATCAAGAAGAGAGAGGAAATTGTATCAGGAAAGAATCTAGTGTCCAAATGAGAGAGCAACCAGAGGACATATGCTGATCTACAAACTAGATCCAATTAAAGCCCAAAGCTGCAGAAGTGTCGCACAAGAAAAGAAGTAGAGGAAAAACTAGAGAACATCAAGATAGGAAAGCTAACAAGGGAAAGTCAGGAAACAGAGAGAGAAACGAACCAGGAGAAAGAAAGAATATGCAAAGGCCAAGATGGGCCCACTGAAACAAGGAGAAAAGCAGCAATTCTATGAAGAAACATGACTTAAGGGAGGATCTCAACAAGATGAAACTGAATATCACTCTAGATCTCAACAAGATGAAATTGAATATCACTCTAGATCAAATGCTAAACCTAGAACTACAAGCAGAAGCTGCTCCAGGCCATTATACCAAATGAAAAACTAGCATAGTTTCCTTTGCAGGAATCAAAAAACCCAGCAGTGGAATGTAGGAATGTGGAGATGATTCAGGACTATGACACATCTATTCCAAAAGTGACCATTAAGGTCAAAGCGTAGACAATGGAAAGGGGCATTTTGGATGATGGATTAGGGGTGAACATTATATTAGCCTAGCCAAAAAGCTAGGAATTACTGATTTGTAGCCAACCCGATTCTATATCCGCATAGCCGACCAAAGGAGGATCCAACCAGTCAGAATATTTAGAGGTGAGCAAATGGAAGTGGTAGGATGCATGTTCACTATAGTATTAATTATCTAAAGATGACCGATATAGCAAGTGCATACCCCATGCTGTTGGGAAGTCCATGGCTTAGAAGTGGAAGATTGAAACACAACTGAGATATAGACAAGATAACAATAATCTGGAGAGGGAAAAAGAAGGTCTACATCTCAATTTGCAGGAAAGGATAACCTGAACATGGCCAATTGATTGTTGCATGCAGAAGGTCGCAATTAACTGGAAAGGGTAGAAGACAATGAAGAGAAGCAAATTATGAAAGAGAATCCGGATTTGCTATCACTATTCAAAGTAGATATAGAAAGGATTTTATAGGCTCATCCTAAAGTGATAGTGAAAGAGGGAAGTACACAAGAAGAGGAAGATGACACTCACGATATTGTGAAAGAATTGCAGGCTTCTCAAGAAAAAGCCATGGTAGCCCTCAAGCAAGAGGAAGCCTAGCTGAGGAAAAGAAACATCAGAGTTCAGGAAGATGAGCTAGAAGAGGTGAACCTGGGGGATGATCAAAAGCTCAAGATAGTCAGAATTAGTGCTAAGGTGAACCAGGAATTCAGAGGGAAGCTCCTAGAATTGCTAAATTTCTACAAAGATGTATATACCTGGAACTATTCTGACATGAAGGGAATTGATCCAAGTTTCTACCACCATAAAATTAACCTTAAAGAGGATGCAAACCCAATTAGGCAGAGCAGATGTAGGATGCAGGAAGAGATTAACAAATTGCTAAAGGTAGGGTTCATCTATCTTGTGGATAGAGCAAAATGGCTGGTCTAGTCGATAGTCATTGTTCCGAAAAAAGAATGGGAAGCTATGGGTCCAACTACCACAAGCTCAATGCTTCCACCATATCAAAACCATTCCCATTGTCGTTCATTGATTCCTTGTTGAATGCAGTAGCTAGGCATGAAAAGTACTCTTTCCTAGACAGATTTAATGGGTACAATCAGGTAGAATGGCCTCAAAAGATAAATAAAAGACAACTTCCATGAAAGAATGGGGGGCGTTTGCCTCCGATGTCATGACCTTTGAGCTGAAAAATTCTCCTTCCACATTCCAAAGGATGGTACAAGAAATATTATATGAATATTTAACCTCCTTCATGAGGGTGTTTGTAGATGATTTTAGTGTCTTTGGGAAGAAAGAAGACCACATCACAAACCTCACAGTGTGCTTGGAAAAATGGTAAAAGCCTAGATTGATCCTAAATCTAACAAAGTGCACCTTTGTGGTGTTAAGTGGTTCCCTCCTAGGGGACATTATATATGCAGAAGGATTGGCAATGGATCTGGCCAATGGATCTGCCCAAGGTAGAAATCATCATGAAACTCCAATCACCAAAGAATGAAAACCAACTAGCAAGATTCCTTGGTCTAGTAAAGTGGCACAATAGGTTCATGAGAATAGGTTCATGAGGTTCCTAGTAAATGTGGCTATACCCTTGTACAGTCTGATAGTGAAGTATAAAGAATATGCATGGTCAAAATCCTGTGAAGAGGCATTTCAGAATCTCAAACGAATCCTATCTGTAGTAGCACCCATCCTCCAGCTGAATTTTGACCTAGTGTGTAAGATTCCTCCCTCCAGCTTTTGAGGTGTAAAGGTGTAAGAACCTCCCCTTATATTCTTGTAATTATTCCCCTCTCTGAAATAGAAGAAAGATCTTGTTTTACCCTGTTTTGGCCTAGAGAGAGAAAATGTCTAGAGAGAGATGATCCAAAATTGAAATATCTTTGGATATAAAAATCCTCCCAGTGTCTAAAATGGATTCCCCTAAAACAAAAGTTCAAAATGAACTTTCTAATGTGTATTAGGATTTAATTGAAAATGGGATAAGAGACCTTAGCCTAAGGGTCTACATTTTCAAAAAAAATTAGAATATAGTCCAATTAAGGTTTCAATGGGCCAACTAGATTAATCCAAGTGTTGGGATGAGATAAATCCAAAAGAATAAAAGAAAATACCCAAAAGTGAGTAAATGCTCACATAAGATGAGGAGAAGGTTTATAAGTTAAAAATTATGAGATATTACTAAAAAAATGAGATATTTTAGAATAATGATGCAGTTTTGACACCTTGGTAAGCAAAGGGGGACTATTGAGGTAGGCACCTCTTTCACATGTGTGCAAGGGTTTTTAATTAAAAAAATTTTTGATATTTTTTATCTCTCCTCTCTCCTGGATCAAACCAAATCAAAAAGGGAGCCAAACTGGTCCAAATCTTGTCCAAATTGAGTCAAACTCAACCTAGAAAATTTTAGAACCCAGTTAGACTTGGTTAGTGGCCTCCCTCACCTATAAATAGACCCTCAGTCATTTGTAATTAAATATTGGAGCTATACCATGCCAGTATTATATTAAAATAATCATATTTTCTATTATCCCTTAAATTTCTCTCTTGGGAGCTTGGAGCTCTCTCTCTCTCTCTCTCTACAACAACTCTTGGAGTTGCTCTTCTCCTCTTGGTGGACCAATTGATTGGTCGGGGGCTAGAATTAGAGAATCAAGCCAAGTAAAAGAAATTTTTATTATTTTTTCTAATTTTCTCAATAACTTTCTTCTTCTCAATCCCTCTCAAGCTTGAGAATCTTTCTAAATGATTGTTTTAATTCAAAGATCAAGCTTTCCCTTAAAGTCTTAATGTTTAATTAAGAGAAAGTTAATCTTTATGCCTTTTAGTAATGCTTTCTTTAAGTAAATCTCTCTCTCGAAAAGAGTAGCCATCTTTATGGCTAAATCCCTTGAAAAAAGATGCTTCTCAATGATAGTCTCTTAATTCAAAGCTAAACTCTAGGCTTGATAAGGTAGAGATTAAGAAAATTATATTTTCATGATTTTGTGCTATTAAAATAATGGTACATTCTTTTAGATTGTTTATGAGTAGTTGAAAACTACTCTAATTCATTCTAAATGAGAAATGGATTATTCTAACAATCTGGGAAAAGAGGAATGTTGAAATTAGCTTAATGCAGTGGGATAATCATAGTAATATTTAATTTTATGGTTAAAATTATGATTTAAATTCATAGTTTGATTTTAAGCATAAAAGAGGAACTGCTATCATATTTTCATTACAAACTTTTATTCTTTTAGAAAAACAAATTGAGAATTATCAGTAATAGCAGCGAAGCTATGGTAAAATTTTTAAAAAATAATACATATCTTATTTTTATGCATAATGCAAACAGAGGAATTCCCATGATATTTGAGATCCAAGTAATTAAATGGTAAAAGAGAAATTTTTTGGTTAATTTATTTTTATGCAAAAAGAGCAATTCCCATGATATTTGAGATCCAAGTAATTAAATGGTAAAAGAGAAATTTTTTGGTTAATTTATTTTTATGCAAAAAGAGGAATTCCCATGATATTTGAGATCCAAGTAATTACATGGTAAAAGAGGAATTTTCGGCATAATTCAAATTATGAGTATTTATCAAAAGTGAAATTTTGAGCATTATTAATTCTATTGGAAAATATGGGTAGAATTGATTTTTGTAAATCCCATGAATCTTTTACTCGAAAAGAAGAATATTGAATATATTTTACTTGAGAAATTTTTGAAAGAATATGAAAATATCCATCGAGAAAACTTGGATAATTCTTATTCTGAAAAGAGAATCTGGAATCGCTGGGAGGACCGAGGATCCAATGAGTAAACGGAAGTTTAGAATTAATTCTCATTAATGAAGCTTAAGGAATGAAAATACAATACTTAAATGCACTTTTTGAGTTTTTACTATTCAATTCTGATAAGGTTTATTTTCTCTTTTTAAACCTTCAACAACACTGTGATACGTAGATTCAATGGGATCGAGAAAAAAGTATTAACTAGGCCAAGCAATTGGCAAAAACTTAGAGAAGTCCTAACAGTATTGAAAGTAGAAAACAGTACTAAAAGTGGATGTGGTAGGATTTGATGTGGATCTAAATGAATGTAATGGATGTAAATGGATGCAATGTGATTAGATGAGATGTGAATGTGATAAGAGAAGATGTAAATGTGATGTGATAAGATGTGAATGTGATGTGATGAGATGTGAGTGGATGTGATGAGATGTAAATGGATGTGGATGTGAATGTGATGAGATGTGGATGAGATGTAAATGGATGTGGATGTGAATGAGATGTAAATGGATGTGGATGTGGATGTGAATGAGATGGATGTGGATAGATGTGAATGTGAATGAATGAATAGATGTGGATGAATGTGATGAGCCGTGAATGGATGTGATGTGATATGGATAAATGTGGATGGGATGTAATGTGGATGGAATGGAAGTAATGTGATGTGGATGGATGTGAACGAGATGTGATAAGATGAGGATGGATGTGACAAGATGAGATTGAATGTGGGATGTGAATGGGTGTGATGGATGTGAATGGATGTGATTAGATGTAAGTGGATGTGGTGAGATGTGAATGTGATGTAATGAGATGTGAATGGATGTGATGTGATGTGGATCTGGTTAGATATGAATGGATGAGATATGATGTGGATAGATGAGATGTGATGTGATGTGGACTTGGGTAGATGTGAATGAATGTGATGTGGACTTGGGTAGATGTGAATGGATGTGAAGTGATGTAAATAGATGTGAACGTGATGTGATGTGATATGAATGGATGAGATGTGATGTGGATATGTTGTGATGTTATGTGATGAGGATAGATGTGGATAGATGTGATGAGATGTAATATGATGTGATTGGATGTGAATGGATGAAGGACGATGGGAATACATATGACTGGATGTGGACAATGTGGAATAACGAGAAATGATGTGGAACAATGTGGAAAGATGAGAGTTCATTAGAAATTATATTTATGACCTGTTTTTAAATGACTGTTTTATGTCAAGAATGCTGGGGAAGCATTTTGACCATCTTGTGAATGAGGTCATGGAGATCGAAGTGATAAAGTTGCACAACAGCTGATGGAGAGTCAATGGTGGACATCTTGCGTAGCAAGGTCTCGGCCGAGGTCTTGACCAACCTCGGTTAGATTTAATGGTGAGCTTCTGATATGGTGGATTAGGGACCAACAAGGAAGCGGCCTATGAGTGAAGTGCTAGGTGACCTACAAAGGCGCGTAGAGGGTGCTGACCATATGATGCTCGGGCTCTGGGTCGCCGAAGATACCCAGGTGTGCATCGAAAATGGAACAAGGTGTTAGAGTTGTTTCTAAAATCAGGCATGGATCTGGTTGATTGGCCTTTTGCTGATACTCAATGGATGAGTCCATGGCTCTTTTATATGGATCTGTTGGTTGATCTTGCTGATCTTCAACAGAGAGTCCATATGGATTTTCTTAAGTGAATATATTTTCGGGTACTATGATCTAGGAACTATTGAAAAGGCCCCTGAGTGAATAGGTGGTGAGAGTTCTGGTTACCAATGATGCCATAGGTACACCGACGAAGGAATGATTGCAAATTGGAACTCAAGCTAGATATTTTGGAGGATTATGATCCATGGCTCTTTTATATGGATCTGTTGGTTGATCTTGCTGATCTTCAACAGAGAGTCCATATGGATTTTCTTAAGTGAATATATTTTCGGGTACTATGATCTAGGAACTATTGAAAAGGCCCCTGAGTGAATAGGTGGTGAGAGTTCTGGTTACCAATGATGCCATAGGTACACCGACGAAGGAATGATTGCAAATTGGAACTCAAGCTAGATATTTTGGAGGATTATGATCAGTGATACTATGGTTTTATTAAGAGATTGTTTTAAAGACAATTGAATCTGTGAAACAGGCAATTTCATATTGGGTGTGTAAGTGGTGTGACTATCTTGAAGTTTGCTTGAAGCGTCGGCTAGGGGGCCTGGGAACTCTTTTCCTTGGTACCTGGGGCAAAACATAACCAGATTTCAAAATGGATCCTATCACTACTATGGTTGGGCGGTTGGCTAACCCATGGGATTGGATGGGGTTAGGCTGGACTGATGGATCCCTAAAATGAGACTCAATTCTATTAGGTTACGATAGTCGAAGTAAATCTCGGATAACCCTTTTTCTATGGCAACGGATGTGCCTCTTGATGAGGAAAAAAGCGTTGGACTCTATGATCCAAGTGCAAGTCTCTTCCTTGATCTGACTATGGGACTTATGAGTTTAGTCAGATCAGTTTGGTTAGTTAAGGTTCTTGACTATGTTAGAATAAATTTTCTAGGAGGAATCGCTTGTGCTTTATGGGCTAGGGAAGTTTTTCTGGGTTCAGTTTTGGAAGAACCGAGAGATTAGTCTCTTCTCCGTATATCTGTGGTGGATGAGGCCCCGAGTGAGAGGCTCTGCCCTATGCAAGAAGTGCTATTTCCACTGCTAGCACCCTAGAATTTATTGCTGCGCAAAGGGGGCAAGGATCTTTGAGCTGGTATCAAAGCGAATTGGCTAAAGTGGATCAACCAAGAAGCAAGAAATGTCAAAATTTTATGAAGTACCAGTAAAAGATTATAATGGTGTAATGAAATTCATATAAATTGATATTCAGAATGAAGATTCATAAATTGGAAACTGGGTCTTTAGATGGAAGTACCGCAATTGTATGGAATCCCTGACTTGGTTGAGGCCTAGATATGATGGTATTTACCTTATAGCTCCAAGGAGGATGGTGACTACCCGTATATACCGTGGGTATATCTGCAGCTCTTTAGTGACAATATATACAAGTAAATCTAAGACCTTGAAGTTATAAGCAAAAATGCTATCCAAAGGATGAATTCAAATGCTGGTTGATATAATTTTTGAATTCTGGTTGAGAATTGATGAATTGATTTGGATTCTGATTTGATGATTTCTTAATTCTAGTTGAAATAAGGTAAGTTGAACAAAGCCACAATGAGGATGAATGGGAAGAATCCCAATGATGATGTTAGTAAACTGGAAGACGATTATGACTTCAGCAAATCACTATGAGATTAGTGGATTGTGTTAACAGATTGCTGCTATTTGACCTTTGACCTTGTGGATCTAATTAAGGAATGACAAATTGAGAACTTGCATAACTGAAATTCCCATGGAGGAATGTTCAGATGAAACTTTCGATATGATGGACCATTATTGTGTTAAGCATATGAATGAATTATTCATGGTAATGAGTTCTGTATATTCTTCTTGTAGAAGCGATCTTTATCCTAGGATTCTGTGGGGGGGCTGGCCAAACTCTAAAGAACCCCAAAATTAGTTGGATCTTAAGTCAGATTTAAATTATAAATAAAGTGGTCTTTTCACCTGAGCATCTTGGTTAATTTGGGGAAAAAAAGAGACTTAACAAGAATTTCCATATTGATAGGATCATGGATCGAGGTCGTCGTGGTGGAATGTTAACCCCAAATGCGATGAGGAAGAGCTTGACCCGGATGTTCGTAAAACTCTTCATAGATCCTAGCTTGGACCTTTCAAGGGTGAAGGAAAAAACTTGGGTGAGGCTGTGGAGAAGTGGATGGAAGCAATGGAAGAATACTTCAATATTACCAGGTACAACAAAAGAAGTAAAATGGCTCTTGCAAGGTTAAAGATAGTAGAAATAGCCAGAGTGGCATGGAGAAACCACTGCGAGACAAACTGTCTGGATCGGAATACCCAGACATGGAATGATCTCAAAATTTACCTAAGGGAGAGATTCTATCCTCCCGGATTTTTGGAAACCAAGATGAATGAACCCTTAGAGTTAACCCAAGGGAGCAGAACTATCAAAGTGTATCACCAAGGATTTGCTCTCCTCCCTCAAGTACTCGCCACACTACTGCTGGATGAAGAACAGTTGATGTCCAGGTTCATTCGGGGACTGAACGAACCCTTGAATATCCTAGTGAAGAATGCCAAGCTAGTTTCCATGGCCAAAGCAGTGCAGATGGTGAAGGATTTCACCAAGGCCTTTGATGTCAAGGTCCCGCTAAAGCCAGCACCATCATCTTTCAAAAGATTTCTAGCTCGAGAAGGTGATTCCAACTTTCCACCGCCTAAGAGACAACAAGGTCAAACTCAGGATATGGGAAGTTCCAGAATGGAAGAAAGCTCTTTTTCTCGGAATGCAATCCCCTCGAATTCAACTTTAGAAGACAACAAGGTCAACAAACTCAGGATATGGGAAGTTCCAGAATGGAAGAAAGCTCTTTTTCCCGGAATGCATTCCCCTCGAATTCAACTTTAGAAGTTCCACCCTTGAACAAAGAAGTGAAATGCTATAACTCTCAAAGAATTGGACATCGTAGTATGGATTTCCCAACTCCTTTTGGATCAAGGTTTTCGGGGTAGGAAAGTCAGAAGGGACCAAGAATCCAGACTCTAGCTCTTTCCTTCTAGAGTAATCAGGTTCCTTTCCGTCAAAATCAGGGAAATCCCAGAGGTAGAACCTCTAACCAACCCTCAGTTTCAATCCAAAGTAATACAAGACCTCCGCCTCATAATAGGGCAAGTCAAAGAGAGATGTTCCCAAATCGACCGTCCACTTCCAAGGCAGTAACACTGGAAGTGATTGAAGAGGAAGAAGATGAAAGAGATTATACTCCAAGAACCTCCCCTTTTGTTCTTGTAATTTTCCCCTCTCTGAAATAGAAGAAAGATCTCATTTTACCCTGTTTTGGCCTAGAGAGAGATAATCCAAAATTGAAATATCTTTGGATATAAAAAGCCTCCTAGTGTCTAAAATGGATTCCCCTGAAACCGAAGTTCAAAATGAACTTTCCAATGTGTATTAGGAATTAATTAAAAATGGTATAAGGGACCTTAGCCTAAGGGTCTACATTTTTAGAAATTTTTGGATTATGGTCCAATTAAGGTTCCAATGGGCCAACTGGATTAATCTAAGCATTGGGATGAGATAAATTCAAAAGAATAAAAGAAAATACCCAAAAAAATGAGTAAATGCTCACATAAGATGAAGAGTTGACTGAGTACAAGGTTTATTAGTTACAAATTATGAGATATTACTAAAAAAATGAGATATTTTAGAATAATGATGCATTTTTGACACCTTGGTAAGGTAAGGGGGACTCTTGAGGTATGCACCTCTTTCACATGTGTGGAAGGGTTTTTAATTCAAAAAAATTGTGATATTTCTACCTCTCCTCTCTCCTGGATCAAACCAAATCAAAAAGGGATCCAAACTGGTCTAAATCTTGTCCAAATTGAGTCAAACTGAACCTAGAAAATTCTAGAACCCAGTTAGACTTGGTTAGTGGTTCCTCATCCATAAATAGACCCTCAGTCATTTGTAATTAAATATTGGAGCTATACCATGCAAGTGTTATATTAAAATAATCATATTTTCTATTATCCCTTAAATTTTCCTCTCTCTTGGGAGCTTGGAGCGCTCTATCTCTACAACAACTCTTGGAGTTGCTCTTCTCCTCTTGGTGGACCAATTGATTGGTCGGGGGCTTTAGTGTAATTAGAGAATCAAGCCAAACTTGGAGGTAAAATCAAGCCAAACTTGGAGGTAAAATCAATTTTTATTGTTTTTTTCAATTTTCTCAATAACTTTCTTCTTCTCAACCCCTCTCAAGCTTGAGAAGCTTTCTAAATGATTGTTTTAATTCAAATCAAGCTTTCCCTTAAAGTCTTAATGTTCAATTAAGAGAAAGCTAATCTTTATGCCTTTTAGTAATGCTTTCTTTAAGTAAATCTCTCTCTCGAAAAGAGTAGCCATCTTTATGGCTAAATCCCTTGAAAAAGGATGCTTCTCAATGATAGTCTCTTAATTCAAAGCTAAACTCTAGGCTTAATAAGATAGAGATTAAGAAAATTATATTTTCATGATTTTGTGCTATTAAAATAATAGTAAATTCTTTTAGATTTTTTATGAGTAGTTGAAAACTACTCTTATTAATTCTAAATGAGAAATGGATTATCCTAACAATTTGGAAAAAGAGGAACGCTGAAATTAGCTTAATCTAGTGGAATAATCATAGTTATGTTTAATTTTATGGTTAAAATTATGATTTAAATTTGTAGTTAGATTTTAAGCATAAAAGAGGAACTACTATCATATTTTCATTCCAAGCTTTTATTCTTTTAGAAAAAAAATTTGAGAATTATTAGTAATAGCAACGAAGCTATGGTAAAATTTTCAAAAAATAATACATATCTTATTTTTATGCATAATGCAAAAAGAGGAATTCCCATGATATTTGATATTTGAAATCCAAGTAATTAAATGGTAAAAGAGGAATTTTTTTGTTAATTTATTTTTATGCAAAAAGAGGAATTTCCATGATATTTGAGATCCAAGTAATTAAATGGTAAAAGAGGAAATTTTCGGTTAATTTATTTTTATGCAAAAAGAGGAATTTCCATGATATTTGAGATCCAAGTAATTAAATGGTGAAAGAGGAATTTTTGGCATAATTCAAATTATGAGTATTTATCAAAAGTAGAATTTTGAGCATTATTAGATTTATTGGGAAATATGGGTAGAATTAATTTTATTGGAAAATATGGGTAGAATTAATTTTTGTAAATCCCATGAATCTTTTACTCGAAAAGAAGAACATTGAATATATTTTACTTGAGAAATTTGCGAAAGAATATGAAAATATCCATCGAGAAAACTTGGATAATTCTTATTCAGAAAAGAGAATGTGGAATCCTGGGAGGATCGAGGATCCAATGAGTAAATGGAAGTTTAAAATTAATTCTCATTAATGAAGCTTAAGGAATGAAAATACAATACTTAAATGCTCTTTCTGAGTTTTTACTATTCAATTCTGATAAGGTTTATTTTCTCTTTTCAAACCTTCAACAACACTCTGATACGTAGATTCAATGGGATCGAGAAAAAAGTACCTTTAACTAGGCCAAGCAATTGGCAGAAACTTAGACAAGTCCTATCAGTATCGAAAGTAAAAAACAATACTAAAAGTGAATGTGATAAGATATAATGTGGATCTAAATGAATGTAAATGAATGTGATGGGATGTAAATGGATGCGATGGGATGTAAATGGATGTGATGTGATTAGATGAGATGTGAATGTGAAAGAGAAGATGTAAATGTGATCTGTCTACTTGCATCTTCCTTCTCTTTTGAACAATTTCTATTTTCCATGCATTGAGCAGTCTCCTTTCATCTAGCTTGAGGAGTTGTTTGATCCTGTGCACCACTGATTCTTCCGGAAAGAGCCTCTCTACCATTGCAATCGTGAGAATATATGTAAGGAACTCCATGGGAAGCACTACTGCTTCCAATCCATACACCATGCTGAATGATGTAAGGAACTCCATGGGTAGCACTACTGCTTCCAATCCATACACCATGCTGAATGATGTAAGGAACTCCATGGGTAGCACTACTGCTTCCAATCCATACACCATGCTAAACGGTGTAAATCCTACGGTGTAAATCCTATTGCATTCTTATAAGCTATTTGGAATGCCCATAATGCTGAGTGTAGCTTTGTATCTCAGTCGTTCCTATTCTCATCTTATTGGTGGATTCTTCTTTCCCATTGGCTTTGTGGATTCTTCTTTCCCATTGGCTTGCGGTATAGTAGACTATCCCTTTCTTGTGTATTATCATATGCTATTCTCTCAGTTTCTTGATCGCTTCATTGATGAAGTGGCTCCCTTGTTCATTGACTATCTCAATGGGGCATCTGAATCTTGTCATTATAGTTTCATATAAAGAAACTTTGCTACAGATGATGCCTTGCAGTCTCTAAGGGCCTTATGTTGGGAAAAGTATAATAAGTGATAATGCAAGCTTAATGAGAGCATGGAGTGATGAAAGAGCTATGGTGGTTCAAGATAAGCCATGATGGTCACATGAGCAATAGTTTAATTAACTAGTACTTAATCAAAGATTAAGAGGACATAATGACAGCACAATAAGGAGCATCACATAGCATATAAATTCGTGTTTTTCTCATTAGGAGGGCCACCATTTTATAGCCAAAGTGTACATGGTTGAATGACATCATTGCTTACATCTCATCAAGAGCATCCAAGGCCATCTCCCCCCACATGGCTTCCTAGAATATAGCCTCCATCAGGAACTCGCCTACTTCAAGTGGGGTTTGACCCTTTCATTCACCTGGATTCTCTTCATATTACATGGTCCTTTTACATTTTATTGTGTGCTTTAACCTTAGACCATGACATTGATCATATATTCCAACATATTCCAACACCCTCCCTTGATCATGGCATGGTATATTGCCCTCCCTTGATCCAAACATTACATGAAAGAAAAAAGCTTAACTCATAAGGAGTATAGCTCTACAGTACATAAAAGAAATTAGCATCGCTCATAGGGAGCATAGCTTCTACATTGCGAAAAGAAAATGACATGAAAACATTCCTACATGAAAACATTCCTCTCCCATACCCCATCATCATCATAGCATCATCATCATCATATCCATGGGCATCATCATCATCATTTGTTGGTCATGGAGACCCAACTCCCACTGAGAGATATTGTGGGCATCATAACAACACATAACCTACGTCATCGGTGGTTAGAGGTGTCCATACATAAACATTTGGGTAAGAGAGGGCATAAACATTGTTGGCTTTAGAAAGCCCATTCTGCATCTACCGCTTCATCAAAAGAGGTAGTAACATTGTTGCATGCTTGAATTGCTTCTTCGGAATCATTCGAAATGCTTGCCATATTTTCCTGGTTGGTGTAACATTTGTCGGCGAGGTGACCTGGCTTTCCACATTTGGTGCATATTCGCTTTGGCTTGTCTTTGTGGTAGCAATTCTTGGCAAGATGTCCTGTCCTTCCACAATGTGTACATTGGAGTGATTTGCCGGTTTGCTTTTGAACAAGAAGGTATGCCTGGTTTGAGACAAGATCAATGGCTCTACCTTTCAACTTCTTCTCTTCTTCCAAGAGAACACTCTCTATTCCCTCCAAAGTGGGATCCTGCATGTACTTTAAGGTCGGCATGAGTGTATCATACTCGGATGGCATTGACTTTAGGAGGATGGCTATGGCATCACTCTCCTTGACTGGTTTATTGATGGCTTCGAGCTGGGCCATCAAGCTCTTCATGGTGTTGATGTGAGATGCAAGTGTCTCATCAATCTTGTACTCTAGACTGTAAAAGTCTACTTTGAGACTGATTTTGCTGTGGAGGCCTTGAGCACCAAAAGATTTATCCAGTGAATTCCAAGCAATTTGTGAAGATGTTCCATTACCAATGTAATGTATATAGCTATCTTCAACTCCAAGGGCAATGAGAGCTAATGCTTTCTCATCCTTGGTTTGCCAAGAGATTTCTCCTTTTCGTGTGGCAGGTTTAGGTATAGTACCATTGACTATGCCCCAAACTCCTTCTTTTATTAGTAAAAATCTCATTTTGACTTGCCAAGTGTGGAAGTCATGACCGTTGAATTTCTTGATGAAAGAGGATGATATGTAAGTTGATTCCATGATTGGAACTGAACAATGCAATAGATTAAAAGCTAGAATCCCCCTTCACCATATAGATGCATGAAATTACTCAAGAATTCCCCAAACCCATAAGCCTTTGCATAGTGATAATAACTGGGCCTAGACTTGATTTTCATCCTAGGTTTTCTAGTTTTGCTTTTGGGTTTCAATGATTTCTTGATATAATCTTCATTAGATGATTCAGCATCCGAATGCATGACTACAAAGAGATATTCAACTCAATATGCATATTAGAATGTCATCTCAATAGATAATTACTATTAATTATATGATGATTAGTGGAGATGATTAATTCAAAGAGGAAAAACTGCCCCCAAAAATAGAGTGAGCTTTGAGCAATTGAATGAAGCTCTTCCCAAATGAGAAACATAAAATGCTTTAAACCAAGTGAAAACCAGGGTATTGGCTTTAAGCTCAGCACTCAAACATGTCAAGATGTTGCTTCAATCTCTGTAAATCTTCTCTGCAACACAGCATGTACTGTCACTGAGAAATTAGTTCAAACAGCAGCAGCTACAGTGGACCATTGCTCATGAAAATCAACACGTGGGAGCTTCATAGCATCAATGTTATGCTCACAAGAGGAATTAGCAAACCATTCTTCGTACGGCGACAATTTGATGAATTCAGCGCAGAGGCGGGCTGTTGCAGAGCTGAATTCGCCGTGTGTACTTCGTGGGAGCTCAAATGGAGCTAGGTGTAGATTGCGCCGGTTGTTAGCTCTCTTTTGAATCAAAAAGCTTGAGATTTGATGGAGTATAGAGCTCATATGAAGCAAAAGACCAGCAGGGGGTGCATTGAAGCTTTAATGGAAAGCTTGAAAAAATGAAAAACTAATCAATGTGGTTAATTACTATGCCTAGGGATAATCATGGCTCTGATACCATGTTGGGAAAAGTATAATAAGTGATAATGCAAGCTTAATGAGAGCATGGAGTGATGAAAGAGCTATGGTGGTTCAAGATAAGCCATGATGGTCACATGAGCAATAGTGTAATTAACTAGCACTTAATCAAAGATTAAGAGGACATAATGACAGCACAATAAGGAGCATCACATAGCATATAAATTTGTGTTTTTCTCATTAGGAGGGCCACCATTTTATAGCCAAAGTGTACATGGTTGAATGACATCATTGCTTACATCTCATTAAGAGCATCCAAGGCCATCTCCCCCCACATGGCTTCCTAGAATATAGCCTCCAGAGAATCTTCAGGAACTCGCCTACTTCAAGTGGGGTTTGACCCTTTCATTCACCTGGATTCTCTTCATATTACATGGTCCTTTTACATTTTATTGTGTGCTTTAACCTTAGACCATGACATTGATCATATATTCCAACATATTCCAACACCTTAGCCTCTACCCATTTTTTACAATAATCCGTGGGGACACCAAAATGTATTTGTTCCTTGTCCTTTGAGCAGCAAGTTTGAATGGGCTGACAAATTCCAGACCCCACTTTTGGAATGGATCAAGTGGTAGGATTGGGTTATGAGGCATCCTATTTGCATCATTTGGTTGCCCCAACCTCTGACACATGTTGCACTCCTTTGTGAACTTGTGTGAATCTTTTAATGTAGTTGGCCACCACAGTCCTTCCTGGAACACTTTACTACTGGTGAACTCTCCCAAAAAAATTCCCTCTGCTTATTCCTTGGTGTGCCCTTGCCAGAACATCTTGTTGTTCATGTTCACAGATACATCTTCTCAAGATTTGATTGATGCCCATCTTGTAGAGATGTCGTGCTAATACCATGAACTACTTGCTCTGGAGAGTCAGCTTCTTTCTCTCTAGACATGTACTTTGGAAAGGACAAGTCTGACAAGAAATCTAACATTTCATCATACCACCTTGGTTTTTCTCCATTTATCGTGCATCTGTGTGAAGGCATCATCAACCCCCATGGATCTTCTTCTATCTCCAGTCTTGATAGAAAATCTACCCACTCCATGTTTGTTTCTAGGGGTGTGATTGATGGTGAACTCAAATTCCTATAGTAGAAGCATCCATATGGCTAGTTTTTCTGCTAGGTTTGGCTTATTCACTAGGTAAAATAGTGCTTTGTTATCTACAAGAAACTCAAACACCTTCCCCAAGAGGTAGTGTCCGAACGTCTTAATAGAGTAGATAATTCCTAGTGACTCCTATTCTGTAGTGGAGTAGTTTCTTTCCAGCCTAGATAGCCTCCTTCTTGCATAGTAGACTGGTCTGAACTAGCCCTCTACATCAAGGCACTTCCAATTACTTTCCTGATGTCCTATCCTCACTTTCTTCCCGAATGATACTAGGTATAGCTAACGGTTTATGGTTCCTGTGAGGCTGAACTTGCGTAGGAAACACTGTGTCTGGAATTTTGATTTTTCTCGGGTTTGGCTCTAGTTCTCTTTGTGTTTCTTCCACCAAACCCCTTAAGTGTTGCACTTGTTCAATCTCCTCAACTGGGTTTGGGTAAGTTCCAATCTTTTTCTTGAGGGTTTTTGGCCCACGTGGCTTGTCTTGGGGAGCCTCAGTCAGTTTGGGTGGTCGAGAGGGCATTAACTGACTTGGTTGTAGGGCCGAGGAAGTTTCCTTCTATTTCCCCTTATTTATGTAGTCGCTTGATTCTCCTTCCGAGTGGGGTCCTCCCTTAAGGTAGTGGCTTTGGTCCCCATGGTTTCTATTGAATCGGAATCATCTTCAGGATCATTCATATACACGGGGTCATCTCCTATCCCTATGTTAGTCTTTGAACTAGGCTTGGAGCTCGTGGCATTAAGCGATCTCTTCTGTCGTGTTTTCTTTTTCTTTGCTTGAGCAATTGATGCAGTATCCCTCTCTTCGAGAATGTAGTTTTGATTTTGAAGCATTGACCGTGTAACTACATTCGCGGGTACGACAGGTATGGTTCCTCGTGCCTGGTTGGTGACCTCAACCAAATTCAATGGCGTAATCTTGGGTGCATTAGGATTATGTGGACATTGAGCAATCAAATGATCTATGCCACAACGATTACATGTAAGTACCGGCATTCCCGATGTGGTCCCTTGATTTGGTTGCATCTGAGTAGCGATCTTCTGTAGCCTATTAGGGCACTCCGCTACACGATGCGGTCCACCACAATCGTAGCATTGAAGAGGTGGTCTCCTCGCCAAGGTATTAAGGTTTTGCCCTCTTGTGGCGAGAGTAGCCGCTTGATATATAGGCTTGACTTACCCGAAATGATCCTCCATGTAGTACTGGGGAGTCATTTCAAACGTATCAATCCCGTATGGAGCAGTGGGGTCTATCTCCTCTTCATAATCCCCACACGCACTATGTGACTCACAACCCATCTGGTTTATTGGGGTAATCCTTGGATGTGGAGGTTGTGGTCCTAGCACTGGCGGTGGTAACGGCACAGACTGGACTACATTCGGGTTCCTTGGAACTATGTGCTGTGATCAACAGGTGGTGCCGACATCAGCGCGGGTACTTAAGGTGTGTTTGACCAGGCTAGGGGTGCCTGATTTGCTAACATCATACGCTTAAGTACTAGGCAATCCTTAGGTTGATGGCCATACTTACCACATGCATTGCAATTCCCATTGAATTTGACTCTGAATGTGGGACATTCACTCGTGCTATGTGGTCCTAAGCAAACCGAACACCATTGTTGCTCTCTTCTTGGGTCCATATGGCTATTTTGAGGAGCTCGATTACCCCTAAAGTATTCTTGAAGAGCCTTAGTAAGGTCGGTCAGACATTTTGGATATCTTGGGCTCCTTGGCAATAGGTTTTACCGTCATTGGCTCGTGCCTAGATACTTGCGAACTAACGGATTTTGTCTCCAAAGACACCTTTTTACCTGCAATCATCAAGTTGTCTTCTAACTGGATTGCATTGGCAGTGACTGCGTCCCACGTTGTTAGACCTCTAATGACTAGGCCATTGTATATGTCCTCGTGGCGCAATCCTCGGATGAATCTATCGAGCAGTTGGTTATTATTGAAGCGCTCATCGGGAGTGCAGCGAGAATTTAGATGCTTCAATCGACTTATAAAGTCTCTCACTGACTCCCCTTCCTCGCGTTCAGCTTTTTGGAGTTGAGATGCTACTCCCCAAAGCACACCCTCACGTATGTATTCTTTCAAGAACAATCTCTTGAGAGTGGGGTAGTGAGTGCGCTCTTCAATCCTTAAGGTTCGATACCAATCTCCGGCCTTCCCACTCAAGGTTAAGCCTAAGGCTTTACATTTATGCAGCTCATTGTGCTCTTCGAAGGAATCACACACGTGTTCAAAGACTTCAATGTGCTTCCTTACATCCTCGTTTACCACCACTGAAGTTCTGAGTGAGCTTAGCCACTTGTACCGCCTTGCTTCTGGGTTCTCTCTCAGGCATGCCCTGCATGTTTTCCACAATAGATCGTCCGATCATCTGAGCAAACGCTACGAGATCACCTAGGTGAGTAGGCATAACTGGTGGAGGCACTTCTGGGATAGCCTGGTTGATAGGAGTTGGCGTTGGTCTGGGTATGTAGGAAGCAGCAGCTGACGTAGGAAATGATATGTGAGTAGGCCTAGCTCCTCTTGGATAAGGGTTATGATAAGGCGGTCGTGGAGCATACGCCATTGGCATACTAAGAGGCGTAGGAGCTACATGAGCATGAGCAGCGATAGGTACATATGGTCGATAGGCACTGGCACGCACTGTTGTATGTACTGTTCCACTAGGTAGCGGCATCGTACTAACTACAGCGGTAAACAGGTGCACTTTCCGTTATGCTCATCATTAGGGTAGGCATTGTGGATTCCTTAATGGAAAGTTGAGCCAAGGTTGGAAAGCTAAAGTTACTGCTCGTGGGCTCAACTTGCATTGAGACTCCAGGCGAAACAACATACGAAGGGTCTATGGGACTCACCGAGGGAGTCTCCCCAATTGTGATAGGGTTGGTTGTTTGGCCTTGCCCGTATCCAAAAATCTCATAGGACCAGTGGAAACTAAGTTCACTCCCCTATTTTGCCTCTCAATTTGGATAATTCTATGAATAACCTCACATATCATTTGTTGTTGCTTCTCTAGATTAGTGGCGCTAGATGTAGATCGTAGGACTTCTAACCAACCTACATGGTATGTGTAACCCGTGTATAGGTCAGTTAGAGTCTCTATGTGTAGATCATATTCCCAATTTTCATTGAGAAATATCCCATCTAGACTTGGTGTGCCAAACGGTTCTCTTGAAGTGGACGCAATGTCACTTCTTATGGATTGGCTTCTAGGGACCTCTACTTTAAGAAGAGCATCGGAAGGTGGTAGCTCAGTAGGGCCCTCATTAAACGAAGTGGGTAGAATATCCACATGGACACTCTTTGGGAGGGTAGGGTCTACATGAGATGTGAATGGCGAATCCACGACCACTCCTTCTTCATTTACTTCGCTTGTCGCATGTTCAGAGCGTGTAGCTCTACTAAAGGTCTCTATTAGACGACTAAACATGCTAGATCCGGGTTGTGGGGCCCAAACTGGCATGTTTTGGCTTGTCTCCTCAGGGTTCTTGGTAGGGTGCCCTTCCATGGCTTCTGAGTCAGAGGACGAATCACTATCCGCTATTCGTGGATCTTGGGTTGCACTCCCTTGGGTTCCAGCTGAAGGCCAAGATGCCAACGTGGAGGGATGGTGTGAGCCTGCGTAAACTGAAACGCTTTCTAGTGGCTCAGACTCTAGCACCGGACCAGAGCGTAGATGCATGTGACGTGGGTATCCTACTGGCGTTGGTAACTACCCTTGAAGTCCACACAAGTGATTTCTTAGGTGTTTCACACCCCGTTTTTACTTGTTTTTGTATTGTTTTTAACCCGTTTCTAACCCCCTTACTTATGGTCGAACCTGAACTAGGGCGTGTGATAGCTCGAAACGAGCGTATCGTTTTAAGGGTCCTAGTGTGCTTTACAGCACCGTGTTCGCCTATCCAGAGCTCCTGTGGTCCTCAAAACAGTCTGTTTCCTTGTGGGGGAAAGGGTGAAGGCCTATTTGCTTGTGAAGGAAAGGGTGAAGGCTTTATCCCACATGCTCACTTCACTCCTTGGGGAGTGGGCTACATATAGGGCTCAACTTCCCATAAGCTCTCACTTGAAAGAAAGCTATGGAGGCTCACTCTCCTATATATATATATCAGAAGACCGAGACCGAGGCCGAGGTCGGTTGGGGGTTTTTCTTTTCAAAAAAAATTTCTCCAAATAAAAAATCTTTCCTCTCCACACGTTTGGTTTTTTTCTTTCAAAATAAAATTTTATTTTTTATTTTTTAGTTTTAATTATTATTATTATTATTATTATTATTATTTTTGGAATAAGTTTTTTAGGGTTTCTTTCTAGGGTTCAGCCTTGGCCGCGGTGCAGTTCACACACAGCACAGGCCTGGGGATTCAGAAATCCCCCTCACACGCAGAAAACTAGAGAGCAGAATGCACGCCCACACACGGAGCAGAAAAATAACAAAAGAAACAGCTTTGTAGAAGACAAATTGCAGAAACAGATTGCAAAACACGGAAACACTTCAACAACAAACACACAGTCGCCTTTCCTACAGTGTAAATTTCACTTCACGCAGCAGCCCGAGCTGCAAACTGCAAGGCATCTCCCCGGCAGCAGCGACGCCAAAAATCTGTGCTTTTGCTGCACAGGTCGTAGGTGGGGACTTGCTGAACACCGTATGCGAGCCACGAATGGCTACAAGCATACAACCAGGAAAGCAAGCTCAAACAGAATGTAAAGGTGTGTCACTCACCGCTCAAACCGCCACCGTGAAGGATTCCCGTGTCGCAGCCGTGAAGGAGGAGCCGCCGTCGTCGCTCTACCGCCTCGCCGCCGCCGTGCCACTACACAGTGCTCGATCGCTCTCTCACTCTCTCTCTCTCTCTCTCTCTCGCACACACGCAGGAGAAGGAAACCAAGAGGATAAGGCAAGAGCACTCTTGTATTCAACACATGAGAATGAGGGTTTTAGGGTTACATTTGACTCTTATAGGTGACTTGGCCGTTCACACATGGGCGCCCATACATGGCCGGCCGATCCTAACCCTTACCCTGCTGATATTCAAGGTGCGCCTCTCATCGGAGATCACCCAACCCCTTTATCCTTAACATATGGTGCCGCGACAAGCCCGGCCCATGACTTAGAATATTTAAATTAATGACGTAAAACATAGTACGTCTCAATGTCCGTCATCGGGAGAGAAGAGGGTTTTCGTTCCCCTCTATGTGGCCAAGGTCTTCATGCTAACCGTGGTGAGGGCGAGGTCAAGGAAGCAGATGAAGAAGACCTAGCAAAGGTGTTCGACCTTTTTGAAGGTAAGGCCAAGGAATTCAAGATTATAGGCATGCCACACAAGGCTCGGCAGAAGCATATTCACTTCGTGCTGGAGATGATCAATCTCACCCACAAGCCATATTGCATGTCAAGGAAGGCATACGATTGGTGAAAGTAACAAACATAGGAACAAAGGTGGCTTGGGCAAAGGTGCTATACAACAACATCAAGGACCAGGTTGGCAAGGTCAACCGCCCAAACACCAAGACAAAAATTTGGCCCATACAAAACAACATTATTTAAAGCATAAGAAGCAGCTCAGCAAGAGGAGAAGAGCAAAAAGGAGGAGGCAGGCCACAAAAAGGACATAGAGTCTAAGGAAGAAGTAGCCGCAAATCCCCAAGAAGAGGGGAGCTCCGCACAAGCCCTATTTAAAAAGAAGACATTCAAGTTTGGAGAGAAGAAGAAGAGCAAGAAAGGAAAGATGGGAGCAAAGGAAAAGAGCACAAAGAAACTCAACAAGGACCTTGCCCAACATTGGAAAGTCCATCCTTTCACAGAAGCTGGAGGAGTAGCAACAAGAAACATCAATAACAGAATGCCTGCAACTTGAACAAACACAGCATGAAACCCCTACCATAGAATGCCTGCATCTGGGACACAAACAGTAGGAGATTATTATCACAAAACCCATCCACCTCAAACAACCACAAGCCAAGCCCTCTAAACCCTGCCCTAGAATTTTTTTGGAAACCATTGAAAAAAGATGGGTGCAAGGGTGTCTCAACTATCTATAAAGGAGTATAACGCATGAAACAAAGGAAATAACCATGTTGCATGCAAAGGTCAAGGAAAAAGAGGCCACCATCCAAGCACTAAGAAGCCAACAAGAACCCCTCCAGGAAGATCTAAGAAGAAGAAAAATGAAAGCAGGCCACATGGAGGAAATACAAAGACAGATACTAAGGCTCCAGAAGGTGAATGAAGAAACACGAGAGGAGATGGTGATAATTGTAAGATTCCTCCCCAATCCCTCAAGATGTCTAGTTTCTTCCCCTATAATCAATCCCCTTTTCAGAATAATAAAAGATCTTGTTTCTACCTGTTTTGGCCTAGAGAGAGAAAATGCTCTAGAGAGAATTCCTAAAGTGCATTAGAAATAAGATATAATGTGCACAAAAGACCTTAGCCTAAGGGTCCAGATTTTCTGAAAATTTTGGATTAAGGTTCCTATGGACCAATAAGATTAATCCAAATGTAGGGAGGAGATAAATTGAAGAATAAAAGAGAAACCCCCCAAAAATGAGTAAATGCTCACATAAGATGAAGAGTGGACTAAGGACCAAAGAAAACAATTAAAAAATTGAATTTTGACACCTCAGAGTGGGGATCTCCCCTCATGAAGGAGGTGCCTTTTTTCTCATCATTACCCCCAATTTTAAATCAATAAAATGAGATATTTCATCTCTCCTCTCTCCTATTTCAAAACTAGATCCAAAAAGTAAGCTGAACTGACCCAACTGATCTGGAAAATTCTAGAATCAGTTTGCTTGGTTAGAGGCTCACTTTTTCCTATAAATAGAAGCCTCCCCCTTTGTAAAAGCTTAATGGTGTTTTATGCACTGTTACTCTACTCTTGCCTTGAGTCATCTACATTGAATTTCTTAATAGTTCAATTGTTTTTGGCCTAATCCTCTCCAAAGTGAATTGGTGGCCACTCTTGCTTCAAACAAGAGTAGAACCCTCAATCCCTCAAGCCAAAGGAGAGCTTACAAGCTCTATGTAAGCTAGTTTTCTTACTTATTTACAATTTTTAAATCTATGGTTTTCTTGATTTTTATGTTTTACAGTTGATTGAATTAAATTCAAATGCTATGCCTTGATGAAAAGGCTACCCCCTTCTCTTCTTTACATTCCAGAAAGATTAAATAAGGGATTAATTAAACTCTTCCTATTGTTTACTCTCTTGAATTTAGAAAATTATGTATATTAGAGTTCTATGAATCTGATTTGGGTTAATTTAAGTTAAAAATAGAATTATAAAAATGAGAAATGGTCAGCCATACAAAGGAGGTTATGGCAAAATTTTCTAGAATTTTGTGGAAAAGAAAGTTTGTTTTTATGTTATTCCAAAAAGAGTAATTCCCACCATTTTTGCATCTAAAAGAAATATTCTAATTACTCCATGTACATATTCACCTATGAATATGCATGGATATCACTGATATTAATTATTAAAATTGATTTTTATGTATAGAAAGATGCATAAACGAATGTTTTTTATTATAAAAGTGTTATTCTCATTAAATTTGATTTTTATGCATACAAAGATGCATAAAGAAATTTTTTTATTATAAAAGTGTTATTCTCATTAAATTTGATTTTTATGCATAGAAAGATGCGAAAATGAATTTTTTATTATCAAGGTGTTATTCTCATTAAATTTGATTTTTTTGCATAGAAAGATGCATAAAGTAAATTTTTTATTATAAAAGTGTTATTCTCATTAAATTTGATTTTTATGCATAAAGGATTTTTTTTAATAAAAGTGTTACAAGTTAAGCTCTATGCAATGTATTCTTTAAAGCAAGTTGGACAATATCGAAACTTTTGTGCAAAAAAACCTTTCCTAAAATCAATTGGATTTTTTATCAAGGGTGCCATTTGAATATCCACTATATGTATAATCTGCCCCAAACACTACGCCATTAAATTCCAAACGTAGCCATAAGAGATTAGACCTTTAAGTTGTGGTGATGCCTATTTTCAAGCTACCTTCAGGGCACCCAACTGTCAAAAGTGGTGCCCCTTATCTTACAACCACCTTGTGGTTGGATGAGTTTAAGAGAGGTGCCCCTTATCTTACAACCACCTTGTGGTTGGATGAGTTTAAGAGAGGTGCCCCTTATCTTACAACCACCTTGTGGTTGGATGAGTTTAAGAGAGGCTAGCCAGTTGCCTAAAATTGGGAAGAGTTTCAAGAAGCCCTATTAAAGACTTCCAGCCAAATAAAAAACAAGATAGGGCATCCATAGTATGGGATGAATATGAAAATAAGAGAAGCCCTAAATTTAATACATTACTACCTATAGTAAAATGATCCTTGAGCTAAAAGGTATTAATGACTTTTAGTCACATAGGTTGATTGAGGGAATTTAGGACTTCATTAAGGGACCTTAGATGATTAAGAAATTCTATGAGTTGATGGAGAAAATCAAGTTAGATATTTATGAGGATTTTTATGGACTTGATATTCATTTTAAGAGCTATAACATGACATACATGACCTCACGTGTGGTGTGTGATTTAATAGTAAAATTAAAGCCTCGTTTATGTTGATTATGGGTGTGAATAGTGAAGAGTTTCCTTGCCAAGGCTACTATAGAGCAGTTGATGTAATATTAGGAGTCATCAAGATTAAGGAGAGCTTGTAGATGCACCATTTTCCACAAGATCCCAAGTGGGCTTGGAGCCACTTACTCCACATACCCTCCCTTGGCTTAGCACCAAAAGGTGGTGGTTGTTTCTAATGGTGGCACTCCCTCACCTATTCTCATACTTACTTCCTTACTTGCACAAAAGCACATGGATATTCAACAAATGATCATTACTCATAGTAATACTGCAAATCCTATAAACAAGCAACAAAATACATAAAGCAAAGTGTTAACAAGTAACATTCTTAATGATAGCAACACTACGTGGAAAAAAACAAAAAGCTACTTAAGCGTCCACATTTGTGTGATCTTTTTCCTTAACGATCATTCCTTTTAAATTGTCTACTACTAGAAGCATACCTACTCTTTCTTATGACTTGAATCCCCTTATATCGACCCATAATGATGGCATTGTAATAGCACTTTTCTTTATGGAGTGTTGGAACTACAAACTAATTCCTTGAAGCCCATGGTGGCACACCATGGGCTAACACTTGTAATGATACCCTATGGTGTTTGGATCTTCACCGAGTTTATATTTAGGCACTATTTAAAGATCCTGGTAAAGTGGATCAACCGTTTGGACTTTGTTATTGCATACTCATCTAGATCTACCAAGATGCGATTTCAAGTTGGATCTTTCATAACCAATACTTATAGTGGTATCTCTAAAATGACTAACCCTTTGGATTTTTGTTGTTGCATACTTATCTAGCTCTACCAAGATCAGATTTAAAGTCAGATTGTTCATTACCAATCCTAGAGTGGCATCTCTAAAATGCACTTCCCTTGAAATTTAGATAAGACATGATCCTCTTGGTCTTCCTACCCCATGATGACAGATACATGGTGTGCGAGTTACTTCCAATTCATGCATCCAAATAAAGTGCTCATCAATATGGATGTCTTCAGAACCTAAATTGTTGAAAAATATTAAGAAACCACATGCTTAAGTCACAATCCTCTTTGAGAGTATTGTATAGCTCAATCCAAGTCTTCTCTTCATGTGTAGATCCTTGTTTTGATTTGATATGATTGATGTCCTCCTTAGACTTCCATTTTTTTTCTTCCATGTATATACCAATGATGTCGCCCAATGATAGAGTTATCTGATTATTCTTGTTTTTTGCATGTCGAAGTTGTCCCTCTGAACTCTTTGCAAGTAAGGTTTTCCAATCCTATACACAATATAGTAAGTTATTAAGTTAGTATTTCTTTACATTTTTTATTGAATGTATCAAAAACATAATATCATCATCAATTATGCAAATAAAACTTTCAAATTCTTAACTCATGTATTATTTTATTTTTGAAAATTTGATTATTTTTATGACACACTTTACGATTTAGAGAAAGAGAAGGGTACTCCTTTAAAACTCAAAGGACATCAACTATACAAATACAATTTTGAAATGCTTCAGTGAACTTATTAATTTATTTTATGAAAAAGAACTATTCTTATGATACATTTTACAATCGAGAGAAGGGTACTCTTTTAAAACTCAGAGCATATAAGAATTAAGTGAAAAAAATAGAATGGTTGCAACATCTAAATACACAAAAAATATTATCCTTAGCCTTCCCAAATCATGTGTCGTTAGTCCTTGCCTTCAAGCCAATTGCAAATTCCCAATGTGGGTGCACTAGCATGTTCGTTGTGTCCTCATTCCATTGTCACACATGAATGCTCCTTTGCCAATAGGGTGAAGGATGACCTCTCTATGGCTACATGAAGGCAAAAAGAGAGAACCTTCACAATGGTTCTCTCTCACACAAAAGGTGGGAGAAGAGGAAGCTAATGCAAGATGGAAACCTACCAACTATCCTATCTAGCATGCATCCATCCAATAACATACATGCAAGCAAGAACAGACAAGAGAAGAGCTCACAAGTATTCTATTGCAAAGGAAATGATTGTCCATTTCTTAGTCTCAAAAATGACTTATGTGACTAGTTTTACCAAACTTTAAATTTATCTGACCTCCAATACTAGTCTTAAGTAACTCCCATATTGCAAATATATCTAATGTTTTGTCATTAATGTTGCCATCTCCTCATCCATGACATCTTCCAATTTTTTATTGCCAAGTATCTGCTAAAAACAAGTGGGCTCCAACTCGTGTATTTCTTTAACCATGTAAACATAATGATGGGTTGTATATCCATCATATCTCAACATGTCAACAAGGTATCTAGACCTACATGTACCTATCTCGATCACTACAAGAAGGAGACCTTAAAACACCCCACATTCTCCTTGCACTAGGAACTAATGGAATGCCAAGATCCTCATCAAGGCTCTACTTAGAGCCACTAGAGTCACCATCCACATATAAGTTACCTAATAATAGATCATGCACAAAAGGTTGATCTACATTTTCCTTCCCTTTGTGTGATACATAGTAACCTATGCTTAGAGGAAAAATTTAATCGATGGTTCATCACCTTGATGCCAGAAATCAAGAAAAACTTCAGAACCTTGAAGTTAACCTTTATCCATGGCTTTTAAAGACAAGGTGATCGATGGAGTGTAGCAAAAGAACTCTATTAAATTAAGCATAAACCAAATGAAACCATTAAAAAGACTTTATCATTCAGATAAAACTCTTGAACTCACGATATGAGTCATGGGAGAAATTAAAAGATTCTCAATTGAAGAGATGTTCATGATGGGCTTAAAGAATAACAGCTTACACAGCTTGATCATTGTATCCAACTTAGAAACATTCGATCAATGTTATAAAAAAGCAATACGGTTAGATGACAATATGATGGAAGATGATCATGATACGAGTGTTTCCTCATCTAAACCAAGTGAAGCAATGGCAAAAGAAAGATTAATCTCGAAATTGCCATTCCTTGAATTCTATGGAGCTTTGCTTAAAAGCTTTCAATCGACATCTCTAAGAGAAGATGAAATCCTTAAAAGCCAAATATCCTTAATGCCTCTAAAAGTAAGGAACGAAATACCTTGTGTTCAGTGCAATCACTATGACCATCCCAATCCCCATTATGTATACAAGACACCTATTTTTCTATACTGCATGTATTGTAAATCCTTTGGTCCTGATACTACAAAGTGTCCCAATTCATCAAAAATTGACTCAAAACTCCCATCTCCCGTGCACCATACAGAAACAGTCCAAAGGGTAGTAACTGCTCAGGAAGCAGTTAAGCAAACACTTCAGTGTTTCTATTATCGTGGACCTCACAAAGTGATAGACTGCAAAGTTTGGAATACTTCCATGCCCATAGTCACTACACTTTGCAACCCATGTGTGAATAATGTGGCATTGACCACATGTTCCAAGATTTCCTAAGACGAGTTGCTTCAATGCAACTTGTCTCACAAAATACAACTCTAAATATCTTAAGTGTACAAAATGAGAAATTATTTATGGCACCCTTGAATGTACTTCTTACATGCTTACAAGCCAAGACACGAGTGTAAAAAAGAATATAAAGATACACTTCGAAATGGGTAGAAGAACATGCCTTAAAGCAGAAACCAAAAGAGAAAACAAAACCTTCTAAACCTAAGAAAAACAAGGGACAACAAACTATCGAAACCAAGGTTAAATTAAAGGATAGGAAAAAGGAGCCTATGGAGGGACATAAACCCAAAAGAGCCAAAAGCTACACATGATGCAGAATCATCCACCTCAAAGGCTACCACACAAACCACAAAATCCACATGTGCAACACAGAATACAAAAGTCCAAAAGAAAATTCGTTCTCGTCGCATATGGACAAACATAATGAAAACCTAGTGATCCAATGAAAGTCAGAAGATGAAACGAGTTCTAGTATGTCACTTAGTGAGAATGAAAGAAGTTCTGATTCGACACTCACTACAATGCACGAACCAATCAAGAAACTAGAACCCACCCAACCACCTCAAATTGAAAATCATGATCATATGACATATGCAAAACACAAAAAGCAAGCTCAAGAGAGCATGCTTAGCATGGTTGAGAGTCTTAAAAGATCACCAGTTGTTATTGAACCTCATAATGCCAATCTTAAAAAAGAACCAAAATACAAAACCTGGAGGAGTACCGCTTTCCCTTCCAAGAGGAAGACATACTCTAAAGACGAGTCATTAGATACAGATTGCATGAATTATGCAATTGAGAAAGCATATGAGGAATTCAATGAATCCCTTATGAAATTAAAATAGTCTCTCAAAACCTCATTTGGAGGAATGCTCTTCTCTCATGGTGAAGCCAGCATAGTGTCAGGACTTGCACCTTTAAGGGCTCAACACAAGTTATACCAAGACATAAAGAGCTCCATAAAACAAGATTGTAAGGATTCACAAGTTTCCAATAGAACTCAGTTAGACTTGTCAGAGGACCAAGTGTACCATTGTACACATTGGGTACTCTTGAAAAAGCTGAGAGCCAAAAAGAGGACGAAAGTGAAACAGGAATATGAAACACAAATTGAAATATCCATGGTTTCCCTTGAAGATTCTATCATGATATAGTTAGATTCTCCTACAGGCAATGATGTTAAGTGCACAAGCGCATTGATTAGCCCTCGAACTACTCATAACATCATGACAATAGACACTTGGATGTCATTGGGACAACCTAAACTCATCTACAAAAAAATACTCTTGCAAGAGGAGCCAATTGACAAAACATTGAAGTTCCCAATTACTTTAGCTATGTTACTCAAACAATCGGTTGGAGATGTGAAATTTACATTCCATGTTATCCTAGATTCCCTCCAGTATAAGATTACCCTTGATGGAGCTTGGATACCTAACTCGTATTCAATTGATGAATCCATGTAAACAGTCACCTTGAACACTTGTGCAGGCATTGTACAATTGTTATTATAGAACGAAGAGACCTTGGAGGAGATGAAACTTCCAACATATCTTACTGAAAAGATTCCTAGGATTTTGGTTAGATTGAAACTTTCCAATAAAATCACCACAGATCAAGCACAACTTTATCCAACATAAGAACACAATCTCATTAAACCCTCAAGTTATGGGATTTGTTAGGTCAACCAGTACTCATAGATCATCCTGGAAGAATTCCCTTTACACAAGACTTGAACATGCCATGTTTGGGTTACTTTGAACATACAATGTATATTGAAACTAACCTCCTTACTTGCAAGTTCTTTTTGGTTGAATATGTGTTGTAGTAGATTTGATTTTGGGGCATTTGTTGCCTAGGCACCACTGTGCTATGCTAGTGATAGGGTCATCATCAAAGATAGGTTCATGTGCACATGCTTCAACAAGGATATTATGAAGATAATAGCATCATATGGTTAACAAAATTGAACAACGTGAAGAAAGCCTCACCACCGACTTCTATCCCAACAGCTTCACCTAAAGTTTGCCAAGAATGAAAACCCAAGAAACACCAAGCAAGTCACTCAACCACTCTCGTGTATTCAGTACCTACACAAGAGTTTATGTGTTCAAGGAACCCTTAATGGTAACCAACCAGTAGTCTTACCTACTGCCTTAACATTTGAGCCAGCAATTTAAGAATCAATTCCCACTTTTGCAATGGAGACTTAAGAGTGCATCAAAGACAAACTCACAATTCTCTTTTCACCCCTCTGGATGTGAAGTGTCAGTACGGAAGCGACACGACAGACATAAAAACTTATTCTCTTAAAAAGGAGAATAGCCACAAGAACCTGTTGCTCACAAGGTGGTAATTAGAAAGAAAAAAGCACAAGAGTCACACATATACCTACCTAAAAGTGATAGAATATCACAAGAAACTCTCAAGGATCTTCAATATTCATTATATTTGGTTACGCTTATAGCTTACTATTCTTTTGGCTATGTTAATGTAGCAGCTGCTTCATGAGTACATATCCATACTCATCCACTGGAGGACATTTGCACCAAAGTGTCACCATCGACAACTTCAAAGTACATCTCTAGATAAGGAAGCCATGGTTGACGAAAGCCTGATCAATGGTACAACCCATCTCCTGAAATTTTTCTTTAAATAACAAACCTCTCCAAACGACGCTATCATCTTTGCAAGTCAATGATCTTCAATCCTTAGTGAAGATATCTATATTAGCCTCGCAAATTAACGTAATTCTTTCAATCCTCGCCAACTAATGGCTACTTCAACATAGAGCAATTCAATAAGAGTCTATATGACTCACTTCTTGTACTTCATGTATATCTACTTTGCAAGAGCACTTAAATATACATAAAAACATAAAACTCACTTCTTGTACTTCATGTATATCTACTTTGCAAGAGCACTTAAATATACATAAAAACATAAAACTCACATGATGGAAAGAAGCATGCAAAAACACGACCTACTCAACAACATTTGACAAGAATCGTGTCACACAAAGAGACTTCATCTTCAAATGATAAATGTTGCTCCAATGAATTAAATGAGGAACTGAGAATCACCATCTCATTCTGATGATTATGTCTACGTTCTTCCAAATAATTCCCTCTTCTCTCCCATTATTAACATCCTTTAGCGTCCCCACTAACACAAATCACATGTGACCTTGCTTATGATTTCTAAAAACAAAGTGAGCAAAAAACACAAAAAAAAACACGCTCACATAAATATAAAACTGTAATCATTCGCAAAAAACTTCACTGCCCCACCCCATTAGAAATTCCCAATAAACCACTAACCTTTTCATTCACTAACTAGCTTTTCTTATTCCTTCCGGAAGAACAAAGACCATTGAACGTCACTCAACATCAAAGCCATCGACAAAGCTTGCCCATTCTCCCCACACAAAGCTTGCCCATTCTCCCCACACAAAGATCTTCAATGCGATCACAAGCACACGATCGACATCATGAAGAGGAGAATATTAACCCATTCCTAGGATTAACAAGAATTACCACCATTATCTTACATTAAGGAGTCAAGGTAGATACACTAAAGAGTGATACATTCAAGATATGAAGTAATGGTATCCAAATCTATAATTTGAACGGGCGCCCGTAATGGTTTGACGGAATACTTAAGGTGATTCCCACTTCAAGAGCGTGTGATAACAAGCTAGGATGAAGTCCCAAGTGATATACTTCATGGATATATTATGAAAGTAGTCATTGTAATAGCATTAGGCCTCTTATGAGCCTAAAGTGCCTGGCCGCCGACCACAATTTAAATAAGCGTGAACACTTATGGCCATGAATATAAGTGAATTTGTCTCATAATACAACATACTCTCCCAATGTGCAATTAAGTCTTGCTCTTGCTAATCCTCTTACTAATCAACCAGAATTTTTCGCTCGCTGAAGCTCCCGAACCAGTGCTTCATTTGCAGGCAGGTCGGTCATCTGGCCAAGGCCTGCCCTCGCAGGAGACCCCGACCCTCACCACCGCAGAGCAGGCCCCTGATGGCCCGCCCACAGATGCGGCTCGGCAGGCAGCCTCCGGGACACCTGCTCAGGCCACAGAGACCTCGGAGTGGCAGCCTAGACAGGGGCACCGTTGAGGGAGACAGCCACAGCAGCACGCCCAGAGACCGCTGGCAGCAGCCACAGTCTCAGCATCACTGGGTTCCCATGAGGAATAGCTTTGCTCCCCTCCAGGAGGAGACCCCTTTGACGACTGAGGACCAGGAGATGCCAGCACCCCCTCCCCCACCCCCCACCCCCACCCCCATCCCCCCCCACCACCTCGCTTCCACCTTCGCCTCCTCCCGTCCCCGCTCCGGTTTCGGCAGCGGCTCCCTCTCCACCCCCCTCGCCCCCCTCCTCCCCCCTCGCCCCCCCTCCTCCCCCCCCCGCCCGCCTCACCTCCCCGAGAGGCCCTGGCAGTCCCCTGGCGTTCAGTCCGGAGGGCGCTAAGCACCGACCTCACTCGAGCACCACAGAGGAGACTTACCATACCGATTCGGGCTTCACGGATATCATCTATCCGCAGTCGGCTGAGTCGCCTCGGCACTAGACAGCGCTCGGAGGCTTTTGATTACGCCTTCACACGGCTTTCTGGAGTAGAGGGCCCCCATGAGCCAGCACCCATCAAAGTTCATGTAGTGATTCCTCCGGCCCGCGGGGAGGAGGCACTTGATTCAGCGGTGGCCTTCTCGTTCCCTCTATGTGGCCCATGTGACCGGGAGTGGACTCTAGAGCTCGCTCTTAGTACTTTGAAGACTCAGGCAGTTGAGTTTTATCATCATGTGAGCGATCTGGAGGTGACAGATGTGATAGGCCGACTATGGGAGTTGGCTCATTTTTTCTTGGATCCCGGGAGTGTGGATGCCTCAGGGATTCGTCATTTGGTCATTCACATAGTGGCCGACTTAGCACGCGACCCTGGATATGTATGTATACACGAGGTTGCTCTGTCTGAGCAGGAGGCAGTCACCATGGGACACAGCCACCACTGGCGCCTGATCCGTGATTCTTGCAATACACCGGGTGGGCAGATTCGCAGCCGCTTGGATGGGGACTATTCTCCATCCAAGCCGCTTGCGAAGGCCCGCCGTACGACTGAGACAGCATCCACCTCAGTAGGTCATCCATGAGGATCATCTCATGGAATGTACAGGGCCTTGGCGGAGCACATTATATACGCTATCGTGGTTGCTTGAGGCAGGAGCTTCAGAGATGCCTGGTTGGTGGCAGCATTGATATTTTGATGTTGCAGGAGCACCACTTGGGTGAGAGCAGGATCCGGAGATATGGTTCGGTGATGCCTGGTAGATGGGACACCTTTTGGTCTGTAGGGTTTGGTCCTTTGGGTGGACAGGGAGGAGTATGCATGGTCATTGCAGATGTATGGCGGCAGGCCATTGTGGATCGAGGGATCATTGTGGTAGAGCACAGTATGTCATTCTGAGGATGCATGATGAGCTAGTGGGCGTGCTCAACGTCTATGCGCCCAACCATGCTAGTGCCAGAGCAGAGTTCTGGACCCAGGTTACGGATGCATTGCCAGAGGCCGCACATTGGTGTGTCGGGGGTGACTTCAACATGCTTGAGGACCCGGCTGATAGGGTGGGAGGCAGTCATGTTACAGTGCACGGCACGGAGCTTGCAGCTTGGGAGCGATTTTGCATGTCACTGAGGATCACTGATGCATGGCAGCATGGGGCCTTCTCCCACTCTAAGGACAGTCTTAGTTTCTCTTGGTCAGATCGCCGACAGGGAGGGACTAATCTATCACGGATTGATCGCTTTTATGTGGGCGACTGGTTAGGGGAGCGAGGGGGCAACGTTGGCATTCTCGCTGGCACCTCATTTTCAGATCATGTGCCAATTATTTTGATGCTTGAGGAGAGGTGTTGAACTACAGATAGAATACCTAATAGTTGCTTAGTCGGATATATGTATCTTTGCTCAGTCGGAATTCTACTCAGTCGGATTGTTGATCAGTCGGAGTTTGTTATGATCTGGTTAGTCGGATATCATCTGTTAGTGTCTTGTGACATTCTAGTTACATCCGTCTAAAACTGTCTGAAGTCGCCTATTTATAGGGGCTTTGTAGTCGTCTTTTACAAGAAGAAGAAGAAAGCAATGTACGATTCATCTTGATCAATCAAACATGGTATTTCAGTTCTGTTCTGTTATTCTCTATCTTGTTTAGCAAATCTCTGCTTAATCCGTGTTCTCTATGGAGGAAGATGTTTGTGTTTAGCCTGATGTGGGAATTGAGTTTAGTGTTACCTAATAGTTGTGTTGTGTTTGAAGAACCCCAAACACATTGGCGATCCTGCTGGTCCCGTTCTGTTACGAGAAGGGAAATGAATGTCAGAGGGGGACAGAAGAGTAGGAAGGGTTTACTATACCAGGGCTCAGGCCCAAATTGGTAACACTGACCCGTTTCATTATGATGACAAGGGTGAAGATGATCAGGAACACCAAATCCCTGAAGAAATTGTTGTAGGCCAAGGGGGGGAAAGTTCAGTTGCACCAGAGAAGAGGCTAGTGGGGGGACTTCTCGGCGCCCTAATCCTGACAGGAAGGTCTGCAGGAGTTAGAAGGAGTCTTCAGTTCAACCCATTAAGGGGGGCTACCAGGCAAAGACCTAGGAAACCACCTCAGCCAAATCCGATGGCTCAACAACTACCCAACCCTAGGGTGAAAGCAGCTAAATTCAGCGGAGGATCTAAGGAGGATGCTGATTGTCATGTAGCTCAGTTTGAGACAAAATGGGAAGCAAATGGGTATACTGTGTTGTACAATGATGCAGTTAAATTGCAGCAATTTGCAGCAACTCTAGAAGGGAAGGCCATGAGTTGGTTTAGCCAATATGGGATACCACACTTCCCCACATATGATGATCTTAGAACAGCCTTTTTACAGAGATTCAGGAGGGAAAAGACTCCAACAGACATTTTAAGAAAACTCCGAGACATCAGACAGAAGAAGATGCTTGTAGAGGACTATGCTCAGAAATTCAGAATTCTGGTTGAAAGGTTACAGGGAAATGAGAGACCCACCAATGAGATGCTGGCAGGTTATTTTCTGAAAGGATTGAGAAGTGGGCTGAAAAATGCAGTGGCTAGCATTGATATTGCAGGTGGAATTAATGATTTGGTAATTGCAGCAGCTAGAGTAGAGAAAAGACTTGGAAGCGGCAAGGGAAAACACACCAGAAAGAATGATTCGGATTCAGATGACCAGCCAGAGTCAGCATCAGATTCTGAGGAGGAGGATTCAGAAGCAGGATCCGACAGTGAGGAAGAAGAGGTGAAGACAAAGAAAAAGCACAAGACCAAAGCAAAGCAATCCAAAGAGGAGGATTTGGTAAGTAAATTGAGAAAGATAGGTTATTCTGTTGCAGCACCAAAAGAAAAGAAGTTCTGTGAAATTTGTGACAAGGATGGGCATAAGACAGCTTTATGTTGGTATAATCCCAAGAACAGGGGTCAGACTACACCTTATGCAGGTAGAGGCAGGGGTGAGGTTGCAGCAAACCAGGCTGCTCCAACTAGGGGCAGAGGAGGATTTCAGAGAGCAAGATCTGATAGACCACCATGGAGGGAACAGGAAAACAATGAAGGAAGACAGGCAAGAGTCATGCCTTGTGTTTATTGTTCAGCACCAGATCATTGGATAGGGCCAGGATGTGCCTTATGGGTGAAACATAGAGAAGAAAGAGGTGTCCCAGTGATTAGGTACAATCAGAATAACCAGCAGGGGCAGCAGCAACAACAGAATCAACCAGTAGCTCAAGCAAATGTAATCATGATTCAATTAGCAGATGAACAGGTACAGGTAACGCAAGGTCCAAAAATACAGGAGCAGCAAAGCAAAGAGCATACTGAGGATTGGGCTTGTGACTGTAACCAATGTTTGCAGATTGAGGATATTGAGGTATTGGCTGTTACCAGGTCTAAACAGAAAGGACCAATTGATTGGAAGAAACAAAAAGGCATCAGGGACCAGGTACAAAGAAGAATTTTGAAGAATCAGGACAAGCAAGAAGAATCGGAGTTGGAGGGCGAAGAAGAGTTAGTTCTGCATCAGTCAGAAAGCAATGTGAAGATGAAGGATGAAAGGGACAAAGATTGGTTTGAGGTACTCATAAATTCTCCCTTGCAATTGTCATTAGATCAGTTGTTAGCTTTGGTTCCAGCATTTAAGGAAAGATTGCTTAAAAGACTTCAGGATCAGCTGTCAGGAGATAATCCGACTTTGGTTCCAGCAGTTAATAGCATTGATCCAGCAGATGTTGACTTTGTGGTTCCTGTCATTAAGGTTGAGTACCAGGGCAGGGTGTTTGATGAAGTTCTTTTGGATGGAGGATCAGGGGTTAACATTCTCCCTGAAATTGTATACAAAGAGATGGGTGCAGCAAGTTTAGCCCCAGCACCATTTCAGGTGAAAATGGCAGATCAAACCAGGGTGCAACCATTGGGAATTCTGAAGCAGCAGGAAATTGAAGTTGCAGGTATGGGATTCTTGGTAAATTTTGTGGTAATCAGAATGTCAGAATCACTATCACCTTATGAAATGTTACTGGGTAGGCCTTGGTTTAGAATGGCTAAAGTTAAACAGGATTGGGGATTGAATGTGGTGGTTCTGACCAAGGGGAAAAAGAAGATTACTGTAACCATGCAGGGTAAGAGAAATATTGTTGGAATTAGGGTTGCAGGAATGCACACACAACTTCAAGAAGATGAGGAAGCTTGAGCACAACACAGTAGTGTATTATGAGTGCCAAAAATGAAAGATAACAAGCCCTAGAAGATAATAGGCGTATATACAATGCACGGGGGAAAAAACCTCCTAGTGAGGGAAAAAGTGCCCCGGCGGTCCTAAGTGTGTTCACACACATCACTACTATAATATGGTAACAAATCCCCCCTGGAGTGATGCGGTGAACAAGAGCTAGCACTCATGTATAGGGAAGTGTCTAGCTATGTGGACGAATCCACAAAAGGGAGTAAGCCCAAAGCTTTGCGAAAAGCTTCGAACTTCTCACGAGGCAGAGCCTTTGTGAAAAGGTCTGCAAGGTTATCCTGTGTTGGCACATAAGCCAAACTGATCTCTCCTGCAGAGAGTCTCTCCCTGACATAATGGTAGTGTACCTCAATGTGCTTCGTACGAGCATGGAACACTGGGTTCCGCGCAACTGCCAATGCGCTCTGACTGTCAGTGAAGATGGTGGTGGCAGATGGCTGCCCAACACCCAAATCAGCCATAAGGCGTCTGAGCCACACACACTCAACCGTAGCTGTGAAAGCTGCCCTGTACTCAGCTTCACAACTAGAAGTGGCCACAGTAGGCTGCTTCTTGCTCAACCATGATATGCATGAGCTTCCAAGCATGAAGCAAAAACCACTCGTGGACACGCGTGTGTCATAACAACCAGCCCAGTCAGAATCTGAAAAAACATGTAAATCTGGCGGCAATGATCCCCCCTTGGGATAAAACAACCCAAGATGCCGAGTACCACTCAAATAGCGAAAGATACGCTTCACTGCCTGCCAATGCTTAATGCCTGGGCTATGCATAAATCTGCTCACCTGTGAGACTGCAAACTGAATGTCTGGCCTCGTAATGCATACATAAATGAGGCAACCAACAGCTGTCTGATAGAGTGTGACATCAAAGTGATCTCCAGCATCATGAAGACTCAACTTCAAACCTGTCTCCATTGGAGTAGCAATAGGCTTGCAGTCTTCAAGGCCAAATCTCCGCAACAATGTTTCAATATACTTTGTCTGACACAAAGCAATACCTCCATCACACTGCTTAAATTGTATCCCCAAATAATGATGCAAATGCCCCAAATCTGACATCTCAAAAGAGGCATTCAAATCAGCCTTAAAATCAGCAATATGACTCTCATTTGGTCCTGTGAGCAGCATGTCATCGACATAGAGAGCAATGATTAGATGTACACCATCCACACGTTTAACATACAAAGTGCTTTCTGTTGGACTATTCTGAAACCCATGTGCAGTCAAATATGCATGTATTTTTTCATACCAAGCTCGTGGAGCTTGCTTTAAACCATATAAAGCCTTTTTTAACCTGCACACTTTGTTTTCCTGCCCTCTTTGAACAAAACCACGAGGCTGCGATACATACACCTCCTCATGCAAATCTCCATTTAAGAACGCAGTCTTTATGTCCAGCTGATGTACATTCCAACCATTATGAGCTGCTAATGCACAGATGCTACGAACAGTGGTCATACGACATGTGGGAGCAAAAGTCTCATCAAAATCAATGCCCTTCTCTTGAGCATAACCTTTTGCAACAAGCCTAGCCTTATGGCGATCCACTGTGCCATCAGGCTTACGCTTCAATTTGTATACCCACTTAGTGCCAATGGCCTTCTTGCCAGGGGGCAAGTCACATAAAGACCATGTACCATTCTTCATAATAGCATCGTATTCTGCTTGCATAGCAGCCATCCAATTTTCTGAACTTTGTGCCTCATCAAATGAAACAGGCTCACTTTCATCGCACATACTAGAAACAGCCAATGCATAACAATCTGACGCATAAGAGGCACCATGAGAGCCAGAACGAGTGCGACTAGACAAAGGGGCATCCAACTTGCTGTCACGCAAAGTCTGCACCAGCCATCTAGGCATATTCCTAGAGCCCTCAATCTCTTGTCTCTCATCCTCAAGTGCATCATGCACATCTGCATCAGATATAGGCTGATCTGTGCCATCATTTAAAACCTGCATAGGCTGAAAAACTGCCTCATGAGGTATTGCACTTGACTGTGCACCACTGAAAAGAGGCAACAATGTATCATAGACATCACGTGAGCTGATATCTGTCTCCTTAGTACATGAAACCAAGGGCTGAACTGCATCTTCCACAAATACAACATCACGGCTAACCAAAATGCGCTTTGTCTGTGGATGATACAAACGATAGCCTTTGCTCTCAGCACTATATCCAACAAAAATACATTTGACAGCTTTGTCATCCAATTTTCTGCGATGTTGCACAGGCACTAATGCATATGCCAGGCAACCAAAAACACGTAAATGGCCAATAGATGGCTTGCGGCCATGCCAAGCCTCATATGGAGTGACAACCTGTAATGCTTTGGTGGGACACCTGTTTAGTACATAAGTGGCACACATGACAGCCTCAAGCCAAAAACCATGTGGTAGACTTTGACTCTTAACCATACATCTTGCCATTTCCATGAGAGACCTGTTTTTTCTCTCAGCCACACCATTTTGCTGTGGTGTATACGGCACTGTACATTGGTGTTTTATCCCACGCTCAGCCAGAAATGCATTAAATTCTGAAGACATATACTCCCCCCCTCGATCTGAACGGAGGGTGCCCATCTTACTTTCTGACACATTTTCAGCCATAACCAAAAACTGTTTGAAGCACAAAAACACTTCGGACTTTGCCTTCAAAGGATATACCCATGCATGCCTGGTAAAATCATCAATGAAAGTCACGAAGTAAAGGTAGTTTCCAAATGATGGAGTTTGCATGGGACCACAAACATCACTGTGAACAAGCTGCAATCTGCGTTCAGCTCTCACTGATCCATCTTTGGGAAAGGAAGCACGCTGCATTTTACCCAATATGCAGCCCTCACAAACATGCTTGACAGGTGCCTCAAGCTTAGGCAAAGAAGACACCATTTCAGATTTCTGCAGGCGCAGCAAACTTGCAAAATTCAGATGACCAAAACGTGCATGCCACAGTTTTGCATTTGAAATAGCCTGCGTATCCATAATAGCACATGCTGAATCCTCTACACATTTGCCATCCATATTGAGCTTATACAGCCCTCGACATAGTGAACCAGATGCTACAATGATGTCACCACAAGAGAGATCATGAATAGTACATCTGTCATCCACAAATTTTACAACCAAACCTGTTTTGGCAAATGCGGAGACTGACAGCAGATTCTTTTTGATCCCTGGCACATACAATGCATCAAAAAGTGTAAAGGTGTTGCCATTTGCAACATTCAGCACAATCTGTCCAACTCCTTCAACGGGATAAGAGGAGTTATTGGCACAAGTGACAGTATTCCCTGTGGGAGCAGACTCAAGGAAAGTGAATAAACTGCGCTGCGAGGTGATATGCTTAGTGGCACCACTGTCAAAGTACCATACATCTGAATCTACTGCAGACATACATGTGTCATGCAAAGATGGGTCATAACTGCACTGCGCATTGAATGCCCATTCTGTATCTAGCACAACATTAGCAGATTCATTGTTAGAAGGAGAGGCATCTGCAACAGCCATACCAGCCTCTTTCTTCTTAGCCTCTTTCGCAGCCAGCTTAGGACACGCTTTGATGACATGATCATTTCCCTTACAGTACTTGCAAAATGTCTTCTGTTTGTCACCCTTCTTCTCATCTTTGTCTTCCTTCTTTGGTTGCGCAGCATTTGCAGATTTCTGCTTACTAGAAGAAAAGCCAGCTTTACCTTTCCCGCTTCTCTGACTAGCAACGAAAGCTTGATCTGCGACACGCATATTATTCCTGTTTTGCCTTGACTGGTCTTCTTGCAGCAAAACAGAAACTAACTCCTCAAATGATAAGGCATTGGGATTGCCTTTCATCATCAAGCGAAGAGTGGAAGCAAAACCCTGATAAGAATCTGGTAGACCATTCAAAACAGTCTGCACAAGTGAACTGTCTGACAGGATTTCATCTACAGAAATGAGCTGCTCTTTGAAATCCTTGATCTTTGTCAAAAAGCTATCCATAGAATCACCTTCGTTCATATGCTCATTCTCCAACTGTTTTCGGAGGTAAGCAACACGAGCCTCATTTCTTGCCTGATACAATGTGGCAAGTACATCCCAAGCATCCTTAGAAGTCCTGCAGGAGCGAATATGTGGGATAATGGTACGTTTGACAGACAGCGCAATCAAGGCATGAGCCTGCGCATCTCTACCATCCCAACGAATCTGCTCTGCTGAAAGTGGTGGTTCTCGAACAGCTGCAACAGCACTTGTGCCTGCACCATCATCAACAGTACCTGTTTCTGATGTGTTTGCAGCATTCCCAGCCACAATAGGACGTGCATCAATACCCTGCACAATGTTCCATAACCCCTTTGCTACCAATACATGTCGCATCATATATGCCCACAATGGATAGTTGGTGCCATCCAACTTATCCTCAGCAGCCAACATGCGGAATACATCATTGTTGTCAGCCATGGCCAATGACTGTACTACTAGATGTAAATGCTGTCTGTAAGAGGTAAACCTGTATAAAATCGACCTGTGCTATGTAGCACAGCCCAAAACAGACGAATGGGCACCTGTCCTGCAGATTTTAATCTTGACAGAAAATCTGCACAGTAGGACGATTTTGCCTGCGCAGTACTTGGAATGCAAAAACGAAGGGCGAAATGACTTCAGATCAAAATTCTGAAAAACCTGCCCACGGCATATACTAACCTGCAGACGCTCGTGAAACCTCGTTGCAATCGGAGGAGATGAAGCGGCAGGTGCCGGTGATGCTGCCCGGGAGGAGGAAGCCTGCTCTGATACCAATTGTTGGAATTAGGGTTGCAGGAATGCACACACAACTTCAAGAAGATGAGGAAGCTTGAGCACAACACAGTAGTGTATTATGAGTGCCAAAAATGAAAGATAACAAGCCCTAGAAGATAATAGGCGTATATACAATGCACGGGGGAAAAAACCTCCTAGTGAGGGAAAAAGTGCCCCGGCGGTCCTAAGTGTGTTCACACACATCACTACTATAATATGGTAACAAATATGTCTCTTAAAGAAAAGCCATTGTTTGCACAGACAATTAATCTTGCTGAAGAAATAGAAGATGATGAGGAGGAACAGTTTTTAATGGCTAATCCAACAGTGGTGCCACTATTTGATGTTGATGTAGAAAGAATATTGCAGCTTGTGGAATATCAGAATCAGGAAGAGTCTGAGTTCTTGCCAGGTCAAGAGATTGAAGGGACAGTGTTCAGACAGTTGCTGGAATAGAAAACAGACATTGCTACCAAGGAACAGATGGAACAAGAGCAAAAGGAGGCAGGAGAGATGGCTGTAAGGATTTATGACAAGAAGTATGGCACGTCCAGTCGGGTTAAAGAAGATGATCTTAAGGAACTGAATTTGGGTACAGATGCAGAACCAAGGATGGTGAAAGTAAGTGTGCAGGTGGAAGGACAATTTTTGGAGGATCTTTTGCAGTTGTTACAGGACTATATATATGTCTTTGCTTGGGAGTATTCTCAGGTGAAGGATATAGATCCTGCATTACATCAGCATCGGATTAATTTAAGAACAGATGCAGTTCCAGTGGTGCAGCAAAGGTATAGGATGAATCCGAATTTTGCATTGCAGGTGAAGGAAGAAATAGATAAGTTGTTGGCAGTAGGGTTCATTAAACCTGTGAGCCAGGTGACATGGTTATCTCCAATAATTGTGGTGCCTAAGAAAAATGGGAAGCTGAGAGTATGTGTTGATTACAGGAAACTCAATGCAGCAACCATAACAGATCCTTTTCCAATGCCATTTTGTGATGCAGTGTTAGATGCTGTAGCAGGTCATGAAATGTATAGCTTTCTGGATGGCTTTTCAAGTTACAATCAGATTAGTGTTGCTGAGGAGGATCAGCATAAAACTGCTTTCGTCACTGAGTTTGGTGCATATGATTTTACTGTCATGAGTTTTGGTTTGAAAAATGGACCACCATCATTCAATTATGTGGCACATAAGGTTTTTGAGCCACACTTACAAGACTTCATGAGAGTATTTGTTGATGATTTCTCTGTTTTTGGTAAGAAGGACTTACATCTGATGCATCTGAAGTTGTGTTTGGAGAGGTGTAGGCAGTTCAGACTGGCCTTGAACCCTTACAAGAGTGTGATTGCTGTGAAGAGTGGGATTTTGTTGGGTCATGTGATCTCACAGGAAGGCATGGCAATTGATGTGAAGAAGGTTGAGGCTATTCAAACAGCAAAGTCTCCTACCAATGTGAAGGAAGTAATGAGGTTTGTGGGTCAGATCAAATGGCATGCCAGGTACCTCAGATATTTAGCCAATATTTGTGCACCATTGACACATTTAACTAAGAAGGATGTGGCTTTTGTGTGGGCTGAGCCTCAAGAGAAGGCATTTCAATTGTTGAAGAAGATGGTAGCTGTTGCACCAGTTTTGCAGTCACCAGATTGGACTCTACCTTTCCATATTTTTGTTGATGCCTCAGATGTAGCATTAGGGGCAATTCTGATGCAGGAGAGGGTGAAAGGATGGTACAGGCCAGTATTTTATGCTAGTCGGATATTATCATCTGCAGAAAGGAATTATGCTGTGACTGAAAGAGAAGCTTTGGGAAAAGAGCATGCTATTGCTGATTACTTTAGCAGGTTGGAAACTGGAGAAGCACCAAGTGGGGTGGATGATGATCTACCAGATGCCCCATTGTTTGAAGTTCAGGCTGTTGAGTCGGATTCCTGGTATGATCAGTTTTTGACATTTTTAACTGAGGGATTTATGCCAGTAAAATTTACTCCAGATCAGAGAAGGAAGTTTGCTTTGAAGAGTAGACCATTCTTAGTGATTGCTGGAGCATTGTACAAAAAGGGAATTGACCAGGTGATAAGAAGATGTGTACCTGAGTATGAGCAGAAGGCAGTAATTCAGGAAGCACATTCAGGAACAGCAGGAGGACATTTCTCAGGGGATATTACAGGAAAGAAAATATTGCAGGCTGGTTTGTGGTGGCCTACAGTTTTGAAAGATGCCCATGAATATGCCAAGAGATGTGTGATTTGTCAAAAGCTTGGACAGCCAGATAATTCAGATAGGATATCATATCATCCTATTTTGCCTTTGGAACCATTTCAGAAGTGGGGAATTGATTTTGTGGGACCTGTCAAACCAACAACTCAAAGAGGTAACAGGTATATCCTTGTTGCTACTGATTATTGTACAAAATGGGTTGAGGCTGTAGCTCTGAAGGATAACAAGGCTGCAAGTGTTGCAAAGTTCTTGTATCACAATATCATGACCAGGTTTGGGTGTCCCGTAGAACTGGTAAGTGATAGGGGAACTCACTTTCTGAATGATGTAATTTCTGAACTAACAAGAACTCATATGATTATGCACAAAAAGTCTACAGCTTATCATCCCCAGGTGAATGGACAAGCTGAGAGTACCAACAAGACATTGGTAAGGATCCTAAAGAAGATTGTGCAGGACAACCAGAAAGATTGGGACTTGAAGCTGGACTCTGCTTTGTGGTCTCATAGAACAGCTTTTAAAGTTACAACAGGGATGACACCATTTAGGTTGGTATATGGATTAGAAGCAGTTGTGCCTATGGAATTTGTGGTACCAAGTTTAAGAGTAACTGCTGAGAAAATGTCTCCAAGTTTGTCAGTGAAGTACAGGAGCAGGTATTTGATGCAGTTGGAAGAGGACAGATTAGTCAGCTCTTACATCACTGAGGTGATTCAAAGAAGAAGACAGGCTTGGGTGAGTATGAATGTCAAATTTAAGGTGTTTCAGGTTGGTGATTGGGTGATGGTGTACAATTCCAGGTTGGGACCTCATCCTGGTAAGCTAACACTGAGATACAAAGGGCCTTATCAAATTGTTGAAGATCTGGGACAAGGAACCTTTATTGTGGCTGATGTTTTTGGAACTAGGGTTGAGAAACCAATTAATGGGTTCAGGTTGAAAAAGTTTCAAGGAAAACCACCACATTTGGATTGGGCAAGTTCAGCATTGGTACAGGTGCTGGAAAAAAAGATGTTGATGAATGAAGAGTTGGATGTAAATGGAGTGCTGATGGCACAAGGGGATGTACAGATTCTGAAGCAACAAATGCATAGCACTATGCAGGATTCTTGGGGAATGATCAAGGAGAGGATGTCTACAATGATAAATTATCCCTATGATGTTATGAAAACAGGGTTTGTAACTCAGCATGAGGCAAGATTGGTAGAAGAGGTTGGACAGTTGAAGAAAGAACGTGAGTACTGGATTCAGCAGGTACAGGAACTGAAAAAGATGCAGAGTGTGAAGATTCAGAGTGATAGGACTGTGGAGGAAGTGTTTCAGGAACCAGAAGTTCAGGTGGAAGTACCTATTATAAATTTGAGTGTGCAAACAGCAAGTCAGAGTGAGCAGCCAGTGGAGACTTCAGTGGAAGATAAATCAGCAGAGAAGACTGAAGTTTTGAAGGAGGTTCCAGTTGTTGAAGGGATGCAGGCTGAGCAGCAAAGTGATGTAGTACCTAACATTTGAAGAAGCAGTATCAAATTTTGTCATGTGGCCAGTATTTTCTGATCAAGGGATTGTGAATTCAAGTCCGATTTCCTTGAAATCAACCACCGGGCTGTGCCATGTGTTGAACTACAGATAGAATACCTAATAGTTGCTTAGTCGGATATATGTATCTTTGCTCAGTCGGAATTCTACTCAGTCGGATTGTTGATCAGTCGGAGTTTGTTATGATCTGGTTAGTCGGATATCATCTGTTAGTGTCTTGTGACATTCTAGTTACATCCGTCTAAAACTGTCTGAAGTCGCCTATTTATAGGGGCTTTGTAGTCGTCTTTTACAAGAAGAAGAAGAAAGCAATGTACGATTCATCTTGATCAATCAAACATGGTATTTCAGTTCAGTTCTGTTATTCTCTATCTTGTTTAGCAAATCTCTGCTTAATCCGTGTTCTCTATGGAGGAAGATGTTTGTGTTTAGCCTGATGTGGGAATTGAGTTTAGTGTTACCTAATAGTTGTGTTGTGTTTGAAGAACCCCAAACAAGAGGACACGGGAGCCTAGCTTGCAGTTGAGGATCCCAGAGAGGGTACTTACAGATCCTAGTCTCGCAGAGGACATTGAGAGGATCTAGCATGATAGTCAGTGCTCTGACCAGGATGCAGCAGGCCTGTGTGCCCAGGGACTCATGGAGCTTAGCTCTTTTCTGCACGTTGCAGCTTTGACACGGCTGGGAGAGATTCGCGAGCGGGAGCAGCGGCTGAGACGCAGCCTTGCTTTGCTTCAGCGCCTTCAGGAGCAGCAGCCTGCATGTGAGTAGGTGGCGTCCCAGCTGAGCCAGGCACGCCAGGAGGTTAGAGAGGCAAAGGAGCAGAGACATGAGTTTTACTATCGTCGCCAGGCCTCTCAGTGGACGCAGCTTGGGGATAGAGTGATTGGGGAGTTTTTTGAGATTACTGGACCCCGTCATGCTTGAGCAGGAGTCCGTCAGCTTGGGAGGCCGAACGGGTCTGTCGCTACTGAGCCCGGGGAGATCAGAGCCATTGCCACTGGGTTCTATAGAGACCTGCTTTCAGCGGAGCCAGCCACTGAGGCTCGGGATGCTTGCAGACAGACGGTGTGGGCCCACGTGCAAAGGAGGGTCACAAATCGTATGCGTACAGTCCTTGGCGCGCCTCTTTCAGAGGTTGAGCTTGCTGAGGCCTTGAGGGTCCTGCCGCGCCATAGGTACCCAGGGGAGGACGGGCTGACGCCTGCCTTTTTTATGCGCTATTGGGACCTTTTGGGACCAGGCCTCCACAGGGGCTTTCAGTATGTTTTGGACACTGGGGTGATGCCACAAAGCTTTTCAGAGGGCTTGATCTTTCTCATCCCCAAGGGGGAGGGAGTATCAGATGATATTCCGAATTGGAGACCTATTATGATCCTCAATACTGTCTACAAGGTCTTAGCAAAGGCCTTGACTTTGAGGATCCAGCCCTTCCTGGGGGAGTTGATTCATGCTACCCAGACAGGATTTGTCAAGGAGCGTAGTATCCTTAACAACATTTTCACCTTTGGGAGGCGACGGCCCGAGCTAGATTTCTTGGTGAGGACCTGGTCGTGATGCTTCTCGATTTTGAGAAGGCATACGATAGAGTCGATTGGGGTTTCTTAGAGGGCACTATGCTTCGCCTGGGCTTTGAGCCAGGTTGGATTAGAGGGGTGGCGGCTCTGTATTCCACAGCTCGCAGCCAGGTGTTGATTGCAGGAGGACGGGGATCGAGTTTTGAGAGCTGACCAGATCAGTCCGTTTCAGGGGTGTCCCCTCGCCCCTTTTCTTTTTCTCTTCTTTGCGGAGGCTATGAGCATGTATTTGACGGCAGATGAGGTTGGTTTGAGAGGACTCCAGCTCCTACTTCGGAGGGAGGACCTGCTTGATGCTGAGTTTGCAGACGACACGGGCTTATTTTTGCATGGCCAGGAGGCCAATCTTCTTCGGCGGGCAGAGCAGTCGCTCTAGGTTTTTAGTGCAGCTTCAGGAGCATTGATCAATTGGCGCAAGACAGTGGCCTTTTGGATCAGTAGCGCTCCCACTCCGGCATGGAGCCCGGACCTCGGCTTTAGATGGATTCCTCCTGGCACAGCAGTGCGGTATTTGGGATGCCAGATTGGACTAGATTTGTCACCTGAGCAGCAGATTGCCCTGCTTCTTCTGAGCATTCGGAAGAAGCTTTTGTATTGGAGTACAACTCGACTATCCTTGGCCGGGAGGGTGGTGGTGGCAAATCAGGTGCTGTTAGCGGCCATGTGGTACATTACGTCTTGCTGGATCTTCTCGAGCTCTTGCATCAGCCAGGTACAGAGACTGATGAGGAACTTTCTTTGGTCTGGGCGGAACGGTCACAGCCAGCTCGGGCAAAGGTTGCATGGGCAATTATTACCCTTCCGCTGGCTCAGGGAGGCTTGGGCATTATAGATCCAATCGATCAGAGTAGAGCCTTATTGGGGAAGCTTATTGTTCGGGGGCTGCTTCCAGGCACTGAGCCTTGGAAAGAGCTTCTCTTGCAGCGGCTGCAGGCTCGAGCTCCCCCAGCAGGGGGCACTTTGGCACCAGAGATTCGATGGATCTTCATAGAGATGAGGAGGACAGGCCTCAGTAGAGGATGGGAGGACAGATTTGCTTTGAGCATCCTAAGAGCTTGGGAGCTGCTGAGACCGGGGCTCTCTCAGCGACCTCCTTCTTGTGTTGAGGAGCGGGCCACACAGCTGCTCATCTGGAGCCCAGCGGTTCGCACCAGCGGTTTGCACAGAGCAGGGTCATATGCTGGGTTCTCGGCCTCGTCTAGCTTGGGGGCCTTTGGCGGCAGGCCCACCAGCACGTAGCTTTGGAGACTGGCAGGCCTTTTGCAGTCTACCAGAGGAGATCCAGGTGGAGAGGATGAGTCACTTCAAAGAGGGGTTGATTATGAGGGATGACATTCAGGAGGCACTCACAGAGGAGTGGTTCATGCCTATCGAGCTAGTGGCTCCACGGTGGATGGGAGCCTTTACACAGTTGGAGATCCTGATTGCTGTCAGAGCTTGCACTGAGGATGGCAGATGCCTCTACTCTGAGATTCAGGATGAGGGCAGACGTCAGAGAGTGGAGGTGGAGTCGCCTTTGGTTGCAGAGTGCACCTTTCAGAGGATACGGGTAGTGGCCGCCGCTTCTCGGAAGTGGCATATTGACCCAGACCTTGCAGATGTGCTCCCGGATTGGCGCATATGGGCATATGCAGCGCGCCCCTTGGCCCGGCTACAATGGGACCCTGGTGAGTACGAGTGGCACGATCCTTATGCATCCCTTGAGGCCACAGAGATTACCTTTTTTCAGTATACTGTTCGGTTGGGATGGCATATTTTGACGGCGAGGAGGATGGTCTCTCCAGCTGCAGCGGGGCACTGGCGGCTACAAGGGGACTCACAGGAGTTTCTGGAGGATTTTTGGGCTAGTCGACAGGCCCGCAGGATCTCGACTTTCCAGTGGCTGGTCGCCCACAGGGGCTCAGCAGCAGTTGGCACCTGGCTTGTCTACAGCGGGCTTCCGACGGCCTGCGTCCGATGCGGCCACCCTATGGAGACACAGAGACATTGCCTTTGGGACTCCCCTCAGGCGCAACTGATTTGGCTGCGGATGCTGTGTATTCTGGCCCCCCTCTCTCCAGAGGGTACATATACGTGGGGTGCCGCTGCTTGGTCGACTTCGTCAGGGCCTACTATGGGCTATGAGACGGAGCAGGACAGCCAGGCCATCAGATTCATTAGGGGCCAGCCTCGCCTTGTTCCTTCACCGGATTTCTCGTCCGCCAGCTGGACACAGGAGAGGGATCTACGATGGGAGCTCCTCAGCAGCATCACCATCATCTGGTTCACCTGGAAGGCCCGGTGTTTCAGGGCCTTTGAGGGGAGACTGGAGCCACTAGCAGAGACTGTTCGGGGGATCTGGCAGGAGTTGATCCATACCTTGCGGGGACAGTACGACCGCATTCGGGGCGACTTGGATGAGGCGATCTTGCGATGCCAGGCCTTTCACACCACCTGGCGCAGCGGCCCCTTCTATACCCTTCACGCGGGGTCCTCCCGCTGGCACTACAGGCCACCTGTTTGGCTTTTCCCCCCTCCTATTGTATGATATAGCCATTCAGTTCTTTGTACTGATACTTGTACTTTTCAGCACCTAGGGAGAGTCTCCCTGTGGCTGCCCTGCTATTTTCCCTGCTCTGTTTTTTCTTGTGAGCAGGAGAGGATCTTTTGAAAGCTATCACCCAGGCGGGACATCAATGTCCCGTAACACTAGTTGAGCTCGATATCTCAACATCATCATTTTTCAATCTTCATTCTCGAATCCCTCTATTTTCAAAAATTCAACTGCTAATGAGGCTTCTGATATTGATTTTGTACATTGCAACTTGTTTAAGGTACCAAAGGCACCGAACCCTTACTAGGCTACACATCATCATCCTTAACAATACATCATCACAGGTTCAAGCACTTGTCATTGGAAGTGTCGTTATTGTTTCTTGCAAGAGTCTAGCTCGATCATGTGGATCATCCACCACATGTCAAAGATAAGGGACAAGGGAATTAGTGGGTGTCCAAATATTCCACATCAAATGGCGGATGCTATTATAAGGAAGAAACCCAAGGAGTTTCCACATGGCAGAGAGATTCGTAGCACTATCAGTTTGATGAAGTGTTGTTAGACTCTTTGCCTACATATGCAGAACCTAGGAGGAAGAGGGCTAGGATTTCTAAGGATAAGGAAGTGTCTACTTCTTCGGCACCTATTGGTAGCCTTCTAGGCAATAGAACATTAATTCCTCTCTCCTTGCACTCCATGCCATGGATCAAGGAGACACAATACAGGACAAAGATTGAGATAGAGTACACACTCATTGAGTGCAATCTCTCTTTCAATATACTACGTAGGAACTAGTGGAAGAGCATGATTGCCGATGTTGCCATTGTAGGCAATGTGGATGGATGAATGGGTTTAGAGTACAATAAGATGAGGATCACCATAAGAAGGAAGAGAAGGAGAGGATTGAGACTTCTCTCCAACCTATCAAAGCAAGTTGGAAGAAGTTTGGTTGCACCATCATTTCATATGGTTGGAGTGACACAAGGCGACGCCACATAATAAATATCTTGCTCACTTCATATCTTAGCATCTATTTTTTGCACGCAGTAATGTAGACAAGGAAGAGAAGCAGATCATTTAACGATTTTATCTAGCACCACATTCGTTAGGCTATTGTGGAGGTGGAGGTGGAGGTGGAGGTAGAGAATGTGATGTAAGTGGTAACATACAATGCCTCTAACTGCAAGAGGATGGGTAAGTTGATCGAGGAAGCGTTTCCAAGCATTGTGTGGACTCCTTGTATTGCACACTCCTTGTATTTTCTTATAGAGAATATTCGAAGCTTGAGTTAGGTAAGGGTGCAGCCTACCATCGAGGATTCTACATGCATAGCTTCTATCTTTAGAAAGAAGCACCAGACATTGGCTATTTTTTGCTCCCATAGTGAGAAAGATATCATAAAACCCTCCAAGACTAGATTCCCTTATATATATTTGGTCTTCAAATGTTTGTATGATGTTCGAGATGTCTTCGTCGATCAGTGGGTGGTTGGGAGCCAAATACATAATGCAAATCATGAAGCCACAAGGGCCATCCAAAGAAAGGTGCTAGATGAGGAGTTTTGGACAGAAGCACATAACATCACCATAGTCTTGAAACCCTTCTTTATCCTTTTGCATGTCACAAATATGGGGGGATCTACCATGGGAACACTCTATCATCTTTTCCACAAGATGAAGAGAGAGCTTGCAGCATGCATAGTCATCTCTAGAGCCAGGTGAATATTAAATATTGAATTGTAAATTATAATTTTTATTTAATATTTAAGATTTATAAATTACTATCCATAGTATGTACTTATGGTTGTTGGCATTTACAAGGTGGATGAGATTATTCACCATGTAGAGAGGAGATGAAATTGGATGCGTCATCCAATTCATGGTATGGCAGCACTATTGCATCCTCTACAAGAGTGCAGATCTTTTCAAGGACACCGCGCTTCTATCCATGATACAGAAGTCATGTATTGACAGATGAGCAACAAGTACACATTGATCGAGAGATGATAGGATAATCCAATAACCTTGGAGAATTCTAAAAACGTGGTGTTCCATGCTACTAGAGGTGTGTAAGACGCCTCTAGATTGGTGGGATACACATGGATACCATCTGCCTCAACTAAAAGCCCTTGCACTGACTATTACCCTAGGTAATAATACAAAATACATATTGAACAAAAATTCGGCTCTAGAGTGTAAGATGCAAGCTTTAAGATTTGTTATAACTAAGACTTGAATCTTCGTGGATTTAAAGATTGTTCCTCCGGAGTGTGAGAGGAACTAGAGTAACTACTCTCTTATCCGTACAAAGATTCAAAACTGCTAGAGAGATTGTTGTTTTGCAAATTCAACCTTCCACTACTTCGGAGTCTTCGAAAGACAGATAGACCAAAACAAGTTTAAAAAATTACGACATACACTTTAAAGATCATTGTAAGCTTAAAGTGATTAGTTGCTAATAACTACTAGTGAATACATACGCCATAGGTTGATGTTGAGGAGTTCGAGTGCCCCAGCCAGTGGCATGCCAAGGAGAGCGACATAGTACGTGATGAGCAAGAGAAGATATACAAAAAGCTCACAGAGAGCTCAAGGTCATTGATAGACGAGTCACTCGAGCTCGGTCTCGAGCTCTCACGACCAGCTCCCTCACTTCTTCAACTCAGCTGAGTCGTCCTTCCACCCCTAGAGGCACCAAGGTGTATACTCATGGTGCACATTCCAAAGGGAGAGGTGCCATAGTGATCAGTAGAGGTGATCCAAAGCACCAGATGCAGACTCTTCGAGAGAAGATACCTAGGACCTCTACCATTGTTGAGGAGATATCGAATACTAATGTATCAGGTGATGTGAGGAAGCGAGAGCCACTATATAGTTCTAATGGGAATCTCCTCTCACAGATGGGAACTACTCAACATCCTCATCTTCAAGCTTGGATGATGATGAGTGAGAGCCAACCATATGGCTATTGGTATTTGTACTTTGTAGTATGTACTAGGATTGTAGCTTCAGCAAGACTTCATGTTGTATGTAGTGCAACTCATTTAACATTTATATAGCATACATGTTTGCATTTCAATTATTTTTTTGTGCATCTTTGTGTACCAATGTTGCTAAATTATAAATGATTTATAATGTTTTTTTTTACACATTATTTTTAAAAAGTGAACGTACTTAAAGTACTCATCTCGATGCATACTTTACATACTCGTATGCGTATTGTACCACACCGCACCGTTCCTAAAGTACACAACCACTATGCTAATCCATGCTATAGTTGAGGTGTCACTCTTATAGCCACTAACGGATTTCACTCCTAAGTCCACACTCGACGTCACTCTGGGTTTCAATCTAGTAGGCACTCCATTTGGTCATACTCCTTGCTCTCCAGTATGGCTCCTATACTCCTATAGATACTGTAATGATGAGTCTCTCATCGAAGATGAGCTAGGTGGTAGAGTACTTAGGTATCTATGTTAGCTTTGTAGTGTACAATTCAGCCACGATATCCTCACAAAGTGGCAAGGCCCCCCAGAAGAGAAAAAATATTACATTCTTGAGCAGCTTCATAGAGAGTTTCCACAAATGCTAACCCTCTCTGAGTAATTCAACAAGTGGATGCTTAAGAGAATAAGAGATCTTATGAGTCATCATAGGTCTGAAGTGCAAGATACAAGAAACCAAGAAAATATTAATCACAACAACAGGAGACTGCTAAAGCACACCTCGAAGGATTGAGGACTTCTAATTGAGGACTTCTTACCTTGGTGCTAGTGGCACGGCTAGTGGCACTAGGCACTTCCGTACATACCTTGTAAGTTTTCACCTCTTAGTTTTTGCAGTGTAAATAATATATGTATGAATTGCTAAACATATTAAAAAATCTTCCTTAAATGTGTGTAGAGATAAGTAGTGGGATGTGGTTAAACTCAAGAAGAGTATGACCTCGCATGGTCTCATGAAACTACCACCTTCTTCGACAAGAGAGAGCGGGTAGGACAAGAGCTCAATTGGATCCACATCTTCAATTATATAAGTATATAATATTGTCAAACTTTAAACTTTTCAACTTTCTAAATTTTACGTATAAATTAATTTATACGTAAAATTAATTTTACGTATAAATTAATTTATATAATATTGTCAAACTTTAAACTTTTCAACTTTCAAAATTATGTATAAATTAATTTATCTTTTTACATCTTTGTTTTTTTTATGTTAAATTATCCTGATAAAACTTGTGGTTCTATCCATACAAGGACCTCCGGAGGAGCCACGAAAAGCAAGAGAAGGTGTCTTGAGCTTTATATTGCTTCTAAGGTTTTTTAATGTCAATGAGCTTCTGTATCTTGGATATGAATGTCTGTGTACTTTTCGGTTTTCCAAATTTTATGCATAATTTTGATTATCTTTTTTACATGGTTGTCTTTAATGTATTTATATTTATAAGTGTCAGGCAAGATATTGTGGACATAATGGGGTAGATCAAAGAAAATTGTTCTAATTTGTTCCATTTTGCCCTAAATTTTTTTCCCAATATCGGTATGTATATGTCGGTATAAAGGTCAGTATGCACATCGGTATAAGCATCGGTAAAAACACCCATGCCCGATGCATATACCTACATTTTATTCAGAGGTACCATTGATATACTAGTCGATAAAGATACCGATGATAGGTGAATATACAAACGATCATGGTGATACCGATGTCGCGAAAAAAAATGTAAGTCTAAATCGCCTACATTTTATTCATAAGTACCATCGATATACTAGTCAATAAAGATACCTGAATATATAGACGATCATGTACTGATGAACATACAAGTGGTGATACTGATGTCGTGAAAAAAAAAAGTAGGTCTAAATCGTTGATATACATGACGGTATTAAACTAATCTCTTATACTGAGTACTCTCCTCTTCGGTGTTGCTAGCTCTAAGGTAGGTAGGCATGTGTCATCACCACACATAAAGCCTAAAAGCTCTTTGGCTACTAGTAGATTCCGAATCATGAAACTGATCCTCCTTTTAGGATAGCACACCAAATACATCTATAGCATTCAGAGCCATAGCTTGCCACCTTGGCTGTACAAGAACCCAGATGTCAAAATTCACACTTTAATACTTACACATAAACCAAGAAGCACATACGTGCACTGCCAGGTAACCCAATATTCTCTCTAGTGTTCAAAAACACTCAATGTGTGTACATATGCCTTAATCTTGACTTTGTAACACTACTATATGCTCCAAACAGAAAAGCCTTTAATTTTTCATACAATTTTGGCTTCAATTTGTGTTGACTTGCATCAATTTTAGAAAACCTCAAAAGTCGTATGCATTGATGGCCCCATTTGTACTAAATTGCAAGAATTTCAAAAAAGGCCCAGAAAATTTGTGAATTGTGACTCTTTAGTGTAGTACCTACAAGCTGAAAGCTTCATAAAATCTAAAGATCAAAAGAAATGCAGACCTGTAGACCATCGACATAACCCCTTGATGGTCGAGAAGAAGCGTCTCGTGCCGGCTTTGATAGTGGACAGAGAGTACCTCGACGAGAGTTGGATATGCAGAGGCTTTGATGGTGGACAGAGAGTAGCTCGACGAGAGGTGCACAGTACAACAATGGTAAGCTGGTCATCCCAAAACAGAAGCAGACGAGACTGGCGAATTGAATGCTGCAGGAAAAATAATGGAGATCAGTGGGTAAGCTCTTGTATAGCAGGCTGCTCAGTCGAGAGAGGGTGCTGCTCAGCCCAATGCCTCTCCTCCCCCCTCCCTCAAGCTCAGTCGGCGAGCCTCAACGACTCTATCATGAGATCCGCCATTGAAAAAGGGAGGAGCTCTCGGCTAGGCTGGGTGGTGAAGGAGGGTTGGGCGGCGGTGCCGCTCGATGTCAGCTGCGCTTTCGGGTGTTGGCGAGCAGGTGAAGGGCAACTCACCGGCGGGGATGTTTCTAAGAATGGGAAAGTAGGCAACGAACAATCTCCTCAATTGTGGGAGGCGACGGGCAGTCTCCTACGAGGTATCCTAAAGAGCAAAAGCAGAAGCAAGCCAAACTGGTCTAAATCTTGTCCAAATTGAGTCAAACTGAACCTAGAAAATTCTAGAACCCAGTTAGACTTGGTTAGTGGCCTTCCTCATCCATAAATAGACCCTCAGTCATTTGTAATTAAATATTGGAGCTATACCATGCAAGTGTTATATTAAAATAATCATATTTTCTATTATCCCTTAAATTTTCCTCTCTCTTGGGAGCTTGGAGCGCTCTATCTCTACAACAACTCTTGGAGTTGCTCTTCTCCTCTTGGTGGACCAATTGATTGGTCGGGGGCTTTAGTGTAATTAGAGAATCAAGCCAAACTTGGAGGTAAAATCAATTTTTATTGTTTTTTTCAATTTTCTCAATAACTTTCTTCTTCTCAACCCCTCTCAAGCTTGAGAAGCTTTCTAAATGATTGTTTTAATTCAAATCAAGCTTTCCCTTAAAGTCTTAATGTTCAATTAAGAGAAAGCTAATCTTTATGCCTTTTAGTAATGCTTTCTTTAAGTAAATCTCTCTCTCGAAAAGAGTAGCCATCTTTATGGCTAAATCCCTTGAAAAAGGATGCTTCTCAATGATAGTCTCTTAATTCAAAGCTAAACTCTAGGCTTAATAAGATAGAGATTAAGAAAATTATATTTTCATGATTTTGTGCTATTAAAATAATAGTAAATTCTTTTAGATTTTTTATGAGTAGTTGAAAACTACTCTTATTAATTCTAAATGAGAAATGGATTATCCTAACAATTTGGAAAAAGAGGAACGCTGAAATTAGCTTAATCTAGTGAAATAATCATAGTTATGTTTAATTTTATGGTTAAAATTATGATTTAAATTTGTAGTTAGATTTTAAGCATAAAAGAGGAACTACTATCATATTTTCATTCCAAGCTTTTATTCTTTTAGAAAAAAAAATTGAGAATTATCAGTAATAGCAACGAAGCTATGGTAAAATTTTCAAAAAATAATACATATCTTATTTTTATGCATAATGCAAAAAGAGGAATTCCCATGATATTTGATATTTGAAATCCAAGTAATTAAATGGTAAAAGAGGAATTTTTTTGTTAATTTATTTTTATGCAAAAAGAGGAATTTTCATGATATTTGAGATCCAAGTAATTAAATGGTAAAAGAGGAAATTTTCGGTTAATTTATTTTTATGCAAAAAGAGAAATTTCCATGATATTTGAGATCCAAGTAATTAAATGGTGAAAGAGGAATTTTTGGCATAATTCAAATTATGAGTATTTATCAAAAGTAGAATTTTGAGCATTATTAGATTTATTGGGAAATATGGGTAGAATTAATTTTATTGGAAAATATGGGTAGAATTAATTTTTGTAAATCCCATGAATCTTTTACTCGAAAAGAAGAACATTGAATATATTTTACTTGAGAAATTTGCGAAAGAATATGAAAATATCCATCGAGAAAACTTGGATAATTCTTATTCAGAAAAGAGAATGTGGAATCCTGGGAGGATCGAGGATCCAATGAGTAAATGGAAGTTTAAAATTAATTCTCATTAATGAAGCTTAAGGAATGAAAATACAATACTTAAATGCTCTTTCTGAGTTTTTACTATTCAATTCTGATAAGGTTTATTTTCTCTTTTCAAACCTTCAACAACACTCTGATACATAGATTCAATGGGATCGAGAAAAAAGTACCTTTAACTAGGCCAAGCAATTGGCAGAAACTTAGACAAGTCCTATCAGTATCGAAAGTAAAAAACAATACTAAAAGTGAATGTGATAAGATATAATGTGGATCTAAATGAATGTAAATGAATGTGATGGGATGTAAATGGATGCGATGGGATGTAAATGGATGTGATATGATTAGATGAGATGTGAATGTGAAAGAGAAGATGTAAATGTGATCTGTCTACTTGCATCTTCCTTCTCTTTTGAACAATTCCTATTGTCCATGCATTGAGCAGTCTCCTTTCATCTAGCTTGAGGAGTTGTTTGATCCTGTGCACCACTGATTCTTCCGGAAAGAGCCTCTCTACCATTGCAATCGTGAGAATATATGTAAGGAACTCCATGGGAAGCACTACTGCTTCCAATCCATACACCATGCTGAATGATGTAAGGAACTCCATGGGTAGCACTACTGCTTCCAATCCATACACCATGCTGAATGATGTAAGGAACTCCATGGGTAGCACTACTGCTTCCAATCCATACACCATGCTAAACGGTGTAAATCCTACGGTGTAAATCCTATTGCATTCTTATAAGCTATTTGGAATGCCCATAATGCTGAGTGTAGCTTTGTATCTCAGTCGTTCCTATTCTCATCTTATTGGTGGATTCTTCTTTCCCATTGGCTTTGTGGATTCTTCTTTCCCATTGGCTTGCGGGGTAGTAGACTATCCCTTTCTTGTGTATTATCATATGCTATTCTCTCAGTTTCTTGATCGCTTCATTGATGAAGTGGCTCCCTTGTTCATTGACTATCTCAATGGGGCATCTGAATCTTGTCATTATAGTTTCATATAAAGAAACTTTGCTACAGATGATGCCTTGCAGTCTCTAAGGGCCTTATGTTGGGAAAAGTATAATAAGTGATAATGCAAGCTTAATGAGAGCATGGAGTGATGAAAGAGCTATGGTGGTTCAAGATAAGCCATGATGGTCACATGAGCAATAGTGTAATTAACTAGTACTTAATCAAAGATTAAGAGGACATAATGACAGCACAATAAGGAGCATCACATAGCATATAAATTCGTGTTTTTCTCATTAGGAGGGCCACCATTTTATAGCCAAAGTGTACATGGTTGAATGACATCATTGCTTACATCTCATCAAGAGCATCCAAGGCCATCTCCCCCCACATGGCTTCCTAGAATATAGCCTCCATCAGGAACTCGCCTACTTCAAGTGGGGTTTGACCCTTTCATTCACCTGGATTCTCTTCATATTACATGGTCCTTTTACATTTTATTGTGTGCTTTAACCTTAGACCATGACATTGATCATATATTCCAACATATTCCAACACCCTCCCTTGATCATGGCATGGTATATTGCCCTCCCTTGATCCAAACATTACATGAAAGAAAAAAGCTTAACTCATAAGGAGTATAGCTCTACAGTACATAAAAGAAATTAGCATCGCTCATAGGGAGCATAGCTTCTACATTGCGAAAAGAAAATGACATGAAAACATTCCTACATGAAAACATTCCTCTCCCATACCCCATCATCATCATAGCATCATCATCATCATATCCATGGGCATCATCATCATCATTTGTTGGTCATGGAGACCCAACTCCCCATCAAATCCCCCCTTGAGGGCTACATGGCCCACTGAGAGATATTGTGGGCATCATAACAACACATAACCTACGTCATCGGTGGTTAGAGGTGTCCATACATAAACATTTGGGTAAGAGAGGGCATAAACATTGTTGGCTTTAGAAAGCCCATTCTGCATCTACCGCTTCATCAAAAGAGGTAGTAACATTGTTGCATGCTTGAATTGCTTCTTCGGAATCATTCGAAATGCTTGCCATATTTGCCTGGTTGGTGTAACATTTGTCGGCGAGGTGACCTGGCTTTCCACATTTGGTGCATATTCGCTTTGGCTTGTCTTTGTGGTAGCAATTCTTGGCAAGATGTCCTGTCCTTCCACAATGTGTACATTGGAGTGATTTGCCGGTTTGCTTTTGAACAAGAAGGTATGCCTGGTTTGAGACAAGATCAATGGCTCTACCTTTCAACTTCTTCTCTTCTTCCAAGAGAACACTCTCTATTCCCTCCAAAGTGGGATCCTGCATGTACTTTAAGGTCGGCATGAGTGTATCATACTCGGATGGCATTGACTTTAGGAGGATGGCTATGGCATCACTCTCCTTGACTGGTTTATTGATGGTTTCGAGCTGGGCCATCAAGCTCTTCATGGTGTTGATGTGAGATGCAAGTGTCTCATCAATCTTGTACTCTAGACTGTAAAAGTCTACTTTGAGACTGATTTTGCTGTGGAGGCCTTGAGCACCAAAAGATTTATCCAGTGAATTCCAAGCAATTTGTGAAGATGTTCCATTACCAATGTAATGTATATAGCTATCTTCAACTCCAAGGGCAATGAGAGCTAATGCTTTCTCATCCTTGGTTTGCCAAGAGATTTCTCCTTTTCGTGTGGCAGGTTTAGGTATAGTACCATTGACTATGCCCCAAACTCCTTCTTTTATTAGTAAAAATCTCATTTTGACTTGCCAAGTGTGGAAGTCATGACCGTTGAATTTCTTGATGAAAGAGGATGATATGTAAGTTGACTCCATGATTGGAACTGAACAATGCAATAGATTAAAAGCTAGAATCCCCCTTCACCATATAGATGCATGAAATTACTCAAGAATTCCCCAAACCCATAAGCCTTTGCATAGTGATAATAACTGGGCCTAGACTTGATTTTCATCCTAGGTTTTCTAGTTTTGCTTTTGGGTTTCAATGATTTCTTGATATAATCTTCATTAGATGATTCAGCATCCGAATGCATGACTACAAAGAGATATTCAACTCAATATGCATATTAGAATGTCATCTCAATAGATAATTACTATTAATTATATGATGATTAGTGGAGATGATTAATTCAAAGAGGAAAAACTGCCCCCAAAAATAGAGTGAGCTTTGAGCAATTGAATGAAGCTCTTCCCAAATGAGAAACATAAAATGCTTTAAACCAAGTGAAAACCAGGGTATTGGCTTTAACCTCACTACTCAAACATGTCAAGATGTTGCTTCAATCTCTGTAAATCTTCTCTGCAACACAGCATGTACTGTCACTGAGAAATTAGTTCAAACAGCAGCAGCTACAGTGGACCATTGCTCATGAAAATCAACACGTGGGAGCTTCATAGCATCAATGTTATGCTCACAAGAGGAATTAGCAAACCATTCTTCGTACGGCGACAATTTGATGAATTCAGCGCAGAGGCGGGCTGTTGCAGAGCTGAATTCGCCGTGTGTACTTCGTGGGAGCTCAAATGGAGCTAGGTGTAGATTGCGCCGGTTGTTAGCTCTCTTTTGAATCAAAAAGCTTGAGATTTGATGGAGTATAGAGCTCATATGAAGCAAAAGACCAGCAGGGGGTGCATTGAAGCTTTAATGGAAAGCTTGAAAAAATGAAAAACTAATCAATGTGGTTAATTACTATGCCTAGGGATAATCATGGCTCTGATACCATGTTGGGAAAAGTATAATAAGTGATAATGCAAGCTTAATGAGAGCATGGAGTGATGAAAGAGCTATGGTGGTTCAAGATAAGCCATGATGGTCACATGAGCAATAGTGTAATTAACTAGTACTTTAATCAAAGATTAAGAGGACATAATGACAGCACAATAAGGAGCATCACATAGCATATAAATTTGTGTTTTTCTCATTAGGAGGGCCACCATTTTATAGCCAAAGTGTACATGGTTGAATGACATCATTGCTTACATCTCATTAAGAGCATCCAAGGCCATCTCCCCCCACATGGCTTCCTAGAATATAGCCTCCAGAGAATCTTCAGGAACTTGCCTACTTCAAGTGGGGTTTGACCCTTTCATTCACCTGGATTCTCTTCATATTACATGGTCCTTTTACATTTTATTGTGTGCTTTAACCTTAGACCATGACATTGATCATATATTCCAACATATTCCAACACCTTAGCCTCTACCCATTTTTTACAATAATCCGTGGGGACACCAAAATGTATTTGTTCCTTGTCCTTTGAGCAGCAAGTTTGAATGGGCTGACAAATTCCAGACCCCACTTTTGGAATGGATCAAGTGGTAGGATTGGGTTATGAGGCATCCTATTTGCATCATTTGGTTGCCCCAACCTCTGACACATGTTGCACTCCTTTGTGAACTTGTGTGAATCTTTTAATGTAGTTGGCCACCACAGTCCTTCCTGGAACACTTTACTACTGGTGAACTCTCCCAAAAAAATTCCCTCTGCTTATTCCTTGGTGTGCCCTTGCCAGAACATCTTGTTGTTCATGTTCACAGATACATCTTCTCAAGATTTGATTGATGCCCATCTTGTAGAGATGTCGTGCTAATACCATGAACTACTTGCTCTGGAGAGTCAGCTTCTTTCTCTCTAGACATGTACTTTGGAAAGGACAAGTCTGACAAGAAATCTAACATTTCATCATACCACCTTGGTTTTTCTCCATTTATCGTGCATCTGTGTGAAGGCATCATCAACCCCCGTGGATCTTCTTCTATCTCCAGTCTTGATAGAAAATCTACCCACTCCATGTTTGTTTCTAGGGGTGTGATTGATGGTGAACTCAAATTCCTATAGTAGAAGCATCCATATGGCTAGTTTTTCTGCTAGGTTTGGCTTATTCACTAGGTAAAATAGTGCTTTGTTATCTACAAGAAACTCAAACACCTTCCCCAAGAGGTAGTGTCCGAACGTCTTAATAGAGTAGATAATTCCTAGTGACTCCTATTCTGTAGTGGAGTAGTTTCTTTCCAGCCTAGATAGCCTCCTTCTTGCATAGTAGACTGGTCTGAACTAGCCCTCTACATCAAGGCACTTCCAATTACTTTCCTGATGTCCTATCCTCACTTTCTTCCCGAATGATACTAGGTATAGCTAACGGTTTATGGTTCCTGTGAGGCTGAACTTGCGTAGGAAACACTGTGTCTGGAATTTTGATTTTTCTCGGGTTTGGCTCTAGTTCTCTTTGTGTTTCTTCCACCAAACCCCTTAAGTGTTGCACTTGTTCAATCTCCTCAACTGGGTTTGGGTAAGTTCCAATCTTTTTCTTGAGGGTTTTTGGCCCACGTGGCTTGTCTTGGGGAGCCTCAGTCAGTTTGGGTGGTCGAGAGGGCATTAACTGACTTGGTTGTAGGGCCGAGGAAGTTTCCTTCTATTTCCCCTTATTTATGTAGTCGCTTGATTCTCCTTCCGAGTGGGGTCCTCCCTTAAGGTAGTGGCTTTGGTCCCCATGGTTTCTATTGAATCGGAATCATCTTCAGGATCATTCATATACACGGGGTCATCTCCTATCCCTATGTTAGTCTTTGAACTAGGCTTGGAGCTCGTGGCATTAAGCGATCTCTTCTGTCGCGTTTTCTTTTTCTTTGCTTGAGCAATTGATGCAGTATCCCTCTCTTCGAGAATGTAGTTTTGATTTTGAAGCATTGACCGTGTAACTACATTCGCGGGTACGACAGGTATGGTTCCTCGTGCCTGGTTGGTGACCTCAACCAAATTCAATGGCGTAATCTTGGGTGCATTAGGATTATGTGGACATTGAGCAATCAAATGATCTATGCCACAACGATTACATGTAAGTACCGGCATTCCCGATGTGGTCCCTTGATTTGGTTGCATCTGAGTAGCGATCTTCTGCAGCCTATTAGGGCACTCCGCTACACGATGCGGTCCACCACAATCGTAGCATTGAAGAGGTGGTCTCCTCGCCAAGGTATTAAGGTTTTGCCCTCTTGTGGCGAGAGTAGCCGCTTGATATATAGGCTTGACTTACCCGAAATGATCCTCCATGTAGTACTGGGGAGTCATTTCAAACGTATCAATCCCGTATGGAGCAGTGGGGTCTATCTCCTCTTCATAATCCCCACACGCACTATGTGACTCACAACCCATCTGGTTTATTGGGGTAATCCTTGGATGTGGAGGTTGTGGTCCTAGCACTGGCGGTGGTAACGGCACAAACTGGACTACATTCGAGTTCCTTGGAACTATGTGCTGTGATCAACAGGTGGTGCCGACATCAGCGCGGGTACTTAAGGTGTGTTTGACCAGGCTAGGGGTGCCTGATTTGCTAACATCATACGCTTAAGTACTAGGCAATCCTTAGGTTGATGGCCATACTTACCACATGCATTGCAATTCCCATTGAATTTGACTCTGAATGTGGGACATTCACTCGTGCTATGTGGTCCTAAGCAAACCGAACACCATTGTTGCTCTCTTCTTGGGTCCATATGGCTATTTTGAGGAGCTCGATTACCCCTAAAGTATTCTTGAAGAGCCTTAGTAAGGTCGGTCAGACATTTTGGATATCTTGGGCTCCTTGGCAATAGGTTTTACCGTCATTGGCTCATGCCCAGATACTTGCGAACTAACGGATTTTGTCTCCAAAGACACCTTTTTACCTGCAATCATCAAGTTGTCTTCTAACTGGATTGCATTGGCAGTGACTGCGTCCCACGTTGTTAGACCTCTAATGACTAGGCCATTGTATATGTCCTCGTGGCGCAATCCTCGGATGAATCTATCGAGCAGTTGGTTATTATTGAAGCGCTCATCGGGAGTGCAGCGAGAATTTAGATGCTTCAATCGACTTATAAAGTCTCTCACTGACTCCCCTTCCTCGCGTTCAGCTTTTTGGAGTTGAGATGCTACTCCCCAAAGCACACCCTCACGTATGTATTCTTTCAAGAACAATCTCTTGAGAGTGGGGTAGTGAGTGCGCTCTTCAATCCTTAAGGTTCGATACCAATCTCCGGCCTTCCCACTCAAGGTTAAGCCTAAGGCTTTACACTTATGCAGCTCATTGTGCTCTTCCAAGGAATCACACACGTGTTCAAAGACTTCAATGTGCTTCCTTACATCCTCGTTTACCACCACTGAAGTTCTGAGTGAGCTTAGCCACTTGTACCGCCTTGCTTCTGGGTTCTCTCTCAGGCATGCCCTGCATGTTTTCCACAATAGATCGTCCGATCATCTGAGCAAACGCTACGAGATCACCTAGGTGAGTAGGCATAACTGGTGGAGGCACTTCTGGGATAGCCTGGTTGATAGGAGTTGGCGTTGGTCTGGGTATGTAGGCAGCAGCAGCTGACGTAGGAAATGATATGTGAGTAGGCCTAGCTCCTCTTGGATAAGGGTTATGATAAGGCGGTCGTGGAGCATACGCCATTGGCATACTAAGAGGCGTAGGAGCTACATGAGCATGAGCAGCGATAGGTACATATGGTCGATAGGCACTGGCACGCACTGTTGTATGTACTGTTCCACTAGGTAGCGGCATCGTACTAACTACAGCGGTAAACAGGTGCACTTTCCGTTATGCTCATCATTAGGGTAGGCATTGTGGATTCCTTAATGGAAAGTTGAGCCAAGGTTGGAAAGCTAAAGTTACTGCTCGTGGGCTCAACTTGCATTGAGACTCCAGGCGAAACAACATACGAAGGGTCTATGGGACTCACCGAGGGAGTCTCCCCAATTGTGATAGGGTTGGTTGTTTGGCCTTGCCCGTATCCAAAAATCTCATAGGACCAGTGGAAACTAAGTTCACTCCCCTATTTTGCCTCTCAATTTGGATAATTCTATGAATAACCTCACATATCATTTGTTGTTGCTTCTCTAGATTAGTGGCGCTAGATGTAGATCGTAGGACTTCTAACCAACCTACATGGTATGTGTAACCCGTGTATAGGTCAGTTAGAGTCTCTATGTGTAGATCATATTCCCAATTTTCATTGAGAAATATCCCATCTAGACTTGGTGTGCCAAACGGTTCTCTTGAAGTGGACGCAATGTCACTTCTTATGGATTGGCTTCTAGGGACCTCTACTTTAAGAAGAGCATCGGAAGGTGGTAGCTCAGTAGGGCCCTCATTAAACGAAGTGGGTAGAATATCCACATGGACACTCTTTGGGAGGGTAGGGTCTACATGAGATGTGAATGGCGAATCCACGACCACTCCTTCTTCATTTACTTCGCTTGTCGCATGTTCAGAGCGTGTAGCTCTACTAAAGGTCTCTATTAGACGACTAAACATGCTAGATCCGGGTTGTGGGGCCCAAACTGGCATGTTTTGGCTTGTCTCCTCAGGGTTCTTGGTAGGGTGCCCTTCCATGGCTTCTGAGTCAGAGGACGAATCACTATCCGCTATTCGTGGATCTTGGGTTGCACTCCCTTGGGTTCCAGCTGAAGGCCAAGATGCCAACGTGGAGGGATGGTGTGAGCCTGCGTAAACTGAAACGCTTTCTAGTGGCTCAGACTCTAGCACCCGACCAGAGCGTAGATGCATGTGACGTGGGTATCCTACTGGCGTTGGTAACTACCCTTGAAGTCCACACAAGTGATTTCTTAGGTGTTTCACACCCCGTTTTTACTTGTTTTTGTATTGTTTTTAACCCGTTTCTAACCCCCTTACTTATGGTCGAACCTGAACTAGGGCGTGTGATAGCTCGAAACGAGCGTATCGTTTTAAGGGTCCTAGTGTGCTTTACAGCACCGTGTTCGCCTATCCAGAGCTCCTGTGGTCCTCAAAACAGTCTGTTTCCTTGTGGGGGAAAGGGTGAAGGCCTATTTGCTTGTGAAGGAAAGGGTGAAGGCTTTATCCCACATGCTCACTTCACTCCTTGGGGAGTGGGCTACATATAGGGCTCAACTTCCCATAAGCTCTCACTTGAAAGAAAGCTATGGAGGCTCACTCTCCTATATATATATATCAGAAGACCGAGACCGAGGCCGAGGTCGGTTGGGGGTTTTTCTTTTCAAAAAAATTTTCTCCAAATAAAAAATCTTTCCTCTCCACACGTTTGGTTTTTTTCTTTCAAAATAAAATTTTATTTTTTATTTTTTAGTTTTAATTATTATTATTATTATTATTATTATTATTTTTGGAATAAGTTTTTTAGGGTTTCTTTCTAGGGTTCAGCCTTAGCCGCGGTGCAGTTCACACACAGCACAGGCCTGGGGATTCAGAAATCCCCCTCACACGCAGAAAACTAGAGAGCAGAACGCACGCCCACACACGGAGCAGAAAAATAACAAAAGAAACAGCTTTGTAGAAGACAAATTGCAGAAACAGATTGCAAAACACGGAAACACTTCAACAACAAACACACAGTCGCCTTTCCTACAGTGTAAATTTCACTTCACGCAGCAGCCCGAGCTGCAAACTGCAAGGCATCTCCCCGGCAGCAGCGACGCCAAAAATCTGCGCTTTTGCTGCACAGGTCGTAGGTGGGGACTTGCTGAACACCGTATGCGAGCCACGAATGGCTACAAGCATACAACCAGGAAAGCAAGCTCAAACAGAATGTAAAGGTGTGTCACTCACCGCTCAAACCGCCACCGTGAAGGATTCTCGTGTCGCAGCCGTGAAGGAGGAGCCGCCGTCGCCGCTCTACCGCCTCGCCGCCGCCGTGCCACTACACAGTGCTCGATCGCTCTCTCACTCTCTCTCTCTCTCTCTCTCTCTCTCTCGCACACACGCAGGAGAAGGAAACCAAGAGGATAAGGCAAGAGCACTCTTGTATTCAACACATGAGAATGAGGGTTTTAGGGTTACATTTGACTCTTATAGGTGACTTGGCCGTTCACACATGGGCGCCCATACATGGCCGGCCGATCCTAACCCTTACCCTGCTGATATTCAAGGTGCGCCTCTCATCGGAGATCACCCAACCCCTTTATCCTTAACATATGGTGCCGCGACAAGCCCGGCCCATGACTTAGAATATTTAAATTAATGACGTAAAACATAGTACGTCTCAATGTCCGTCATCGGGAGAGAAGAGGGTTTTCGTTCCCCTCTATGTGGCCAAGGTCTTCATGCTAACCGTGGTGAGGGCGAGGTCAAGGAAGCAGATGAAGAAGACCTAGCAAAGGTGTTCGACCTTTTTGAAGGTAAGGCCAAGGAATTCAAGATTATAGGCATGCCACACAAGGCTCGGCAGAAGCATATTCACTTCGTGCTGGAGATGATCAATCTCACCCACAAGCCATATTGCATGTCAAGGAAGGCATACGATTGGTGAAAGTAACAAACATAGGAACAAAGGTGGCTTGGGCAAAGGTGCTATACAACAACATCAAGGACCAGGTTGGCAAGGTCAACCGCCCAAACACCAAGACAAAAATTTGGCCCATACAAAACAACATTATTTAAAGCATAAGAAGCAGCTCAGCAAGAGGAGAAGAGCAAAAAGGAGGAGGCAGGCCACAAAAAGGACATAGAGTCTAAGGAAGAAGTAGCCGCAAATCCCCAAGAAGAGGGGAGCTCCGCACAAGCCCTATTTAAAAAGAAGACATTCAAGTTTGGAGAGAAGAAGAAGAGCAAGAAAGGAAAGATGGGAGCAAAGGAAAAGAGCACAAAGAAACTCAACAAGGACCTTGCCCAACATTGGAAAGTCCATCCTTTCACAGAAGCTGGAGGAGTAGCAACAAGAAACATCAATAACAGAATGCCTGCAACTTGAACAAACACAGCATGAAACCCCTACCATAGAATGCCTGCATCTGGGACACAAACAGTAGGAGATTATTATCACAAAATCCATCCACCTCAAACAACCACAAGCCAAGCCCTCTAAACCCTGCCCTAGAATTTTTTTGGAAACCATTGAAAAAAGATGGGTGCAAGGGTGTCTCAACTATCTATAAAGGAGTATAACGCATGAAACAAAGGAAATAACCATGTTGCATGCAAAGGTCAAGGAAAAAGAGGCCACCATCCAAGCACTAAGAAGCCAACAAGAACCCCTCCAGGAAGATCTAAGAAGAAGAAAAATGAAAGCAGGCCACATGGAGGAAATACAAAGACAGATACTAAGGCTCCAGAAGGTGAATGAAGAAACACGAGAGGAGATGGTGATAATTGTAAGATTCCTCCCCAATCCCTCAAGATGTCTAGTTTCTTCCCCTATAATCAATCCCCTTTTCAGAATAATAAAAGATCTTGTTTCTACCTGTTTTGGCCTAGAGAGAGAAAATGCTCTAGAGAGAATTCCTAAAGTGCATTAGAAATAAGATATAATGTGCACAAAAGACCTTAGCCTAAGGGTCCAGATTTTCTGAAAATTTTGGATTAAGGTTCCTATGGACCAATAAGATTAATCCAAATGTAGGGAGGAGATAAATTGAAGAATAAAAGAGAAACCCCCCAAAAATGAGTAAATGCTCACATAAGATGAAGAGTGGACTAAGGACCAAAGAAAACAATTAAAAAACTGAATTTTGACACCTCAGAGTGGGGATCTTCCCTCATGAAGGAGGTGCCTTTTTTCTCATCATTACCCCCAATTTTAAATCAATAAAATGAGATATTTCATCTCTCCTCTCTCCTATTTCAAAACTAGATCCAAAAAGTAAGCTGAACTGACCCAACTGATCTGGAAAATTCTAGAATCAGTTTGCTTGGTTAGAGGCTCACTTTTTCCTATAAATAGAAGCCTCCCCCTTTGTAAAAGCTTAATGGTGTTTTATGCACTGTTACTCTACTCTTGCCTTGAGTCATCTACATTGAATTTCTTAATAGTTCAATTGTTTTTGGCCTAATCCTCTCCAAAGTGAATTGGTGGCCACTCTTGCTTCAAACAAGAGTAGAACCCTCAATCCCTCAAGCCAAAGGAGAGCTTACAAGCTCTATGTAAGCTAGTTTTCTTACTTATTTACAATTTTTAAATCTATGGTTTTCTTGATTTTTATGTTTTACAGTTGATTGAATTAAATTCAAATGCTATGCCTTGATGAAAAGGCTACCCCCTTCTCTTCTTTACATTCCAGAAAGATTAAATAAGGGATTAATTAAACTCTTCCTATTGTTTACTCTCTTGAATTTAGAAAATTATGTATATTAGAGTTCTATGAATCTGATTTGGGTTAATTTAAGTTAAAAATAGAATTATAAAAATGAGAAATGGTCAGCCATACAAAGGAGGTTATGGCAAAATTTTCTAGAATTTTGTGGAAAAGAAAGTTTATTTTTATGTTATTCCAAAAAGAGTAATTCCCACCATTTTTGCATCTAAAAGAAATATTCTAATTACTCCATGTACATATTCACCTATGAATATGCATGGATATCACTGATATTAATTATTAAAATTGATTTTTATGTATAGAAAGATGCATAAACGAATGTTTTTTATTATAAAAGTGTTATTCTCATTAAATTTGATTTTTATGCATACAAAGATGCATAAAGAAATTTTTTTATTATAAAAGTGTTATTCTCATTAAATTTGATTTTTATGCATAGAAAGATGCGAAAATGAATTTTTTATTATCAAGGTGTTATTCTCATTAAATTTGATTTTTTTGCATAGAAAGATGCATAAAGTAAATTTTTTATTATAAAAGTGTTATTCTCATTAAATTTGATTTTTATGCATAAAGGATTTTTTTTAATAAAAGTGTTACAAGTTAAGCTCTATGCAATGTATTCTTTAAAGCAAGTTGGACAATATCGAAACTTTTGTGCAAAAAAACCTTTCCTAAAATCAATTGGATTTTTGATCAAGGGTGCCATTTGAATATCCACTATATGTATAATCTGCCCCAAACACTACGCCATTAAATTCCAAACGTAGCCATAAGAGATTAGACCTTTAAGTTGTGGTGATGCCTATTTTCAAGCTACCTTCAGGGCACCCAACTGTCAAAAGTGGTGCCCCTTATCTTACAACCACCTTGTGGTTGGATGAGTTTAAGAGAGGTGCCCCTTATCTTACAACCACCTTGTGGTTGGATGAGTTTAAGAGAGGTGCCCCTTATCTTACAACCACCTTGTGGTTGGATGAGTTTAAGAGAGGCTAGCCAGTTGCCTAAAATTGGGAAGAGTTTCAAGAAGCCCTATTAAAGACTTCCAGCCAAATAAAAAACAAGATAGGGCATCCATAGTATGGGATGAATATGAAAATAAGAGAAGCCCTAAATTTAATACATTACTACCTATAGTAAAATGATCCTTGAGCTAAAAGGTATTAATGACTTTTAGTCACATAGGTTGATTGAGGGAATTTAGGACTTCATTAAGGGACCTTAGATGATTAAGAAATTCTATGAGTTGATGGAGAAAATCAAGTTAGATATTTATGAGGATTTTTATGGACTTGATATTCATTTTAAGAGCTATAACATGACATACATGACCTCACGTGTGGTGTGTGATTTAATAGTAAAATTAAAGCCTCGTTTATGTTGATTATGGGTGTGAATAGTGAAGAGTTTCCTTGCCAAGGCTACTATAGAGCAGTTGATGTAATATTAGGAGTCATCAAGATTAAGGAGAGCTTGTAGATGCACCATTTTCCACAAGATCCCAAGTGGGCTTGGAGCCACTTACTCCACATACCCTCCCTTGGCTTAGCACCAAAAGGTGGTGGTTGTTTCTAATGGTGGCACTCCCTCACCTATTCTCATACTTACTTCCTTACTTGCACAAAAGCACATGGATATTCAACAAATGATCATTACTCATAGTAATACTGCAAATCCTATAAACAAGCAACAAAATACATAAAGCAAAGTGTTAACAAGTAACATTCTTAATGATAGCAACACTACGTGGAAAAAAACAAAAAGCTACTTAAGCGTCCACATTTGTGTGATCTTTTTCCTTAACGATCATTCCTTTTAAATTGTCTACTACTAGAAGCATACCTACTCTTTCTTATGACTTGAATCCCCTTATATCGACCCATAATGATGGCATTGTAATAGCACTTTTCTTTATGGAGTGTTGGAACTACAAACTAATTCCTTGAAGCCCATGGTGGCACACCATGGGCTAACACTTGTAATGATACCCTATGGTGTTTGGATCTTCACCGAGTTTATATTTAGGCACTATTTAAAGATCCTGGTAAAGTGGATCAACCGTTTGGACTTTGTTATTGCATACTCATCTAGATCTACCAAGATGCGATTTCAAGTTGGATCTTTCATAACCAATACTTATAGTGGTATCTCTAAAATGACTAACCCTTTGGATTTTTGTTGTTGCATACTTATCTAGCTCTACCAAGATCAGATTTAAAGTCAGATTGTTCATTACCAATCCTAGAGTGGCATCTCTAAAATGCACTTCCCTTGAAATTCAGATAAGACATGATCCTCTTGGTCTTCCTACCCCATGATGACAGATACATGGTGTGCGAGTTACTTCCAATTCATGCATCCAAATAAAGTGCTCATCAATATGGATGTCTTCATTACTATTATGAGAGGTCATTTCTATGTTGTCATTACTATTGTGGGATGTCCTTTATGTGGTGTCTAAAGCCACATCAAAATCTCCAAGCACCACCACTTGGATACCCATGTGTGTGGATTAATCATCACTGTAGTTTCTCTATTTTGCAAACATGCTCAGTATCTATGCTTTCGCACCTTCATCCTTTTTGGGGGGGGCATTTCTAAGTAGGATTTCTAAGTAGGATGTTCTAGAGTTAAACATTTATAATTAAGACCTTATTCCTTAGCCATGTTGTTGGATAAAAGAGTCAAATATCTTAGTTTGCATCTTATGGGGTACAAAGCCACTGTTAAATAATATTATGCACTTAGTTGGGCCTTGCCAAATCTCACGTTTATTATTTCTCTTGGAATCTTTGTTGACGTGGAAAACTTCACGGATTTTACAAAGATTTGGGAGAGTTTTTTTGAACTCAGACTTGTAATTAGATTTGAGACCTTTTATGAATCTCATTAGTTGTTTAAACTCTAGATTGTAATTGGAGTCAAGACCTTTCATAAATTGTAATAATTTAAAGCTTTTTATAAATCCCCTTAGTTTGCAATCATCTTTTTCACCTTTTTCTATATCTTTATTTTACCTTTTCCCCTCTTACATTCACCAAATACAAATACACTTATGAATAATGAACGATTTAAATTTAACACATCTAACCAAAGATCATCCATCCCTTCAAACATGTTATGTGCCATGACCATAATTTAAACACTTGGCAGTGAGAAGAGAGTATTTTGCCTATTAACCCACAAAATAAATGAACACCCCTTTCTATTATGCCTACTAAAAAGAGTCAACCAAGTGTAAACAAACAACACTTTTAAGACTCTTTTAAGGTTGGTACATTACATATTTCTTGCTACTCAAACATTCTTTCAGAACAAAATGGTCGTCCCCTTTTTTACACTATAATTGGAGTAGTTGGCTGAAGGATGATGTGTCATTGTTGTAGCCTCCATCCTTGACAACGTACTTTGGATCAATTTCCAAGTGGTTGAGCTTGCAATAGAACCTAAATTGTTGAAAAATATTAAGAAACCACATGCTTAAGTCACAATCCTCTTTGAGAGTATTGTAAAGCTCAATCCAAGTCTTCTCTTCATGTGTAGATCCTTGTTTTGATTTGATATGATTGATGTCCTCCTTAGACTTCCATTTTTTTTCTTCCATGTATATACCAATGATGTCGCCCAATGATAGAGTTATCTGATTATTCTTGTTTTTTGCATGTCGAAGTTCTCCCTCTGAACTCTTTGCAAGTAAGGTTTTCCAATCCTATACACAATATAGTAAGTTATTAAGTTAGTATTTCTTTACATTTTTTATTGAATGTATCAAAAACATAATATCATCATCAATTATGCAAATAAAACTTTCAAATTCTTAACTCATGTATTATTTTATTTTTGAAAATTTGATTATTTTTATGACACACTTTACGATTTAGAGAAAGAGAAGGGTACTCCTTTAAAACTCAAAGGACATCAACTATACAAATACAATTTTGAAATGCTTCAGTGAACTTATTAATTTATTTTATGAAAAAGAACTATTCTTATGATACATTTTACAATCGAGAGAAGGGTACTCTTTTAAAACTCAGAGCATATAAGAATTAAGTGAAAAAAATAGAATGGTTGCAACATCTAAATACACAAAAAATATTATCCTTAGCCTTCCCAAATCATGTGTCGTTAGTCCTTGCCTTCAAGCCAATTGCAAATTCCCAATGTGGGTGCACTAGCATGTTCGTTGTGTCCTCATTCCATTGTCACACATGGATGCTCCTTTGCCAATAGGGTGAAGGATGACCTCTCTATGGCTACATGAAGGCAAAAAGAGAGAACCTTCACAATGGTTCTCTCTCACACAAAAGGTGGGAGAAGAGGAAGCTAATGCAAGATGGAAACCTACCAACTATCCTATCTAGCATGCATCCATCCAATAACATACATGCAAGCAAGAACAGACAAGAGAAGAGCTCACAAGTATTCTATTGCAAAGGAAATGATTGTCCATTTCTTAGTCTCAAAAATGACTTATGTGACTAGTTTTACCAAACTTTAAATTTATCTGACCTCCAATACTAGTCTTAAGTAACTCCCATATTGCAAATATATCTAATGTTTTGTCATTAATGTTGCCATCTCCTCATCTATGACATCTTCCAATTTTTTATTGCCAAGTATCTGCTAAAAACAAGTGGGCTCCAACTCGTGTATTTCTTTAACCATGTAAACATAATGATGGGTTGTATATCCATCATATCTCAACATGTCAACAAGGTATCTAGACCTACATGTACCTATCTCGATCACTACAAGAAGGAGACCTTAAAACACCCCACATTCTCCTTGCACTAGGAACTAATGGAATGCCAAGATCCTCATCAAGGCTCTACTTAGAGCCACTAGAGTCACCATCCACATATAAGTTACCTAATAATAGATCATGCACAAAAGGTTGATCTACATTTTCCTTCCCTTTGTGTGATACATAGTACCTACATTTATCCTCATGCTACCTGCCCATGGACTAACATTGGATCCACTACAAGAGGACTCTTCACATCTACTAAGCACCTATGATTGATGCTCTCCATGTTGGGCACCATCATTACTCTTACATCTACATCTTTTGTTGCCTTTATTAGTGCATACTACCAGCTCTACTAGTGATCTCATCAAAGACAACATCTCAACTTATTCGCATCTCATGAGTGATAGGATTAGAATATCTATAACCTTTTTGCTCTCAATGAAGATGAATTTCTCTACCTTTGGATCCAACTCTGTTCTCACTTCATAGACAACATGCACATATGCAATACACCCTCTCACTTTCAAGTCAGATATATCTGGTTTTATGCCCGTAAACGTCTGTTTAAGTGTTATACCATAAACATATCAATAGTCAATGTCCTATTCATAATGTAAATAGCAATTGTTAATATTGCTTCTGCCTAAAAATAATCTAGGATATTCTTTTTCAACATCAAGGCCGTACGCAACTTATGCAATATGCATATTCTCCCTTTCTATAATACACCATTCTGTTGGAAGTGTACCTATATGTAAATTGTCTCTTGATTCGTGGCTTTTACAAGAAGTCACTGAACTCATTGGAAAAATACTTTCTTCTACCATCTAATCTCAAACATGAAATAAACCCATACTTTTCTAGTGTGATCATGAATGAATGTATAACATAATATCTATAACCTGAAATTATTGTAGTGTTTGTCGTTCCCCATACATTCGTTCAATGGCCTTCCACCACTGATATGCTTTTCATGCAAGAAAGCATATTTACCATGCTTTATATACTTATACATAGCATTTATCTTTAACTTCCCCATACATTTGTTCAATGGTCTTCCACTGATATGCTTTTCATGCAAGAAAGCATATTTAGCATGCTTTATATACTTATACATAGCATTTATCTTTAACTTCAGTAAACCTATAACAATATTTTAAGTCTCTATAGACTTCAACTGTCATATATTCACATGACCAATGTGCTTATGCCATACGTTAATATCCACAATGACACCTATCTCATGCATAAACATGGCTCCCTTCAGCTCAAGGATTTTAACATCCAAAGTCCTGACATTTCTCTTACTCTTTGTAATTTGAAACCAAGCAATATTGATTTTTAAAGTCTTCCACAAAACACCCTTGAGAATTAAACCTCACTTATAGACCCTACTCAACCATCTATCCAATAGAAACCAAGTTCTATGTAATATTTGGAACATAAAGTAAATCTTTCAATGACTTTATTTTTCCATTCTGCATAGGCAAAGGCACTTTACCAACATGCATACTAAAGTACACAATATCATTACATGTTTCTACATAACCTATGTTTTTCATTTTCTACATATCTAAACCACTCACCATGACTCGTCATGTGGTTAGAGGTGCCACATTCCACATACCAAATATCTCTTGATCATGACACCTCCTATTATAGAACTGAGCATGTGTTGTATCATAGTTGCTTACTTCTATCATCTCACCCTGTGTGCATGATACATAGATACCTTGCTACAACTTCAAGCCCAAGACCTCTAGTTAAAGAACTACGCTCTAAACCAATAAACTATTCCCACCATGTTAACAATCCTCTTTTATTTTTAATAATTTTGCTTTTTATAGCATTCTTTTTCCATGTGTCCTAGTTTTAATTAGTAATATCACTATATGCTATTTATATTTCGATTTCTTTGGTAACCACCCGGCTTTTCCTATCTTTAGAGTTCCTCTTCCACCTGTTTGTATAACATTGGATTCATGTTATTGTTGTTTCACTCTATTTTCAAAAAAGCATATACCTCATCTTCTAAATGATAATCTATCTAGACCTTTATCTATATCTGAGTAGAAGGCTTTCTCATTAAATTTTTAAAGGATGAACATTCCTCAATATTCATCTCCTCGTGGATGAGAAGTACAATTAGTTCTTAAAAATCAAGAAAGTTCTCTTAAACTGGAATGGTGAACTAAATATAGGTGTATTCTTTACCAAGATCATTTAAGATCATAGACACCATATCATCATTTATCATCACCACCTACTATTGGTGATCCAATCAAAACAAGGGTATCTATAAACCTTTATTGAGTAATTACTTATATCCCGCTTTCCTCTAGTAACATTATGCAACTTCTACTTTAGAGATATCTTTTGAGCTTGAGAGTTTATCATTTATATCTTCGCCAAGGTATCCCCGACCTCCTTAGGTATTGTACAATTATAGATGTACAATTATAGAGTCCGTCATACTCATAGACAACCAATGTAAGACCTTTCTCACTCTATCATGCCATGCTTTATATACATGTGCTTGTTGAGGAGTGGCATTTTATTCACCAATCTCTAGCTCCTTTTCATCACCTGTGATGAACTCCCAATACCCTTTTCCAATAAGAAAATTGATCATCTTGAACTTTCATACTTGAAGTTATTCTTGTCTAACTTCTCGCTCCTAATCTAGGATAGAATGTCAGACATGATTACCTATAACAACTTACTAAATAGTGCTTGCAAATAATAGGGTCTCCTTTCTTTTACCCTAGAAGGATACCTTAATCTGAGATAGTGACTTTTATATTTACATGTAGCTCTCAAGGCCACCAAAGGTGTTGCTCCAAAATAAAAGAGAAGAGGAGATAAAAAATACCTTATCCATGTACCGCTTCCTTGTTTTTGTTCTTGCCTCTTGCTTGCCTTATTAGCTCTCACACGAACCAAAGCTTTAATACGATAAAGTCAATGTGAGAAAGAGGAAGAGCTTGCGTCCCTTCTTGTAAGAAACATACACACACACACATAAGAGAGAGCAAGACGAAAGAGAGATGGATGGATGCATTTCTCTCTACAACCATAAACTAAAGAAAGAAGAGTATATACTATATAAAAATGCACTCTCCTACTATATCATATAATGGTCAGTCCATAGTGTGAACCCGACTATATGAGCTAGCACTATAACTAAGCCATACTCTAGTAATACAAATATAATTATCACATAGCTTGTTATCCACTGCCAACGTATCAACCATAATCGCACCAGTCATGCCAATGACATAAAGTGTGGAAGCTATCACCTAGGCAGGTTATCAATGTCTGCAACATTAGTTGAGCTGGATATCGCAAAACAATAGACCTATGGGGTGAGTCTTTCTTATTTTTCAAGTCTATTTTCAAGGATTAGTTACCCTTGCATATGTAAATGTGATTGAATCCCAACAATCATGAACCAACCTTAAATCTCTTATATAATGAAAGATCCCTGCCTCCTCTGCGCAATGGATTCAGGGGTACTAGCAGTAGAGCGGAAGTAGCACTCCTTGCGCGGTGCAGGGTCCTCTCACTCAGGACCTCGCCCACGAATATCCGGACAAGAGACTAATCCCTCGGTTCTTCCAAACCGAACCCGGAAAAACTTCCCTTGCCCATAAAGCACGGGCGATTCCTCCAGGATATTTTTACTCTAACGTAGTCAAGGTCATACTGACCAAACTGATCCAAACTGATCCGACCAAACCTAAAGTCACTTGGTCAGATCAAGGAAGAAACTTGCACTTGGATCATAGAGATCAACGCTTTTTTCCCCATCGAGAGGCACAGCCATTGATTTCTTTTTCCATAGGATAATTACTATCCGAGATTTACTTCATCTAGCGTACTATAATAGAATTGAGTCTCATTTTACGGATCCATCAGTCCAGTCGAACCCCATCCAGTCCCATGCCAACCGCCCAACCACTGTAGTGATGGGATCCAATTAAGAATTTGGTTAGGTTTATTCTTGAGTATCAATAAAAAGAGTTCCCAGGCTCCCTAGCCGGATAGTCATGCAAATTTAACGCCAGTCACACCACTTACACACCCAATATGAAATTGTCTTTTTCACAGATTCATCAATTTTTAAAATAATCATTTAATGAAGCCATAGTTTCACTGATCATAATCCTCCAAAATATCCGGTTGAATCTTAATTTCAAATCATTCCTTCATCGGAGTATCTATGGCATCCTTGGCAACCAGAACGCTCACCACCTATCTCCTCAGGGACCTTTTCGATAGTTCCTAGCTCATAGTACCCGGTAATATATTCACTTATAAAAATTCAACATGGAATCTCCGTTGAAGATCAGCAAGATCAACCAATAGATCCATATACAAGAGCCGTGGACTCATTCGTTGAGGACCAGCAAAGTCAATCAACCAGATCCATGCCCGGTTGGCAGAAAACAACTCTTACTCCTTGTTCCAATATCTTCCACGACGCACGTGTGAGAATCGTCAGCCACCCAAAGCCTGAGCACCGTATGGTCACAGCACCCTCTAAGATCCTTCGCAGGTCACCTAGCGCTTCACTTATAGGCTGCTTCCTTGGTCCCTCATCCAGCGTACCGGAGGCTCACCATTTAAATCGAACGTAGGCTGATCAAGACCTCGACTGACCTTGCTACACGCGAGATGTCCTTTGTTGACTCTCCGTCAACTGTTGCAACTTTATCAGTTAGGTCTCCACCATCTTATTCACAAGACGGTCAAAATGCTTCCCCAGCATTCTTAACATAAAACAGTTATTTACAAACAGGTCACAAATATAATTTCCATAATGAACTCTCGTCTTTCCACATTGTTCCACATCAATCCATATTACTTAATCCATATCCACTTCATACGTGTACCCATTCTCATCCAATCACATCATTTTTCATCTCATCACATCAGATTCATTCACATCACATATCATCCATTCAAATCTCATATCATTCATTCACATTCTAATTCACATGACATCACATCTCATTCATTCTCATCCCGATTCACATCACATTGCATCTCATCCATTCGCTCACATCGACATCACATCCTTTCACATACACGTCCTCATTCATTCTTCCACACATTCATATTCATACATCCACATCTATACATCCACATCCATTCTTCCACATACACATCCACATCCATATCCACATCCATACATCTACATCCATATCCACATCCACATCCACATCCAAACATCTACATCCATATCCACATCCATACATCTACATCCATATCCACATCCACATCCATATCCACATCCATACATCTACATCTATATCCATATCTATACATCCACATCCACATCCACATCTACATCCATATCCACATTTATTCATTCTCATATACATGCACACCCTTTCTTTCACATATACCGCATTCACATCCAATCACATCCCATACTCATCTTATTGCATCCGTTCTCATGCTATTCCCATTTAATAGCTTTTTCTAGATTGATACCGATAATAAGACTTTTTCTCAATTTCTGTCAATTGCTTGGCCTATTTAAAGATTCTTTTTATGACAACTATTTTCATATTCCTTCTTAATTCCTCAATTAAATTATATTCAATATTCTTCTTTTGAATAAAAGAATTCATGGAATTTGAAGAAATCAATTCTATCCATATTTTCACTTTTGATAAATAATCATAAATCGAATTATACTAAAATTTTCACTTCTTCCAATTTAATTTCTTGGATCCCAATTACCATGGGAATTCCTCTTTTTGCATTAAAATAATTACATTCCAAGATCATAAAAATTCCTCTTTTATCTTCAATATTTCTCGTAAAATAATTTCATCTAAAATAAAATATCCATTATTTCAATATACTAGGAATCTCTTTTCCCATCCAAATCATGGAATTCCAAATGTCATAAAAATTTCTCTTTTAACATTTAAATATTTCTCATAGATAAAATAAATTTATCTAAAAAATCATCTTTGAATTTAAATGAATTATCCAATAATTTCAATATGCTAGGAATTTCTCTTTTCCCATCTAAATGATAGAATTCTAAATATCATAGGAATTCCTCTTTTAACATTTAATTATTTCTCATAGATAAATAAATTTATCTAAAAATTTATCTTTGAATTTAAATAAATTATCTAATAATTCCAATATGCTAAGAATTTCTCTTTTCCCATCTAAATGATGGAATTTCAAATGTCATAGGAATTCCTCTTTTAACATTTAATTATTTCTCATAGATAAATAAATTTATCTAAAAATTCATCTGAATTTCTCTTTTTCCATCTAATTAATGGAATTCCAAATGTAATAGAAATTCTTCTTTTATCATATAAATTTATTAAAAAGATAAATTTAACTAAAAGTTTTCTTTAATTTTTATATAAAATATACATTATATTAGTATTCTAATTTTATTCTCTTGATTCATTGGAATACATGGATTTCCATTATCATGGAGATTACTCTTGTAACATAAAAATAAATTACTAGAAATTTCTCTTTATCTAATTCACTAATTATGCATAAACATAAAAATTAAATTTTTCATGATTACAATGAGAATCATTCAACTAATCTAGGATGATAATTCTTAGAATATGGTAGGAAGTCCTCTTTTCATATTATAAATGAAAATATTTTATGTGTTTATTTTACAAAAATTTTGCCTAGCTCCGCTGCTATTACTGATAATTCTCAATTTAATTGAAAGAATGAAGTTTAATATTATTGATATGATTAGAATGACCATTAATTAGATCATTATCCAATTATGGATTGATTCATAATTTCTCTATGAAATAAATATCATAAAAACATTAAAAAGCTATTATTTTGACCTCCACTAAGACAAGCTATTATTTTGACCTCCACTAAGACAAGCTATTATTTTGACCTCCACTAAGACAAGCATAAAAATTACTTTTAGATTAGAGAAATGATTCATGAGAAGCTTCATTTGGATTAAGAATAGGTCATAAGAATGACCATTCTTTAGGGGAGAGAGAAATGCTTAAAAACCATTATAAAGTAAGCATAAATAAAAATTTATGTATTTCTTTATTACAATACATCAAAGAACTTCAATAGTATTCAAAAGCCATTCAAATTAAGCTTCTCAAGCTTGAGAGAGGTTGAGAAGAGAAACATTTGGAGTTTTAATAAGAAAAAGATAATAATCCACACTTTACTTTCTAATTTACTTGAATCTTTGATCACAGTAGAGATCCCCAACCAATCAATTAGTTTCATATGTTGTAGGAGTCACAAAGGAAAATTGAAGAGAGAAGCTCCAATATCTTCAATTTTGTAGAGGTTTTAGAGGATAATAGAAAATATCATTATTTCAGCATAATACTGGCATAGTATAGTTCTCATTTTTTTTTTACAAAGGGCTAAGGATCTATTTATAGGTGGGGGAGGCCTCTAACCAAGTCCAACTAATTTCTAGAAATTTTCAAATTCAGTTTAGTTGAATTTGGACAAGATTTGATCCTAGTTTGGTTCCTTTTTTATTTGGTTTGATCCGAGAGAGAGGAGAGAAAAATATCACAATATTTTTGAGTTTAAAACTCCACCACATGTGAAATAAGCACCTCCTTGAAGGGCCCCCTTTTCCTTACACATGTGTCAAAAATGAATCATTATACACAAAATGTCTCATTTTTTTAGTAATACTCATAGTTTTTTACTAATAAACCTTCTACTCAGTCAACTCTTCATCTTATGTGGGCATTTACTCATTTTTTGCTATTTTTCTTTTATAAATTGGATTTATCTCCTCCCCACACATGGATTGATCCTATTGGTCCATAGGAACCTTAATTAGATCATAATCCAAAAATTTCTAAAAATCTAGACCCTTAGGCTAAGGTCCTTTATACCTATTTCCAATTAATTTCAATTACACATTGGAAAGTTCTTAGATACTAGGAGGATTTTTATATCCAAAAATATCTCAATTTTGAACTACCTTCCTCTAGACATTTTCTCTCTCTAGGTCAAAACAGGGTAAAACAAAATCTTTCTTTTATTTCAGAGGGGAATAATTATAAGATCAGAAAGGGAGGTTCTTACACCTGTACACCTCAATAGCTGGGGGGAGAGGAATCTTGCATCCTAACCCACTTAAAAAACGCAAGATGTCCTCAACTTGCAAACTAGAGGACAACTCTTTCCCTTAAAGATCCAACTAATTCTAGGGTTCCTTATATTTTGGTCAACCCAACAGAATCCTGGGATAAATATCCCTGATATAGAACTCATCATTAAATAACAATTCATTCATATCATATCATTCATATCTTTAACACAATAATGGTCTATTAGACCGAAAAAATTCTCTCTGAATATTCCTCCACGAGAATTTCAGTCAAGCAAGTTCTCAATTTATCATCCAATCAACTTGATCCACCAGGTCAAGTGTTAATAGTAGCAATCTGACAGCATAATCCACTAATCTCATAGTGATTTGCTAAGGTCATTATCATCATTCCAGTTACGAACATTATCACAGGGACGACCCATTCATCCTCATTGTGGTTTTGCTCAGCTTATCACTTTTCAACCAAAATTCAAGAATCATCTTTTCCCAATCAGAATCCAAATCAACTCATCAATTCTCAACCAGAATTTTAAAGTCATATCAACCATATTCGAATTCATCATCTGGAAAGTATTTTTGCTTATAATTTTACGGTCTTAGATTTACTCATATATACTGCCAGTAAAGAGCTGCAGTTATACCCTCGATATATACGGGTAGTCACGATCCTTAAAATTATAAGGTAAATACCATCATGTCTAGGCCTCAAGCAAGTCAAGGATTCGATATAATTACGGTACTTCCATCTAAAGACCCAATTACCAATTTATGAATTTCAGTCTAAATATCAATTTGTATGAATTTCATCATATAATTTCAACCTTTTACTGTTACTTCATAAATTTTTGACATTTTTGGCTTCTCAGTTAGTCCACTATAGCCAATTTGCTCTGATACTAGTAAACTGAAAGATTCCTGCCCCCTCTGCACAACAGATTCGATGGTGCTAACACCGAAAGTAACACTCCTTGCACAATGCAGGGTTCTCTCACTCAGGGCCTCGCACACGGATAGGGTGCTAACACCGAAAGTAACACTCCTTGCACAATGCAGGGTTCTCTCACTCAGGGCCTCGCACTCAGGGCCTCGCACACGGATATCCGGACATGAGACTAATCCCTCGGTTTTTCCAAAACCAAACCCGAAAAAACTTCCCTTGTCCGAAAAGCACGGGCGATTCCTCCAGGATATTTTTACTCTAACGTAGTCAAGGTCATTACTGACCAAATTGATCCGATCAAACCTAAAGTCACTTGGTCAGATCAAGGAAGAAACTTGCACTTGGATCATAGAGATCGATGCTTTTTTTCCCATCGGAAGGCACATCCGTTGAGTCCTTTACTTACTATCCGAGATTTACTTCATCTAGCGTACTACAACAGAATTGAGTCTCATTTTACGGATCCATCACTCGAGATGAACCACCTAGAGCTTCACTCATAAGCCGCTTCCTTGGTCCCTCATCCACCGTACCGAAAGCTCACCATTTAAATCAAACCTAGGCTAGGTCAAGACCTCGGCGACCTTGCTACGCGAGACGTCCTCCCTTGACTCTACGTCAGCTATTGCAACTTTATCAATTAGGTCTCCACGACCTTATTCACTCACAAGACAGTCAAAATGCTTCCCCAGCATTCTTGACACAAAACAGTCATTTACAAACAAGTCACAAATACAGTTTCTATGATGAACTCTCATCTTTCCACATTGTTCCACATCAATCCATATTACTTAATCCACATCCAATTCATAAGTGTACCCATTCTCATCCAATCACATCATTTTACATCTTATCACATCAGATTCATTCACATCACATATCATCCATTCACATCTCGTATCATTCATTCACATTCTGATTCACATGACATCACATCTCATTTATTCTCATCCCGATTTACATCACATTATATCTCATCCATTCACTCACATCGACATCACATCCTTTCACATACACATACTCATTCATTCTTTCACATACACATACACATCTACATTCGTACTTTCACACACATCCATATTCATATATCCACACATCCACATCTATACATCCACATCCATTCTTCCACATACACATCCACATTCATTCTTCCACCACATACACATCTACATTCATCTTCCACTCATCCACATCCACATCCATATCCATACATCTACATCCACATCTACATCTATACATCCACATCCACATCTACATCCATACATCTACATCCACATCCATATCCATATCCATATCCACATCCATACATCTACATCTATATCCACATCCATACATCTACATCTATATCCACAACCATACATCTACATTCACATCAATATCTATATATCCACATCCAAACATCTACATCCATATCCACATCCACATCCCCACATCTACATCCATGCATCCACATCTTTATCCACATCCATACATCCATATACACATCTACATCCATACATCCACATACACATCTACATCCATATCCACATTTATTCATTCTCATACACATGCATACCCTTTCTTTCACATATACATCCGCATTCACATCTAATCACATCCCATACTCATCTTATCACATCCATTCTCATGCTTTTCTCATTTAATAGCTTTTTTTAGATTGATATCGATAATATGACTTTTTTTAAATTTCTGCTAATAGCTTGACCTATTTAAAGATTCTTTTTCTGATAACTATTTTCATATTCTTTCTCAATTTCTTAATTGAATTATATTCAATATTCTTCTTTTGAATAAAAGAATTTATGAGATTTTTAGAAATCCAATTTATCCATATTTTTACTTTTGGTAAATAATCATAAATCAAATTATACTGAGAATTTCTCTTCTTTCCATTTAATTTCTTGAATCCCAATTACCATGGGAATTCTTCTTTTTGCATTTAATTAATTGCATTCCAAGGTCATGAGAATTTCTCTTTTATCTTCAATATTTCTCGTAAAATAATTTCATCTAAAATAAAATATCTATTATTTCAATATACTAAGAATTTCTCTTTTTCCATCCAAATCATGAAATTTCAAATATCATAGGAATTCCTCTTTTAACATTTAAATATTTCTCATAGATAAAATAAATTTATCTAAAAATTTATCTTTGAATTTAAATGAATTATCCAATAATTCTAATATGCTAAGAATTTCTCTTTTTTCATCTAAATGATGGAATTCTAAATGTCATAAGAATTCCTCTTTTAACATTTAATTATTTCTCATAGATAAATAAATTTATCTAAAAATTTATCTTTGAATTTTAATGAATTATCCAATAATTTCAAAATGCTAGAAGTTTCTCTTTTTCCATCTAAATGATGGAATTTCAAATGTCATAAGAATTCCTCTTTTAACATTTAATTATTTCTCATAGATATATAAATTTATCTAAACATTCATCTTTGAATTTAAATGAATTATCAAATAATTCCAATGTGATAGAAATTTCTCTTTTCCCATCTAATTGATGGAATTTGAAATGTAATAAGAATTTCTCTTTTATCATATAAATTTATCTATGTAAAAAGATAAATATAACTAAAATCTTTCTTTAATTTTTACATAAAATATACATTATATTAGTATTCCAATTTTTTTCTCTTGATTCATTGGAATACAAGGATTTTCATTGTCATGGAAATTACTCTTTTAACATAAAAATAAATTACTAAAAATTTCTCTTTTTCTAATTCACTAATTATGTATAAACATAAAAATCTATTTTTTCATGATTGCAATGAGAATCATGCAACTAATCTAGGATGATAATTCCTAGAATATGGTAGGAAGCCCTCTTTTCATATTATGACTGAAATTATTTTATGTGTTTATTTTACAAAAAAAAATTCATAGCTCCGCTGTTATTACTGATAATTCTCAATTTAATTGAAAGAATGAAGTTTAATATTATTGATATGATTAGAATGACCAGTAATTGGATCATTATCTCATTATGGATTGATTCATAATTTCTCTATGAGAAATAAATATTATAAAAGCATTAAAAAGCCATTATTTTGATCTCCAATTAGACAAGCATAGAAATTACTTTTGGATTAGAGAAATGCTTCATGTAAGAAGCTTCATTTGGATTGAGAATAGATCATAAGAATGACCATTCTTTAGGGAAGAGAGAGAGAAATGCTTAAAAACTATTAAATTAAGCATAAATAAAAATTTATGTGTTTCTTTATTACAACACATCAAAGAAATTCAATAGTATTCAAAAGCCATTCAAATTAAGCTTCTCAAGCTTGAGAGAGATTGAGAAGAGAAACATTTGGAGTTTTAATAAGAAAAAGATAATAATCCACACTTTACCTTCTAATTTGCTTGATTCTTTGATCGGCCCCCAACCAATCAATTGGTTTGGTATGTTGTAGGAATCACAAAGGAAGATTGAAGAGAGAGAGAAGCTCCAATCTCTTCAATTTTGTAGAGATTTTTAGAGATTAATAAAAAAATATCATTATTTCAGCATAATACTGGCATAGGATAGTTCTCATATTTTTTTACAAAAGACTAAGGATCTATTTATAGGTGGGGGAGGCCTCTAACCAAGTCCAACTAATTTCTAGAATTTTTTAAATTTGTTTTAGTTGAATTTGGACAAGATTTGATCCTAGTTTTGTTTCCTTTTGATTTGGTTTGATCCGAGAGAGAGGAGAGAAAAATATCACAATATTTTTGAGTTTAAAACTCCACCACATGTGAAATAAGCACCTCCTTAAAGGGCCCGCTTTTTCTTACGCATGTGTCAAAAATGAATCATTATACCCAAAATATCTCATTTTTTTAGTAATACTCAGTTTTTTACTAATAAACCTTGTACTCAGTCAGCTCTTCATCTTATGTGGGCATTTACTCATTTTTAGATATTTTTTATTTATAAATTAGATTTATCTCCTTCCCACACATGGATTGATCCTATTGGCCCATAGGAACCTTAATTAGACCATAATCCAAAAATTTCTAAAATTCTAGACCCTTAGGCTAAGGTTCTTTATACCTATTTTCAATTAATCCAATTGCACATTGAAAAGTTCTTTTTGAATTTCTGTTTCAGCAGGGGAACCCATTTTAGACACTAGGAGGACTTTTATATCCAAAAATATCTTAGTAATTAGGCAATCAGACATAGCAATGATAGAGGGACTACATGGATCGACATCCTCACTGAACCGAATACCTAACATCTTCGAGCCATTGAGATCTATACCCCAAATGCACATCCCAATAACATTTGTCATGCCAACAATAAGAGTGTCATCAAGTTTTGCACCCCCTGTCACTTCAATCCCATCGGGCTTTGGTTCTTTACCTAACATTTCTATAATTCCTATAGATATCAGTCCTATTCCCGCACCTTGAACATACTGACTAGTCCAGGAAGAAGGAGGGTAGTCCAAGGACTCGGTGAGTCCCTACTATCAAGAGCTCTCACATACGACCTCAATGAGTCATATAAAAATATGGTCCTATAGATCTCCAAAATTATGGGTAAATATGACGGAACAACTGATCTTGTTCAATTCATTCAAATATCTAAACAGAGATGTAAAGCCTTTGGAAATCCAAACTACCCTACCAAGGTACATGCGTTGAACCTATGCTTAGAGGAAAAATTTAATCGATGGTTCATCACCTTGATGCCAGAAATCAAGAAAAACTTCAGAACCTTGAAGTTAACCTTTATCCATGGCTTTTAAAGACAAGGTGATCGATGGAGTGTAGCAAAAGAACTCTATTAAATTAAGCGTAAACCAAATGAAACCATTAAAAAGACTTTATCATTCAGATAAAACTCTTGAACTCACGATATGAGTCATGGGAGAAATTAAAAGATTCTCAATTGAAGAGATGTTCATGATGGGCTTAAAGAATAACAGCTTACACAGCTTGATCATTGTATCCAACTTAGAAACATTCGATCAATGTTATAAAAAAGCAATACGGTTAGATGACAATATGATGGAAGATGATCATGATACGAGTGTTTCCTCATCTAAACCAAGTGAAGCAATGGCAAAAGAAAGATTGATCTCGAAATTGCCATTCCTTGAATTCTATGGAGCTTTGCTTAAAAGCTTTCAATCGACATCTCTAAGAGAAGATGAAATCCTTAAAAGCCAAATATCCTTAATGCCTCTAAAAGTAAGGAACGAAATACCTTGTGTTCAGTGCAATCACTATGACCATCCCAATCCCCATTATGTATACAAGACACCTATTTTTCTATACTGCATGTATTGTAAATCCTTTGGTCATGATACTACAAAGTGTCCCAATTCATCAAAAATTGACTCAAAACTCCCATCTCCCGTGCACCATACAGAAACAGTCCAAAGGGTAGTAACTGCTCAGGAAGCAGTTAAGCAAACACTTCAGTGTTTCTATTATCGTGGACCTCACAAAGTGATAGACTGCAAAGTTTGGAATACTTCCATGCCCATAGTCACTACACTTTGCAACCCATGTGTGAATAATGTGGCATTGACCACATGTTCCAAGATTTCCTAAGACGAGTTGCTTCAATGCAACTTGTCTCACAAAATACAACTCTAAATATCTTAAGTGTACAAAATGAGAAATTATTTACGGCACCCTTGAATGTACTTCTTACATGCTTACAAGCCAAGACACGAGTGTAAAAAAGAATATAAAGATACACTTCGAAATGGGTAGAAGAACATGCCTTAAAGCAGAAACCAAAAGAGAAAACAAAACCTTCTAAACCTAAGAAAAACAAGGGACAACAAACTATCGAAACCAAGGTTAAATTAAAGGATAGGAAAAAGGAGCCTGTGGAGGGACATAAACCCAAAAGAGCCAAAAGCTACACATGATGCAGAATCATCCACCTCAAAGGCTACCACACAAACCACAAAATCCACATGTGCAACACAGAATACAAAAGTCCAAAAGAAAATTCGTTCTCGTCGCATATGGACAAACATAATGAAAACCTAGTGATCCAATGAAAGTCAGAAGATGAAACGAGTTCTAGTATGTCACTTAGTGAGAATGAAAGAAGTTCTGATTCGACACTCACTACAATGCACGAACCAATCAAGAAACTAGAACCCACCCAACCACCTCAAATTGAAAATCATGATCATATGACATATGCAAAACACAAAAAGCAAGCTCAAGAGAGCATGCTTAGCATGGTTGAGAGTCTTAAAAGATCACCAGTTGTTATTGAACCTCATAATGCCAATCTTAAAAAAGAACCAAAATACAAAACCTGGAGGAGTACCGCTTTCCCTTCCAAGAGGAAGACATACTCTAAAGACGAGTCATTAGATACAGATTGCATGAATTATGCAATTGAGAAAGCATATGAGGAATTCAATGAATCCCTTATGAAATTAAAATAGTCTCTCAAAACCTCATTTGGAGGAATGCTCTTCTCTCATGGTGAAGCCAGCATAGTGTCAGGACTTGCACCTTTAAGGGCTCAACACAAGTTATACCAAGACATAAAGAGCTCCATAAAACAAGATTGTAAGGATTCACAAGTTTCCAATAGAACTCAGTTAGACTTGTCAGAGGACCAAGTGTACCATTGTACACATTGGGTACTCTTGAAAAAGCTGAGAGCCAAAAAGAGGACGAAAGTGAAACAGGAATATGAAACACAAATTGAAATATCCATGGTTTCCCTTGAAGATTCTATCATGATATAGTTAGATTCTCCTACAGGCAATGATGTTAAGTGCACAAGCGCATTGATTAGCCCTCGAACTACTCATAACATCATGACAATAGACACTTGGATGTCATTGGGACAACCTAAACTCATCTACAAAAAAATACGCTTGCAAGAGGAGCCAATTGACAAAACATTGAAGTTCCCAATTACTTTAGCTATGTTACTCAAACAATCGGTTGGAGATGTGAAATTTACATTCCATGTTATCCTAGATTCCCTCCAGTATAAGATTACCCTTGATGGAGCTTGGATACCTAACTCGTATTCAATTGATGAATCCATGTAAACAGTCACCTTGAACACTTGTGCAGGCATTGTACAATTGTTATTATAGAACGAAGAGACCTTGGAGGAGATGAAACTTCCAACATATCTTACTGAAAAGATTCCTAGGATTCTGGTTAGATTGAAACTTTCCAATAAAATCACCACAGATCAAGCACAACTTTATCCAACATAAGAACACAATCTCATTAAACCCTCAAGTTATGGGATTTGTTAGGTCAACCAGTACTCATAGATCATCCTGGAAGAATTCCCTTTACACAAGACTTGAACATGCCATGTTTGGGTTACTTTGAACATACAATGTATATTGAAACTAACCTCCTTACTTGCAAGTTCTTTTTGGTTGAATATGTGTTGTAGTAGATTTGATTTTGGGGCATTTGTTGCCTAGGCACCACTGTGCTATGCTAGTGATAGGGTCATCATCAAAGATAGGTTCATGTGCACATGCTTCAACAAGGATATTATGAAGATAATAGCATCATATGGTTAACAAAATTGAACAACGTGAAGAAAGCCTCACCACCGACTTCTATCCCAACAGCTTCACCTAAAGTTTGCCAAGAATGAAAACCCAAGAAACACCAAGCAAGTCACTCAACCACTCTCGTGTATTCAGTACCTACACAAGAGTTTATGTGTTCAAGGAACCCTTAATGGTAACCAACCAGTAGTCTTACCTACTGCCTTAACATTTGAGCCAGCAATTTAAGAATCAATTCCCACTTTTGCAATGGAGACTTAAGAGTGCATCAAAGACAAACTCACAATTCTCTTTTCACCCCTCTGGATGTGAAGTGTCAGTACGGAAGCGACACGACAGACATAAAAACTTATTCTCTTAAAAAGGAGAATAGCCACAAGAACCTGTTGCTCACAAGGTGGTAATTAGAAAGAAAAAAGCACAAGAGTCACACATATGACCTACCTAAAAGTGATAGAATATCACAAGAAACTCTCAAGGATCTTCAATATTCATTATATTTGGTTACGCTTATAGCTTACTATTCTTTTGGCTATGTTAATGTAGCAGCTGCTTCATGAGTAAATATCCATACTCATCCACTGGAGGACATTTGCACCAAAGTGTCACCATCGACAACTTCAAAGTACATCTCTAGATAAGGAAGCCATGGTTGACGAAAGCCTGATCAATGGTACAACCCATCTCCTGAAATTTTTCTTTAAATAACAAACCTCTCCAAACGACGCTATCATCTTTGCAAGTCAATGATCTTCAATCCTTAGTGAAGATATCTATATTAGCCTCGCAAATTAACGTAATTCTTTCAATCCTCGCCAACTAATGGCTACTTCAACATAGAGCAATTCAATAAGAGTCTATATGACTCACTTCTTGTACTTCATGTATATCTACTTTGCAAGAGCACTTAAATATACATAAAAACATAAAACTCACTTCTTGTACTTCATGTATATCTACTTTGCAAGAGCACTTAAATATACATAAAAACATAAAACTCACATGATGGAAAGAAGCATGCAAAAACACGACCTACTCAACAACATTTGACAAGAATCGTGTCACACAAAGAGACTTCATCTTCAAATGATAAATGTTGCTCCAATGAATTAAATGAGGAACTGAGAATCACCATCTCATTCTGATGATTATGTCTACGTTCTTCCAAATAATTCCCTCTTCTCTCCCATTATTAACATCCTTTAGCGTCCCCACTAACACAAATCACATGTGACCTTGCTTATGATTTCTAAAAACAAAGTGAGCAAAAAACACCAAAAAAAACACGCTCACATAAATATAAAACTGTAATCATTCGCAAAAAACTTCACTGCCCCACCCCATTAGAAATTCCCAATAAACCACTAACCTTTTCATTCACTAACTAGCTTTTCTTATTCCTTCCGGAAGAACAAAGACCATTGAACGTCACTCAACATCAAAGCCATCGACAAAGCTTGCCCATTCTCCCCACACAAAGATCTTCAATGCGATCACAAGCACACGATCGACATCATGAAGAGGAGAATGTTAACCCATTCCTAGGATTAACAAGAATTACCACCATTATCTTACATTAAGGAGTCAAGGTAGATACACTAACGAGTGATACATTCAAGATATGAAGTAATGGTATCCAAATCTATAATTTGAACGGGCGCCCGTAATGGTTTGACGGAATACTTAAGGTGATTCCCACTTCAAGAGCGTGTGATAACAAGCTAGGATGAAGTCCCAAGTGATATACTTCATGGATATATTATGAAAGTAGTCATTGTAATAGCATTAGGCCTCTTATGAGCCTAAAGTGCCTGGCCGCCGACCACAATTTAAATAAGTGTGAACACTTATGGCCATGAATATAAGTGAATTTGTCTCATAATACAACATACTCTCCCATTGTGCAATTAAGTCTTGCTCTTGCTAATCCTCTTACTAATCAACCAGAATTTTTCGCTCGCTGAAGCTCCCGAACCAGTGCTTCATTTGCAGGCAGGTCGGTCATCTGGCCAAGGCCTGCCCTCGCAGGAGACCCCGACCCTCACCACCGCAGAGCAGGCCCCTGATGGCCCGCCCACAGATGCGGCTCGGCAAGCAGCCTCCGGGACACCTGCTCAGGCCACAGAGACCTCGGAGTGGCAGCCTAGATAGGGGCGCCGTTGAGGGAGACAGCCACAGCAGCACGCCCAGAGACCGCTGGCAGCAGCCACAGTCTCAGCATCACTGGGTTCCCGTGAGGAATAGCTTTGCTCCCCTCCAGGAGGAGACCCCTTTGACGACTGAGGACCAGGAGATGCCAGCACCCCCTCCCCCACCCCCCACCCCCATCCCCCCCCACCACCTCGCTTCCACCTTCGCCTCCTCCCGTCCCTGCTCCGGTTTCGGCAGCGGCTCCCTCTCCACCCCCCTCGCCCCCCTCCTCCCCCCTCGCCCCCCCTCCTCCCCCCCCCGCCCGCCTCACCTCCCCGAGAGGCCCTGGCAGTCCCCTGGCGTTCAGTCCGGAGGGCGCTAAGCACCGACCTCACTCGAGCACCACAGAGGAGACTTACCATACCAATTCGGGCTTCACGGATATCATCTATCCGCAGTCGGCTAAGTCACCTCGGCACTAGACAGCGCTCGGAGGCTTTTGATTACGCCTTCACACGGCTTTCTGGAGTAGAGGGCCCCCATGAGCCAGCACCCATCAAAGTTCATGTAGTGATTCCTCCGGCCCGCGGGGAGGAGGCACTTGATTCAGCGGTGGCCTTCTCGTTCCCTCTATGTGGCCCATGTGACCGGGAGTGGACTCTAGAGCTCGCTCTTAGTACTTTGAAGACTCAGGCAGTTGAGTTTTATCATCATGTGAGCGATCTGGATGTGACAGATGTGATAGGCCGACTATGGGAGTTGGCTCATTTTTTCTTGGATCCCGGGAGTGTGGATGCCTCAAGGATTCGTCATTTGGTCGTTCACATAGTGGCCGACTTAGCACGCGACCCTGGATATGTATGTATACACGAGGTTGCTCTGTCTGAGCAGGAGGCAGTCACCATGGGACACAGCCACCACTGGCGCCTGATCCGTGATTCTTGCAATACACCGGGTGGGCAGATTCGCAGCCGCTTGGATGGGGACTATTCTCCATCCAAGCCGCTTGCGAAGGCCCGCCGTACGACTGAGACAGCATCCACCTCAGTAGGTCATCCATGAGGATCATCTCATGGAATGTACAGGGCCTTGGCGGAGCACATTATATACGCTATCGTGGTTGCTTGAGGCAGGAGCTTCAGAGATGCCTGGTTGGTGGCAGCATTGATATTTTGATGTTGCAGGAGCACCACTTGGGTGAGAGCAGGATCCGGAGATATGGTTCGGTGATGCCTGGTAGATGGGACACCTTTTGGTCTGTAGGGTTTGGTCCTTTGGGTGGACAGGGAGGAGTATGCATGGTCATTGCAGATGTATGGCGGCAGGCCATTGTGGATCGAGGGATCATTGTGGTAGAGCACAGTATGTCATTCTGAGGATGCATGATGAGCTAGTGGGCGTGCTCAACGTCTATGCGCCCAACCATGCTAGTGCCAGAGCAGAGTTCTGGACCCAGGTTACGGATGCATTGCCAGAGGCCGCACATTGGTGTGTCGGGGGTGACTTCAACATGCTTGAGGACCCGGCTGATAGGGTGGGAGGCAGTCATGTTACAGTGCACGGCACGGAGCTTGCAGCTTGGGAGCGATTTTTCATGTCACTGAGGATCACTGATGCATGGCAGCATGGGGCCTTCTCCCGCTCTAAGGACAGTCTTAGTTTCTCTTGGTCAGATCGCCGACAGGGAGGGACTAATCTATCACGGATTGATCGCTTTTATGTGGGCGACTGGTTAGGGGAGCGAGGGGGCTCCGTTGGCATTCTCGCTGGCACCTCATTTTCAGATCATGTGCCAATTATTTTGATGCTTGAGGAGAGGTGTTGAACTACAGATAGAATACCTAATAGTTGCTTAGTCGGATATATGTATCTTTGCTCAGTCGAAATTCTACTCAGTCGGATTGTTGATCAGTCGGAGTTTGTTATGATCTGGTTAGTCGGATATCATCTGTTAGTGTCTTGTGACATTCTAGTTACATCCGTCTAAAACTGTCTGAAGTCGCCTATTTATAGGGGCTTTGTAGTCGTCTTTTACAAGAAGAAGAAGAAAGCAATGTACGATTCATCTTGATCAATCAAACATGGTATTTCAGTTCTGTTATGTTATTCTCTATCTTGTTTAGCAAATCTCTGCTTAATCCGTGTTCTCTATGGAGGAAGATGTTTGTGTTTAGCCTGATGTGGGAATTGAGTTTAGTGTTACCTAATAGTTGTGTTGTGTTTGAAGAACCCCAAACACATTGGCGATCCTGCTGGTCCCGTTCTGTTACGAGAAGGGAAATGAATGTCAGAGGGGGACAGAAGAGTAGGAAGGGTTTACTATACCAGGGCTCAGGCCCAAATTGGTAACACTGACCCGTTTCATTATGATGACAAGGGTGAAGATGATCAGGAACACCAAATCCCTGAAGAAATTGTTGTAGGCCAAGGGGGGGAAAGTTCAGTTGCACCAGAGAAGAGGCTAGTGGGGGGACTTCTCGGCGCCCTAATCCTGACAGGAAGGTCTGCAGGAGTTAGAAGGAGTCTTCAGTTCAACCCATTAAGGGGGGCTACCAGGCAAAGACCTAGGAAACCACCTCAGCCAAATCCGATGGCTCAACAACTACCCAACCCTAGGGTGAAAGCAGCTAAATTCAGCGGAGGATCTAAGGAGGATGCTGATTGTCATGTAGCTCAGTTTGAGACAAAATGGGAAGCAAATGGGTATACTGTGTTGTACAATGATGCAGTTAAATTGCAGCAATTTGCAGCAACTCTAGAAGGGAAGGCCATGAGTTGGTTTAGCCAATATGGGATACCACACTTCCCCACATATGATGATCTTAGAACAGCCTTTTTACAGAGATTCAGGAGGGAAAAGACTCCAACAGACATTTTAAGAAAACTCCGAGACATCAGACAGAAGAAGATGCTTGTAGAGGACTATGCTCAGAAATTCAGAATTCTGGTTGAAAGGTTACAGGGAAATGAGAGACCCACCAATGAGATGCTGGCAGGTTATTTTCTGAAAGGATTGAGAAGTGGGCTGAAAAATGCAGTGGCTAGCATTGATATTGCAGGTGGAATTAATGATTTGGTAATTGCAGCAGCTAGAGTAGAGAAAAGACTTGGAAGCGGCAAGGGCAAACACACCAGAAAGAATGATTCGGATTCAGATGACCAGCCAGAGTCAGCATCAGATTCTGAGGAGGAGGATTCAGAAGCAGGATCCGACAGTGAGGAAGAAGAGGTGAAGACAAAGAAAAAGCACAAGACCAAAGCAAAGCAATCCAAAGAGGAGGATTCGGTAAGTAAATTGAGAAAGATAGGTTATTCTGTTGCAGCACCAAAAGAAAAGAAGTTCTGTGAAATTTGTGACAAGGATGGGCATAAGACAGCTTTATGTTGGTATAATCCCAAGAACAGGGGTCAGACTACACCTTATGCAGGTAGAGGCAGGGGTGAGGTTGCAGCAAACCAGGCTGCTCCAACTAGGGGCAGAGGAGGATTTCAGAGAGCAAGATCTGATAGACCACCATGGAGGGAGCAGGAAAACAATGAAGGAAGACAGGCAAGAGTCATGCCTTGTGTTTATTGTTCAGCACCAGATCATTGGATAGGGCCAGGATGTGCCTTATGGGTGAAACATAGAGAAGAAAGAGGTGTCCCAGTGATTAGGTACAATCAGAATAACCAGCAGGGGCAGCAGCAACAACAGAATCAACCAGCAGCTCAAGCAAATGTAATCATGATTCAATTAGCAGATGAACAGGTACAGGTAACGCAAGGTCCAAAAATACAGGAGCAGCAAAGCAAAGAGCATACTGAGGATTGGGCTTGTGACTGTAACCAATGTTTGCAGATTGAGGATATTGAGGTATTGGCTGTTACCAGGTCTAAACAGAAAGGACCAATTGATTGGAAGGAACAAAAAGGCATCAGGGACCAGGTACAAAGAAGAATTTTGAAGAATCAGGACAAGCAAGAAGAATCGGAGTTGGAGGGCGAAGAAGAGTTAGTTCTGCATCAGTCAGAAAGCAATGTGAAGATGAAGGATGAAAGGGACAAAGATTGGTTTGAGGTACTCATAAATTCTCCCTTGCAATTGTCATTAGATCAGTTGTTAGCTTTGGTTCCAGCATTTAAGGAAAGATTGCTTAAAAGACTTCAGGATCAGCTGTCAGGAGATAATCCGACTTTGGTTCCAGCAGTTAATAGCATTGATCCAGCAGATGTTGACTTTGTGGTTCCTGTCATTAAGGTTGAGTACCAGGGCAGGGTGTTTGATGAAGTTCTTTTGGATGGAGGATCAGGGGTTAACATTCTCCCTGAAATTGTATACAAAGAGATGGGTGCAGCAAGTTTAGCCCCAGCACCATTTCAGGTGAAAATGGCAGATCAAACCAGGGTGCAACCATTGGGAATTCTGAAGCAGCAGGAAATTGAAGTTGCAGGTATGGGATTCTTGGTAAATTTTGTGGTAATCAGAATGTCAGAATCACTATCACCTTATCAAATGTTACTGGGTAGGCCTTGGTTTAGAATGGCTAAAGTTAAACAGGATTGGGGATTGAATGTGGTGGTTCTGACCAAGGGGAAAAAGAAGATTACTGTAACCATGCAGAGTAAGAGAAATATGTCTCTTAAAGAAAAGCCATTGTTTGCACAGACAATTAATCTTGCTGAAGAAATAGAAGATGATGAGGAGGAACAGTTTTTAATGGCTAATCCAACAGTGGTGCCACTATTTGATGTTGATGTAGAAAGAATATTGCAGCTTGTGGAATATCAGAATCAGGAAGAGTCTGAGTTCTTGCCAGGTCAAGAGATTGAAGGGACAGTGTTCAGACAGTTGCTGGAACAGAAAACAGACATTGCTACCAAGGAACAGATGGAACAAGAGCAAAAGGAGGCAGGAGAGATGGCTGTAAGGATTTATGACAAGAAGTATGGCACGTCCAGTCGGGTTAAAGAAGATGATCTTAAGGAACTGAATTTGGGTACAGATGCAGAACCAAGGATGGTGAAAGTAAGTGTGCAGGTGGAAGGACAATTTTTGGAGGATCTTTTGCAGTTGTTACAGGACTATATAGATGTCTTTGCTTGGGAGTATTCTCAGGTGAAGGGTATAGATCCTGCATTACATCAGCATCGGATTAATTTAAGAACAGATGCAGTTCCAGTGGTGCAGCAAAGGTATAGGATGAATCCGAATTTTGCATTGCAGGTGAAGGAAGAAATAGATAAGTTGTTGGCAGTAGGGTTCATTAAACCTGTGAGCCAGGTGACATGGTTATCTCCAATAATTGTGGTGCCTAAGAAAAATGGGAAGCTGAGAGTATGTGTTGATTACAGGAAACTCAATGCAGCAACCATAACAGATCCTTTTCCAATGCCATTTTGTGATGCAGTGTTAGATGCTGTAGCAGGTCATGAAATGTATAGCTTTCTGGATGGCTTTTCAAGTTACAATCAGATTAGTGTTGCTGAGGAGGATCAGCATAAAACTGCTTTCGTCACTGAGTTTGGTGCATATGATTTTACTGTCATGAGTTTTGGTTTGAAAAATGGACCACCATCATTCAATTATGTGGCACATAAGGTTTTTGAGCCACACTTACAAGACTTCATGAGAGTATTTGTTGATGATTTCTCTGTTTTTGGTAAGAAGGACTTACATCTGATGCATCTGAAGTTGTGTTTGGAGAGGTGTAGGCAGTTCAGACTGGCCTTGAACCCTTACAAGAGTGTGATTGCTGTGAAGAGTGGGATTTTGTTGGGTCATGTGATCTCACAGGAAGGCATGGCAATTGATGTGAAGAAGGTTGAGGCTATTCAAACAGCAAAGTCTCCTACCAATGTGAAGGAAGTAATGAGGTTTGTGGGTCAGATCAAATGGCATGCCAGGTACCTCAGATATTTAGCCAATATTTGTGCACCATTGACACATTTAACTAAGAAGGATGTGGCTTTTGTGTGGGCTGAGCCTCAAGAGAAGGCATTTCAATTGTTGAAGAAGATGGTAGCTGTTGCACCAGTTTTGCAGTCACCAGATTGGACTCTACCTTTCCATATTTTTGTTGATGCCTCAGATGTAGCATTAGGGGCAATTCTGATGCAGGAGAGGGTGAAAGGATGGTACAGGCCAGTATTTTATGCTAGTCGGATATTATCATCTGCAGAAAGGAATTATGCTGTGACTGAAAGAGAAGCTTTGGGAAAAGAGCATGCTATTGCTGATTACTTTAGCAGGTTGGAAACTGGAGAAGCACCAAGTGGGGTGGATGATGATCTACCAGATGCCCCATTGTTTGAAGTTCAGGCTGCTGAGTCGGATTCCTGGTATGATCAGTTTTTGACATTTTTAACTGAGGGATTTATGCCAGTAAAATTTACTCCAGATCAGAGAAGGAAGTTTGCTTTGAAGAGTAGACCATTCTTAGTGATTGCTGGAGCATTGTACAAAAAGGGAATTGACCAGGTGATAAGAAGATGTGTACCTGAGTATGAGCAGAAGGCAGTAATTCAGGAAGCACATTCAGGAACAGCAGGAGGACATTTCTCAGGGGATATTACAGGAAAGAAAATATTGCAGGCTGGTTTGTGGTGGCCTACAGTTTTGAAAGATGCCCATGAATATGCCAAGAGATGTGTGATTTGTCAAAAGCTTGGACAGCCAGATAATTCAGATAGGATATCAGATCATCCTATTTTGCCTTTGGAACCATTTCAGAAGTGGGGAATTGATTTTGTGGGACCTGTCAAACCAACAACTCAAAGAGGTAACAGGTATATCCTTGTTGCTACTGATTATTGTACAAAATGGGCTGAGGCTGTAGCTCTGAAGGATAACAAGGCTGCAAGTGTTGCAAAGTTCTTGTATCACAATATCATGACCAGGTTTGGGTGTCCCGTAGAACTGGTAAGTGATAGGGGAACTCACTTTCTGAATGATGTAATTTCTGAACTAACAAGAACTCATATGATTATGCACAAAAAGTCTACAGCTTATCATCCCCAGGCGAATGGACAAGCTGAGAATACCAACAAGACATTGGTAAGGATCCTAAAGAAGATTGTGCAGGACAACCAGAAAGATTGGGACTTGAAGCTGGACTCTGCTTTGTGGTCTCATAGAACAGCTTTTAAAGTTACAACAGGGATGACACCATTCAGGTTGGTATATGGATTAGAAGCAGTTGTGCCTATGGAATTTGTGGTACCAAGTTTAAGAGTAACTGCTGAGAAAATGTCTCCAAGTTTGTCAGTGAAGTACAGGAGCAGGTATTTGATGCAGTTGGAAGAGGACAGATTAGTCAGCTCTTACATCACTGAGGTGATTCAAAGAAGAAGACAGGCTTGGGTGAGTATGAATGTCAAATTTAAGGTGTTTCAGGTTGGTGATTGGGTGATGGTGTACAATTCCAGGTTGGGACCTCATCCTGGTAAGCTAACACTGAGATACAAAGGGCCTTATCAAATTGTTGAAGATCTGGGACAAGGAACCTTTATTGTGGCTGATGTTTTTGGAACTAGGGTTGAGAAACCAATTAATGGGTTCAGGTTGAAAAAGTTTCAAGGAAAACCACCACATTTGGATTGGGCAAGTTCAGCATTGGTACAGGTGCTGGAAAAAAAGATGTTGATGAATGAAGAGTTGGATGTAAATGGAGTGCTGATGGCACAAGGGGATGTACAGATTCTGAAGCAACAAATGCATAGCACTATGCAGGATTCTTGGGGAATGATCAAGGAGAGGATGTCTACAATGATAAATTATCCCTATGATGTTATGAAAACAGGGTTTGTAACTCAGCATGAGGCAAGATTGGTAGAAGAGGTTGGACAGTTGAAGAAAGAACGTGAGTACTGGATTCAGCAGGTACAGGAACTGAAAAAGATGCAGAGTGTGAAGATTCAGAGTGATAGGACTGTGGAGGAAGTGTTTCAGGAACCAGAAGTTCAGGTGGAAGTACCTATTATAAATTTGAGTGTGCAAACAGCAAGTCAGAGTGAGCAGCCAGTGGAGACTTCAGTGGAAGATAAATCAGCAGAGAAGACTGAAGTTTTGAAGGAGGTTCCAGTTGTTGAAGGGATGCAGGCTGAGCAGCAAAGTGATGTAGTACCTGACATTTGAAGAAGCAGTATCAAATTTTGTCATGTGGCCAGTATTTTCTGATCAAGGGATTGTGAATTCAAGTCCGATTTCCTTGAAATCAACCACCGGGCTGTGCCATGTGTTGAACTACAGATAGAATACCTAATAGTTGCTTAGTCGGATATATGTATCTTTGCTCAGTCAGAATTCTACTCAGTCGGATTGTTGATCAGTCGGAGTTTGTTATGATCTGGTTAGTCGGATATCATCTGTTAGTGTCTTGTGACATTCTAGTTACATCCGTCTAAAACTGTCTGAAGTCGCCTATTTATAGGGGCTTTGTAGTCGTCTTTTACAAGAAGAAGAAGAAAGCAATGTACGATTCATCTTGATCAATCAAACATGGTATTTCAGTTCAGTTCTGTTATTCTCTATCTTGTTTAGCAAATCTCTGCTTAATCCGTGTTCTCTATGGAGGAAGATGTTTGTGTTTAGCCTGATGTGGGAATTGAGTTTAGTGTTACCTAATAGTTGTGTTGTGTTTGAAGAACCCCAAACAAGAGGACACGGGAGCCTAGCTTGCAGTTGAGGATCCCAGAGAGGGTACTTACAGATCCTAGTCTCGCAGAGGACATTGAGAGGATCTAGCATGATAGTCAGTGCTCTGACCAGGATGCAGCAGGCCTGTGTGCCCAGGGACTCATGGAGCTTAGCTCTTTTCTGCACGTTGCAGCTTTGACACGGCTGGGAGAGATTCGCGAGCGGGAGCAGCGGCTGAGACGCAGCCTTGCTTTGCTTCAGCGCCTTCAGGAGCAGCAGCCTGCATGTGAGTAGATGGCGTCCTAGCTGAGCCAGGCACGCCAGGAGGTTAGAGAGGCAAAGGAGTAGAGACATGAGTTTTACTATCGTCGCCAGGCCTCTCAGTGGACGCAGCTTGGGGATAGAGTGACTGGGGAGTTTTTTGAGATTACTGGACCCCGTCATGCTTGAGCAGGAGTCCGTCAGCTTGGGAGGCCGAACGGGTCTGTCGCTACTGAGCCCGGGGAGATCAGAGCCATTGCCACTGGGTTCTATAGAGACCTGCTTTCAGCGGAGCCAGCCACTGAGGCTCGGGATGCTTGCAGACAGACGGTGTGGGCCCACGTGCAAAGGAGGGTCACAAATGGTATGCGTACAGTCCTTGGCGCGCCTCTTTCAGAGGTTGAGCTTGCTGAGGCCTTGAGGGTCCTGCCGCGCCATAGGTACCCAGGGGAGGACGGGCTGACGCCTGCCTTTTTTATGCGCTATTGGGACCTTTTGGGACCAGGCCTCCACAGGGGCTTTCAGTATGTTTTGGACACTGGGGTGATGCCACAGAGCTTTTCAGAGGGCTTGATCTTTCTCATCCCCAAGGGGGAGGGAGTATCAGATGATATTCCGAATTGGAGACCTATTATGATCCTCAATACTGTCTACAAGGTCTTAGCAAAGGCCTTGACTTTGAGGATCCAGCCCTTCCTGGGGGAGTTGATTCATGCTACCCAGACAGGATTTGTCAAGGAGCGTAGTATCCTTAACAACATTTTCACCTTTGGGAGGCGACGGCCCGAGCTAGATTTCTTGGTGAGGACCTGGTCGTGATGCTTCTCGATTTTGAGAAGGCATACGATAGAGTCGATTGGGGTTTCTTAGAGGGCACTATGCTTCGCCTGGGCTTTGAGCCAGGTTGGATTAGAGGGGTGGCGGCTCTGTATTCCACAGCTCGCAGCCAGGTGTTGATTGCAGGAGGACGGGGATCGAGTTTTGAGAGCTGACCAGATCAGTCCGTTTCAGGGGTGTCCCCTCGCCCCTTTTCTTTTTCTCTTCTTTGCGGAGGCTATGAGCATGTATTTGACGGCAGATGAGGTTGGTTTGAGAGGACTCCAGCTCCTACTTCGGAGGGAGGACCTGCTCGATGCTGAGTTTGCAGACGACACGGGCTTATTTTTGCATGGCCAGGAGGCCAATCTTCTTCGGCGGGCAGAGCAGTCGCTCTAGGTTTTTAGTGCAGCTTCAGGAGCATTGATCAATTGGCGCAAGACAGTGGCCTTTTGGATCAGTAGCGCTCCCACTCCGGCATGGAGCCCGGACCTCGGCTTTAGATGGATTCCTCCTAGCACAGCAGTGCGGTATTTGGGATGCCAGATTGGACTAGATTTGTCACCTGAGCAGCAGATTGCCCTGCTTCTTCTGAGCTTTCGGAAGAAGCTTTTGTATTGGAGTACAACTCGACTATCCTTGGCCGGGAGGGTGGTGGTGGCAAATCAGGTGCTGTTAGCGGCCATGTGGTACATTACGTCTTGCTGGATCTTCTCGAGCTCTTGCATCAGCCAGGTACAGAGACTGATGAGGAACTTTCTTTGGTCTGGGCGGAACGATCACAGCCAGCTCGGGCAAAGGTTGCATGGGCAATTATTACCCTTCCGCTGGCTCAGGGAGGCTTGGGCATTATAGATCCAATCGATCAGAGTAGAGCCTTATTGGGGAAGCTTATTGTTCGGGGGCTGCTTCCAGGCACTGAGCCTTGGAAAGAGCTTCTCTTGCAGCGGCTGCAGGCTCGAGCTCCCCCAGCAGGGGGCACTTTGGCACCAGAGATTCGATGGATCTTCATAGAGATGAGGAGGACAGGCCTCAGTAGAGGATGGGAGGACAGATTTGCTTTGAGCATCCTAAGAGCTTGGGAGCTGCTGAGACCGGGGCTCTCTCAGCGACCTCCTTCTTGTGTTGAGGAGCGGGCCACACAGCTGCTCATCTGGAGCCCAGCGGTTCGCACCAGCGGTTCGCACAGAGCAGGGTCATATGCTGGGTTCTCGGCCTCGTCTAGCTTGGGGGCCTTTGGCGGCAGGCCCACCAGCACGTAGCTTTGGAGACTGGCAGGCCTTTTGCAGTCTACCAGAGGAGATCCAGGTGGAGAGGCTGAGTCACTTCAAAGAGGGGTTGATTATGAGGGATGACATTCAGGAGGCACTCACAGAGGAGTGGTTCATGCCTATCGAGCTAGTGGCTCCACGGTGGATGGGAGCCTTTACACAGTTGGAGATCCTGATTGCTGTCAGAGCTTGCACTGAGGATGGCAGATGCCTCTACTCTGAGATTCAGGATGAGGGCAGACGTCAGAGAGTGGAGGTGGAGTCGCCTTTGGTTGCAGAGTGCACCTTTCAGAGGATACGGGTAGTGGCCGCCGCTTCTCGGAAGTGGCATATTGACCCAGACCCTGCAGATGTGCTCCCGGATTGGCGCATATGGGCATATGCAGCGCGCCCCTTGGCCCGGCTACAATGGGACCCTGGTGAGTACGAGTGGCACGATCCTTATGCATCCCTTGAGGCCACAGAGATTACCTTTTTTCAGTATACTGTTCGGTTGGGATGGCATATTTTGACGGCGAGGAGGATGGTCTCTCCAGCTGCAGCGGGGCACTGGCGGCTACAAGGGGACTCACAGGAGTTTCTGGAGGATTTTTGGGCTAGTCGACAGGCCCGCAGGATCTCGACTTTCCAGTGGCTGGTCGCCCACAGGGGCTCAGCAGCAGTTGGCACCTGGCTTGTCTACAGCGGGCTTCCGACGGCCTGCGTCCGATGCGGCCACCCTATGGAGACACAGAGACATTGCCTTTGGGACTCCCCTCAGGCGCAACTGATTTGGCTGCGGATGCTGTGTATTCTGGCCCCCCTCTCTCCAGAGGGTACATATACGTGGGGTGCCGCTGCTTGGTCGACTTCGTCAGGGCCTACTATGGGCTATGAGACGGAGCAGGACAGAGAGGCCATCAGATTCATTAGGGGCCAGCCTCGCCTTGTTCCTTCACCGGATTTCTCGTCCGCCAGCTGGACACAGGAGAGGGATCTACGATGGGAGCTCCTCAGCAGCATCACCATCATCTGGTTCACCTGGAAGGCCCGGTGTTTCAGGGCCTTTGAGGGGAGACTGGAGCCACTAGCAGAGACTGTTCGGGGGATCTGGCAGGAGTTGATCCATACCTTGCGGGGACAGTACGACCGCATTCGGGGCGACTTGGATGAGGCGATCTTGCGATGCCAGGCCTTTCACACCACCTGGCGCAGCGGCCCCTTCTATACCCTTCACGCGGGGTCCTCCCGCTGGCACTACAGGCCACCTGTTTGGCTTTTCCCCCCTCCTATTGTATGATATAGCCATTCAGTTCTTTGTACTGATACTTGTACTTTTCAGCACCTAGGGAGAGTCTCCTTGTGGCTGCCCTGCTATTTTTCCTGCTCTGTTTTTTCTTGTGAGCAGGAGAGGATCTTTTGAAAGCTATCACCCAGGCGGGACATCAATGTCCCGTAACACTAGTTGAGCTCGATATCTCAACATCATCATTTTTCAATCTTCATTCTCGAATCCCTCTATTTTCAAAAATTCAACTGCTAATGAGGCTTCTGATATTGATTTTGTACATTGCAACTTGTTTAAGGTACCAAAGGCACCGAACCCTTACTAGGCTACACATCATCATCCTTAACAATACATCATCACAGGTTCAAGCACTTGTCATTGGAAGTGTCGTTATTGTTTCTTGCAAGAGTCTAGCTCGATCATGTGGATCATCCACCACATGTCAAAGATAAGGGACAAGGGAATTAGTGGGTGTCCAAATATTCCACATCAAATGGCGGATGCTATTATAAGGAAGAAACCCAAGGAGTTTCCACATGGCAGAGAGATTCGTAGCACTATCAGTTTGATGAAGTGTTGTTAGACTCTTTGCCTACATATGCAGAACCTAGGAGGAAGAGGGCTAGGATTTCTAAGGATAAGGAAGTGTCTACTTCTTCGGCACCTATTGGTAGCCTTCTAGGCAATAGAACATTAATTCCTCTCTCCTTGCACTCCATGCCATGGATCAAGGAGACACAATACAGGACAAAGATTGAGATAGAGTACACACTCATTGAGTGCAATCTCTCTTTCAATATACTACGTAGGAACTAGTGGAAGAGCATGATTGCCGATGTTGCCACTGTAGGCAATGTGGATGGATGAATGGGTTTAGAGTACAATAAGATGAGGATCACCATAAGAAGGAAGAGAAGGAGAGGATTGAGACTTCTCTCCAACCTATCAAAGCAAGTTGGAAGAAGTTTGGTTGCACCATCATTTCATATGGTTGGAGTGACACAAGGCGACGCCACATAATAAATATCTTGCTCACTTCATATCTTAGCATCTATTTTTTGCACGCAGTAATGTAGACAAGGAAGAGAAGCAGATCATTTAACGATTTTATCTAGCACCACATTCGTTAGGCTATTGTGGAGGTGGAGGTGGAGGTGGAGGTAGAGAATGTGATGTAAGTGGTAACATACAATGCCTCTAACTGCAAGAGGATGGGTAAGTTGATCGAGGAAGCGTTTCCAAGCATTGTGTGGACTCCTTGTATTGCACACTCCTTGTATTTTCTTATAGAGAATATTCGAAGCTTGAGTTAGGTAAGGGTGCAGCCTACCATCGAGGATTCTACATGCATAGCTTCTATCTTTAGAAAGAAGCACCAGACATTGGCTATTTTTTGCTCCCATAGTGAGAAAGATATCATAAAACCCTCCAAGACTAGATTCCCTTATATATATTTGGTCTTCAAATGTTTGTATGATGTTCGAGATGTCTTCGTCGATCAGTGGGTGGTTGGGAGCCAAATACATAATGCAAATCATGAAGCCACAAGGGCCATCCAAAGAAAGGTGCTAGATGAGGAGTTTTGGACAGAAGCACATAACATCACCATAGTCTTGAAACCCTTCTTTATCCTTTTGCATGTCACAAATATGGGGGGATCTACCATGGGAACACTCTATCATCTTTTCCACAAGATGAAGAGAGAGCTTGCAGCATGCATAGTCATCTCTAGAGCCAGGTGAATATTAAATATTGAATTGTAAATTATAATTTTTATTTAATATTTAAGATTTATAAATTACTATCCATAGTATGTACTTATGGTTGTTGGCATTTACAAGGTGGATGAGATTATTCACCATGTAGAGAGGAGATGAAATTGGATGCGTCATCCAATTCATGGTATGGCAGCACTATTGCATCCTCTACAAGAGTGCAGATCTTTTCAAGGACACCGCGCTTCTATCCATGATACAGAAGTCATGTATTGACAGATGAGCAACAAGTACACATTGATCGAGAGATGATAGGATAATCCAATAACCTTGGAGAATTCTAAAAACGTGGTGTTCCATGCTACTAGAGGTGTGTAAGACGCCTCTAGATTGGTGGGATACACATGGATACCATCTGCCTCAACTAAAAGCCCTTGCACTGACTATTACCCTAGGTAATAATACAAAATACATATTGAACAAAAATTCGGCTCTAGAGTGTAAGATGCAAGCTTTAAGATTTGTTATAACTAAGACTTGAATCTTCGTGGATTTAAAGATTGTTCCTCCGGAGTGTGAGAGGAACTAGAGTAACTACTCTCTTATCCGTACAAAGATTCAAAACTGCTAGAGAGATTGTTGTTTTGCAAATTCAACCTTCCACTACTTCGGAGTCTTCGAAAGACAGATAGACCAAAACAAGTTTAAAAAATTACGACATACACTTTAAAGATCATTGTAAGCTTAAAGTGATTAGTTGCTAATAACTACTAGTGAATACATACGCCATAGGTTGATGTTGAGGAGTTCGAGTGCCCCAGCCAGTGGCATGCCAAGGAGAGCGACATAGTACGTGATGAGCAAGAGAAGATATACAAAAAGCTCACAGAGAGCTCAAGGTCATTGATAGACGAGTCACTCGAGCTCGGTCTCGAGCTCTCACGACCAGCTCCCTCACTTCTTCAACTCAGCTGAGTCGTCCTTCCACCCCTAGAGGCACCAAGGTGTATACTCATGGTGCACATTCCAAAGGGAGAGGTGCCATAGTGATCAGTAGAGGTGATCCAAAGCACCAGATGCAGACTCTTCGAGAGAAGATACCTAGGACCTCTACCATTGTTGAGGAGATATCGAATACTAATGTATCAGGTGATGTGAGGAAGCGAGAGCCACTATATAGTTCTAATGGGAATCTCCTCTCACAGATGGGAACTACTCAACATCCTCATCTTCAAGCTTGGATGATGATGAGTGAGAGCCAACCATATGGCTATTGGTATTTGTACTTTGTAGTATGTACTAGGATTGTAGCTTCAGCAAGACTTCATGTTGTATGTAGTGCAACTCATTTAACATTTATATAGCATACATGTTTGCATTTCAATTATTTTTTTGTGCATCTTTGTGTACCAATGTTGCTAAATTATAAATGATTTATAATGTTTTTTTTTACACATTATTTTTAAAAAGTGAACGTACTTAAAGTACTCATCTCGATGCATACTTTACATACTCGTATGCGTATTGTACCACACCGCACCGTTCCTAAAGTACACAACCACTATGCTAATCCATGCTATAGTTGAGGTGTCACTCTTATAGCCACTAACGGATTTCACTCCTAAGTCCACACTCGACGTCACTCTGGGTTTCAATCTAGTAGGCACTCCATTTGGTCATACTCCTTGCTCTCCAGTATGGCTCCTATACTCCTATAGATACTGTAATGATGAGTCTCTCATCGAAGATGAGCTAGGTGGTAGAGTACTTAGGTATCTATGTTAGCTTTGTAGTGTACAATTCAGCCACGATATCCTCACAAAGTGGCAAGGCCCCCCAGAAGAGAAAAAATATTACATTCTTGAGCAGCTTCATAGAGAGTTTCCACAAATGCTAACCCTCTCTGAGTAATTCAACAAGTGGATGCTTAAGAGAATAAGAGATCTTATGAGTCATCATAGGTCTGAAGTGCAAGATACAAGAAACCAAGAAAATATTAATCACAACAACAGGAGACTGCTAAAGCACACCTCGAAGGATTGAGGACTTCTAATTGAGGACTTCTTACCTTGGTGCTAGTGGCACGGCTAGTGGCACTAGGCACTTCCGTACATACCTTGTAAGTTTTCACCTCTTAGTTTTTGCAGTGTAAATAATATATGTATGAATTGCTAAACATATTAAAAAATCTTCCTTAAATGTGTGTAGAGATAAGTAGTGGGATGTGGTTAAACTCAAGAAGAGTATGACCTCGCATGGTCTCATGAAACTACCACCTTCTTCGACAAGAGAGAGCGGGTAGGACAAGAGCTCAATTGGATCCACATCTTCAATTATATAAGTATATAATATTGTCAAACTTTAAACTTTTCAACTTTCTAAATTTTACGTATAAATTAATTTATACGTAAAATTAATTTTACGTATAAATTAATTTATATAATATTGTCAAACTTTAAACTTTTCAACTTTCAAAATTATGTATAAATTAATTTATCTTTTTACATCTTTGTTTTTTTTATGTTAAATTATCCTGATAAAACTTGTGGTTCTATCCATACAAGGACCTCCGGAGGAGCCACGAAAAGCAAGAGAAGGTGTCTTGAGCTTTATATTGCTTCTAAGGTTTTTTAATGTCAATGAGCTTCTGTATCTTGGATATGAATGTCTGTGTACTTTTCGGTTTTCCAAATTTTATGCATAATTTTGATTATCTTTTTTACATGGTTGTCTTTAATGTATTTATATTTATAAGTGTCAGGCAAGATATTGTGGACATAATGGGGTAGATCAAAGAAAATTGTTCTAATTTGTTCCATTTTGCCCTAAATTTTTTTCCCAATATCGGTATGTATATGTCGGTATAAAGGTCAGTATGCACATCGGTATAAGCATCGGTAAAAACACCCATGCCCGATGCATATACCTACATTTTATTCAGAGGTACCATTGATATACTAGTCGATAAAGATACCGATGATAGGTGAATATACAAACGATCATGGTGATACCGATGTCGCGAAAAAAAATGTAAGTCTAAATCGCCTACATTTTATTCATAAGTACCATCGATATACTAGTCAATAAAGATACCTGAATATATAGACGATCATGTACTGATGAACATACAAGTGGTGATACTGATGTCGTGAAAAAAAAAAGTAGGTCTAAATCGTTGATATACATGACGGTATTAAACTAATCTCTTATACTGAGTACTCTCCTCTTCGGTGTTGCTAGCTCTAAGGTAGGTAGGCATGTGTCATCACCACACATAAAGCCTAAAAGCTCTTTGGCTACTAGTAGATTCCGAATCATGAAACTGATCCTCCTTTTAGGATAGCACACCAAATACATCTATAGCATTCAGAGCCATAGCTTGCCACCTTGGCTGTACAAGAACCCAGATGTCAAAATTCACACTTTAATACTTACACATAAACCAAGAAGCACATACGTGCACTGCCAGGTAACCCAATATTCTCTCTAGTGTTCAAAAACACTCAATGTGTGTACATATGCCTTAATCTTGACTTTGTAACACTACTATATGCTCCAAACAGAAAAGCCTTTAATTTTTCATACAATTTTGGCTTCAATTTGTGTTGACTTGCATCAATTTTAGAAAACCTCAAAAGTCGTATGCATTGATGGCCCCATTTGTACTAAATTGCAAGAATTTCAAAAAAGGCCCAGAAAATTTGTGAATTGTGACTCTTTAGTGTAGTACCTACAAGCTGAAAGCTTCATAAAATCTAAAGATCAAAAGAAATGCAGACCTGTAGACCATCGACATAACCCCTTGATGGTCGAGAAGAAGCGTCTCGTGCCGGCTTTGATAGTGGACAGAGAGTACCTCGACGAGAGTTGGATATGCAGAGGCTTTGATGGTGGACAGAGAGTAGCTCGACGAGAGGTGCACAGTACAACAATGGTAAGCTGGTCATCCCAAAACAGAAGCAGACGAGACTGGCGAATTGAATGCTGCAGGAAAAATAATGGAGATCAGTGGGTAAGCTCTTGTATAGCAGGCTGCTCAGTCGAGAGAGGGTGCTGCTCAGCCCAATGCCTCTCCTCCCCCCTCCCTCAAGCTCAGTCGGCGAGCCTCAACGACTCTATCATGAGATCCGCCATTGAAAAAGGGAGGAGCTCTCGGCTAGGCTGGGTGGTGAAGGAGGGTTGGGCGGCGGTGCCGCTCGATGTCAGCTGCGCTTTCGGGTGTTGGCGAGCAGGTGAAGGGCAACTCACCGGCGGGGATGTTTCTAAGAATGGGAAAGTAGGCAACGAACAATCTCCTCAATTGTGGGAGGCGACGGGCAGTCTCCTACGAGGTATCCTAAAGAGCAAAAGCAGAAGCAAGCCAAGCTCCGAGACTGAGAGAATGTTAGGGTTTCATCTCACAACCACAGAGAGATGGAGCTAGACACAGCACACAAAATGTTGAGACGCATCTTAACAAATAAGATTATTCAAACAATGGAGCAAGGTAAAAAATTTGACCGGTAATGTAGTTGAGGAGGACCATTGACTCTTGCCAAACTTGACGCCAGTAGAGACGGACCTCATACATATCCACGTGTCTATTGGTGCAAGCTTGCTCTTATGGGATACTTTTTGAGTTGTTTTCCATCTCCCAAAGCTTGAGATTGTGCTCAGTCAAGCTTGTAACTAGGGGAGAGGACTCCTGTCATCACCCTAGTTATGCCAACCTCCCACTTCAGAGGGCTGGAGAGGAAACTGCACGAGAAAACCCTTTTTTTTATGGTTTTATGGTGAGGACCTAGCCCAAAAACATACTCTTTGTTTGTTTGATAGTTTGTAGGTCCACACTTCATTAAATATGAGCACCCGGTCACATTATAAGACGTTGGTATATTCTAAGTTATTTAACACTTGTCCACAAGCACCTTCATTAAATAGAGGCGCCCAGGCACATTACAAGGAGTTGGTACATTTTAACTTATTTAACACTAGTCCACAAACACCTTCATCAAACCAAGATAGTATCCTAGGGGTAACTCTACCACAAGCCACAGTGCTCCGAGCTACGAGACGAACTCGGCCTGCTGGGCCATGACCACCACCAGGCCAAGATCCATGTGATCCTTACACATCACCGACGCACGATGGAGACCTCTTCTTCTCAGCCTGTCTTCACTATTTCAAATCTTGTGGCCACCCTCTCCTGTCCAATGATGGATCTCCTCCATGGACCCCTCCCCGCCATAGATTTAGGATAGAGTGCATTATGATCATTCTTGTATACTTTATAGCATGCTCCCCTATTTGTTATGTGCATTTACCTAGCACTTAGCTTCAGTTACTAGGATTCAAGTTTTTGTTTCCGTTTTCCAAGATGATGATATTCCATGGACACTTGTAATCATCTTTTGTCTCACAATCAGTGCCCAATAGTGGGTGTAGACCTCTGTATCAAGATATGCTCTCACACACGCACTCCACACACACACACACATAAAAGCATATATTCACACAAAGTCCTTTGTACTGAGTTTTTGTCAAACCTCCAAAATGCAAGGTAGGCTCAGCAATAATGAAGCCTAGCACTAAAATTATATATATATTTTTGCACTTTTGTTTGAAACTTTTTTTTGTCATTTTAAAAAAAATATGAAACTTCTGAAACGTTTCTAAAACTCGTTTCAAATCAAGCATTTCTAAAACTCCTAGTAACTATGATACCAACTCATTATATACCTATCCTTGTGTAAAACTTTTAGCCCTAAGATAACATTATATCCTACAAGGCACCTATGATAGACCACTCTAAAAAATGACACAGAGTGTTGATCCAATGTGTGTATGGTGGTAGTAGTTCATCACTAGAGAGGAAGTGTTGAAAATACCAAGTGATGTTGGGTAAATGTTAGGTGCAAAGGGAAGTGCTATGCGACCCTCAAATGAAGAAGAATTGTACTAGTCATAGAAGTAAGATTCAAAGGCTCAAAGGAGCTCCAAATGTGAATTATTATGTGGAATGTCCACAACCCAAAGGGTGACCAAAAGAAGGCGCCTAGAAAAAGATGAGGAAAGGCCCAAGTAGGTGCTCACTTCAAGGGAAGTGGTCCTCAAATCTATGCAAGATTACGGAATAGCTTAATCAAGCTTATGCGTCACAGTTATTGGCTAATAGAGATGTACTTTAGCCTATATAAAGGTCCTCTACCTAATAAAATGCCATATGATCTTTTTGCTAAATCTCTTGCTTGTCATTATTCCATAGTTTTTTCATCAACCCTAATCACTTTCTTACATATGTCAAAACGTTGATGCTAATCCATTTCTACACATCCTAACCCTCTCTAAGAATGAAATTCAACATTCATACCACTTAGAAAATAGCTTGGAATGCTTTATGCCTTCATCTCCAAATCCATTACAAAAAGAAACGGTATGGACTTCCCCACATCAAAATGGAACAGAGCCAATGTTGCAAGTGGAGATTATCATTCTTTTGTCATTTCCTTACTACATGATAAAGACAAGGGAAGCCATCCCATGTGATTGTTCTAATAATAACAAATCCGAGCTCACTATGATCATCTTGGACTAAGGATCAGAGATTCGATATTCCATTAAATCCATGCTATAATCCAAGAAGATACATTTGTGTCTTTTAGCATCTCATTTGATATTCTCAAAAGATGAAACATTTTCATGACATTCACACCCAATGATATTTGAGTGTGCGCCATAAGATAATCTACCCAAGTGTTTGGTGGCAAAGGCATTTGGTTTAATAAATTTGGCTAAATATACATTTAATTGGTTTTGTAGGGTTTCTCTATGGACTTCACAATGGATGCACATACTTGTCTACTTTGAGTACTTTTAGAAAGTTGTAATTTACATTTCTAAAAGTGTTACTTTGGATGGGAACCAATTTAAGCAATTTCCATGCTTGGTAGGATTCCTTGGTTCTATAGGTTTGGTCTATGTGGCAACATACTCAAAGGTGTCATCTTTCTCTCTGCAATCGAAGAGACCTTCTATTGTTACTTCTTTTAGATAGAAGGAGAAAGTTTAAGACTACCTTCTTCTTGGAGTTATCTTTGGGATAAGCTTCCTATAAATTTTTGTTATCTCAAGACCTTCTCAACAAGTTATTATAGTGTATGGCCAAGAACCAAGGAACACCCTCTATGTAGCATTGTGGTGCTCTTCTAAAAGATTTATCTTTTGTCTAAATAGTAAGTTTATATCTAGTCTATCGAAAAAAGTGGTTCTAAGCCTACCCAACCTCCATCCAAAAAAAAGTGAAGCTTTGTAGCCATGGACAAGATATTGAAAGAATCTAATCTACCATGACAACATCACAAACCTTACTAAAAAATAATAGACTAAGAAAATGACTTACTTTATATATGCTTAAAATGATTTGAGTGTATGATAAAACAAAGACCTAAGGCATAACGCAAGTACCTCAATGATCACGTTCATTTGGTCTATCCAATTCCAGCATACAAAAATCCAAAGAATCAATTTTCTCTGCCATCCCTTGAATTCTTGGTTTTCCATTTTACGATCTTGAGAGAGAATATTCCAAGATAGTCGATGATAATTTAAGAACCGTTTCCACTCGCGTGGAAGCTTGCGATCTCCCATTGTTGATTCACATAGTTTTAAAAGTAATTCTCTTTCCATGGGACTATAGCTTGCTAAAAGAAAATGAAAGCCTTTATGGATAGCTATACCTAGACATCAAAAACCAATTAAGTTTGTTAGAATAACCTATAAATGTGAATAAGTCTTGGAAAATGATAAAGAATTTCCAAGTTCTTTGAGCAATAAATAATCAAATAATACAATAAGTATACATCTTTTTCTAAAAAATAACGTCTACAAATACTACTAGGAAAAGGAACACAAAGGTTAGACGAAAGCTATCCTTTTGACCTAATTACTGAGTTCTTTGCTTCCTACCATTGTAGACTCACCAAATTTCAAAGGACAGCCACTTACCATTTGCAGTGTCCTTTTTATGATAAGAAATGGTATACACTTAATAAATGCAATACCATTCCTTGTCATAAAAAGAAGGGCATTTCAAAAGACAATCACTTCATCATTTAGAGTGTCTTCTTTTAATGATAAGAAATGGTATACACTTAATACATGTAATACCGTTCCTTGTCATAAAAAGAAGGACACTCCAAATGGTGAAGTGGTTGTTCTTTGAAATATAGTGAGTCCAAATGAACAATGTAATCACAATTTTTTTATTTTTAAGAAATTCCATTAGATTAAGTTTCTAAAAGTAGGTGCTATTCGTAAAAATTGATCAGAAATACACAAGTGAAGCGATTTATAACTTAGTAAAAAAGGGACCCTCCTTTATCTTATACATTTAACACAATCATTCACATTAGCAAATAATAATAATGTTAAACAAAAAAGATTCCCAATAAAAAAATCAAACATCTCATAAAAGGATTATTTTTTAAGAAATCTATTTGATGTGGGATTTCTAAAATTTTAAGTGAGTTTGTTTGTACAATCATCTAGTCACAAGCGCAAACACTTATTTTTCTATTAAACATAAGTAAAAGAACATTATGAATCTATAAGTAGAGTTGCATGTGCAAGTAACATGCATATGCATCATTACATTTTTTGGAATAACTTAAACAACTACTTTCTCTAGCTTGAGTATACATATATGTTGCATGCACAAGAGTACTATGCCACAAAGTAAAAACAATCATAAGTAAAGGTGTAATATTTAGTGCATGTACTTCTCAAATTTCACTTTGACGATATTTGTTAACTCGTTTTTTCTAGCAAAACTATCTACCCACCAATTAAATCATCAATCTTCTCTTTAACATAACTACTAAAAACTTGTCTTCCCCTTTCTGTCTTCGTCTTTCTCTTCTTCCTCTAAGAAGAACAATAAATATAATGCTAATTAATAAAACATGGAAATCTATGGATAAAAAGTTGGTGGAAGTTTAAACACCATAAGAACAAGAAAGAACAAGACTTGAAGAAACATAAGAAAGTGTGTTGAAAACAAAAGAACAAAGCATGCAAAGATAGGTAAAAACATCAACTATACTTTAAATTGATTAATGGGTGCCATTTTGGCACCAACGATAAAGAGAGAGAGAATTATCCCACATCCTTGAACATTCGTTGTTGCTATCCTACAAAGTATATGGATGAATAGTGCTACGGACAATGTGATGTATTTTTGAAGGGTTCAACCTACTCTTAAACGAAAGAGCTTCAATATAATGAGTTCTTTCTAATATAGTATTGATTTTTCACTCATAAACAAGATTCCAACTTGTATTCTTTTTTTAAAAAATATAACTTCGTTGGGAATTTTTTATGGTAGACTCCTAAACTCGCAAAACCCACATTTAAACAAAATTTGCTTTTTTATAAAAACTATAACTCGTAATTTTTATTTCTATTATCGATATTAAGTATGAAAGTGTTTTTATTGGAGAAACAATTTAAACATTCTTTACCATACTTTAATTCTATTCAAACCTAGAAGTAGTTATTGTTATCAAGGATGCATTTTTTACTTCATCTATCAAGTATGGGACAATACTCATGATATTGTATGATGGATGATCACATGATTTGATATTTCATGATAGATGGTCAGATCATTTGACTTTTATGAGTGAAGATCTTAGTATCATAGACATACTTTTTTACTACTAAATTGAAAGTTACAACACATAGATTTTGTAGCATAGATATATTAGGATTCAATGATTTGATTAAGTTTCTAAAATGTACTACTACTATGTCAACACTAGTGTCTCATAGATCTAACATCTATCTGAAGGTATTTAATCTATGAATTAGTAGGGAGTAATTCAAAATTTGATCATATCTTGCATGTAATTCATCAAAATTCGGCTAGTGATAAAGGCATGGACTTAAAGCACTCAATGGATTCTATTAGTGGCTTAAGTTTTTTCCATCCCTCAAAAACTCTCGTGGTAGAAAGAATTTTACAATATATAAGCTTGCAAATGGCCATTGTACTATTGTAGTGGTGTCCTTTCTTGGGTTTTAATAAGAGCATTTCTATTGTGATGAACCTTCCTTTGGTTGAGCTTTGACTATCCATTGTACTATTGTAGTGGTGTCCTTTCTTGGGTTTTAATAAGGGCATTTCTATTGTGATGAACCTTCCTTTGGTTGAGCTTTGACTATCCATTTCCATGCAAAATAAGAGATTTTCTACTCAACTTAATTAGACAAGAACTTGTTGGCAAATGAACTTTTGGTGAGCCTCTTACAACACCTTGGATGTTAATATAATAAAATATTAAAACAAGACACAATTTGTCATTTTTGAAGTAGTGTACCATGGGATGAAAAATAGCTCAACATTGAAAGACTTGGTGGAAACCTTGCTATACAATCTTAAAAGAGCAAAAACCAAGCACTTTTTAGCTTGACAATAAGTTTTTCAAAATTGTTACATAAGATGGATAAGCAAGTAGATTGAGAAATAACCTTATACGACAAAGCTTTCTTCACAATCACGAAAGAGGTGATAGGTCTACTGGAACAAGAGAAAGAGGCAAAAACAAGATATTTTATTCATTCAAATGTTTGGGCACCTATTCAAAATTCTTCTCTAAGTAGCTAATACTACTTCATTATCTTCAATGGTGTTTTTTCTAGCTATACTAGGAAACTTTTTGATGATGAATAATATTATATGATCTCATGTTTTTTTTTTAATACTAGCTTGTTTGGAAACTTTTTGATGAGATAAAATATCTAGAAGTCTACCCCCTTTTCGTAAATCTTGTAGCATATGCTAAATAATAAAGGAATCTATCACCTTCAGGTTCCATGAGGTGGACCTTTGGTTGGTTTGAGAGACACGAAAAAAAGAAACTAATATGTATGGCACTTTCAAGTTTGAAAAGAAAGCTTTACATGGTACTCTATCGAGGGAGTAACTAACCCTTGTGAAGAGATCAAATGTGTATGACCATGCATACCAAGAAAGGTAAAGTTGTAATGATTAAGACACACATATTTTTTAACATATACATACATCGTTTAGGTTTTAGACTATCTAGGAAGGTAGCATAGAGATATATGCATAAGGTCTTAAGTTTTATTAAATTCCTTTAGATGTGTGTGTGTGTGTGTGTGTGTGTGTGTGAGAGAGAGAGAGAGAGAGAGAGAGAGAGAGAGATTTTTCACAAATGAGATAATCATTATTATGGATTGTAAAGATAATTAAAAGTGCAGTTTTACTGTCTTGAATTCCATCAACAATCTTTTGGTTAGTACACTCAATTGTGTTCTTCTTACCAAGCCTCTTCGTCACTAACCAAATCTATTCCTTTCATAACGATGGCTATGGGCTACATTACCTTAAAAATATCAAATTCACTACTTGCTTCTCATTTGAGTATCCCTTGTAGTTTCAAGTGAATTATATTGGATAAGTAAGGCTTGCAACAATGACGAGTATAGAGTAGAGAGGTCAGATTGCTACCATAGCAATGCCCCAATACTTTGCCTGTATACTCGACAAGGCAAAGCCAGTTATTTCTTACCGCTTCAACTCACAGCAACACTCCCAAAAAAAAATGTAAAGCCACTGGTAGATCTCTGGGAGTGATTTAGACATGTGGAAAATGGAAAAACAAGCTATGTAAGAACAGTGATGATGTTGTACACCCCATTGTGCATGTTGGAAAAGTCCCATTGTCTATGCAAGATGGCAAAATAAAGAACTTCGCAGATGTACTTCATATTTCAAATATTGCGAAGAGATCACCTCATGACATCTTGGCACACATGTCGTATGGCTTGGACATTTAATATGATAGATTATAAGGCTATTTCAGTGCCATTAGAGTAGAATACAAAGGCTTCTGGAGATATATGTGAGCTTTTGAAGAAGCCCCACAATGAACACTTATAGTGGCTAGCTTAATCTACATGCCTATTACTAGGCTACACTTGAACTATGATATTGGACTTTAGAGTCAGTTTATATAAGCCTCACGAGCCATACTTGGATGTGGCTAGACAGATTCTCAAGTACATAAAGTCCATAGTTGATTACAGACTTTTCTATGAGGTTGGCACAAAGATACAACTATATGGATACACAGATGGTGATTGGGTTGATAGTGTCGCAGACACATGACTCATCATGTGGTTAGAGACACCAAATCCACATACTAAATAACTCACTTATACATCACCATGTTTACTTGATGATGCGTAGTTGCCTTGCTATAACTTTCCACTTTGATATCATTCTGCTTTTTATAACAGCCTTTTACTATGTGACCTGGTTTGCCACAGTAATAGCACTATATGCTATTTGCATTTTGATTTCTTTGCCAACCACCTTGGCCTTCTTTGCTCCCCTACCTCTTCCACTTATTTATACATTAGACTTGTCTTCTTACTAGTGCCTGCCATTTTTATTTCCAAAACAGCTTGAACATCGACCTCTAGATAATGATTTGTCTCTACCTCTACATCTATCTAGGTAAAAGGCTTGCTCATGAGAATATCCAAAGGATAAACCTTCCCCAATATTCATCTTCTCATGGATGAGAAGAGTAATCAGTTCCTGAAATCTAGGAAAGTTCTCTCGAACTCCAATGGAGGTCTAAAACTGACGGTATTCCTTGCTAAGACTAATCAAGGTCACCAACACCATATCATCGTCATCTACTAGTACTCCAAGAGAAAGAAGGACTCCTAAAAGCGTCTTAATCTTCACTCAGTAATCATTAAACTCAGTCTCCTTCAGGTTGTATTACGCAACTCCAACTTTAGCTGCATCTTCCAAGCTTGAGTATTTATGTTGTACATCATCACCAACGTGTCCCAATCCTCCTTAGGTGTTTATGCATCCTGTATAAGCACAATCATAGTCTGTCATACTATCATGCAACTAGTACACCTTTCTCACTCTTTCATGTCTTGCTTTGAATGCATATGGGGTGGGTTTTCTTTCAACCATATATGACTCCTTTTGATCGCATGTGATGAACTCCCAATATTCTTTCCCTACAAGAAAATTGGTCATCCTGAACTTCTATGCTTGGAAGCTTTTCTTATCCTCGCTCACAATGTGGGACAAATTGTCACATGATTACCTATAACTTATCAAATAGTGCTTTGAAGAACTTATGCACTTTGCAGCAAACCTGCAATCTCTAGCATAGCAATACATCTTGTCATCCACCACTGACAACATATCAACGATAATCTCACCAACCATGCTAGTGACACAGGTGTGAAAGCTATCACCCAGGCGGGTCATCAATGTCCGCAATACCTATTAAGCTTGATATATCAACATGTGACTCGTACTTCATCATGAGACTGAAACATGGTCTCAAGGACCACCACGCAACCCTTCGAGAGATGTAGAATCAGATGTGAAGAATAATGGATCGCATGACTAAAGGAGCAAGCATGGTCATTGCTTGAGAATTCCACCATCTTTGATCTTCAATGGTCCACGCTACGGTGTTGAAATGCATGACACCACTTGTGCCACAATTAGTGTCCCTCTTGGTTTTGTCGGGAAGTTACCAAGTGTTGATATGCTATAGGCCGAGATTGTTGCCCCGAAACAATATCCCATAGCTACATGGCCTTCTGTAGACTCTTTATAATTAATCTCCATAGTGCTTAGTGGGGCCCATCAAGCCGATCCTTCAAATGTCATGAATCCACCAAACCCACATTCTCATAGTATGGGATTTTCTAAAGCTGGATAGGATGCTAGGAATAGAAATCCCTCCATGGATGTGAGCTCTTGGGAGTGTAAGAGAAGAGAGGTACGGAAGTGTGCACACAAGGCATTGGAATATGATGGGATGTGAGGTGCGATTGCCAAAGCATTCCAAAAACAAGATATATACCTGAGTGAGAAGAAAAATGCTTCGAGATATGTGCACAAAAATAGAAGTGCCTAGGGTTTGCACAAATACAAGAGTGCATATGGATGCTTCCACTACACTAATTCACCCCTTATAAACAAGAATCTACAAATCATAGAACAAAAACTTTGATTTAACACAAATGTATCCAAAAAAGCCTCAAAATGTATCTCTTTGAATGTAACAAACTATGTTATTAGTCTAGTTGAAAAAGCCTCTAATCCCTACTCCAAGAAGTGTCCACTTGGTGACTATCACAAAGACGAAGCTATGCAACGTACTAGAACCATGTGCACTGGATGACGGTCTGGGCCATGATGGTGATCTCATAGCTAAGGTGGAGCAGCTGACTAGCTGTGAGTGGTGTGCTGTCCATAAGCTCCACCCAAAATGGCAATGAAAATAGATAACAGGCAACAGTGGACTCCGAGAGCCATCTCTGACTGTAATAGTTAGCTCTAAGTCGACGACAATAGCGACAACTAGATTTGAGAAGATAGTTGGACTACGTTTAGGCAAAGGCAATAGCTCTCATACCAATATTAGTCCCAGTGGCATCCTAGAAAAATATATCTTTATGATATTTGATCCTTTCTATCAGAGAGGCTTCCGTTTACAAGGTGCACTCATATGCCACCACCACACATGCCACATGTCAAGGTATGATGCCAAGAGGTGTCACCTTTGCACATCATTGCTTACATAATATCCTTCTAAGAGATGGTTCCCAAACACAAAAAAACCCACACTAGCAGCTATATTCACTCTAGAAATGCTTTATTTAAAGCTAGAATACCAAGTGAAATTTTACAAAACTAGCTAGACCCTATTTATTTCTATATTTACCATTATTAATATTTAATAGTACACACAAATAGAGAGAGAGAAAGAAAGAAAGTTATATTAACGTCTTCAAAAGGCCAAAATGACCTATGAGACCAAAAAGATTAAATCATATCCATGAGGTACATCATCTTGGGTACAAGGTGAAGGACGAGGATGGAGACGAAGAAGGTGGATGGGTGGGAGGAGAGAGAGAGAGAGAGAGAGAGAGGGAGAGAGAGAGAGAGAGAGAGGGGGATGAGGACGAGGATGGAGACGAAGAAGGTGGATGGGTGGGAGGAAGAGAGAATATTCACTTTCATGACTAAGAAGGTGGTGGATCGATGACAAGGAGAGAGGGTATTATTCACTTTCATGACTAGGAATGAAAAAATAAAGAGAATGTGCACTAAAAACCCAAAGTGATTGGGGTTTTAATAGGATATGCCAATGGTGACATAATAACCAGAACTCATTATTTAAAATATAAGCTAGGTACACCAGTCAGACTAGACATGTGCACATGGAGTTGCATTTGGAAGGAAGAAAAAGAAAAATAGTGAGATTTTTAAACAAAACAAATAGAGAAAAGAGAACCAAATTGATAGAGTCATTCTAAATTTGATGTGCATATTCACAATTTTGTTTGGTGTGCATTAATTTAACATCATTGACATGGCGTTCAATTATGAAGTTGGGACCTTCAGGTGGCATAAGAATCCATCCTACTATGGAATTTGGAGCCAGCTTTCTAGGAGCAATGGTACCACTACGTCACACTAAAGCACAGTGGATAAGTGAGGAGGCGTTGAGTTTGAGATATCTAGCAGTGGAATTCTTTTAGGTGCCATGCTTAGGGCGGGTTCACATTGGAGCGGCGGAAAACATACTCTCAAACACACTTTTCCAGGTGGAACTCTTACAAAATGCACACTTCCGCCGTCCAAGTGTTCACATGGGGAGGGGGAAGTAAAAGGGAGCCTGACTTCTTCCGCCGCCCATTGTGAACACTGGGGGGCGGCGGAAGAAAGAGTAAACACCATACCAAAAACCATAGAACAAAGCTATATTATGTCCACAAAGCATAGTGTAACTACAAAAATAAAGAAGCCACACTACAAACCACAATAAGCCAGACAAAAGACTTGTATTACAAAAGCTTAATCGGAGTTGGTAGGTGAGTCCAGCTCCTCTAAAGCCGCCCTTCCAAAAACTTGTAGGACATTCATCCTTGCTTGCTCTCTATACATTGTTCGGGCAAGACTATCTCGCCGCTCCGAGCCAACTCCAAGGTCACTCGCACCCCCTTCATTGCCTCCTTGAGCGCGCTCCATTGCATCCTCTATGTCAACTTCACGTATTGCTTGAAGCTCCCTCATGGAGGTAGCTATTGCTCTTCGATCCTCTTCTACACGTCCAGAGCATGCTGCCAATTCTGCTTCCGCCTCACGTACCCACTCCATATCAAAAGACTCTCCATGTTGGATACAAATGTTGTGTAGCACAAGACAAGCCGTAACAAGATCTGGGACATGACGTAGATTCATGTCACATCTTTTTAGCAAGATGCGAAACCTTGCCTTGAGCATACCAAACGCTCTCTCAACTGGCATCCTTGTGCTCGATTGAATGAAATTCCAATGGTACTTTACACGTGTCAACCCTTCCTTGCATCCTTTGAAAGGCACTAACATGTATGGCCGTGCGGGGTAAGCACAGTCGCCAACCAAACAATAGTTACCCAGCTCGCCCCTTGCACATGCTTGCCCTATATCACTTCTGGAGAAGTTCAAGGAGTCATGCGCTAATCCGGCCCAACCGACATCATAATTCCATACTGAGCAATTGGCGGCTACTGTTAGTTGTAGCAAAATAGAGTGGAACCCTTTCCGATTGAAGTAGTCAACATGGTTGTCACGGGGTGCAATGATGGGGATGTGAGAACCATCTATCGCACCAACGACGTAGGGAATTCCCCTAAGTGCCTCAAACTCTCGTGCTAAAGTTGCTAGCCGAGATCTTGAAGGCCATCTTATGTACATATTCCGGAGACCCGATTTCACAATTGCCTTGGAAAATGCAAGGATTATTTCACAACATGTGCTCTTAGCGCAACCATAGGTGTCACCAAGGCCCAGTAGTCCATCTCCTGTAGCAAGTCTGCTTAGAGCAATGGCTACCCTATCTTGAATAGACACAGGCGCACGAAAGTTTGTGGTTTTCTTTTGCATGAATGGTGCTAGACTCCCACAAAGGTAATGAAAGGTTTCTTTGCTAACCCTAAGACGCCGCTTGAACATGGTAGCACTATAAGCACTTAGGAGATAGCATTTTACAAAGCCTTGAGGCCGTGGATATGCCCACGCTTGTCTGTGTTCATGACCCCTCCTACGGTTCGCAATCTTCCTCAACCTCACAGATCGTGCCATGCATTCGGTAACATGCAACCAAGTCTGCACTATGCACTCATCATTGTGCATGCTTGGTTCTTTAAGCAATTCATAGATCGCTATAGAACACAACCACGCACAATAGAGTGCAATGTCTTTGGACATGCCCATTGTCACCTGCAAATCCAAAACAAGTTGATACATATTAAATTCTCAGCTTAACATGCTTCTTAGGAGCTTAGAAACATTCATAAATCCATACAACGCATAGGAACAAAGCAACGTCGAGATCCCAAACTTTATAAACTCATACAATAATAATAACAAGAATTTCCTCCGCCAAGGCTACTTGTTGCCCCCCCTTCCTTCCTTAAGGAATTCACTCATTGTGGCATGCAATCCTGCCAATATCTTCAGTCGCTCCCTCTCCAAGGCAACATTTTGGCTAGAGGTCTCCTTGAGATGGTCCAATAGATGTTTCCCAGTATCGGCCATTGTGGCCAAAGATTCCTCATACTTGGGAGTCACTCGACGACTTGAGGACATGGGTGCTTGTGGCTTCTCGTCATCTTGTGCTATAGTTACTTCATCCTTGTCACCGCCAGGGAAAGTAGCATCATCCATTGTTGATGAAGAAGCGTGGCTAAGAGGAGTGACCGTGGCTCTATCGTGGTAATACTCATCCACCACATCGAACCATTTACATGTGTGCCTCCTGTCATTGCCAGATACCGAGTTGTGAGCTTTGTCCACTCTATATTTTGCTAGCACCGCTTGCCACTTCTTGCGACAACTTTCACTATCCTTATTGAAATCAGGGTAAATGCCGGCTAGCTTTGTGGCCACCTTTGCCCACAAGTTGACCCCTTGTTTCCCAGGATTGTTGAACTCCTCACTCATGCCCCCCCTGACATGAATGAGTTGGTCAACCCAAAATTCTTGCCACTTGCTTTTCTTATTGTCGTTGTCGTCATCTTCCCCCAAGTCCACCACCACCTTCTTTTTGGAGTTCCTGGGTTTCTTTGGCGCAGGTTGGGTCTCTAACACAATCTCCTCATCGCTAGGCTCCTTCCTCATGCCACGAACTCGCTTTGGTTGAGAAGATAAAGGGGGGTTATTGAGTGAGTTGGGTAATGGTTGGCTTCCTAGGGAATTGGGAATGGAACCCATGTTTGGGATACCTAGGGGGGATGATCGATTAGGAGGTTGCGCTACCATAGGTGAATGGGGGGGGCGAAACATGAAGGGAGAGTTTGGAGAAAAGGAAGGAGAATTGAGCATGGCTTGGAAGCCATGAGGTGGCACATGAAAAGGAGGAGGGGGAAATGAATAGAAATTAGAGTGCGGGAGAGGAGTTTGGGAGAAAATAGGATCATCGTCGCCTCGTTGTTGCGATGAATCAAATTCATGGCTCGTGTTGGAATCCATAGTACCTACATGGAACACGAAGAGAATATTAGCACCACATAAAATAAAAACACATACATTAGTCATGATAATGGAAATGCGGTTTGTGAGGGGTCACCTTATGCGCTCGCTTCACGTTGCCTCCCGCCCTTTTCGCACACCCCTAAAAGAAAAACAAAAGCACACAATGTCAAAGGCATGGCAAGTGTACCACAAAAACATTAAAAGAAAGGTAAATGGGTGGATAAAAAGAAAGCATGATTGAAGTGCATGTAAAAGCACCTTGGAGAATGGAAATTGTGAAGCTTATTATTATGTTCTCTAGAAATTCTAGAGGGTACAAAATCTCACCCTAGACCCTTTAATTTATAGGAAATTGAAGGGTGTTGGGGGGAGGGACGTTGGAAAATGAACGTTCGAAAGTGGAAAGTGGCCGTTGGGAAAAAGGCCGTTGGGAAAAACATCCGTTGGGAATCCGTTTTTGGAAATTTTGGAAATGCTGCAGGCTGGAAGCCGTTTTGGGCGAGGGGGGGGGGTCGGCACAATTTCAACGGCCGTCTTCCATGACGTGGCAAGCGGGGGGGTGGATTTCCACCGCCCGCTGTGAACGCAGAGTGCCATGGGGCACTCTGCGATTGCATGGCAGGAAGGCGGCAGCTTGGCTGCCGCCTTATCTGAACCGGGCCTTATTCCGATATTCTTTATAAATACCGCCTTTTTGTCATTGTACATATGCTTCTAAGGCCCGGTTCAGATAAGGCGGCAGCCAAGCTGCCGCCTTCCTGCCATGCAATCGCAGAGTGCCCCATGGCACTCTGCGTTCACAGCGGGCGGTGGAAATCCACCCCCCCGCTTGCCACGTCATGGAAGACGGCCGTTGAAATTGTGCCGACCCCCCCCCTCGCCCAAAACGGCTTCCAGCCTGCAGCATTTCCAAAATTTCCAAAAACGGATTCCCAACGGATGTTTTTCCCAACGACCTTTTTCCCAACGGCCACTTTCCACTTTCGAACGTTCATTTTCCAACGTCCCTCCCCCCAACACCCTTCAATTTCCTATAAATTAAAGGGTCTAGGGTGAGATTTTGTACCCTCTAGAATTTCTAGAGAACATAATAATAAGCTTCACAATTTCCATTCTCCAAGGTGCTTTTACATGCACTTCAATCATGCTTTCTTTTTATCCACCCATTTACCTTTCTTTTAATGTTTTTGTGGTACACTTGCCATGCCTTTGACATTGTGTGCTTTTGTTTTTCTTTTAGGGGTGTGCGAAAAGGGCGGGAGGCAACGTGAAGCGAGCGCATAAGGTGACCCCTCACAAACCGCATTTCCATTATCATGACTAATGTATGTGTTTTTATTTTATGTGGTGCTAATATTCTCTTCGTGTTCCATGTAGGTACTATGGATTCCAACACGAGCCATGAATTTGATTCATCGCAACAACGAGGCGACGATGATCCTATTTTCTCCCAAACTCCTCTCCCGCACTCTAATTTCTATTCATTTCCCCCTCCTCCTTTTCATGTGCCACCTCATGGCTTCCAAGCCATGCTCAATTCTCCTTCCTTTTCTCCAAACTCTCCCTTCATGTTTCGCCCCCCCCATTCACCTATGGTAGCGCAACCTCCTAATCGATCATCCCCCCTAGGTATCCCAAACATGGGTTCCATTCCCAATTCCCTAGGAAGCCAACCATCACCCAACTCACTCAATAACCCCCCTTTATCTTCTCAACCAAAGCGAGTTCGTGGCATGAGGAAGGAGCCTAGCGATGAGGAGATTGTGTTAGAGACCCAACCTGCGCCAAAGAAACCCAGGAACTCCAAAAAGAAGGTGGTGGTGGACTTGGGGGAAGATGACGACAACGACAATAAGAAAAGCAAGTGGCAAGAATTTTGGGTTGACCAACTCATTCATGTCAGGGGGGGCATGAGTGAGGAGTTCAACAATCCTGGGAAACAAGGGGTCAACTTGTGGGCAAAGGTGGCCACAAAGCTAGCCGGCATTTACCCTGATTTCAATAAGGATAGTGAAAGTTGTCGCAAGAAGTGGCAAGCGGTGCTAGCAAAATATAGAGTGGACAAAGCTCACAACTCGGTATCTGGCAATGACAGGAGGCACACATGTAAATGGTTCGATGTGGTGGATGAGTATTACCACGATAGAGCCACGGTCACTCCTCTTAGCCACGCTTCTTCATCAACAATGGATGATGCTACTTTCCCTGGCGGTGACAAGGATGAAGTAACTATAGCACAAGATGACGAGAAGCCACAAGCACCCATGTCCTCAAGTCGTCGAGTGACTCCCAAGTATGAGGAATCTTTGGCCACAATGGCCGATACTGGGAAACATCTATTGGACCATCTCAAGGAGACCTCTAGCCAAAATGTTGCCTTGGAGAGGGAGCGACTGAAGATATTGGCAGGATTGCATGCCACAATGAGTGAATTCCTTAAGGAAGGAAGGGGGGGCAACAAGTAGCCTTGGCGGAGGAAATTCTTGTTATTATTATTGTATGAGTTTATAAAGTTTGGGATCTCGACGTTGCTTTGTTCCTATGCGTTGTATGGATTTATGAATGTTTCTAAGCTCCTAAGAAGCATGTTAAGCTGAGAATTTAATATGTATCAACTTGTTTTGGATTTGCAGGTGACAATGGGCATGTCCAAAGACATTGCACTCTATTGTGCGTGGTTGTGTTCTATAGCGATCTATGAATTGCTTAAAGAACCAAGCATGCACAATGATGAGTGCATAGTGCAGACTTGGTTGCATGTTACCGAATGCATGGCACGATCTGTGAGGTTGAGGAAGATTGCGAACCGTAGGAGGGGTCATGAACACAGACAAGCGTGGGCATATCCACGGCCTCAAGGCTTTGTAAAATGCTATCTCCTAAGTGCTTATAGTGCTACCATGTTCAAGCGGCGTCTTAGGGTTAGCAAAGAAACCTTTCATTACCTTTGTGGGAGTCTAGCACCATTCATGCAAAAGAAAACCACAAACTTTCGTGCGCCTGTGTCTATTCAAGATAGGATAGCCATTGCTCTAAGCAGACTTGCTACAGGAGATGGACTACTGGGCCTTGGTGACACCTATGGTTGCGCTAAGAGCACATGTTGTGAAATAATCCTTGCATTTTCCAAGGCAATTGTGAAATCGGGTCTCCGGAATATGTACATAAGATGGCCTTCAAGATCTCGACTAGCAACTTTAGCACGAGAGTTTGAGGCACTTAGGGGAATTCCCTACGTCGTTGGTGCGATAGATGGTTCTCACATCCCCATCATTGCACCCCGTGACAACCATGTTGACTACTTCAATCGGAAAGGGTTCCACTCTATTTTGCTACAACTAACAGTAGCCGCCAATTGCTCAGTATGGAATTATGATGTCGGTTGGGCCGGATCAGCGCATGACTCCTTGAACTTCTCCAGAAGTGATATAGGGCAAGCATGTGCAAGGGGCGAGCTGGGTAACTATTGTTTGGTTGGCGACTGTGCTTACCCCGCACGGCCATACATGTTAGTGCCTTTCAAAGGATGCAAGGAAGGGTTGACACGTGTAAAGTACCATTGGAATTTCATTCAATCGAGCACAAGGATGCCAGTTGAGAGAGCGTTTGGTATGCTCAAGGCAAGGTTTCGCATCTTGCTAAAAAGATGTGACATGAATCTACGTCATGTCCCAGATCTTGTTGCGGCTTGTCTTGTGCTACACAACATTTGTATCCAACATGGAGAGTCTTTTGATATGGAGTGGGTACGTGAGGCGGAAGCAGAATTGGCAGCATGCTCTGGACGTGTAGAAGAGGATCGAAGAGCAATAGCTACCTCCATGAGGGAGCTTCAAGCAATACGTGAAGTTGACATAGAGGATGCAATGGAGCGCGCTCAAGGAGGCAATGAAGGGGGTGCGAGTGACCTTGGAGTTGGCTCGGAGCGGCGAGATAGTCTTGCCCGAACAATGTATAGAGAGCAAGCAAGGATGAATGTCCTACAAGTTTTTGGAAGGGCAGCTTTAGAGGAGCTGGACTCACCTACCAACTCCGATTAAGCTTTTGTAATACAAGTCTTTTGTCTGGCTTATTGTGGTTTGTAGTGTGGCTTCTTTATTTTTGTAGTTACACTATGCTTTGTGGACATAATATAGCTTTGTTCTATGGTTTTTGGTATGGTGTTTACTCTTTCTTCCGCCGCCCCCCAGTGTTCACAGTGGGCGGCGGAAGAAGTCAGGCTCCCTTTTACTTCCCCCTCCCCATGTGAACACTTGGACGGCGGAAGTGTGCATTTTGTAAGAGTTCCACCTGGAAAAGTGTGTTTGAGAGTATGTTTTCCGCCACTCCAATGTGAACCCGCCCTAAGAAATAACAAGCATGCAAATACAGCATGAGCACCCACCACGTACCACGTGATATCCATCCCATGCTCCACGCCCAATAATATCAGGAGGCTTGTAAAAGCTGAATTTGTGCATATTCCATTCACATGCAATAAGGAAAAAGCCAAGGACAGCAGAACGCATAGAACACAATTGCCGGCTCGAATCACGGATGCAAAGATACCACCAGCACCCACCACGTGATATCCATCCTATGCATGGAACGGATAGCCTTGTAGAAGCTAGATTTGTGCCAAGAGAACAAATCAAACAACCCGTGGAAGACCGCATGCAGCTAGTGTTCGACATGGAAGAGCGCAAATACAACTGCCAACTGGAATCATGCATGCAAACATACCACTTGCGTCTAGCACATGATGTCCATCCCATGCATGGGATGGAATAGGATTTGTGCCAGAAGGTACGAAACAACCCGTGAGGAGGCTGCAACAGAAGTGCGGCGTTGCGCGCATAGAGCCGTTGGTGGGTTCTAAGAGTTGTTAATCGAGATTAATTACACTTTAGGACTTGAAAACCTCAATCCTTCTCTGTATAGCAACCGGATTTCTCCAGTTGCTGATCATCAGCAGCTGGTGGGAAGGTTGAGTTAGCAAATCCTTGAAACCCACCACCCCTTCTTTGAAAAAAGAGAGAGAGAGACACACACACACACATACACACATATACACACCCCTTTCCCAAAAAAAAAAAACCACCCATCCACCGAAACAAAAAGATGATGAGAGAAATCAATTACCATCATTTGTTGTATGGAGAGAGACGTTACTGGCTTGGACAAGAGGCGTGTCGCCGTGGCCTTCTCTTGCATCACCATCCGCCTCCTGAGAACTCGAACCTGTTGCTTGAATTTGAATGCCCTGCAGACCTGTTGCATCATCATCCGCCTCCTGAGAACTCGAACCTGGATCTTGAATTTGAATGCCCTGCAGACCTGTTGCATCAGCATCCGCCTCCTCTATCTTCTCCTCCTTTGATTCTTTCTTAGTATCCTCATTTGAGGCTTTTGTTTTCTCCTTGCTTGTGTTTCGACCAATCTGTCCTTCAAGGAAATTTTTAAGGTTTTTGTTACTTGGGTCTGGCATCTGAACGGGTAGCTGAATAATCTTCTGCAAGTATTTGTCAGCCAAGTCATAAGTGTACGAGCCTGTATCCTTCGCAAAGGCCTCTCTGCTCTTTTCAGCCATTAACTCCAGCACCTTGTCGCTAATATCTTTCAAAAACTCTATGGTAATAGCACGTTCAACCATGCCCTTGTCAATACCAATAACAACATTTATGCCACAGGAACCCAAGATCTGATTGATTGCACGAAGCACCTGCACCCAAAACAAAAAAGAAGCAGAGTCAGTAGGTTATCAGATGACAAGTATTATTTAAGAAGATTAAACCCATGGAAAAACACATGACTAAGGCCCAATTTCCACGCAAGGAGAAATTTCCACTTGATTTCTACTTACAAAACATATAAGAGTAGTAAGTACTCTTGTGGCTGTGCACTCTTTTTTGCCAGGGTGGAAACTAGCCGTAAGTATAGTGCCAAATATCAAGAAGAGCTATTTTATGCACACAGAAAAATGGAGGAGGCAAGGGTATGTGACAACCTCTAAAATGGTCTTTTCATCACATCTGTCTAGATCATCCACAAAGACCACAATGCGCAGATTGTTCAAACGAGGATGTTGTTTCCTCATGCTAGTTCCCTCCATATTATATTTGTTTTTTATGAAGAATTGCCCCATGAAGCCAAGAACCTTCCAGAGAAAATTTGCCTCTTTGCAAAGCTGATCTTGAAGAAAATTTACATCACGAATCACTTGTTCCTGGTACCCAAGCATGGATTTGTGATCAGGAGATTTGATGTATTTCAAGATTGTGTCTGTCACTGGCTGCACAACTTGCAAAAAAGTCTTGAAGAATACCCAGATGACACCAAAAACACCTACTGGCAGAGTCAAAAGCTTGTACTCTGTTCTGATTGGCGCTACCCTCCACAGCACTACTATTACACATGCAACAAAAAAGGCAAGGAAGACTGGAAGAAGAAGCTTCACAAAGATATCAGTGGGTTGGCTTTCCCATGAGTACATCCAGCACATTCTTAGCCATTGAGGTGGAGTCATGGAATCCTCTAGCTCTTTGCTAATTTCCACGGCAAGCCCAGCAGATGCTTGACTCTTATTGTCATATTGCCATGCATTATAATGCACGGTCAGCACAGCAGGTGTGTGCCCTGTTAGTTGTGTCCGTATGGCTTTGCTCTCACCATGTTCCCCAGGAAACAACCGTACCTGAATACAAACAAACAATTAAACATAAATACATGAACATGAGTAAAATGTTGATGTTCCAATCCAAGAACTTCAATACTTCCACTCACCCATTTTGATTTAACTGCCAATGCCAAATCTTTGAACACTTGGCAACACTGAGAGCATAACTTGAATAGAAATTTTTGATCAGTCAGTATGGCATTTCTCGTACCACGAAACTTCACCTGAATACAAGCAAAACAATCAAATCTGAAAACTTCATGTGGATTGTTAGAATAAAACATTAATGTTCCAAGCCAAACAATTTTACTAAATCCACGCACCAATTTTGATCGATCTGCCAATGCCAAATCTTTGAACAATGCGGGATTCAGAGAGTGCAACTCGATTGGAAATTTATCAATCACATCCACTTCCTGTTAGATGCATTGCCTCAGCAAGCCTGAAGTTGAATCCGAGTGGAAAGCTACTCTTAAAGAACCAAACAAGCTCATGATACCTTGATCTCATCGGTAACAATATCTGCTTTTAGAGTTAGTTTGTAAAGAGCCTTGGCCACCTTGACACGGAGTGCTGCTCCAGTTGAGGAGAATTTAGGCACAGTTGACTCCTTTTCGAGCCGTATTCGTTTAGGGGATTTAGTGGAAGGACTAGTGTCTCTGAAAGTTTCTTTGACAGCCATACACAACAAAGCTTCTTCCACCTTTCCACATACATATATCAACATGCAATTCAGGGTGATAAAATTTGTTGTTTTATTCAAGTGACAGAATACAATATGTATATCATGCATCGAGGAACATGCAAGGTCTAATCCTCTTAAGAGCGAACTGAAGATCAGCTTCTGAGTTTTTGGATTTCCAAATATTACCTGGAGCATGAAACTAGATTTTCCCATTCCCCAACTTCCAAAAAGTCCAATGGATATGGGAGTTCCCGTGTAAGGATTTAAGAGCAACGTAGCTAACCCGTTCACTAAATGTCTTCTGCCTGCAATGAAACACACATCATATACAGAGCAATATTAACTTTGCATAAATACGTTTTAAGCGAACATTCATTTAATTTCCCCTATTCATAAACACACCAAGTAAACTTAACCGTGTTGCCAAAATAAACAAGTTTTTCACCAAATCATAAAACCTCCTTTAGATCAACGAAGAGTGTAGACTTAACTTGTGCTTTAACCATAGTAACATGGGACGGGGAATGGGAACGGGGAACAGGGACGGGGACGGGGACGGGGATTCCTGGGAACCGGGACGGGGAACGGGGGACGGCAAGGGACGGCATACAAAATATGCAATTTTAAGTAAGCACTCATTTAAGAAACTTGACAATACTAAAACAAAGTCACTTTACACTTCCAAAGCATCAATATTAAGTCATACTAGCAAAAAAATGGGTGTTACAAAAAAGGAGATCGGGCACCGAGGACCCAGTCGCCAAAGGCTAAAGCAAGAGACAAGGGCAAACTTGCTAGGAGCCTTGCAAGTTGCTTGAGCCTTGCTTGAGCCTTGCCAATGGGGGCTCTTCTTATAGCCATGGGCCAAGTGGGGAGGGCTGCTCAACGGCTAGGCGCCCAACGACCTACAGGGCGCAACGGCACACTGCCCAACGGTCCGTTGACCATCCCGTCCAGCTCCGTCCCACACGAACCGCAGTCCCGCCGTCCCCTTGTTGCAGCGTGGGCTCACACGTCCCCTGGCCGTCCCGTGTCCGGTTCCGTTCCCGCGCGTTATGGGACGGTGTTCCCCCGTCCCAGGGGTCCGTCCCCCACGTCCCCTGTGACTATGGCTTTAACTGCTTTGGATTTTGCAATATTTAAGAAAACTCTGCAGGTGAATAAGAAAATCTTGCAATTGAGGTGTAAAGCTAACAAACTCCTCGTCGAGCATGCAAACTCCGGTTACGTTTTGGCAGGCCCCCTCCCGTTAGGGTTTCGCCTCTCTCAACCTGCTGCCCAAGGGCTCTGCTTGTTTGTAGGCTTCGTTAATCCCCTCTCTCGCCATCGTCCCCCCCCTCAGGTGTATGGGCACCAAGTGGAGGGGAACCCCCACTTTGCTCAGAGCTCAGGGCACCAGTTCTGGCTCCAGGACTATTACGCTGCCATCCCCCCCGGGTCAAGAAACGAAGCTACAACATTTCAACAGTTCGTGCAATGGCCGCCTACCATGGATGGGAATCGAGAAGCGATGTTGAAATACGAGCAAGTGCTAGTGGACTTCTTGGACACCAAAAAAAAATTGGAAGACTCCAGAGCTCGAGTGGAAGAACTGAATTTGATGCTGCTGCAGAAGCAAGTTGAAGAAGACGCGCAGAATAACAAGCAAAATCCAACCAAGGTCGCGGCCCCATCAGGTAATTCCTCTTCCATTAAACCTCTGGTCTCTCTTCCGCCAAATATGGTTCATTCAATGGAAATGGATTACACAGCCTGGTGCTTAGTAGGGTTATTGTTCGGTCCTTGGCCTCCAGTTGAGTTCCTTAGGGGCTGGGTCAAAGATAACTGGCTATCAATTGGTATTGAGGTAGACATCAACCAAGCCCTCCCAAATGGGTATTACCCCTTTCTGTTCAAAGACTCAAATATGGCTCTTAAGGTTCTTGGATCAGGGCAATGGATGTACAGGAACATCCCATTCTGCTTCTTCAGTTTGTCCAAAAGTTTTAACCCTCACGGTCCAAAGCCTTCAGCCTGTCTGGTGTGGGTTGAACTGCCCAACCTACCTTTTTATCTATACCCTTGGCTTAAAAAATATGTTTCCCCAATAGGGAAAGTGCTTGGCATAGGCCCAAAAACGATTACAACCCGGCTTGGCATCCTCAAGTCCTTGTGGAAGTTGATCTAGATAGGCCCCTAATAGATGAGATTGAAATCAATTGTGGGGACTACATCCTACCAAATACCCCAATCTGAAGGACATCAGCTCCTAGCCTTCCAACAACCAACAACAAAACTTAGCCTGCTAGAGTTACTAATAGTCAAATTGTGCACCCTGACCTTGCTCCCTCTTCTTCAAAAGACAAGGGAGAAAAGTTTATCATACCCAACAGGAGGAACACCTTTAGACAAAACAGGCCGAGTAACTAGAGGGATTTTGCTAACTCCTTTGCCTTCTTAGATAGCATATCGGACCCCGAAGACTTGGGTGACTCACAAGAGTTCATTCAATCCACTCCCCTGGACAAATCAAGAATTCTAGCCGAAACAAACCAAATGGACCATGACCAGTTGATCCCTACCCACTCAACATTGGCTGGCTTGAGGGGAGAAGAGCAAGATAGGGTTGATCAGTATCTGTTTGATACAAAAAACGGTATTCCCAAAGAAATGGAAATAGTTAAGGAATTGAAAAGAATGCATGCTCAAGTTGGATCCACCACACCTCAAGCTGCCTCCAAAGTTGGACCTAAAAAGGTCAACACCCAGAAGAAAGGTAAATAAGATGCACCACTCTAAATGTAAAGAGGTTGACTGACCTCACAAAAGTCCAACTAGTGAAACAATGGCTAAGGAAATAGGGTAGATTTGACTTCATAGCTCTAACGAAGTCAAAGCTAGTGGGGATGAAATTGAAAAAAGGCTGCTCAACATCTCTAAAGATCACATCTGGATCTATATTGCCCACTGTCAGGGATCTGGAGGAGTGGCTATGGGTATGCATGTGGACCATCAGAATGAACTAAAGGATGTGAGGATTGGGCTGCATTTGAAATGTCCACCTTCTCCTTCGTTGGTATTTATGCTGGAGGTGCCTAGGCTATCAGAATTAGAACCTGGGGTACATTGAGAAGTGTTCTTTCAATATGATGGAATCCAGAAATGACAGACTCAGAGGTTTGGGACAAGTCATTAAAGCTGCTGAGCTCCAAGCTTGGCAAAGCACTACTCACCACTTTGGGTTATGTGACGTTGGGAATAATGGTGAATACACGTGGCAGAATTATGCCCTTGGGGACTTGACCAAGAAAGCCAAATTGGACACAACATAAATGAGCAAGACCTTGGGTAACTCCCACATCAGACGTGAATGTAGAGCAGATGTGTCTACTGCCTCTCAGACCATCATCCCATTACATTAGTGTTGGATAACCATGATAAAAAGGTTTCTAATCAGTGGTTCCACACGGATCCAACCCTATTCAAAATGCCTATTATAAAGGAAGAAGTCAAAAGAATCTGGACTGATTTCTTCAGTTGTGGTCTCACCCCTGCAAGGGCATGGAGTTTGGCCATCAAATCTACCCAAGCCCTGTTGATATGCATTAGGAAAGAGGTAACCAAAATCAGGAAAAACAGAAGAGACTTGCTTTATCTAAAGCTAAAAGAGTTGGAAGCTATAGCCAAAATGAAGGACCCTGCTGTTCAAAAAGATGTCCTTAGTACTAGGGCTGAAATCAGGAGAGAGGAGTTATCCCAGAAGTATGCCCTCCTTTTCTTTAGGGATTGGTGGGCTGGGAAAGCTGACCTTCCCACTCCTGAGATGTGCCAAATGCTAAAAGTCAAACAATATAAGGATGCAATCCCTACCTTGCATGATCCTAATAACCCTGGAAACTCCTCTAAGGAAGAGAATAGAGTAAGGGTCTTTAAGAATTTTAACAATATTTTTAGCAATGGGGGTGGGGTGACCAAGGACCAACTCAAATGCATTGCCCTCATAGGGCACGATAGGAAGTCCAATAGATATGGGAGTTCCCGTGTAAGGATTTAAGAGCAACGTAGCTACCCCTTTCACTAAATGTCTTCTGCCTGCAATGAAACACACATCATATACACAACAATATTAACTTTGCATAAATACGTTTTAAGTGAACATTCATTTAATTTCCCCTATTCATAAACACACCAAGTAAACTTAACCGTGTTGCCAAAATAAACAAGTTTTTCACCAAATCATAAAACCTCCTTTAGATCACGAAGAGTGTAGACTTAACTTGTGCTTTAACCATAGTAACATGGGATGGGAAAGGGAAACGGGAATGGGAATGGGGAACATAACGGGGAACAGGAATGGGGATGGGGATTCTTGGGAACTGGGACGGGGAACGGGGGCCAGCAAGGGACGGCATACAAAATATGCAATTTTAAGTAAGCACTCATTTAAGAAACTTGACAATACTAAAACAAAGTCACTTTACAGTTCCAAAGCATCAATATTAAGTCATACTAGCAAAAAAATGGGTGTTACAAAAAAGGAGATCGGGCACCCAGGACCCAGTCGCCAAAGGCTAAAGCAAAAGACAAGGGCAAACTTGCCAAGAGCCTTGCTTGAGCCTTGCCAATGGGGGCTCTTCTTATAGCCATGGGCCAAGTGGGGAGGGCTGCTCAACGGCTAGGCGCCCAATGGCTAGGAGTCCAACGACTACAGGGCGCAACAGCACACTGCCCAATGGTCCGCTGACCGTCCCGCATCCAGCTCCGTCCCACACGAACCACCGTCCTGCCGTCCCGGAATCTCCGACCCCTTGTTGCAGCGTGGGCTCACACGTCCCCTGGCCGTCCCTTGTCCGGTTCCGTTCCCGCGCGTTATGGGACGGCGTTCCCCCGTCCCAGGGGTCCGTCCCCCTCGTCCCCTGTGACTATGGCTTTAACTGCTTTGGATTTTGCAATATTTAAGAAAACTCTGCAGGTGAATAAGAAAATCTTGCAATTGAGGTGTAAAGCTAACAAACTCCTCGTCGAGCATGCAAACTCCAGTTACGTTGTGGCAGGCCCCCTCCCGTTAGGGTTTCGCCTCTCTCAACCTGCTGCCCAAGGGCTCTGCCTGTTTGTAGTTCGTTAATCCCCTCTCTCGCCATTGTCCCCCCCCAGGTGTATGGGCACCGAGTGGAGGGGAACCCCCACTTTGCTCAGAGCTCAGGACACCAGTTTTGGCTCTAGGACTATTATGCTGCCATCCCCCCCGGGTCAAGAACACGAAGCTACAACATTTCAACAGCTCGTGCAGTGGCCACCTACCATGGATGGGAATCGAGAGGCGATGTTGAAATACGAGCAAGTGCTAGTGGACTTCTTGGACACCAAAAAAAATTTGGAAGACTCCAGAGCTCGAGTGGAAGAACTGAATTTGATCCATAGAGCAGGATAGGAAGCCAACTATCCCAGTCACATTAGCTAAAGAGCTAGAAAACAATCTCTCCAAAGAAGAGATTGGTAAGGCCATAGATTGTCTCAAGGTAAGAAAAAGCCCAGGTGTTGATGGCATGCCTGCTGAATTCTACAAGACATTCAAGGATATCTTGTTATCCCCTTTACTAGTTGTGTGGCAGGAGGCTGTCTCTTTTGGGACTCTGCCCCTCTCAATCAATGAGGGTTGGATAAAACTTATCCACAAGAAAGGGGAGAAGCAAGATTTGAGCAATTGGAGTCATATTACCATGTTAAATTGTGCATTGAAAACTTTTGCCAAGGCATTAGCTCTGAGGCTGTCCAGTCAATTGAAGAACAGGATCAGATAAGAGCAAAAAGGATTCATCAAAGGAAGGTACATTCTGGATGCCATTATCACTCTGTGGGAGGGCATGGAGTATGTAGAAAAATCTGAACAAGACTACATCTTCTTCAAAATTGATTTTGATAAAGCCTATGACAGGCTCAGCTAGTACTATGTATTGGAATCCCTTAAACATATGGGCACAGGTCAGTCTTTCATTCAGACGGTGAGTAATCTTTTTGGAAATGCCACAGCTAGGGTGAATGTCAATGGTGTGCTATCTAGTGCATTCTCTCTAACCAAATCTATCAGACAAGGCTGCCCTTTAGCACCCCTCCTCTATGCTATTGCTGTAAATGGATTGAACTGGCTGATTCAAGACAGGTCGATCAAAGGGGAAATGAATGGCATTACCCCCCCCAACAACAAGCACTTATGCACCCAAATGTTTGCTGATGACACAAATGCTATGGTTGCTAATAATGAGCTAAGTATTAGATGCTTCTAGGAGTGCTTGGACATCTATTGCAGGGCATCTGGATTTGTGATCAACCATAAGAAAACTGGTATCAAGACTCTCATTGATCAGCCCCCTGACTCGCTGATCCAAGCTGGTTGCAATTCCCTGGAAGAGGGAGTGATCTTCAGACTGTTGGGCATTCCTATGGGCTTCAAGGTCACCCTCAAGCAAAGATGGTGTTGGGTTTTAAACAAGGTAGAAGGGAAACTGGCTAGATGGCAGAAAATGCATCTTAATTTGGGGGGCAGGAAGATGGTAATCAATCACTTCATTATATCTTCTTTCATCTACTTTCTCAGCTGCTCTGGAGATCTCTTGAATCTGATTTATTGTAATATATAAGGTTATGCAGGAATTATCTATGGGGAGGGGGCCCCTGGATTAGGAATATCCCTAAAGTCAGGTGGGAATGGTGCTGTCTGGAAACTGATAAAGGGGGCCTTGGTATCAAACATGTGTCCAACCTAGCTAATAGACTGGCAGCCAAATGGGTGTTAAGAAGTTTTCTCTACCCCTCTGAAGACTGGGCATGGCTGATCTCCAGAAATCTGGAACAATTCCATCTCAAACATTTCCCTAAGTGGAAGAACCTCCTCCCACTCACAATCATGGCAAGCAAATTCGTGGTGAAACCGGTGGGCAGCCAGCTCGTCTCATCACTCTAGATGGCTTGGAATGCTATTAAAACTGACCTTATCATAGCTGAGAAACCTAGTTACACCTGGGGTATACATGGGAGAGACTCCATCTGGTGGCCAAGCATTCCCCTCCCCCCAATTGATAATGCCCAGGTTGAAGGGGCTCTAAGGTTACACAGGAAAGGCATATGCAGCTGGTGGGATATATGGGACATAGATAACAATTCTTGGATGTCCAAAGCTGATTTGATCAGATATTGTAATGTCTCATATGCAAAAATAGACCTTATTGGAGCAAGAATCAGGTCATGGCACTAGTCAGATACCTGGCTGCTATCTATTAAAGATAGGCCAGTACACAAAGCTTTCCAATGGTAGAGTCTGCTACCTATCCCCCCCAAATTGGGGATTGCTCCTATACATTGCACTTTAAACAAGAGATGGGGAATCCTTTTAGATATAGCACAATGATATTTTCTGTTTGGTAAATTATGGAATAAATATGTGGAACCAAAAAAATCATGCCTGGTTTGGTTGATTATGCTCAGAGCGATTTGGACTCAGCTTAAAGCCCTCAAATTAAAGATTGGGGATGGGAAATGCCATAGATGCAATGAGGTTGAGGATGACCTGCATATATTCATGCACTGCCTTATAGCAAAGGAATGCTTTATGGGTTTGGCCAAATGCATTCAGTCATGGAATGGCTACACCCTTGGCTGGAAAAACCTGCTTCTTTGAGAAGGCATTGGATGCATTGTGGGCTGTCTTGAGAACTGAACTGTTATGGTGTTTGTGGTTACATAGACTTGAATTCATTTTTAATAGTAATCCTACTAACAGCATAAGGCTGAAAGAGAACATGATACATGCAGGTGAGAGATTCATACAAAGGCGGTTAAAAGATCTGGACACTGAACTTCTTCGTCTGCATAAGAAAGCTAATGGAAGGCAAGTGAATCAGCTGATACAGACAATGCAGGAACTGTTGATGAAGAGAGAGACTGTCATCTCCAAGGATATGATGCTTATGAAAGCACTCTATATGTTGTAATTGTCTTCTCTAACTTCTGCCCCTTATTTGAAAAAAAGAAAAATCTTGCAGCTGAGTGTAACGTCAATATTTCGGGAGCTTCAACTATGCCATGTGTGAGCATGTGCTCTGCTGCCTGCATGAGCGATGGCAGGTAGCGCCTGAAGCGACGGCCCCTCCCTCTGCTTCCCTCACCCTCTTCTCGTTCGATACCCTGCCTAGTTGCTTAGAGAGATCCCCCCCACCCCCTTGGGTGCATGGGCACCGAGTGGAGGGGGCCTCCTACCTTGCTTAGGGTGCAGAGCGCCAGCTCAAGCGCCGGGGTTGCTTAGCGTTCTCAATCCCTCTGGGGTGATTTCCTTCCTTCGCAGCTTCACCTCCCCTCTTGGCCCCCGGCTATGGATCCTAACCGAGAGGCGAATACCAAATACAACAAGATCGTCGAGGACTTCTTGGAAACAAAGAAACAGTTGGACGACTCTTGAGCTCGGGTAGAGGAGATGAACCTACTTCTGTAGAAACAACTCGGGGAGAAAGAGGAGAGTGGAGACAAGGAGCCAGCGAATGAGGCATCCCCTTCTCAAAAAGGTAATCCCGTTTCCATGATTTCGTAAGTATGTCTGCCTTCAGACATGGTTATGGTGTTGGAAAGGGATTATGCAGCCAGGTGTTTAGTAGGCTTGCTGTTCGGCCCTAGGCCTTCGGTACGGAACTGGGCCAAAGACAATTGGAATAGTGTAGGGATAAAAGTGGAAGTGATCCAGGCTCTCCCCAATGGCTACTATCTATTTCGGTTGAAGGACTCGGAGATGGCCCTAAAAGTGCTTGGGTCAGGATAGTGGATGTATAGAAACCTCCCCTTTTGCTTCTTCAGATGGTCCAAGGACTTCAACCCCAATGGCCCTAAACCTTTTGCCTACCCTATTTGGGTGGAGCTGCCCAACCTCCCTTTCTATCTCTACCCTTGGGTGAAAAAGATAGTTTCTCCCATAGGCAAAGTCCTACGATCAAGGCCAAAAAATGATTACAATCCTACCTAGCATCCCCATCCCCAAATCCTAGTGAAAGTGGATCTTGACAAACCCCTAAGTGAGGAGATAGAAATAAACTGTGGAGACTATAGCAGAAAGTCCTTTTCAAACACCTCCCCAATGCCTGCTTCCACTGTGGAGCCCAGGGACATGTAACCAGGAATTGTCCCATCAAGCATTTTGACTCTAGGCCTCCTAGCCCCCCTTCTGTCCCCTCATATTCCAGCAAAAGTCCTCAAAATAGTGGTCAAGTACTGCCCCAAGGCCCCCCTCACAATACTCTCGGTTTGACAAAAGAAAAGAATGATGGTTTCTCGGTCCCACCCAGGAGGAAAACCTTCAGGCCAGGTCGACCTGGGTAACAGAGAGCGTATGCGAACTCCTATGCCCTACTGGATACTCCAACAGACCCGGAGGAACTAGAGGTTGGTCAAGATATCATACACCCCTCTCCCCTGAATAGGAACAGGATCAATGCAGAAATTAACCAAATGGACCATGATCTGAACAACTCCTTTCAACCCTTAGATGAGGAGAACCAGTTAGAGGAACCCATCAGGCCAATTCAGGAACTGGGCTGATATTGAAGTGAACAATCTAAATGACATGGAGGTGGAAACGCTCATGTGTTAAGCTTCACAACTTCATCGTAGTGTATAAATTGCTGATTTCCGCCCCCAAGGGGGTTTTTCCTTTTTCTCCGGCCTTCGTCTTCCGCCTCTCTGTGTGCAGCTTGGTTCTTGCAGGATCTCCGCTTTCGCCTCGCCTTCGCCATAGCTTCAGACTCTGATGGAGGCTCCTCCCGCCCCGCCTCAGAGGGACTCCCCCGCAGCCCCCTCGCCCCCCATCAGGCCTTCTCTTTCGCCAGAAGAGGAAGCGAGCCTCACCGCAGAGGTGGAACGCCTCCAAGCTCATTCCACCATCTGCCGTATAGTCGGCACTCGCCCCAGCAGAGGGGAGATCCGGGATCTTCTCCAGGCCCGCCTTCTTGCAGATGTGGGCAAGATCCTGGACGTACAGCTACTGGGCCGTGGACATTACCAGATCGAGTTCGAGACCGCCCAGAGCGTGGCCAAGATCCTAGCCATGAGTCCCCTTGACATCAGGGGTGCTCGGGCTTTCTTCAGACCTTGGCAGCATGGCTTTGACCCAGCGGCGGCCAAGCAGGGAGAGCGCCTTTTCCATGTTACAGTTTGCTTCCCTGGACTCCGCCGGGAGTATCTTCCGCTCCTCTCTAGGCTAGGAGCATTGGTGGGCTCGGTACTAGAGACTGGCCCCACAGCAGCTTCAGTGGTGGCCAGAGCAGCTGGGCTACCTTCGGTCAGAGTTTTGGTGTCTGACATCTCCTCCCTTCCTAAGGTCATTCAGCTACCTAGGATAGGGGGGGGATGGATTGATCAGAGAGTGGAGTTCTCGGGGCTCCCGAACCAGTGCTTCATTTGCAAGCAGGTCGGTCATCTGGCCAAGGCCTGCCCTCGCAGGAGACCTCGACCCTCACCACAGCAGCAGGCCCCTGATGGCCCGCCCACAGATGCAGCTTGGCAGGCAGCCTCCGGGACACCTGCTCACGCCACAGAGACCTCGGAGTGGCAGCCTGGACAGGGGCGTCGTCGAGGGAGACAGCCACAGCAGCACGCCCAGAGACCGCAACAGCAGCAGCCGCAGTCTCAGCATCACTGGGTTCCCGTGAGGAACAGCTTTGCTCCCCTCCAAGAGGAGACCCCTGCGACGACTGAGGACCAGGAGATGCCAGCACCCCCTCCTTCACCCCCCCCACCCCCGTCCCCCCCCCACCGCCTCGCTTCCACCTTCGCCTCCTCCCGTCCCCGCTCCGGTTTCGGCAGCGGCTTCCTCTCCACCCCCCTCGCCCGCCTCACCTCCTCCCCCCCCGCCCGCCTCACCTCCCCGGGAGGCCCTGGCGTTCACCTGCAGTCCAGAGGGCGCTGAGCACCGACCTCGCTCGAGCACCACAGAGGAGACTTACCATGCCGATTCGGGCTTCACGGATATCATCTATCCGCAGTCGGCTGAGTCGCCTCGGCACTAGACAGCGCTCGGAGGCTTTTGATTACGCCTTCACACGGCTTTTTGGAGCAGAGGGCCCCCATGATCCAGCACCCATCAGAGTTCATGTAGTGATTCCTCAGGCCCGCAGGGAGGAGGCACTTGATTCAGCGGTGGCCTTCTCGTTCCCTCTATGTGGCCCATGCGACCGGGAGTGGACTCTAGAGCTCACTCTTAGCACTTTGAAGACTCAGGTAGTTGAGTTTTCTCATCATGTGAGCGATCTGGAGGTGACAGATGTGATAGGCCGACTATGGGAGTTGGCTCATTTTTTCTTGGATCCCGGGAGTGTGGATGCCTCAGGGATTCGGCATTTGGTCGTTCGCATAGTGGCAGACTTAGCACGCGACCCTGGATATGTATGTATACACGAGGTTGCTCTGTCTGAGCAGGAGGCAGTCGCCATGGGACACAGCCACTGGCGCCTAATCCGTGATTCTTGCAGTACACCGGGTGGGCAGATTCGCAGCCGCTCGGATGGGGACTATTCTCCATCCAAGCCGCTTGCGAAGGCCCGCCGTATGGCTGAGACAGCATCCACCTCAGCAGGTCATCCATGAGGATCATCTCATGGAATGTACAGGGCCTTGGCGGAGCACATTATATACGCTCTCGTGGTTGCTTGAGGCAGGAGCTTCAGAGATGCCTGGTTGGTGGCAGCATTGATATTTTGATGATGCAGGAGCACCACTTGGGTGAGAGCAGGATCCGGAGATATGGTTCGGTGATGCCTGGTAGATGGGACACCTTTTGGTCTGCAGGGTTTGGTCCTTTGGGTGGACAGGGAGGAGTATGCATGGTCATTGCAGATGTATGGCGGCAGGCCATTGTGGATCGAGGGATCATTGTGCCTGGTAGAGCACAATATGTCATTCTGAGGATGCATGATGAGCTAGTGGGCGTGCTCAACGTCTATGCGCCCAACCATGCTAGTGCCAGAGCAGAGTTCTGGACCCAGGTTACGGATGCATTGCCAGAGGCCGCACATTGGTGTGTCGGGGGTGACTTCAACATGCTTGAGGACCCGGCTGATAGGGTGGGAGGCAGTCATGTTACAGTGCACGGCACGGAGCTTGCAGCTTGGGAGCGATTTTGCATGTCACTGAGGATCACTGATGCATGGCAGCATGGGGCCTTCTCCCGCTCTCAGGACAGTCTTAGTTTCTCTCGGTCGGATCGCCGTTGGCACCTCATTTTCAGATCATGCGCCAATTATTTTGACGCTTGAGGAGAGGACACGGGAGCCCAGCTTGCAGTTGAGGATCCCAGAGAGGGTACTTATAGATCCTAGTCTCGCAGAGGACATTGAGAGGATCTGGCATGATAGTCAGTGCTCTGACCAGGATGCAGCAGGCCAGTGTGCCCAGGGACTCATGGAGCTTAGCTCTTTTCTGCACGCTGCAGCTTTGACACGGCTGGGAGAGATTCGCGAGCGGGAGCAGCGGGGCTGAGACGCAGCCTTGCTTCGCTTCAGCACCTTCAGGAGCAGCAGCCTGCATGTGAGTGGGTGGCGTCCCAGCTGAGCCAGGCACGCCAAGAGGTTAGAGAGGCAGAGGAGCAGAGACATGAGTTTTACTATCGTCGCCAGGCCTCTCAGTGGACGCAGCTTGGGGATAGAGTGACTGGGGAGTTTTTTGAGATTACTGGATCCCGCCATGCTCGAGCACGAGTCCGTCAGCTTGGGAGGCCGGACGGGTCTGTAGCTACTGAGCCCGGGGAGATCAGAGCCATTGCCACTGGGTTCTATAGAGACCTGCTTTCAGCGGAGCCAGCCACTGAGGCTCGGGATGCTTGCAGACAGATGGTGTGGGCCCAGGTGCAGAGGAGGGTCACAGATCGTATACGTACATTCCTTGGTGCGCCTCTTTCAGAGGTTGAGCTTGCTGAGGCCTTGAGGGTCCTGCCGTGCCATAGTTGCCCAGGGGAGGACGGGCTGACGCCTGCCTTTTTTATGCGCTATTGGGACCTTCTGGGGCCAGGCCTCCGCAGGGGCTTTCAGTATGTTTTGGACACTGGGGTGATGCCACAGAGCTTTTCAGAGGGCTTGATCTTTCTCATCCCCAAGGGGGAGGGAGTATCAGATGATATTCGGCATTGGAGACCTATTACGATCCTCAATACTGTCTACAAGGTCTTAGCAAAGGCCTTGAGTTTGAGAATCCAGCCCTTCCTGGGGAGTTGATTCATGCTACCCAGACAGGATTCATCAAGGAGCGTAGTATCCTTGACAACATTTTCACCTTCTGGGAGGCGACAGCCCGAGCTAGATTTCTTGGTGAGGACTTGGTCGTGATGCTTCTCGATTTTGAGAAGGCATACGATAGAGTCGATTGGGGTTTCTTAGAGGGCACTGCTTCGCCTGGGCTTTGAGCCAGGTTGGATTAGAGGGGTGGCGGCTCTGTATTCCACAGCTCGCAGCCAGGTGTTGATTGCAGGAGGACGGGGGCCGAGTTTTGAGCTGACCAGATCAGTCCGTCAGGGGTGTCCCCTCGCCCCTTTTCTTTTTCTCTTCTTTGCGGAGGCTATGAGCATGTATTTGACGGCAGAGGAGGTTGGTTTGGGAGGACTCCAGCTCCCAGTTCGGGGAGGAGGACCTGCTCGATGTTGAGTTTGCGGACGACACGGGCTTATTTTTGCATGGCCAGGAGGCCAATCTTCTTCGGGCAGAGCAGTCGCTCCAGGTTTTTAGTGCAGCTTCAGGAGCTTTGATCAATTGGCGCAAGACAGTGGCCTTTTGGATCAGTAGCGCTCCCACTCCGGCATGGAGCCCGGACCCCGGCTTTAGATGGATTCCTCCTGGCACAGGAGTGCGGTATTTGGGATGCCAGATTGGACTAGATTTGTCACCTGAGCAGCAGATTGCCCCACTTCTTCTGAGCATTCGGAAGAAGCTTTTGTATTGGAGTACAACTCGACTATCCTTGGCCGAGAGGGTGGTGGTGGCAAATCAGGTGCTGTTAGCGACCATGTGGTACATTACGTCTTGCTGGATCTTCTCGAGCTCTTGCATCAGCCAGGTACAGAGGCTGATCAGGAACTTTCTTTGGTCTGGGCGGGGCGGGACGGTCAGCCAGCTCGGGCAAAGGTTGCATGGGCAGTTATTACACTTCCACTGGCTCAGGGAGGCTTGGGCATTATAGATCCAGTCGATTAGAGTAGAGCCTTATTGGGGAAGCTTATTGTTCGGGGGCTGCTTCCAGGCGCTGAGCCTTGGAAAGAGCTTCTCTTGCAGCGGCTGCAGGCTCGGGCTCCCCCAGCAGGGGGCACTTGGGCACCAGGGATTCGATGGATCTTCATAGAGATGAGGAGGATAGGCCTCAGTAGAGGATGGGAGGACAGATTTGCTTTGAGCATCCTGAGAGCTTGGAAGCTACTGAGACCGGGGCTCTCTCAGCGACCTCCTTCTTGTGTTGAGGAGCGGGCCAGACAGCCGCTCATCTGGAGCCCAACGGTTCGCACAGGGCAGGGTCATATGCTGGGTTCTCGGTCGCGTCTAGCCTAGGGACCTTTGGCGGCAGGCCCAGCACGTAGCTTTGGAGACTGGCAGGCCTTCTGCAGTCTACCAGAGGAGATCCAGGTGGAGAGGCTGAGTCACTTCAGAGGGGGGTTGATTATGAGGGATGACATTCAGGAGGCACTCACAGAGGAGTGGTTCACGCCTATCGAGCTAGTGGCCCCACAATGGATGGGAGCCTTTACACAGTTGGAGATCCTGATTGTTGTCAGAGCTTGCACTGAGGATGGCAGATGCCTCTACTATGAGATTCAGGATGAGGGCAGACTTCAGAGAGTGAAGGTGGAGTCGCCTTTGGTTGCAGAGTGCACCTTTCAGAGGATACGGGTAGTGGCCGCCGCTTCTCGGAAGTGGCATATTGACCCAGACCCTGCAGATGTGCTCCCGGATTGGCGCATATGGGCATATGCAGTGCGCCCCTTGGCTCGGCTACAGTGGGACCCTGGTGAGTACGAGTGGCACGATCCTTATGCATCCCTTGAGACCACAGAGATTACCTTTTTTCAGTATACTATTCGGTTGGGACGGCATATTTTGACGGCGAGGAGGATGGTCTCTCCAGCTGCAGCGGGGCACTGGCAGCTACAGGGACTCTCACAGGAGTTTCTGGAGGATTTTTGGGCCCGGCTCTGGGCTAGTCGACAGGCCCGCAGGATCTCGACTTTCCAGTGGCTGGTCGCCCACAGGGGCTCAGCAGTTGGCACCTGGCTTGTCTACAGTGGTCTTCCGGCAGCCTGCGTCCGATGCGGCCACCCTATGGAGACACAGAGACATTGCCTTTGGGACTGCCCTCAGGCGCAGCTGATTTGGCTGCGGATGCTGCGTATTCTGGCCCCCCTCTCTCCAAAGTACCTATACGTGGGATGCCGCTGCTTGGTCGACTTCGTCAGGGCCTGCTATGGGCTATGAGACGGAGCAGGACAGCCACGCCATCAGATTCATTAGGGGCCAGCCTCGCCTTGTTCCTTCACCGGATTTCTCGTCCGCCAGCTGGACACAGGAGAGGGATCTACGATGGGAGCTCCTCAACAGCATCACCATCTGGTTCACCTGGAAGGCCCGGTGTTTCAGGGCCTTTGAGGGGAGACTGGAGCCACCAGCAGAGACTGTTCGGGGGATCTGGCAGGAGTTGATCCACACCTTGCGGGGACAGTACGACCGCATTCGGGGCGACTCGGATGAGGCGATCTTGCGGCTCCAGGCCTTTCACACCACCACCTGGCGCAGCGGCCCCTTCTATACCCTGCACGCGGGGTCCCCCCGCTGGCACTACAGGCCACCTGTTTGGCTTTTCCCCCCTCCTATTGTATGATATAGCCATTCAGTTCTTTGTACTGATACTTGTACTTTTCAGCACCTAGGGAGAGTCTCCCTGGCTGCCCTGCTGTTTTCTCTGCTCTGTTTTTTCTTGTGAGCAGGAGAGGATCTTTTGTAGCCCTACGGGCGTTTTTTTATAACTAATGAAATTCTCGGAAAAAAAAAATTTGACATGGAGGTGATTAAAGAACTCAAAAGGGGTCACTCCCTGTTAGGGTCCACCACTCCACAATCAGCTACTAAAGGAGGGACTAAGAAGGTGAACTCCCAGAGGAAACCTAAATGAATTGTTCCTCTCTGAATGTTAAGGGTCTCACAGACCCCTCCAAAGTCCAAAGGGTTAAACAATGGTTTAAAAAACAAGGTAAAATTGATTTTCTAGCTCTGACAGAAGTGAAGGTAGGTGGCTTGGAACTAGAAAAAAGACTCCAGACCATGTCAAAAGATCATGTGTGGATATACACAGCTCACAATCAAGGGTCAGTAGGTGTGGCAGTTGGGATGCACATAGACCTTCAAGAAGATCTGACAGATATCCAACTGGATGTCTATGACCAATGGGTGGCTTTTGAAATGACCACATACTCCTTTATAGGTCTTTATGATGCAGTTCCACAGGGAAATAGATCAAGAACTTGGAGGTCCCTCAGACAGGTCCCTGGTCCCACCATATTAATGGGGGATTTCAATATGGTGGAGTCTAGAGGTGACAGATATAGAGGCTTGGGGCATGTATTAAAAGGCTCAGAGTTGCAATCTTGGCAGGCCACTGTTGAACACTTTGAGCTTTGTGATCTGGGAAACATAGGAGACTTCACCTGGTAGAACTATGCCTTGGGGGAGCTTGCAAGGAAGGCCAGATTGGATAGAGGATATGTTAACAGAAGCATGTGCAACACCTTTGTGAGATGTGAATGTCTATCTGACCTTTCAACCTGCCTTTCAAACCATTACCACATTACCTTGTGGCTGGACAACAAAGACAAAAAGGTGTCCAACCAATGGTTCCACATAGATCCTAACCTTTTCAAGCTTCCAATAGTGCAGGAGGAAATTAAAAAAATCTAGGAAGAACTTATTTGGGAGAGAACTAACTCCAGCTAGAGCTTGGAGCCTGACCATCAAATGCTCCCAATCCTTAATAATATGCATCAGGAAGGAAGTAACCAACATGAGGAAACAAAGAAAAGATATATTGTACATGAGACTGAAGGAGTTGGAATCCCAGTGCAACCAGAAGGATCTGGCTACAGGATGAAATCTGTAGAACCAGAATTGAAATAAGAAGGGAGGAAGGGATTTCCATTCAGCAAGCCAATCTGTTTTTCAGAGATTGGTGGGCAGGGAAAAGTGACCTGCCTACCCCTGAAATGTTCAGAATGCTAAAGATTAGACACTGCAAAGACAAGATTCCCTTTCTTAAGGACTCCAATGGCCTTAACTGCAGCTCAAAAGAAGGCAATAGAAGGCTAATCTTCCAACACTTGAACAACATTTTCAGTAAAGGTGGAGAGATGACCAAGGATCAAGCCAGATGTATAGCACTCGTAGGAGAGGCCAGGAAGCCCTCCATCCGTGATGGCACCTCCAAAACTTTGGATGCTAACCTCTCAAAAGAAGAAATAGGTAGGGCAATAGACCGGCTAAAGGGCAAGAAAAGTCCAGGGGTGGATGGCCTACCTTCAGAATTCTACCAAACCTTCAAGGAGGTCTTGATAGGTCCCCTACTTGCAGTATGGCAAGAGGATATGTCTCCTATGGGGCTCTCCCCCTTACGATTAATGAAGGTTGGATTAAAATCATTCACAAAAGGAGGAGAAGGACAACATTGGCAATTGGAGACCAATCACTATGCTTAATTGTGCTTACAAAATTTATACCAAAGCCTTGGCATTGAGACTCTCCAATCAACTTAAAGACTAGATCAGCCAGGAACAAAAAGGCTTCATTAAAGGTAGGTTCATCCTAGATGCTATCATCACTCTATGGGAAGGTATGGAATATGCTGAGGAAACTGAGCAGGACTATGTCTTTTTTAAAATTGATTTTGACAAGGCCTATGATAGGCTAAGCTGGCACTATGTACTGCCTTCTCTCAAACATATGAGTGCAGGCAAGCAGTTTATCCAGATGGTTGGGACTCGTTTTGGGAATGCATCAGCCAAGGTCAATGTCAATGGAGTACTCTCTGATTCCTTCCCCCTTGTCAAATCCATTAGACAAGGCTGCCCCCTGGCCCTGCTACTGTATGCCATAGCTGCAGATGGTTTGAACTGGCTTATTAAGGACAAGATGGCCAAAGCTGAAATGCAGGGTATAACTTTGCCCAATGGCAATCAGCTTTGTACCCAGATGTTTGCAGATGACACCAATGCCATGGTGTCCAACACTAACCAAAGCCTCACATGTTTCTAGTATTGTAATCATCAGAAAATAGGAATCAGGTCATTAATTGACAAGCCCGTTGAATGGCTTATTCAGGCTGGCTGCAACACTTTGGAAGAAGGGGTGATCTTCAGGCTGCTTGGCATTCCCATGGGCTTTAAGGTCACTTTGACTCAGAGATGGCATTGGGTCCTAACCAAAATAGAAAGCAAACTAAGCAGATGGAAAAAGAGGCAACTCAACCTTACTGGTAGGAAAATGGTTGTGAATCACTTTATAATCCCCTTTGTAATCTATTTTCTAAGCTGCTGGAGACCTCCAGAGGAAGACCTTAAAGAATTCATTAGACTTTGTAGGAACTTTCTGTGGGGGGGGAGACCCTGGGCTAAATAAAGTACCTAAAGTCAAATGGGCTTGGTGTTGCAATGGTACATGGAAAGGGGGGATGGGCATCACAGATGTACTAAATCTTGCTGCTAGACAAGCTGGCAAATGGATTCTGAGAAGCTTCCTCCATCCTACAGAAACCTGGGCCTATCTAATCAATAGAAACACCAACCAATTCACCCTAAATGGAAACACCTGTTCCCACTCACTATCATGGTGAGCAAGCATCAAATTAAACATGTTGGCAGCCCACTAGTTAAATCTCTATGGTCAGCCTGGAATGCCCTGAAGGGGGACCTAACCCTTTCAATCAAACCCAGTTACACATGGGACCTTCATGGCAGGGATTCTACTTGTTGGCCCATGCTCCCTTTTCCTCGAGTGGCTTCCTCCAAGGCTGAAATGGCACTGAGGATGCATAAGAGAGGAATCTGCAGTTGGTGGGACCTGTGGGATGCTGCATGCAACTCATGGCTGTCCACGGCTGAATTAATAAGGGTTTTCAATGCCTCAAAGGCAGAGCTTGCAGTAATAGGAGAGAGGATCAGCCTCTAGTGCCCCAGTGATCATTGGCTTCTGTCAGTCAGAGATATGCCTCACCCAAAAGCCCTTCAATGGCCCTCGTAGCCTCTGCTTTTACCCTTTCCTATAAAGAACACAGCCCCCCCTATACACTGTAAACTCAATGAGAGATGGGGGGTGCTATGGGATAGAGCTCATTAGTACACACTCTTTGAAAAGCTCTGGTCCAAATACATAGAACCCAAGAAGGCTTGCCTTGCTTGGCTCCTAATGCAGCCATCTGGACACAGCAGAAGGCAGCCAGGCTGAACATTGGAAATGGGAAATGTCACAGATGCCAGCAATTTCAGGATGACTTGCATATCTTCCTCCATTGCCCTCGAGCTAAAAAATGCTTTGATTCTCTGACTGCCTGCATTTATGCCTGGAATGGACAGTCACTTGGTTGGAAAAACCTGATGCTAGGTGAAAACATTGGTTGCTCTATGGATATGTGGACTGTGTTGGCTGAAAGTGCATCTTATTCGTGCAGGTAAAAGGTACATACAAAGGAGGATGAAGGACCTGGAAGCCAAAATTGTCAAGAAGCTCAAGAAAGTCAAGCACAGGCAAGATGACAGAATAGACTCGGAGAGTCAGGAACTTATGAGGATAAGAGAGATCACTCTCTCTAAGGACACCTCGCTAGTGGATGCTCTCTATTTAATGTAACTTCTCCTAATTTCCTAATACAATCAGCCTGTTTCTTTGAAAAAGAAATCTTGCAGCTGATCCATTGAATTCGGTTTACAGTGTTCATGGACTAATGGATTCCGCAGCATGAAATTCGTGGAATTTAAAAGTTGCTCTTTTAAAAATATGCAGATTTAGACGCTAAAACAACTAACATTCATCAAATTCTTCAGCTTTTAGGTTCTGAAAAAATCCTACTTTTCACGAAAATGAGAACGTTAGAAGCACATTGCACATAGTCTGCAGGTTGTCTGTGTTACTGAATACATACCCAAGCTGTCCTCTAGCGCAGGTTGGTCGGAAGCAATTCTGCATAAGTTCTTAGACAACCAAAGCCGAGATTCTGGCAAGATATACAAGGTCCAGAGTCCACAATGAGCCATAGTAGCGTAACGTAGATCCTGAGACCCAATATCGAAAGGACATTACACAATGTAAAAAGGTTTTTTTACCGTCATCTAGAGTTGTAACATCGACTCCTTTGTTTATAAGCTCCCTGGCCATATCGAGGTCCCCCTCGATATGGGCACCCTTTAGCAGGCTAGGTTGCACCCCAAGCTCGGCTTCCTTCTCTGCAAGCTTGTTCAGATGAATATCAAGTAAAGTTTCAGGAGTACCTGTCTCAAGAAGATTCCACAACAAGAAGCGCAGTGTTGTTATGTCCTTCTCTGCAATATATTCCAACATCGCAGAGACCATTGTCTTATCATTTTTTACCCCGTTATGCAAGGCCGTCCTGTTCTCAATGTTCTCATCATTTTTTACCCCGTAATGCAAGGCCGTCCTGTTCTCAATGTCCCTCACCCGAAGCAGTTCACCAGGGTGTTTGGTTTCTCTGAGGAGCATTGTTACTATCTCTTTGTGGCCTTCTCGTGATGCCTCATGCAGTGCGGTTTCTCCTGAGAAGTCGCTCATTGCAATCCATTTCTCCCGATCCATGCCTGGGGAGTACCGACACTTGTCTGAAAGCAAAATGGACACAATCTCCTCATGGCCTAGCCTTGACGCCACATGCAGTGGAGTCTCACCATTACTGTCCTTCAGATCCACTAGAGCACCTTCTTCCCAGCACAGCCTTCTCACTACACTTTCCGGCTCATAGTCTCTTCTTTTCTTAGATGAACTCCTAATCAAAATGTGCAGAGATGTCTGCCCCAAAAAGTCTCTCGTATTGACCCAGTTTATCCTGTCATGATTAACGGAGAATTGCCTAAGACTTCTACTCTCTACTAAAAGGTTAAAGCAGACAGAGAAAGGGCTAGCCTCATCCTTATCGTCATCATCTGCCTTGCCCTCCTGCGCCTCTGCCGCTAAGTGTAATGGCGTTTTGCCATCGCCACTCCTAACGTTAAGAAGAGCCCCAGCTTTGAGTAGAGCTGTAATGTGACGATCCGAAGAGATGGCTGCTGCTACATGCAAGGGTGTGAGGCCGAATTCAAACTTTTTATTGATCAAGGTGGGTGTCGAGCCACTACTGGGGCCGGTTTTTTTATCAGATTTATCTTGCTTTAATTCTGCAATGCAAGCATCTAACAATGTACGTACAATTTTAAAATGACCACCAATGTATGCATCTGTGAGCACAAACCTACCAACTCTATCACTCAACCCAATGGAGGCACCGTATTTCAAAAGCATTGCACAAGCTTCTGCATGTCCCTCCCTAGAAGCAAGATGAAGTGCTGTTTCCTGAGCCTCATTTGGGACATTGGCCCCAACAGTAACATTTTTGTCTGTTTCGCCATCCTTGAACTCAACTGAGGCACTGTATTGCAAAAGCTTAGATAAAATGTCCGTGTTGCGGGCCTTCTTAACTGCTAGATGAAGAGGGGTTTGGCCATCCTTATCCTTAGGGCTGATAAGGTTCACCTCCTTAGCTCCAGGATAAGTCAGAATTTTGTCTACAATTTCAACAGACTGTCTCTCAACAGCAAGATGCAGTACTGTAGTTTCGTTCCTCCCGGTCTTGGTTGCTAACCAGTTTGGAGCATCTACTTTTTGCCCTGAAGTTTCTTTGCTGGCGTCCAGAAGAATTTCTTTGCTGGCGTCCAGAAGAGCTTTGCACACATCCTCATCCTCACGCCATAACGCTTGACCCAATGCTGTATTTTGATCCATGCTGCGCACAAAGAGCAAGTTGTATGCGCCATGCTTTGCAATCCGCAGCAGGTGGCATGCAGCTGTTTTGGACTCCTCATAGGAACCACGCAGGGCGTGAAGTGGAGTATCTCCATCTATATCAACGATGCCCACGTCTACCTCTCCAGCGTAGCTGGTCAGCACCTTGGCAAGCAGCTTGTTACTCCCAAAGCATGCGCACACGTGAAGTACGGTGCCAAGGGAGAAAAACGGCATCCTCGTGGAAAGATGATTTACGAGTCCATCCACCTCATCATCCACGTCATCATGCTCAGCAGCATATGCCAGCGCTATCAGACGGTCCTCCTCTGTCAACTCCTCATCATCAGGCTCGGCTGTACTTCATCCACACACACACACACACACACAAAGGAATCCTCAATTAGCTACATGAATCAGAAATAAGCTTCTCCTTCTTCAACTGATGAATTATCTGCGACATGCATACATTTCTCGTCATCGCTTAATCCTTCTGAAATTTAAAGACTCAAAATGCATGCGGAGACTTCTTCATTTGTTGTTTGTCCATACACTAAAATTGTAGAGTGGACCTGCTTGCTGATCGTGGTATACATTGAAATCACCTGGCAAAATGCAGGAGGTGCAGCCTACCGTCGCGATGAGAGAAAATGTGCTTCAAGTTATATGCTCCAATTATGGAAAAATGAGTTGAAGATAGATAATAATGTGCACGCACCTGCTTTTGGGCTAACCAGCTTGTATTTCAGCCCCCCCTTAAAGAACAGCTGGGTGCAATATTCTCTCTTCACGTTCTTGTTGTCGTATACAAATCCATTCTTCAGCCTCAGGGGTGCAGTCACGTCCTTCCATGAAGGCAACGAGCCGCTTGTACGGATGTGTCTCTCCGCCTGGGCAACAGTTGTGAGGCTGTAACCTTCCGGAATCTTAACCTTGGTAGAGATAGGAAGTATCTGCAAACCCACTTTGTCAACCGCCAATGTGCTTGTGCTATGGCTTGCTATCTCCAGCTCAGCCTCGTCTTTTGATTGGACGGGAGCCTCCATGTGATAGTATAACACAAAGGCTGCACAACCAAGAGTGTTCTGTCAAGAACCAGTAATGATGAAATTTACCCCAAATATCGGTTTTTTCACGAATAGATAAAAGCTAAAGAACAAATCAGCAGTGATGATGAAACCTGCCTTATAGCAGGGTGCTCGAAGAGCATCGTTGGTATTTCGTGAAAGAGCTTGAAGACAATAAATTCCCACCCGGCCTCAGAGCAAGGTGTGTAAAGGGCATATAGAGTTACTTCAACTAAGGGCTTGCATACATAACACACCCAAGGAACAGTGTTAAGAAAGTGGTGCTTGAGGTGGCTGAATCCTTTCAACTTAAAAAAGGAATTTAGATCTCAAGGGGAAGAAGGGGAACGTTTATGGTTACAAGAAAAATCTTTCTAGAACATTTACAAGAGTGACTCGATTTACAAGGAGTGACTCGTACCAATGTCATGTGCATCCTCGAGGATGCACTACTAAGAAAGCCTATGTATCACGTGCGTTCAAAAGGTATTAAAAAACCCTTTACCTATAAATTTTTCATGAATAAAATTACTCCTTTTTTTAATGGAATTATAAGTTTTTTTCAAAATTGATTTAAGAAGCCTCTTCTTACCTTAAAATTTTGAATTAAAAAACCCTTTCATTTGAACTCACCTGGTATACTTACATGTTTTTAGGTGAACCCCCCGAGCATGCATCCCACACTTAGATACCATGTGGACATATCTGTATAGCAAGTGCAAGACCTAGAGTGAAAATTGGTCCCATGTGAGCCCCAATCCGACGAGTCAACTAGGGTTCCACTTTAAGCATCCAAGGTCAAGGATACAAGTCCCATACATGGTCTTCGTTAGGTGTACATTGTCCTGCACATAAAGCACTGACAGTCCGTACAATGAGTCTTCCTTTGGAATGATGTGAGGTGTCCTGAGTGATTGGTTTGCAACTAGAAGCCAAGCATGTAGTTGCATGTAGAAGGGGGAAAGCCCTTAGGGCTACCCTAGAAAAGGGGTGTTGTATCCCTTTAACATGGGAATGGAGTAGGCCTTTAACCACCCAAGGGGGCCAAGATGGCCCATGGCCTTTGCCCAGTAGCCACCCACGAAGGCTAGGAATTGCTGTAGGCTAGGCCCAAAAGGACTCGGCAGCAAGTCGGCCATGCCTAGAGGGGCTATAGGCCAAGTTGGCTAGCCCCTAAGCCTTGGCTAGCCTGTTAGGGCCAGTAGCCAAGAAGGCTGCATAGCCTAGGCTGGGTCATCACATGGTCTAGGCATAGCCTGGACACAGCAAAACGGGGCAGCCAATTCATGTCTAGCAAGAAAGTGTGAAAAGTGTTGCCCTAAAAGGGGACTTTTGCCAATCACGGGAATATTTGCTACAAGCAGTCCCATACATGAGCCAGCCGACCAGCATCACTAGGACATATAAAAGCATAGGCATGATTTTCAGTAACTTAGTCATCTGATCATTCACAAGGGGTTGTTGAATTCCAAATTGAGTAATTTCAAATATGTGCAAATTGGCATTTTTGTCATTTAAAACATTTTCATGCACTTAAGGTTGGAAAGTCTTGCTGGCGACATTACCCCTAACGATAGTGCATCTAACCAACTGGGATCAAAGAAGCCTAAGGTCAGCTCACATGACCAACACACAAAGGAGTATGTTTGCTTTGTAAAGACTGAATCATTTTGAATCAGGGGGACATTTCGTAATTGGCAATTTGCTTCTCAAGACATTCGTTTAGCCTAAAGAGTATAGATATTAAGCATAAAGCTGTGCCAGACGTTAAGAGCAAATTGATGCGTACATAGCAATCAAGTAGCATGATCATGCTCCCTTGACTCATCTAGTCATACCCCTAGAGTATAAAGTCCATAATGTGGATGAATGAGAAAGTGAGAACACATAACACTCCTAAAAGGTTAAAGTTGTACTTTAGTTTGACCACCAATCAAGAACTTAGAAAATACAGCCTATATTTTTAATCCATTGAGAACATTAGAAAGTACATGCCTTTCAATCAACAAGTACAAATGAAAATAATCTTACTTCTTAATTAAAAAATACACAAAAATACTTGTCATGTGCATGCACATGAACATGCTTAATCCCAAGCTAATCCTTGATTTACATTAGATAAATATCAAGATTTGAGCAATATATTCTATCTCACAGGCTTGAAGAAAGTTAAAGGTGGATAAGAACACTATCGACCAGGCTTAGGAGGGCATATACTTCTAGTCGATAGCTTGAAGATTTATTAGGGTACATGGAACTGGCCCCACCACCGCAGCAAGTCATCTAGTTTATTATTCTTCCAATGGCCTATAAAAGTCACATTGTTGTTGCATCTCTCTCCCAAGTTGAGATTGGTCATAGCTAGGCTTTTTGTTATCCTTTTAGAAAGGCCAAAGGCCACAACAGATGTACCTTTTGTATAATGTGAACATACTAAATACACAACCATCTCTCTCTTTCTCTCTCTCTCTCTCTCTCTCTCTCTCTCTCTCTATTCTTTGTCTATGTTGATTATTCTTATATTACATTAAGAGTTCCTAATGCAATACGTATGGCTGGAAGAAGACTACCCAGAGCTTCTGCATGTCACATTGGTATCAAAGCATCAAGATCAGCTATGCGAAGTGCTATTGGTGTTCCAGAGGAAGTGCACAAGTCCAAGGAGAGAAACTCATCATGTGTCAAGACCCCCAAAAGTTGGTTGGTGTCAAGCAAACCCAAGGGGGGGGGTTTCATGAGAGTTGATAGCTAGTTGCTTCTTGGGACTTCCCAAGAAGCTTTTATGGAGCACTCCAAGGGATGAAGTTCATGCAAGGGGTAGAGAGCCAAGGGTCCTAATCACTTTCAAGAAGAAGGATTCATGCTTGTGTTCAAGGATAGAGCAAGAAGGCAAGGGGACAAAGTGTAACAAATGCACATATCTCTACATTAGATTTGAAGTGGATTCAAAGATATAAGGCAAAGCTTTCAATGCGAAGGTTTCGAGAAAGGGAAGGATGACAAGTATGGGAGACCATCTATGGAGAGAGGGCATGATGACACTCATCCAGGTTCAAACATTGGAATCCCGTCATCAGGTTTAGCAAGAGGGAATATCATGTGCATGCACATGGATATGCTTAATCCTAGGCTAATCCTTGGTTTGTAGCAAATAAACATTAAAATTTGAGCATTGTACTGTTGAGAAAGACCAAAGGTGGACCAAAACTCTATTGACCGGGCTTAGGAGGGCATGTACTTCTAGTCGATAGCATGAAGATTTATTAGGGTGCATGGAACTGGCTAACAGCACGTCGGCCAATTGATTACCAATTGATTATTCTTCCAAAGGCCTATAAAAAGTACCTTGTTGCTGATTGTTAGGCATCTCTCTCCCAAGTTGAGATTGGTCATATCTATGGTTTTTGTTATCCTTTTGGGAAGGCCAAAGGCCACACAAGATATACCTTTTCGTATCATATGAATATATTGAATACACAACCATCTCTATGTCTCTTGTTATTCTCTGTCTATGTTGATTGTTCTTGCATCAAGAGTTCCTATGTAGTGTTTAGGCCTGAAAGAATACTACCTAGAGATTCCACATATCACAAAATTAATACAAAATAAACTAATTATCAAGACGGCATCAGGGCATGACCAGTATAGGTATTCCCTTCACCCCCCATTCCTAGGCATGAAACGAGATCAACTTCCACTTCATCCATTTTTACCGAGTGTAGGATGACATCCACTAAACCTATTCTCACAAAGCAAGAAGAACAAAAACATGATGTCACATGGATCCCACATTTTGATTCCATGTGGACTAGGTTGTACAGGACAAGTACATACCGAGGCCAAACACCAAGCATATTTGTCCTCCCTTGTCCAACAAGGAGTATTTTTGGTGTACCACCAAAGATCAAGTCAATTCCATCGTGCATCATCTCATTCTTCTCCATCATCATTCGCAACCTTTGCTTCATCTCTAGCAGCCCCAGAGCAGCCCATACAAGGAGAGAAAAGTATTCCAGAAGGTCATCAGCTGGCAACCCTCAAATTAGGATATCTCTAAAAGCCTAAAGCATCCCGTAAAGAGATTAATACAAACCCTAAAGTGAGGTAGCAATTCTGTCCAGTTCGTTTGGTAAATTCAGTCTCGTCTTGTTGTACTCATTCTTTTTCTTTAGCGGATGATTTATTTTGCTTCGAGTACAAACTCATAAATCCTACATCATCACTTGGTGAGTGGATGGTCTAGAACTTGTGAAGCATCCCACCTCATTTCTTGGGGGCTGGTTTGTTTACGCTCCAATAGTGTCATTGAGACTCCCACCATGGATCTGCAAATGGAGAGCACCACCTTGGATACAGTACTTCCTCTTCAGGGGCACCTGCAACCATTCCACTGTAATGAGTACCAATGATTTCATGGCTTATATCGCTGCAACCTGCTATGCTGACCGAGATGAGGCTAACCTTCCAAATCTCCTCTCCCACATCTACCCCCACACCGACGCCCATTCAACCTAACCTCAATCTCTCCAAACCCCTCCAAAACACCTTATTGTTTTGGAACGACTTTGACAAGAGTAGGAAAAGGCGATGGAGACTTTAGACCTCCACTATCAGGCGAAAGAGTCCAAGCAGCAACAAGAGCCAAGGCAAGCCAACATTCGGTTGGAATATGAGACGGAGCGTCTTAAAAGACAACTAGAGGAGTACCACAAACTTCAAGAGGAAGAATGCCGATGTAAGGAGCATGCTACGTTCCTCAGCAAACTTCTCGGCACCCCATTGCCATGGGTGACATTCTTACCCGATAGCCAGAAAGCAAGCACGAAGGGAGCAAAGATAGGGAGTAGAAACATGAAGATTTTGTTTAAATGCTATGGGTACACTGGCGGTCAAACTGTTGTCATTTTGTTTGACAATGGTGGTGGCAGCACCAAAGACCTCATCACTAAGCAAGCCGCTCGGCTAGTCGTTTGGCCTCGTTTGGCCTTGACCTCCACTGACCAAAAAGGAGAAAGGTTTGGCTACTATCGTTTGGTAGTGTGCCAAGTTGCTCATTTAGCACAAGAGACAAAGAGAAGAATGTATTGAGTACTTTTGTATGTTACTATGTCATTACTTAGATTGGTATTGTGAGGAGAAGATCTTACTATTTGGCAATAGTTAGTTGTCAGTGATGCACCAAGAATCTGATGTTTCCTAAGTGAGAAATGGAAGTTAGACGTGAATTTTGGATTTACAATGGACAGTCTATTGTGCTCATTGTGTTCTATCTGTGTATTGTTCAAAGTGTGGCTAGGCATATTAAATGCTTTTCATTGTAACTCTATTGAGCCTTCATTTTGAACTATTCTAATATAAGCATGCAAATGAGTAATATAGTTTACACAAATGAGTTTTTCTTGCACAATTAATAGCAAATGGCAATCTTTACTCTTGTCGAGACACATTCTTGATAGTACTCTAGCTCGTTCTAGACTAATCTCCGAAGCATTCTCTGCTCATACAAACCAGTGTTGGGTATGTTTTTCCTACTTAAGGTGTCAGGCATAGTCATAGAGTTTAGCTCATGAGAGTTGGCTAGGTTGTTTGAAACCACCGAAGTGACGGGTCTTGATCAGACAATGACAGTATCCAAGGTGATGCTATGTGGGAGTGGTGGAGGATAATTTGTTCTGGAAAGAACCCCTTTGCCTTAATAATCACCTCCAATTTGGGTTCATCATCATAAAACTTCGAAGGACGAGGATCTACAAACAGTTTAAGCCAACTAACATGTAAACATTATGCAAAGTGCAACTAGGCAGAAGGCTAAGCTTCATTATAACTTCATTGATTTCTTTAAAATGGGAAAAGAATTGAAGCTTCAAAATGACAACTTTGGGCATCACTTGTACACTTGCTTCATAATCCAAAGAGATCAAATTATCATGTATCTTTAGTGCTTATTTGCTTGCCTTGTGTAGGCATCCTATGCTTTTGCTAGACGATCTTTGTTTGCCTTCAACACACTACGGTAGAGTTAAGAAATGTGTGCGGCTTTGGGCACTTGGGACACACTATGTATCTTTTCTAATCTCCCATTGCACCTGAAGATGAGACATCAAGGGAACGTTTGGAATATTGGACACACATTTGATCCAAGTAGAAGGATGTGATACATTCCTCTCAATGATGAATGAATTTCGCGATCCCTGAAAGTATTGAGAGGAAGCCTCTTGTAGGCCTATCACTTGTATTTACAACTTCTTATGTTGGGACACATCTCCCTTAATTTTTTTACTTCTTCATACAAGGTCTCCTACTTTCAGGAATCCTAACATGCCTTGTTAAACTGAATCGACACAATTTCCTTCTCCTTGAGACTATTTTGCGTCTTTGAATTTCCCTTGGTCCCTTTGTCATACACTTTCGTAAGTAGTGTATAACTTCATGAGCCTTCATCACGACTCTCGATGCTCTCAAATAATCATAGAGCACTTACAATCCTATACATTCTCCATGATTGATTTGGGGGCGTGTGGTATTGTCTAGGTATCCATCTGCTTAAGGAAATAGCACGACAAACCAATAACATGACCCAATATAGGTTGAGCATGCATGATTGTTTGCTCGACTAACTCCTGTCTCGATTCTCACCATTGGCAAGCTTCCAATGCTTATGTTACTTAAAAGTTAGCACTCAAGATGAGTGTCATCAAATGGCGCTACCAGTTCCACGGTGAAAGCATGTTAAGGTGAACCACTTTTTCTTGTATGGGACATAGTTATAATATAAATTACCATAGTACATATATTTTCAATCAAAATCATGATCTCAACACAAAACTTCCTATCATGTTATATGTCATTGAATAGCTCTTGACAATCACATTTTAGATTTATAATCTTCGACAAATTTTGATTTTATTTGGAAAAGAATTACGACAGGCACATTTTTAGTGCTAGAGAAACTATAACCTTAACATGCTTTCACAGGTGGAGGTGGATACAGACCAAGTTCTATGCAGGCAGGATCCATAGTGTCGTTACATGCACAAGACCCGGTAATTGTTTTGTTTCTAGTCTTCTTTCCCATTTCATGCACTACCAGGGCCTACAGCACTGGCAATATTTCAAGCGCTTATTTCGGCATCTTCAACGTACTAAGCACCTGGCTACCACTTTTCACAATTAGGGTTTATTCCATACGTACTCGAAGATTGGTCGGGCTCAGACTGGTGTGTGAGTGAATGGTTTGAATCCTATGTCCGCTGGATTATCAAGCTCAGCTTTAACCAGGCTCTGAGCATGCAGATATAAATTATATATACGCGGCAAGTAAGTGATAATAGCAGTGATGAGAACTGGTCGTCTCACAAACAATAGCAGTGATGAGAACTGGTCGTCTCACAAACAGACATGAAAGGCTACAAGAGCACTAGTAATGAAACCAACCTTGTATGTGACTGGAAAACCCGCGTCAAAGGGCGCAAACAAGGACTTTCTATCTCGTCCAGGTATTACGCAAAGGTCTGAATTTGCAGTTCGACAGTGGCTGAGGCAGAGACGATGAGGAAGGCGAGGGTTTAATAGGGGGTATGCGTGTGTGAGAGAGAATAGTGACGATAAGTATGTTTACTGGGTAGGGGAGGGCGTGTGTGTATTGTTTACTGAGGTTCTGGACACCATAGCAACAACCGAAGAGCATTGGAAATGTGTGGGTTGGTGGAACAGATTACCGATAAGATAAGAGGTGGCCAGTGCCTAGTGAGGTTGTGGACAACGCCACCCAAAGTGAACGATGGAATAGATTCCAAAGAAGAGGTGGCCAGTGGCTGGTGAAGTTCTAGATTTCATCCAGCTATCCAGCTCAAACAACCGGCGCCCCTTCCGCTAATGATGTAATTTGGGTGCAGTAGAAAGGTGAAATGATTGCACGTGAAAAGACAGCTTCAGAGCAGCCGCCCAGCCATTTGAGTTGCTCCAAATCCCTACCCTCTACTTAAGCAGTTCATTCAGCTATTTAACTGTCAAATCCAGCTTGTCAATGTCAAATCAATGCATTAAGTGCACCAGTACTGTTGAGGGGTAACCAGCTATCTAACTGTCAAATCCAGCTTTTCAATGTCAAATCAATGCATTAAGTGCACCAGTACTGTTGAGGGGTAACAATGCATTAAGTGCACCAGTACTGTTGAGGGGTAACCAGCTATCTAACTGTCAAATCCAGCTTTTCAATGTCAAATCAATGCATTAAGTGCACAAGTACTGTTGAGGGGTAACAATGCATTAAGTGCACCAGTACTGTTGAGGGGTAACCAGCTATCTAACTGCCAAATCCAGCTTTTCAATGTCAAATCAATGCATTAAGTGCACCAGTACTGTTGAGGGGTAACAATGCATTAAGTGCACCAGTACTGTTGAGGGGTAACCAGCTCTCTAACTGCCAAATCCAGCTTTTCAATGTCAAACCAATGCATTAAGTGCACCTGTACTGTTGAGGGGTAACCGGAAGGGGCACCGGTTGTTTGAGCTGGATAGCTGGATGAAATCCATTAGTGAGGTTCTGGAGGCTTGAGAAATAGGTGGCGTGTAGGATGCAAAGGTGGGAGCTGGCCGCCGTGTAAACGAAGCAGCATTTCACAGAGGTCACTTTTCACACTTGAGCTGTGACGCACTTCATGATTCCAGAACTGAGCTGTTGCGCACTTCATGATTCATGCCACTTTTCGCACTTCCACAACTGAGCGTTGCGCACTTCATGGTTCCAGAACTGAGCTGTCAAAAATCAAGCCTGCAGGCTGCCCTGCGTATCCTTTTCCAGGCCTCTTTCTTTTTTTAAAAAAAAAAGCTCGAACTATATTAAACAGGAAAAGGTCAAACAAAAATACTTATCCAAACAGCCCATAGAACATTTGATTTGTTGACCTAAAAGAATTTCTAGACATGTCACCTCACAATGATGGACCCAGGAGATACATTGATTCAAGAATTTTATTGCATCTACATTGTGGGTGCACTCTATAAATAGGTGAGCAATAGTTTCCCGCTCTTGTTTACATCTTGGGCATAGTCCATTTCCAAACCCAATACTGCGAGGAGATACATTGATTCAAGAATTTTATTGCATCTACATTGTGGGTGCACCCTATAAACAGGTGAGCAATAGTTTCCCGCTCTTTTTTACATCTTGGGCATAGTCCATTTCCAAACCCAATACTGCGAGCACATGCATTTGTCCAAAGAGCTTTGTGCATGATCAGCCATAACAAGCAGGATCATTTTGGTGGAATGATGGGTAACCACATTTTGGAGAACTTAAAGCCCCAATGTTTATTTGTCCCACAACAGATTCCACCTGTTATTCAGTTTACAATGAAGCAGGGGATCTTGAGAAGGGAGGGGAGAAATTGGTAGAAGGTTCCATTTAGATTTCCAGAAGGCCCTGTGTGTAAGAGGTCCTTTGACTTAGATGGGTGCCATTCTATCATCATGCCATTCTATCCCTGATCAAAAGGAAGTCATCTGTAGATAATCTGTACAAAGTGCAGTGTTCTTGTTTTGATTTCCGTCTACAATTGTCCATGCACCATACATCATCCCAAATTTGAATCCCCTTTGTATGGAGTTTAAATGCATGTTTATAAAACTTTGCAGAGATATTGTTCGCTATAGCAGTAGAGAACCAGATCGAGTCTAGATGTAAGATGTGTGCATGTTTCTTCAAAATTTTTGTGCAACTTGATTTTCGATTTTCATCTATGCCATGCTTGCCATATTGCTTTGACCAAAGGACTGCCCTGCGGTTTGATTTCTCATACTTGTTTAGCAGGTCAAAATGCCACTAGAAGGGCTCTACAACCTTCAAAAATAAACACTTCTCGCACGACCTTGGATGCCACAGTAATGGCATGTCTCTTGCATGGAAAACACTGAGGGAGGTAATAATAACGAGCGACTACATTTTAATGTGTCTCGAGAATCTCGATGTTTAAACTTTGATGTGCTACCATCCACGGTACACACACTATGTGACTCCAGTGCCAGTGTTAGAAAAAATCATCCTTTAGTGTAATGTTCATGGCTCAAATTGAGAAAAACCGATTTAGCCTTGAATTTAAAGATTCAAATTTTTGAGGTTTGGTTATCAAACCAATTAATATTACTATGCAGCATTTTTTAATAAAAACCACTTGAATCCTTTTTTACTAGTTAGAAAAAAAAATATTTCTCACTAGACTGCACCTTCTAAAGCTCACATCTCTCACTCTCACCCTTGGGCAATGGCCCAGTTATCATAATGGCCACACTGGGAATCGAGTTCCCAGTCAAGTTAATTATAATGGCCAAGTTTCCATAGTGGCCAGACTGACAGTGTAAAAAAAAATGTCCTTTAGTCTGATCTTGACGGCTGAAATTGACAAAAATTGATTGTAATTTTGCTAAGCCTTGAATTTAAAGATTTAAAATTTTAAGGTTATAGGTATAAAACCAATTAATCTATGCATTTCTTCAAATAAAAAACTGTTGGGCTTGAAGGTTGTCCTTTTTTAACTGGTTAGAAAAATAACTATTGTTGACACCACAAGTTGTAACTTACTTTCATGCCAATGAAACGTGCAATTAGCTTATGGTTGGTCGTTAACAAATTGTTGCCGTGGCTTTGAACTTGTTTTTGTTTAAGAGTCCATGCTAGTAAAACACATCCACAAAGAATAAAACTCGTTTTTGTTTATTTTGCTTTAGAACTAGAAGTTAAGTTTCTTCTCATCATAAAAAGCTTTATATATTTATCCTTTTGTTATTTCTTTAATGTAATTTCATTCTTTTCAAAAATAAATAAAAACAAACCTATTTTTTATTGTTTGTTATGTGAAACTTCTCGTTGGTTATTAAGAAATTACTACAATGGCTTTGAAAAGCCCTTGGTTTTGAGGGGTTACCATTACTTTTTTATTGAAAGGTAAAATTAACATTGCCACTTACCTTTCTTTAGATATTGACTTCATTTTATAGCTCTTCTAGTTTTCCTCGCTAGATCCTCTTATATTCAAAAAGAATCACAAGTATAATGTTTACAACATTACTTTACCTTAATATTATTCACAAAACATGAAAGAAAAATAAATTTAAAAAGATAAATTCTTACAAAAGTTATGCGTCCTCTTAAACAACCATATTATCTAAAACTTGAGAAACATTGTTTGCCAAAAAATATGAGAGTACACCGGACAGAGCTAACATATAGTACAAGAATAATTTTATCTAAATAGCATTGGAAACATTTATCTTCACTCTAGTCATTGCCACATTGAGTCCTTGTATCCGAGAGACCTTTGGTTGGATAAGCTTCTAATAAGGTTGTGACAAAGCTTGGCAATTCTATTTCACGTTCATCCTTATCTACAAGTAAGGATAGCTTGTTCCACAAAACATAGCTAATCTAAAAATTTTCCTTCCTCTACTTTTCACTTGGGCAATGTTTAAGTGAGAAGAGCTTTCCTACATTGAACAAATGGCAATCAACAAACCTTTCAATAACTCTCGACTAAAATCTTCTACTAAAGTAATACATCCTCTAATAATTTATCCCCTACTCATGTACTATTAGGAAGACTTTCAATCTCTAAAATATGCTCAAACATTTCACCATATTTATTCTCACTTAAAAACACCACTTTGATCTTTTTTAACAATACTTTAAGGTGTGAAATGGATGGCACAAATTTCTTTTCTAAAGACATCCCAATAAATAAGATATTTACCTTTGGGATTTTTTTGTAACTGTTGAGTTAGTGTAAGGTGAGTATACACTAGACACTGGCTTATGTGATGTACTCAAATAAACATGTGAAAGTCACACAGTTACTCAAATGAATAGTTTTGCTACCTTTGTCCCCACTTGGAGTATTTACTTTTGCTACCCTTGTCCCCCCAATTGGAGTATTTACTTTTAATTATGAACACACCTTGCATTTTATGCATTCATTACCTTCATCATCAATGAGAGGACAGCCCTAAGGAAATGCCATTCTCCAAGTTGGAAGAAAGTTTATGGTGGTGTAGGCCAAGTTATGTGTGCGTGTGTGCATGTGTGTATTGTTTACTGAGGTTCTGGACAACATAGCAACAACCAAAGAGCATTGGAAATGTGTGGATTGAGACAGTGGAAGGTGGAACAGATTACCGAGAAGAGGTGGCCACTGCCTAGTGAGGTTCTGGACAACGCCACCCAAAGTGAAGAGGTGGCCATTGGCTGGTGAAGTTCTAGATCAGTGAGGTTCTGGAGGCTGAGAAATGGGTGGCATGTAGGTAGAGATGCGATGCAAAGGTGGGAGCTGGCCGTTGTGTAAACGAAACAGCTTTTCACAGAGGTCACTTTTCACACTTCCAGAACTGAGCACTTCATGATTCATGTCACATGGCGGCGTCAAAAATCAAGCCTGCCCTGCTCCCTGCAGGCAATGTTCATATTTGCAAGTGTGTATCCTTTTCCAGGCCTCTTTCCTTAAAAAAAAAAGCTCGAACTATATTAAAAAGGAAAAGGTCAAACAAACATACATCACTGCTTTATACTATTAATACATTTATCCCTTCATGTTAACACATTTCTCACTTCCGTGAGGTTGAGAATATATTTTGGTAATTCAGAGTCTTTGATGAGCAATTCCACTTCCTTTACAGCCACTTGGAAGTCTTGACGCTCTTTATGAATTTGATTGATTTTTGCTTGAAAGCCTTCATTGGTTGTGTCCATTTGTTAGCATTTCCTCCATCGCATTCTTTGTATATTATGCTTTGCATGGCTTTATGTGACACTTTCATCTACAAATGCAAACTAGCTCTTAGACTAGGCATCACATTGGTATATATATGATTAAACATGATTAAACATTGGTATATATATGATTAAACATGCAGTAATTTTTACTTATCCAAACAGCCCATAGATATTTAGCACGAATAATGTTGTATAGTTCTGCAGAACATTTGATTTGTTGACCTAGAAGAATTTCTAGCCATGTCACCTCCCAATGTTGGACCAGGGAGATACATTGATTCAAAAATTCTATTGCATCTACATTGTGGGGTGCACCCTATAAATAGGTGGGCAATAGTTTCCGGCTCTTTTTTACATCTTGGGCATAGTCCATTTCCAAACCCAATACTGTGAGCACGTGCATTTGTCCAAAGAGCTTTATGCATGATCAACCATAACTGGCAGGATTTTTTGGGTGGAATGATGGGCGACCATATTTTGGAGAATTTAAAGCCCCAATGTTTTTTGTCCCATAGCAGATTCTACCTATTATTTAATTTATAGTGGAGCGAGGGATCTTAGGGGAAAAATGGGTAGAAGGCTTCGTTTAGATTTCCAGGAGAAGGCCCTGTGTGTAAGAGGTCCTTTGAGTTAGATGGGCACCATTCTATCATCAGGTCCTTTGAGTTAGATGGGCGCCATTCTATCATCAAGCCATAGTTGCATTTTGTCCTTGATCAGAACGAAGTCATCTGTAGACCATCTATTGTACAAAGTGCAGAGTTCTTGTTCCGATTTCCATCTACAATTGTCCCTGCACCAAACATCATCCACAATTTGAATCGCCTTTTTACGGAGTTTAAATGCATGTTTGTAAGACTTTGCAGAGATATTATTCGCTATAGTAGTAGAGAACTAGTTGGAGTCTAGATGTAAGATGTGTGCATGTTTCTTCGTTTTTTTGTGCAACTTGATTTCCGATTGACATCTATTCCATGCTTGCCATATTGCTTTGACTAGAGGACTACCCTGCGGTTTGATTTCTCATACTTGTTTAGCAGGTCAAAAGGGTCTACAACCTTACAAAATAAACACTTCCCATAGGACCTTGGATGCCACAATAATGGCACATCTCTTGCATGGAAAAACTCTACGACGAGCGAGGTGAAATAATAACGAGTGACTGCATTTTAATGTGACTTGAGAATCTCGATGTTTGAACTTTGGTGTGCCACCATCCATGGTGCACGCACTGCGTGACTGCAGTGCCAGTGTTAGAAAAAAACGTCCTTTAGTGTAATGTTCATGGCTCGAATAAGAAAGACCAATTTAGCCTTGAATTTAAAGATTCAGATTTTTTAGGTTTGGTTATCAAACCAATTAATCTATGCATTTTTTTAATAAAAACCACTTGGATCCTTTTTTACTTGTTAGAAAAAAAATTATTTCTCACTAGATTGCACCTTCCAAAGCTCATCTCTCACTCTCACCGAGGCAATGGCCTAGTTGTCATAGTTGCCACACTAGGAATCGTGTTCCCATTAAAGTCAAGTTAATTACAATGGCCAAGTTTCCGTGATGGGGCCAGACCGACAATGTCAGAAAAAAATGTCCTTTAGTGTGATCTTGATAGCTCAAATTGACAAAAACCGATTGTAACTTTTCTTAGCCTTGAGTTTAAAGATTTAAAATTTTGAGGTTTTAGTTATAAAACAAATTAATCTATGCATTTTTTTAATAGAAACTAGTTGGGCTTGAAGGTTGTCTTTTTTCACTAGTTAGAAAAATCGTTATTTTTTACACTACAAGTTGTTACTTTCACACCAATGAAACGTGCAATTGGCTTATGGTTGGTCATTAACGAATTGCCGCAGTGGCTTTGAACTTGTTTATGTTTAAGAGTCCATGTTATTTAAACACATCCACAAATAATGAAACTTATTTTTTTTATTTTGCTTTAGAAATAGATGTTAAGTGTCTTCTCATAAAAAGCTCTATGTAATTCTCGTTTTGTTATTTATTTAATATAATTTCATTCTTTTCAAAAATAAATAAAAAAGAACCTATTTTTATTTTTTGTTATGTGAAACTTCTGGTTGGTTATTAAGAATTTACTTGAGTGGCTTTGAATAGCCCTTGGTTTTGAAGGGTTACCATTACTTTTTTATTGAAAGGTAAAATTAGCATTGCCACTTACCTTTCTTTAGATATTTACTTCATTTTATAGCTCTTCTAGTTTTCCTTGCTAGATCCTCTTATATTCAAAAAGAATAACAAGTATAATGTTTAAAACATTACTTTACCTTAATATTATTCACAAAACATGAAAGAAAATTAAATTTCAAAAGATAAAATTCTTACAAAAGTTATGTGTCCTCGTAATAACGACCATATTATTTAAAACTTGAGAAACATTGTTTGCCAAAAAATATGAGAGTGCACTGGACAAAGATAACATATAGTACATGAATAATTTTATCTAAATAGCATTGGGAAGTGAGATGCTTGTGGTGGATGGGGTAGGAAACTTTATTGTTGACTGCCAAATGAGTGCCAACTTGAAAGCATTGAAGTGCATGTACGGGGTGTGTGGTGGTCCTTGATGTGCAAACCCATTTCTCTATTGCATGGCAGGCATGAACAGTCCGGAATGGTACAACCCTACAATGGATTGTATGAAGCCTCCATCCAGAGACAAGACAAAGAAAATAACTAGTGCTAAAGAACAAACCAAGGCTAAAGGGAAATCAAACACTAGGAGCAAGGGAAAGGCTTTTTTTTAAAAATAGCCGAATTCAAGGGTGAACCATATATTGTCTGAGGATCCCATACTTCCTATAAAGCTAGAGAGATTTCACAATTGTACTTTACATGCGAAATTAGAATACTGGGTAAGCTATTAAAGCTTCATCTTGACTATGATCATTCCATTTTGCCATCAAAACTATCGGATGCATGTTTAGAGTAATTTTACTCTCTAACATGGGCTTTCATCTTGGACATGTGTCAATGGGAGGAGCCAAAGCTAGGAGGTTCTTGTCAAACTATGAGAACAATTAAGTTACAACAATATGGAAATGTTGGAAATATCTATGCGAGCACACAACTCACCAAGCTAGTGATCCAAGGATGACAAATCTTCATATGAGAGTCTGGATAGAGCTTGATAATTTTATAAAAGTCTTTCGTAAGAAAATGGCTAAAGGCAATCAAGCCAATCAATTTGAAACAAAAATCAAGAAAATTATGGAATTAATTGTTGTTTCCTAGGGGAATAAGGATATAACCTTCTACCTAGTAAGAGTTTTTGCTTCATGTAATTCGTACATTGACTAATCATACATTGCTTCATGTAATTCGTATATTGACTAATTAGTATGATATAAAAAAATGATTAATATGTTTTTTATGCATGAAGCATATTTTGTTTGCACATGGCCCATACTTTGTGAGGAACCAAGGTCCTCTTGCTGCATGGAGTACTCAGGGCATGGAAAAATCACACTATGCTACAGGTATCAACTATTTTCATAGAACTCAACATGGTGGAGGAAAAACCAAAAAAAAGCCTTACGAGATCTTTTCAACACATTCTACCGAAGGAAAATGAAATGATACAAAGAAATTCTTTAAAAACAGGTTAGTTTATACCACATAAAAAATAGTCACTATTATTATCATCAATATATTGTAAACACTCATCATACTAAATAAAGCATGTCTTTATGCAGGATGGTGATTGAGAAAGAGAAAAAGTTAAGGTAACACAAATTGTAACAAAAAATGTTCTCAATACAAGTAGGAAAAGATTTTTTTTAAAAGTCTTCTTCTTTTCCCCTTCAACTGTTTGTCTTCCTCGAATGGACTCCCCTCCTTTTTGGGGTTTTCTTTCAGCAGTTGTTTTCCCTCATCTTTGGATAATTGTTTATCCTCATCTTCAAATAATTGTTTGCCCTCGTCTTTGGATAATTGTTTACCCTCATCTTCTTTAGGTAGTTTGACTCTATACCTTAATAGCTTTTGGTGTTTGTAGAAACATCCTTTTTCTCTGGAACAATTAGACTTGCTTTAAAATTTGCAGCATCAAATCCCTTGCTCATTATTTCTTCTTGTTCTATATCCACCAACGACCATTTCTACATCTATTATAGCTCACCCAAACCTCCTTCGAAACACATCCAACAAGAAGATTACCTTGTGAACCACAACTATCGTGAGAATCTTTCCATTGGCTAAGCTTGTAACCCTTCAGGTCTCCAAGCTCCACAACTCCTTGTGAGAAGCAACTCCACTGTGCCTCTCGTGAGCATTGTTACACCACCACGTTACACTCCATGTACTCGTCCCTCCTCTCACCTCACTTCACTCACACACACTCACTAGCATGGATTAGAGAGAGATTATCAAGAGCAAGACTCTATTGCACAATGGGAGAGTTATTTGTATTATGAGAGATATTCACTTATTTACATGGCCATAAGTGTTCACACTCACTTAAACTGTGGCCAGCCGGGCACTTTAGGCTCATAAGAGGCCTAATGCTATTACAATGACTACTCTCATAATATATCCATGAAGTACATCACTTGGGACTTCATCCTAACTTGCTACCACATGCTCTTGAAGTAGGAATCGCTATAAGTATTCCATCGGCGGACCATTACAAGCACCCGTCCAAGTTGTAGATATGGACACCGTTGCTTCATATCTTGAATGTATGACCTTTTGGTATATCTACCTTGACACCTTGGTATAAGATAACGGCCGTAGATCTTGTTAACCCTAGAATTGGGTTAACGTTCTTCCCTTCTTGATGTTGATCATGTCCTCGTAATTGCATTGAAGACCTTTGTGTGGGGAGAATCGATAAGCTTTGTTGACGGCTTTTGATTGATAAGCTTTCTTGATGGCTTTGTGTGGGGAGAATCGATAAGCTTTGTTGATGGCTTTTGATTGAGTGATGTTCAATGGTCCTTGTTTCTCCGAAAGAAATAAGAAAAGCTATTTAGTAAATAAAAATGTTAGTGATTTAGTGGAAATTCCTAACGGGGTGGGGTTTTTTTTGCGAGTGACTGCATTTTTATATTTTTGTGAGCATTTTTTTTAAAGAGAGTTATATTTTTTGCTCACTTTGTTTTTGGCAATCATAAGCAGAGTTACATGTTAGTTGTGTTAGTTTGGAATCTAAGAGATGTTAATAATAGAAAAGAAGAGAAGGAAAGATCTAAAGGAACGTAGACAAGGAAGGGTTAGATGGGGGGGTTTTGCCAATGTGCATTTTTATATTTTTGTGAGCATTTTTTTAAAGAGGGTTATATTTTTTGCTCACTTTGTTTTTGAAAATCATAAGAAGAGTTACATGTTAGTCGTGTTAGTTGGGAATCTAAGAGATGTTAATAATAGGAAAGAAGAGAAGTAAGGATCAAAAGGAATGTAGACAAAATCATCAGAATGAGATTGGTCATGTGATCATGATTTTTAATTTGGGATGGCTGGGCGGGTTCTAGTCTCTTGATTGATTTGTGAGGTGGACTGAGTGACAAGTCAAAACTTGTTCTGTCCTCACTAAGTGGCATACTAGAACATCATATATTTGTGGTAATGGACTTCCTATGCCAACCTGACTCATATGACATAATATTGGGGAGACCCTTCATGAGGGAGTCCAAATTGGTGCACAATTGGGCATTAGATCACGTGTATGTGTGTAGGGATTCGTAAATTTTAAAGATAGATCTGAGAATGTGGAGAGTACACTCCATGGAAGGGTAACTGTTTGGTAATGATTCAGTCACAAAATGGAGCGGACCACATCCGTACAAATATGCCAGCCCACGGTAGAAAATTCCAAAGAAGAAGAGGAAACGAAAATCTATGCATCACTTCCTCCTCCGGACTTCAGTGAAAACTGGATGCATGTGCTAGCTACCATAGACGTGATGCAACCAAGGGGGACCCAATATGTGGAATCTGAAACTGTTTCTCTATGCCCTATGTCTATATGGTTAATTGGCAAACCACTGATGAAGAATCAGAAGAGAAGGCCTTTAGCATCATAGAAGGGAATATAACACAAGGCCTACCAACATCACTCAACTCCTCAGAAGATGGTAAAAACAGAAAGGATATATTGCCCGATGAAATGCCCTATTATGAAGAAAACCCACGGATGCCCAGTGGGTTGAGATACCTTGAAGCCACTAAGGCACATGATGAGTTTTCTAAGGATTAGGGTGAGGAATTGAGTAAGATATCACTAGAGGGAAAACATAAGGAGAAAGTCATCCTTCAAGAGCCAGAAACACCTAAGCTTACGAAAGCCAGGTGTCAAAAATGGAACAAATCTTTGGTAGAAGCCAAGCGAGAGGCTAGAAAAGTCATGGCTAAAACAAAAAGTGAGAATGGGGATAAACTAGACTTGCTCTCAATACCAGACCACTTCAAAACCTACACTTACGAACGAAAAGTGGTCCAACTGACGGCAAAAAGGGTTAAGGAAGATGGGTTGTCCACATTATATGATGGCCCGACTCAAGTCAAGGAAGTTGATATTGCAGGACAAGGGGAGGAAGCCAGACCCGTATATATTGCTAAGGACTTGACTTCAGCTGAAGAAGATGAGCTCATTACCCTCGTCAAGGAATTTAAGGATTGTTTCACATGGAATTACAAAGAGATGAAGGGTGTACCACCTGAGGTGCTGTAGCATATGATCCCCAATCATGGAAGGATCAAGACCAACCAGGCAGAAACCATAGCATATGAATCCTAAGTATGCGGCAGTTGTAAAGGAGGAAAAAGATAAACTCTTGCTGCGGATTTCATCTATGAGATAGAACACATAGATTGGTTGTTACTAATCGTAACAGTGCCAAAAAAGAATGGGAAACTTAGGGTATGTGTCAATCTTCAAAAGGTCAACGTGCAGCTATTAGGAAATACCGTTATCCATTGCCCTATACATAACATGTTTTGGAGAGGGTGGCTTGTGAAGAAGCTTACAGCTTCTTGGATGGATTTTCAGGCTACAATCAAGTATCTTTAGCACGAGAGGACTAGTATAAGACAACCTTCAATACAATGTGGGGGACATTTGCATACAAAGGCATGCCCTTCGGTCTCACCAATGCCCTAGCAACATTCCAACAACTAATGTGCACAGCCTTCAAAGATTACTTGCAGAAGTGGTTGGAGGTATTCATTGATAATTTGTGTGCACACTCTTGATGAGCAGACCATCTGGCTTTCTTAAGGAAGGTGTTTGAGCGATGTCGATTATATCGTATATCCCTAAACCCTTTAAAGTGCCAATTTCAGGTTAAACACGGTGTTATATTGGGACACATCATCTTAAAGAATGGTATATCCACAGATGACAGCAAGGTCAAGTTGATCTTGGAGCTGCCACCGCCCACCACTACTTACAAAGGTGTGCAAAGATTTATGGGCCACATTGAGCATTACCGCCACTTCATAATCTTCCATGCTGAAATCGCTAGGCCATTGTACTCATTGTCTTTGAATGGACCAAGGAATGCCAGGAAGCATATGATCGATTGAAGTAGGCATTGGCTAGCGAGCCAGTTCTAAGACCCCCTCTAATTGGGACCTCATATTTCATGTGCATATTGATGCATCAAACTTTGCTATTGGATGCATACTAGCACAGCCCGGTGAGTTCAAATTAGACTATCTAGTATGCTTCGCTAGTTGTTAATTGAATGATGTAGAGGTGAATTACACCACCACATAGTGAGAAGGTTTGGCCATGGTTTACGCTACAAGAAGTATCGACATTACCTATTGGCCAACAAATTCGTATTCTTCGTGGACCATCAAGCCTTATTATACTTGGTGAATAATCCTTGCACCATAGGAAGGATCACATGGTAGTTGCTATTACTATTGGAATTCAACTTTACAGTTACGGTAAGGAAAGTAGCAAAGTTGATGAGGTGATCAAATGCAAAAGCTATCATATCCTGACTCTGAGAGAGTTTGGGAATTCCAGATAGGTTCGGGGTGTCCATCTATAAATTTCCAATTCAATTTATAAGTTTTCAATTTTTGACGTTCATTCACATAGTATTAACAAGTGAAAAACATTTCTTTCCCAGATTTCTATTAAAAATTTAGGCAATTTCTGCTTTGATACCAACTGTGAGATCCCTCTACCCCCTCTGCGCACCGGACTCCTAGTAGCTGACAGCCAGCGGAAGCAGCCCCCTCATGCGCGAGGCAGGGTTTCTCACTCAGGGCCTCGCCCACGAATGTTCGGGCACGAGACTAGGCTCGTGGCCACTCCGAAAATCGAAACCGAGAAAATTTCCCATGCTCGGAAAGCGGGGACAATTCCACCTTTTTGAATTTTCTTAATGAATTTTTCTAACGAGATCAAATGTAAACTATCCTTCACTTGAATAAACCAGATAGAAGGAAACTATCACTGATATAATTTGATCATCTGAGTAATTTCAACGCTTTTTTCCTAATCAAGATCAGGCATAGCTCTTGATCCACTCAATTGAGAAATTTATCAAGGAATTAATTAGCTACTCGAATCCTAGCGTAATCCTAAGACTTTTCAATTTGATTATTAAAACTCCACTGATTCCGGCCCATGGGTTAGCCACCACCACCCTACCACTGAAATCGGTAGAACCAAACAAGTACTCACCCACCCATAATTGAAATGCCTTTCTTAACTTTAGCTTTAGAAAACAGATATGCACACACTCCTCTTTAATCCATTGACAAAACAGATATGATCACAGATTTCATAACTCAAAATTTCCATTCAATCCCTTGTTTCACAAAAACAGTACCACTCTGGACTCTCCGTTTGGACTAGCTGGTCAGTAACGAGATCCAATAATCACTTTGTCAACATACATATATATATATCTTCCTCGATATACGAATGGGTATCCTAAGCACTGCGAGCCCGTGGATCGCCTGGTCAGAACCCTCCAGGATCCTCCTTATGTGTCTTGGTACTTCACTCAGGGACCGCTTCGTCGGCCCTCGCCCATCGTACTAGAAGCACACCATTTTTTACCATACCCAGGCTGGTCAAGAGCTGGGCACGTTTTTGCTGTGTGAGCTGTCCCTTGAACACTCCCCGCCAGCTGTTGCAACCGAACTTCCCTTAGATAAACATATATGCCAAATGCTCCCTCCAGCATTCTGGCGTAAGACAGTCCTTTAAGAAAACAGGGTTTCTATGCAAGTTTTCAGTTTTGATTTTGTTTGAAAACCATGAATAATCTTAAATCCGTATCTCAATACTTCTAGATCCAGGTCTGAATTCCAAACAAAATTCCTCAAATTCTGTTAACTTGATCCTCAGATCAAAATCAAAAGTCTTAACTTAGTTTCAGATTCGGTGGGGGATTTGAGTACATTTTTCCTGAACTGGGTACATCGTCATTGATTGAAATTGACGAAGAAATTAGGTCTTGGTCAATAGTCTGAATCAGAGTTTAGGTCTTGAAAGGTTCTTCTTAAACTATCTTTCTCGAAAGGTAATATTTCAATTTCTCTTTTTTCTTTCTAAATTTTGTCTGTCGAATATTTGCTTACAGATTTCTAAAACATGAATTTCCTATGAGGAATAAAATAATCTTTTATCTCGATCTCCGATTTCGATAGTTTAATTGAATTTTCTCATTATCATCTTAATGAATATGAAACGGTAGCATTTCTTCTCACAGATTATCTACTTATTCGTTTTTCCAATTTTTGCAGAGATTAAATAGAGGATTAAGAGAACCCTTATTTAAATATAAAAATTCTATATGCATCTATTTATGCATAAAATCTAATTCTGATGAAAGTCACACTTTTATCATCATAAAAATCATTTATGATGAAAATCAATCTTTTAATATAAAAGAATTTCTTTTATGCATCCATTTATGCATAAAAATAATTTATGATGAAAATCACACTTTTAATATAAAAAAAATATCTTTTATGCATATGTTTATGCATACAAATCATTTATGATAAAAATCACTCTTTTAATATAAAAAAATTTCTTTTATGCATAAAAATCATTTATGATGAAAATCACACTTTTAATATAAAAAAATATCTTTTATGCATATATTTATGCATACAAATCATATATGATAAAAATCACTCTTTTAATATAAAAGAATTTTCTTTATGCATCCATTTATGCATAAAAAATCATTTATGATGAAAATCACACTTTTAATATAAAAAAATATCTTTTATGCATATGTTTATGCATACAAATCATTTATGATAAAAATTACTCTTTTATAATCAAAATAAAAATTTCAATATGATTCCTTCTATACATAGAATTCAATTCTAAAGAGAGTAACATTTTTTTAATGAATTATTTTTAGTATGCATTTTTCTATACCTAGGATGAAAAATAACACTTTATGAATACGTATAGGATGGGAATTACTCTTTTTGAATAAAAAAGTAAAACTTATTTTTCACAATTTTAGAAAAATTTTGCCATAACCTCCTTTGTATGGCTGACCATTTTTTAAATTTTAACTCTCTAAAATTAATTAGAAGTTCACCAAGAGTATTTAAATCATTCTAATATAAACATTTTCTACTTATCAAAGAGAAACATTATGAAAAACTTTATTTTATCCATTAATCATTCATCTAGGATAAAGAATGGTTGGATTTACTAGAGAAGAGAGGGGAATGCCTTTTTTCAATGAGGCATAACATCATTTTCAATTTAGAGAAAACAAAAACCATAAAAACCATAAAAAGAATAGAAAAGAGAAGAATCTCCAACTTACAAAGGAATTTGAGAGCTTTTCTTTGGCTTGATGGTTTGAGGGTTCTACTCTTGTTTGGAAACAAGAGTGGCCACCAATCTTTAGAAGAGGGAAGGTCAAAAAACTAATGAATTATGAGTAAATTCACAGTTTTCTGGCTCTTGGGAGAAGTAGGGTAACAATGCAAAAACACTATTAAGCTTCAACAAAGGGGAAGGCTTCTATTTATAGGAAAAAGTGAGCTTCTAACCAAGCCAACTGATTCTAGAATTTTTCAGATCAGTTTGGTCAATTTTTGACCATTTTTGGGTCAGTTTAGTCCACTTTTTGGATCTAGTTGAAACAGGAGAGAGGAGAGATAAAAATATCTCATTATTTGGGAGTTTAAAACTCTCCCACACATGTGAAATAGGCAACTCCTTCATGAGGGGAATTCCCCCATACTGAGGTGTCAAAAATGCATCATTTTAGTCAACTCTCCATCTTATGTGAGTATTTACTCATTTTTGGGGGATTTTCCTTTTATTCTTCTATTTATCTCCTCCCTACATTTGGATGAATCTTATTGGTCCATAGGAATCTTAATTTAAAATTTTGAAAAAATCTTGACCCCCAGGATAACGCCTCTTGAACAGATTATACTTAATTTCTAATGCACCTTCTGAACAGATTCTCTTGAACAGATTATACTTAATTTCTAATGCACCTTCTGAAAATCTTTTTGAACTTCTATTTCAGGGGAACTTATTTTAATAAGATGAGGTATTTTTCTATCCAAAAATATTTAAAATTTGGATTACCACTCTCTAGAAGATTTTCTCTCTCTAGGCCAAAACTGGTAGAAACAAGATCTTTTATATTTGTGAAGAGGGATTTGATTACAGGGGAAGATGCTGGACATCTTGAGAGGCTGGGGAGGAATCTTACATTCTCTCCCACTTGAAAAACGCGAGATGCCCTCATCTCGCAAACTGGGGGTAATCCAGCAAACAGATCGGGTTCATTCTCCCAGGAGGCATCTTCAAAAGGATAGAACTTCCATTTTACCAATCTGCCCTTGGGTTGAAGAGGTTAGGATTTCATCATCAAGCACATGATTTGGGCTTGGCACATATTTCTTTAGAAGGCTTACAGGAAATACATTATGAACTTTGATATGAGGAGGCAGAAGAAGTTCGTAGGCTAAGTCACCTACTTTCTTTGTAATCAGATATGGTCCACAATATCTGGGGGATAACTTCTTGTACTTCCCAAGAGATAGAGAACTTCTTTTGGGCCGTACTCTAATGAAGACCATATCTGCTTCTTCAAACTTTCTGTCTGTCCTCTTCTTATTTGCATACTACTTCTGTCGCTCTGGGTAGCTTTAATATCTTTACGAATTGACTGCATCTGCTGCTCCATGTCATCAAGCATCTTTCTGGACATCTCGACCCTAATCAATGGGTCGGACCAAGTTAATGGAGTTAAGCAATCTTGTCCATACAGAGCTTTAAAAGGGCTCATCCCGATACTTCGGTGATAAGAAGCATTGTAGGCAAACTTGACTAGGTGCAGATAGCTTAGCCACTTCTTGGGTTCCCTGCCAACAGCATGACCGAAGTATATCTTTGATTACTTGGTTTACCCTTTCATTTTGACCATCGGTCTCAGGGTGATAAGCTGTGCTGAGATCCAAGAAAGTTCCCACTGCTTCAAAAAATACAGTCCAGAACCTCAAAGTAAACTTGGGATCTTGATCACTTACTATTCTCCTGGGTAGGCCATGCAATCTAAAGATATCTTTGAGGAATACTCTGGCCACATCCACTGCAGTGTAGGTTTCTTTTACTGGGATCAAATGGGCAACTTTGATTAGTTTGTCAAACTACCACAAAAATGGAGTTGTAACCTGATTGCACTGAAGGTAATCTAGTAATAAAATCCATACTAATACATTCCCACTTCATCTGGGGAATGTCCAATGGATGTAACTTCCCAGGCATTTTTACTCTTTCAGCTTTGACTTTCTGACATGTCAGACATTGACGTACATGATTCAGTACATCCTTTTTCAGACTAGGCCAAAAGAAGCTTTTCTTTACAGACATGTAGGTTTTGATGAAACATGGATGTCCTGCTATATAAGGCTGTCATGGGCTTCATTCAAGATTTTACCCTTGGTTCCCTCATCATTGGGAATGCATAGCCTGCGATTATAATACATAATGCCATCATCTAGGCTGTACCCTTAAACTCTGTTCAACTCCTGTGGAGTTTTGCTTTCCTACATAAGTAGGGTAGCAATAGGGCCAAAGAATCTATCCTGCATGATCTTCTCTCTTGCTTCAATAATCAAAGGATTTGATACTACAGTAATTGCAAGCAAGGAGGCTTTTCTGTTGTTGAGGGGCGGTACTTGATTTCAAAATCAAATTCCTGTAAGGTTTGCATCCACCTTCTTTGTTGGCGCATGTTGAGGTCCTTCTGAGTGAAGATCCACTTTAAGCTCTGATGATCTGTCATCAAAGTGAATCTTTTTCCAAGTAGGTAATGTCTCCCCACAACTTTAAGGCATAGACTACTGAAAGTAATTCTAGGTCGTGGTGGACAGCATAATTCCTCTCATGCGTTCTGAGCTTTCGGGATTCATAGGCCACTGCATGACCTTCCTGCATGAGTGCACCTCCCAGGGCAAAACCACTTGCATCATTTACTACCTCAAAGGGTAGAGAGAAATCTGGCAGCTTCAGAACGGGACTGGTTACCAAGGCGGTCTTCAGTTTATGAAAAGCACTCTGGCACCTGGCAGACCATTGAAATGGGGTATTCTTTTTTGAGAAGGTTAGTCAGGGGGAAGCTATAAGAGCATACTTTGGTATAAAAATTCTATACCAACCAGTTAATCCCAAGAATCCTCTCACTTCTTTCACTGTCTTTGGTTCAGGACAATCTATGACTGCTTGGACTTTTGCAAAATCTGGAGAAATTCCATCTTTGGAGACCAAAAAGCCCAAGTATTTGACGTGGTCGGTAGAGAAAGTGCATTTGCTCTTTTTGGCAAAGAGTTGGTGCTTCCTTAGAATCTCAAGAACTTTTTGGACATGAGTCTCATGGTCAGCTGCATTCTTTGAGTAAATCAGAATGTCATCAAAGAAAACTAGAACAAAATCATCCAAGTATTCTCTGAGGATGTCCTGCATTAGGCGATTGAATGTAGCTGGGGCATTAGTTAATCCGAATGGCATGACAATAAATTCATAATGCCCATAACGAGTATTGATGGCTGTTTTCGGTATATCTTGATCATTGATCCTGATCTGGTGATACCCGGATTTGAGATCTATCTTTGTGAAGATCTGGTAATACCCGGATTTGAGATCTATCTTTGTGAAGATCTGGGCTCCATTTAGCCTATACAGAAGCTCATCAATTCTTGGGATAGGATACTTATTCTTAATTGTCAGCTGATTTAGACCTCTGTAGTCCACATAGAGTCTAAGCATTCCATCTTTCTTTTTCTGAAAGAGAACTGGCTCACCCCAAGGTGAAACACTGGGTCTTACAAACCCTTGTTCTAACAGCTGTCTAAGCTGTTCCTTGAGTTTGATGGCTTCAGGAACTCGCATTTTGTATGTGCGCAGGGCTACTGAGCCCCGGGGGTCAATTCAATCACATGATCTACTTCCCGAATTGGAGGCATTTCATTTAGCTCTGCTGGGAATAGATCATCAAATTCATTTAACCATTCTGGTTCTTTAGCCTTAAGCTTTGAGTCTACTGGGTTCATTTTGACAACATAAAATTGCTGCTTCTTTCTAAGTCCTTTCAGCACCCTAGAAGCTTTTATTACTAATAGAAGGTCTGGGGATCCGAAAACTCCAGTTCCTTGAACTTTGTTCCCGTGAAGGTCATGGAAGGAAATGGTTCCATTGTGATAGTGTATGTCAGCTTGATTTTTGTGAAGCCAATCCATTCCAAGGATCCTGTCAAAAACTCCCAGAGGTAAGACTTTGAACTGACAGTCGATTACATTACCATCTAGATTGAAATGGATAAGATCTGTCTCATGGTGAGTGAAAAGAGTCTTCCCACTAGCCAATTCAACTTGCATAGGTTTCCCTAATTTCTATTCTAAGACTAGCTTACGCAAGCATCTAGGGGAAATGAATGAATGAGAACTACATGAATCAATCAAAAGCTTAAAAGTCTTACCTTGATATTCTGCTGGAGTATGGATGATAGAGAACTGACAGTTAGGTCCTTGGTTTTCAATTGTAGCAAAGATCTGTCCTCTTTCCTCTTCTACTACATCTGAAATTGTGACTGCTCTGGCTGCTGCAGTCTGAGCCTCAGTTCTGGGAAGGAGTTCTGAGGTTACTCTGGACAGAGGCAGATGGCTGAGTTGGAGTTCTTTTGGGGTTACCCTAGCTTGGTTAGACTGGTATGAAGGGGTTGGTCTCTGAATTCGGGGTCCTTGACTTCCCTGTCCCCTTGACATGGCAGGAGTGGGTCAGGAAGTCTTTCTGTTGGTGACCAAAACCTTGGCATCCAAAACATCGATTTTCACTTCTGATCTCATCCCTCTAATTTCTTGAAAGAGGTGGGGCTCCTGAGAAAGTATTCTGTGTTAGAATACTAAATGTATGAATGAGCTTGATCTCATACTCAATGGATGAGCTATGGTGGATGGAAATGAGCCATATCATAAAGCTAGTAATTAAGCACTAGTTAAGCATGATTAGGGAGACTTAATCACAGCATAATAACAACATAAATGGGGCAATAGAATTCGTGTTTCTTCATTAGGAATAGCCTCTTAAATAGGCATGATACAACCTTTTCAAAGAGCCAAAAGGCATCTCCTAAAATCTCTCCATCTCCCCAAAGGTCATTGTCCTTTCACACAGGTACTACATACATCATCAGTTATGTCATGACAGAATCTACCTCATTTACTTGATCCTCTAGCTTTTACATTGCATTTAACCTTAGGCCATGAAGTACCCTTCAACCTTAGTTCATTTGACATGACTTTGGATCATTCCTTCTAACACCCTTCCTTGATCAAGGCATGTCATAGTGTAATACCCTTCCTTGACCAATACATTGCATAAAAGAAAATAGCATGGCTCATAGGGAGCATAGCTCTACATTGCATGAAAGAGATAGCATAGCTCATAGGGAGCATAGCTCTAAAAACTGAAAAAAACATAAACATGAAAACATGTCTCTCCAATACTCCATATCCATGAACATTGTGCCTCATGTGCACCATCATGTGTTGAGCATGGAGACCCAACTCCCATCAATCCCCCCCTTGTGGGCTACATGGCCAACGTATGAGAACTGTGAGCATACATCATATCACATGACCTACATCATCGGTGGTCAGAGGTGAACATACATCTTGAGTAAAGGAGAGCATCATCATGGCTTTAGAAAGCCCATTCATCATCAGGTACCTCTTCATCATTATAAGAGGTGGATATATGATTACATTGTTCGGTGGTAGTAGTGTTGGCTGCATTGGTTGAAGTGCTAGCAATGTTTGCTTCCACTTTGTTGTAGCATTTGTCTGCTAGATGTCCTGGCTTTCCACAAATGGTGCATTGACGCTTTGGTTTGTCTTTGTGGTAGCAGTTCTTTATGGTGTGTCCCATTCTTCCACAGTGTGAGCATTGCAGAGCTTTACCATTTTGTTTTTGAACAAGATATGCAGGAGTCATAAGTTCTGTGGTGGCCCTTCCTTTAAGTTTCTTTTCTTCTTCTAGAAGGACACTTTCAATGCCTTCTAAAGTGGGATCTTGCATATACTTCAAAGTGGGCATTATGGTGTCATATTCAGGAGGCATAGATTTGAGAAGTATAGCAATGGCATCACTTTCTTTGACTGTTTCATTTATGGCTTCTAGTTGAGCCATTATGCTCTTCATTTTGTTGATATGAGACGCAAGTGTCTCTTCCATTTTTAGCTCCAAGCTGTAAAAGTCAACCTTTAAACTGATTTTACTGTGTAGACCTTGTGCTCCAAAAGATTTGTCAAGTGTGTTCCAAGCTATTTGTGACGAGTTACCATTACCAATGTAATGAATGTAACTATCTTCCAATCCAAGAGCAATGAGAGCAAGAGCTTTCTCATCCTTGGTTTGCCATGAGATTTCCCCTTCTCTAGTGTTGGGCTTAGGTATAGATCCATTGACGATGCCCCAAACACCATCTTTCATCAACAAAAACTTCATTTTGACTTGCCATGTGTGGAAGTCATGGCCATTGAGAAGGTCTTACCAAACAATGGCAGTGTCTAGTCTCATGAGAAATAAGAGAGTTCAAAAACTAGAAGGCACCATCACCATACAAGTTTATGTTGTTACTTAGAAATTCCCCAAACCCTAAAGCTCTAGCATGATGATAGTAGTAGGTTCTAGTTTTTACCCGCATCCTAGGCTTTCTGAATTTTCTTGTGCTTTTGAGGGATTTTCTCACATATGATTCATTTGAGGATTCTGCATCACTTTCCGTCATGATAATGTTGAAGAGGATTTTAAATTGTGATGTTTATTATTACATCATCACAATACCATATGATAGTGAAGTACAAAATCATATTGGATTAGCTCAAACCTTATCCATTCATATGAAGGCTGTCCCTAAAACAGAGTTGACTTTGAGTGTTTCATTGAAGGTCTTCCCAAATGATTCACCTAAAATGCTTTGAACACAATGAATAGCAGTGATTTGCTAAGCTATTGAGCTCAACACCATCCAAAACAAGTGAGTAAATCACTGATATGAGCCTCAACACTCCAGACACTTTGAAAACTGATGAATGACTTGAAGCAGCAGCTACAGTGCATCAATGCTCATGAAATTCAATATGTATAAGCTTCATAACATTGCTAAAGTGCTCACCAAAGGAATTAGTAAGCCATTGACCACATCTCCTGCTGTAGCCGATTTTTGAAGAAAAAAAGCGCCGAACTGCAGACGTAATGGCGACGCGATGCTGGCGATTGAACTCACGGGCAGCTACACGCTGAAAGCGCCGCCTCTTAGCTTTCTTTTGCACCAAAAACTTTGTGAAATGGTTGAGTATTCAGCCCGCAATCAGCAAAAGACCAGGGTTATGTAGTTGAAGCTTCAATGGAAAGCTTCATTTTGATGAAAATGAAGACCATGGTTTAATGCCTTGAAGATGATGATGATAACTAGGCCTAGGAATGAAATGTGGCTCTGATACCATGTTAGAATACTAAATGTATGAATGAGCTTGATCTCATACTCAATGGATGAGCTATGGTGGATGGAAATGAGCCATATCATAAAGCTAGTAATTAAGCACTAGTTAAGCATGATTAGGGAGACTTAATCACAGCATAATAACAACATAAATGGGGCAATAGAATTCGTGTTTCTTCATTAGGAATAGCCTCTTAAATAGGCATGATACAACCTTTTCAAAGAGCCAAAAGGCATCTCCTAAAATCTCTCCATCTCCCCAAAGGTCATTGTCCTTTCACACACCCAAGAGGTACTACATACATCATCAGTTATGTCATGACAGAATCTACCTCATTTACTTGATCCTCTAGCTTTTACATTGCATTTAACCTTAGGCCATGAAGTACCCTTCAACCTTAGTTCATTTGACATGACTTTGGATCATTCCTTCTAACATTCTGGGGGAAGGGTCTTCCTTCACTTTGGAATCTTCCTGTATCTTGATTATTCTGATTCGGGCCTCGCTGCCTCTTCGGGGGTGGAAAGTTTGAAGTACTTCCTTGGGCTTGGAATCTTTTAAAGTTAGAGGGTGCAGGCTTTGGTGGGACCTTTACTACAAAGGCTTTGGCAAAATCCTTTGCCATTCTTACTGCTTCAGCCATGGACACTGGCTTGGCATTTTTGACCAGTGTGTCCAAGGGTTCGTTCATTCCCCGAATGAACCTGGCCATGAGTTGTTCTTCATCTAGAGGTGGTGAATATTTGAGTAGAAGAGCAAAGGCCTGGTGATATTCCTCGATGGTTTTGCTCTCCTGCTTTAGCTCTAAGAATTCATTCATTTTTGATTTCCCAAACTCTCTGATATGGTCTTGTTGGCTAGAAGCATACGACACATATAAGAATAATATAATTAACTAAGCTTACATGAAAAACTTTATATCGCACTTGTGACATGCTAAAACTCTATGAAAAAATCTATAAACATCTAGAACATGTTTATCTGTGGTATACATTGTTGCATGACGAGTGGTGATCAATGCAAGGATGCAACACAAAGATGGAAGTAGGAAAACAAGAGACTTGACATTCTTATTTAGGGCTCTTGTAGAGAGTTCCAAGTTGTAGGTGAGTGTGGGAGTGGGCTTGAGAATAATCCCACATGGGGAGTTTTGGGAGTTTTAGGAGTTTTAGTATAAATAGTGGCTCATTTGAGAGCTCACACACACTTTGGGCTAACAAGAGCTCCTTTGAGAGAGCTACTCTCCCTCTTCTTCATAGAGGTGAAGACTCTTCTCTCACCCCATCTACATCTTTGTATGAGGTAAATCTCTTCATTGAATCAATCAATGTCATGAGTCTTTCTCATCCTCTTCTCTAATCATTTTACTCTTATGCATGCTTTTAGTATTTCGTTTTTGTGTATGTGGGCTGATTTGAAGCTTTCATGGAAGCTTGATGCTTGAGTGTGTGCATGCTTGTAGGAAGATAGGAGTGGAGTGAGGTCTTTCTCTTTGCTTGTGTGCATAGTGATTGTGTTCCTCTTCCTTGTATTTGTGAATGAATGGGTGTGTAGGAATGAGGGCAAGTTGAGCTTGTGTGTGTGCTTAATCTAGTGTCATGTGATGGTAGCCATAGGCATCTCTCCTTTAGGATCACAGCTCTGACCGAGCTGCCTAAGAAGCTGTAAGAATATCCCAACCCTCGTGAAGAGACAATCAACTTGGCTATCCATAAGCAGTTGATTAGGGATACTCAGACTCTAATAGATGGCCCACCACCTACGTACGCAAGAGGACCTGCTTCTCTGAAGCCTAACTTAGAGACGATACACCAGAAGCCACGCCAAGCATGGAAAAGGGAAGGAAGTTGTATCTCTACATTTCCCAGAAATGCCTGAAGGAGATGATTTACCTCATACCAATGTAGACGAGTCAAAACCATTGACTATCGCGGATTTTGGAGATGAAATTCTTGAAATAGAGGAAGCAGTAGCAAGGGAGATGTGGGAAGTGGTGCAAAAACAAGTTGAGGATCTAGCATCTTTTGACAAGTCACCACCGTTCTCTATAGTAGAATTATTGAATCAAAGGGTTCAAGAATTAGATGCTTTATCTAGATGATACTCAGACTGTTGTCTCAGCTCGGAGCAACAAGCTCACATGCAAGACACTACCCTCATATTTAGGACCGTACGAAGCACATAGCCAAATCATGCGAGTACCATCAATGAGACGACAACCTCATCAACGAACAAGACATAGGGAGTTTGCAAGCTTTAATGTCGGCACCAGTTACGTTGTTAGGTTTTTTTTGGTAACATTTTCTTGGCATATGTACACACTCATGCATGGCAATTACAAATAAAGGGTGTCCATCTCCAAGGGCCAAAGGGGGTATAAGGCCACATGTGAACGGGTCTAACAAAAATATACAATGTGTACAGTTAGTTATTGGTTTACCTTGATAAATAAGAAATGGAAGGAGTGTGAGATGAGAATCAAGGCAGGTTTTAGCACTATCATATGTGGACAAGGATGTTGACAAATAATGTGAGCATGCAAAGCTCCATTTCTTTAAAAAAATGGATAGGGACCCGTTAGAGGAGGTCAGCTACAGTACAGGTCCTTGGCATTTCATGAGAAACAAGGTATTTGGGTCCACAAGATATTATTTAAAAGGTGCAAGGTCCTCCTTGAATGCAAGAGTCACCATGGAATTAAATACAAGGCTTGCTAAAAATAGAAGGTGGCCTTGGATGGTTTCAAAAATTCCTCAACTAGCCTCAAAATTCAAAAGGGCGCCGTGTGGAGGTGGGGGAGCTCTCTGACATGCCTTGGAATTTTATGAAAAATAAAAGGTTCTTTGGTTGAACGGGCAGCGCACGTTGGTGTATAAAGAGGAGGGGAGTGCAGCTGAAAGATATAGGAGATGTTACCCGCAGCTTCAATGCTCTGTGCGCAGCCTATGGGCGTGGAAGAGCGCTGCTATAATTTTTATAGTGTGTGAGGGAGAGCGTAGCTCTAAGGTTTTCATTGAGCTGCGCTGCACTCTCTATTAGTGTGTATAAGGCTCTTTGTGTTTGTAGAGTGTGAAAGGGAGAGCTGCGTAGCTGTAGTCGCAGAGAGCTGCGCAGGGTATGAATGCAGAGGAGGTGTGCTGCGCAGCCCATGTATGAGAGATAGCTTGCGTCTGTAGTTCTCAGAGAGAGGCGTAGCTGATGTGTATTGAGGGAGTACTCGCAGCTCTAATAATAATAAGAGTGCAGCCTATGAGCGTGGAAGCAACGGGTTCTGCAGCGCTTGTGTTTGTAGAGTGTGGGAGAGTTTAGCTCTAAAGGAGCTGCGCTGCTCTCTCCATCCGTGTGTAGGAGGGCTCTCGGAATTTCCAGTGGAGGGGAGTATCCCATGTGCGGGAGAGCGGTGTTCAGTATCTCTTATAAAGAGGAGTTGCTGCAGTTTTTATGGGTGTGTGGGAGTGTCTCCAGCTCTGAGATTTTCAGAGAGCTGCAGAGATGCGTAGAATGTTCTCAGGTTTCCAGTGTGTGAGTGGGAGAGCTGCAGCCCACGAGTGTAAATGAGAGCTGCGCAATCCAGGATTATAAGGGTGTGGAAGAGCTTGTAGGTTTCAGTATGTGAAGGGGAAGTGTAATTCTAATAATCATTGAGAGTGCAGCCCATGTGAGTAAGGGAAGAAGCGTAGCCTTTGTGTGAGTAGGCACCGTCTTCAAGGTGTGAAAGCCGTGTGTTTTTTTTCTTTATGAGTAAGAAGCTGCCTTCTGTGTTTGAGAGAGAAAGGGGATGAGCTCGTCTTCTTTGAAGAGAAGTACCTTCAGAACAGCCCACGGCACTCCAGTTTGGGAGAGGAGGACAAGCTGCAACGCTACTTGTATGAATCAAGAGAAGGTGCCACGCCTTGAGAGTGCGGATCTTTGTCATGATGACAGCCCATGCAATGTAAGTGACGGCTGGCCAGCTTTTGTGTTCTCTTTTCTTTTGTGAAATAACTCCTATATATATGAGGAATCACCAGTTTGTGGCATTGGAAAACCCATGTACATGATAACCAAGTCTCTGATTTTGTGGAAAGCTCATGTGTATGAGAAAGACAGCCTTCTGGTTTTGTTTGAGAGAACATGTATGAATGGTGGTGTGCTTCTTCAACAAACAGACTGAAGACCATAAAGTGATTGTGTCTCCAGCCACACACTGCTTGCCAGGTTGGGAGAATTGAAGTTACTTACTGATATTGTCTTTTCTTGGGAAACTGAAGTTTTGCATAAAGCTCATATTTGATGGAATGTAACCTTGTCTATGGCAAGTGGTTCTCTCACCATTTTTCTGTGGTGCTCATTTTGCTTACGGCCGTGAGCCTATTTCATAATAAGGGTGCACCCCTATATGCATATGTATCAATTGAGTAAAGGGTGGCAGATGTTGATGTGCCCATCTCCCCTTGCATGTCTTGATCAAATGTATGTAGGTTTCCCCAGTTGCTTGGAAAATTGAATGAGGGTAGAGACAAGTCTCATGCTTGAGATGTTAAATGTTGTGTCAGCTCACTGAGTAGTTGACTGGTGCCCCTTTTTCTTGATGTTGGTGTGTACTCCAAACTATGGAAAGGCATTGCTATAGAGGTGTTCCGTGTTTCTCCGCCTCCCTTCACAGTTTTTGGTGCCCCCACTGAGGAGCATTCCAAGAGCCTTCAGTTTACAAGACTGACAACATGTGCATGTGATTAATCTCAGTGAATGACGGCTATGCCAGGACAGTTGTGTGACAGATGCCTTCTAAAATTGTGCTATATTACCTTGATTTGACAGTCAACTGAAGTATGGTTTGCAGGCTGAAATTCTTGGTATTGGTGCTGTTTCACATTTGATTTGTTGCCTAAAAGTTCTGGTAGAATTGGGTAATTAGCCAGTCGTGCCTCTTGGGAGTTGAATGACCACTCTCAATGGATAATCACAATGGACCTCAATTTACTCCTTTCCATTTTACCCAAAGAATTCAGATAAATGTTCATGTGGACAGAAAAATTTTCTTTCAACAGCATATGGCATATATGTTTGGGCCAGAAAGACTGAGGGAAATATTGGAGTCTCCTTTGCCGGTGGTAATTCCAATGATTAACTATGCAAATTCGTTTGATGTGCATGTGTTCATCCTCTTCTAAACCGGAAGTGTTTTGAAGTTTTTTTCTGAGAATTGATTTAGTAAAGGGTTTTGTTTCTGCATCTGTGTCAAAAGGGTTTTTTTGGGTAGCAATGGCTTTCCCGTATCCAGAGTTTCATGGAAAAAATGATGAGAATGTGGAAGAGTTCTTAGAAAACATGGAAGTTGCATGTATAAGCAACCATATCCAGATACCCGCTCAAATGTTACGCCTTTTGCAAATCTGTTTGAAGGGTGATGCACGGAGCTGGTGTAAGGGTTATGAGGAGGAGTTGCAGAGGGCTGATCCACCTATGACATTGACATGGGATAATGTCCGACAGGCTTTAACACCACAGTTTGTGAAGGTGAAAGATCCAGACAAAGTTTGGCATGAAATACAGGAATTGAGACAAAGAAAAGCGGAGCCCATTGATGATTACATCAAGAAGTTTTCCATATTATGGGAGAACTTGTGTCAAGCCTTGCAGCCACCATAGGTGCCCCCACCAGATATGATGAAGAAGGATCGGTTCTTGGTTGGCCTCAAGGAAAACCTGCGTTGGAGGGTAGAATTGAAGAAGCCAAGAACATATGAGGATGCATTGGAGGTGGCAAGGAACAAAGAGTGGAAGTTGAATAGACTAACCCAATTGGGAGTGAGCTCACTACCTATGGTGTCAGAGATGAAGCAAATGGATTCCATGCAAAGTCGGGTTCCAGAGGAGGTGCATCCAGCAGATGCGGGTTCAGTAACTACTCAAGTTGTGCCAGCAATGGTCACTACTACAGCACAAGATGATGAACTGAGGCAGGACTTGAGGCAAGTGGTTGATTTGATGAAGAATCTTAGTTTAAATATGTTAAGCAATGTGGGAAATAATCGAGGTCGTGTGAGACTTGCAAATCAGCCAGGAGGTGAAGGACAACCAAAGAATGGTTTGGGTGGACAGAATAACGGCAGGGGTTGGAGGCAGTTGCCCACATGCTATAACTGTGGAGAACTTGGCCACATCAGCCCACAATGTGATAAACCACCAAGAATGGGTGGAGATATGTATCCATTGCCTGCACAGTTGCCGAACCGGGCAAATGATTATGGCATAGAGATTAAGGGTGAGGCAGGACCTAGTGGATTGACCAAGGAGGACAAGGGAAAGACAAAAGTGTTAAGTGTGGTTACTTTGGAGAAAGCAGCAATGTTGGAAGATACATTAGTAATGCCTATTGGGAAGAGAACCACAGAGGATAAAGAAGGAAGAAATGAAGCAGGCCCCAGTCGGAAGAAAGGGAAGAGTCATGAGGGTGAAGATGTGAAAGCTAAAAGGAAAAGGAGAGCCCGCCGAAAATTTCACGTCTCAGATTTTCCACTAGGGGAAGGGCAGGATAGCTATGACTTAAAACAGGACCTGAGCAGTAGGAAGGCAGACGTGACCTTTGGACAACTAGTGGAAATGATACCAAAGCTAAAGCACCAATGGAAGAAACTAGTCAGCCCGCTGGGGAAGGAGCCCAACAGAGGGTCAGTAAGAGTGTTGGCCATTGATGAGTCTTCAAACATTTGTCCCATAGTGGATGTTTGGCACAAGAGGAAGAATCTTGGGCAGGGATACGTGGATGGTGGTGCACAAATTTGTGTAATCACTCAAACATGTGTAGAAAAGATGGGCCTGACAGTAGAAGGAGTCTCAGGATTCCGCATACGATTGGCAAACCATCAAAAGATCAAGTGTTTAGGGGTAGTGAAGAGCTTGGAAATCGAAGCTTATGCAGTCAAAACGGTAGTGGATTTTCATGTAATGCCAGCAGGATTAGGGGCTTATCCTATCATCCTTGGAAGACCATGGCTACGCGCAGTGCGGGCCGTTCAAGATTGGAGACACGGTACAATCAGCTTATATGGGGAGACAGGGGGCAAAAGATTATTTGACATGAGTAGCAGGAAGCCACTAGATGAAGATTATGAAGAAGGGGAGAATTCAAGTAGTGAAGAGTCTTCCACTGAGTCAGATGGGGACAGTGGCACCACCACTAGTAGTGAGGGAGAGGTAAATGTGGCATTTCTGATGGTGGACAGGGTCTTTGAACAGACCAGCATAGTCGCATCCATGAAGGAAATTGATGATGAGTCTAAGGGCCCATATGAGGTGATTGAAGAGCTAATGCAACCCCAGGTGAAGCCACACGAGAAACACGAATTGATGGCCAGGATGATTAGCACAGATCTCTCAGTCGTGGAGAAGGAGAAGTATTTAAAGATGTTGTCAACATATCCAGATTTATTCATCACATCGTATGAAGAAGTTCGGGGCTTCAAAGGGGAAGATTTGCACATAGAGCTAAAGGAAGGAGCCAAGCCAGTACGTCAAAGATTAAGGAGAATGGGTCCAGAACAGATGAAGGCTTTGCGAGAAGAGGTGGACAAACTATTAAAGGCTGGTTTCATATGCCCTGTGGAGACAACAGAGTGGGTGAGCCCAGTCGTGGTCACCCCAAAAAAAGACGGAAAATGGAGGGTTTGTGTGGATTTCAAACCTTTGAATGCAGCTACAAAGAAGGATCCATACCCACTACCTTTCATTGATCAAATCCTGGATTCAGTGGCGGGTCATGAAAGATACAGTGTGTGTGATGGGTTTTCAGGCTATTTCCAGTTGAAAATTGCTCCAGAGGATCAGAAGAAAACTACTTTCATTACACCATGGGGCTGCTTTTGCTATACAGTACTACCATTTGGGCTAACAAATGGTCCGGCTCACTATCAAAAGAGAGCAAATTGGGCGCTTCTGCCATTCATTGGAAAATGTGTACAGGATTTCATTGATGATTTTTGTGTCTACAGCACACGAATGGATCACTGTGAAAAGCTGGAAATGGTGCTAGAACGATATAATGATTGTGGTGGCCAACTCAATCCCAAGAAGTGTTTCTTTGCAAAACCAAGGGTAAAATTGTTGGGTCATATGGTGTCAGAAAATGGCATTGAGGCTGATCCAGACAAGGTCAAGGCAATCATGCTTCTTCCTTCTCCAGAGTCTACAAAACAGTTGGCAACATTCATTCAGAAGGTAAAGTACATGTCAAGATTCATTTCATTGTCCTCACAGCTTTTATACCCATTACAACAGGTGGCAAAGCACGATCCTTTGCAATGGGATGACAAGTGTGAAGAGGAATTTCGGAGAGTCAAAGAAGTCTTGGGGGAGATGACAGCGGTACAGGCTCCAAATTGGGAACAGGTTTTTTATGTGAATCCTTCAGTAGGAGAGGATGCTATTGGTGCTATGTTACTGCAAAAAGGGAAGGGGAGCCAATATATGCACCCTGTCTATTGTGCTAGTAGGGTAAAGTCAGTAGCAGAGAGGGGACTGTCAGAAATAGAGTTGGTAATGGTAAGTGTGGTGTTTGCTTGCCGACGGTTTCGCCAATATCTTTTGACAAAGCCATTTGTATTCCTAACTAGCTACACATTCTTGCCTCAGCTAATCAATGGTGTAAACATGTCTAAGGCAGTGAAAAAGTGGGTGATTGAATTGCAGGAGTTTGAGTTCTCTTTCTTGGTGGAAGAAAGTAACAGAGCTACTTTGGCAGACTTGTTAACTTATAAGGAAAACCCTCTGCTTGTCAAAGAAGAAAGTATTAGAAAGGTAGAAAATGTGGCAGAAGTAAGCAATGCTCATGTTTTGTTCTTTGATGCTTCATACAGGAAGAGCCATGATGCAGCTTCTGGTGGTATAGCTCTTTATGACCAGCAAGGTAAGCTGATTTGTAAAAAGGGATTCAAAGTTGATGCTCATACTAACAATGAAGCAGAGTATTCTACATTGGAAGCAGGGCTAAACATTTGCATTAAGCATGGTGTAAAGAGACTATGCATAAGAGGTGATTCTCTACTGGTGGTAAAGCAAATACTAGGAGTATGGAAGAGCAAAAACCCTGCATTGAGGAACAAATGCTTCAAGATCAAGAGCTTGTTGAAGGAGTTTGAAGCATGGGGCATTCGGCATGTGGAGCGTTCTCTTAATACAGAAGCACATGAAGCAGCACAGGGAATGATTGGCGAGCTATATGTGTTAAAAGCAGATCTTCCACTTTACCGGGGTCGTGAAAGTCTGACACTGGAAGAAGAGTTTTTGTTGACAGGAGTCATTCCCAAGGACATTGAGAAGGCAAAGAAATATGGGTTTGTACGCAGAGCTTGCAAATACAAGCTCATTGGTGACACCTTATACATGCAAGGGGCTGACTTGGTGTTAAGGCGTGTACCATGGAAGGAAGAACTGTACAAAGTGCTTGAGGAGAATCATGAAGGAGCATGCGGTGGCCACTTTGCATTTAAAATCACATTGCACAAAATCTTACAGGAGGGTTACATATGGCCAAGTATACAAAAAGATGTGCATCACTGGTGTAGCTCATGCAAAAGGTGCCAGGCATTTGGAAAACGAGTTTTAAAACCAGAGTTGCGCAAGACAATCTTGGCCTTTGATATTTTTGAGAAGTGGGGAATTGATGCAGTAGGACCCTTACCCATTACCAGCAGGGGGAAGAGTTATATTTTGACAGCTGTGGATTATCTTTCCAGGTGGGCAGAAGCTAGAGCAGTGAAGCAAATTACTGCAAGAGATGTAGCAAAGTTTGTTTATGAAGACATCTGCTGTAAATTTGGGGTGCCCTTGGAGCTTCTTTCTGATCAAGGGCTTGGTTTTAGAGCTGACTTGCTAGAATACTTGTGTGCCAAAATGCAGATTAAGCATAATTTTACTACTCCTTATTACCCGCAGTGCAACGGTTTGAATGAAAGATTCAATGGTGAACTTGTACACATTCTTGCAAAGGTGACAGAACATCAGGGCAAGAATTGGGATCTGGAGCTGTTCAGTGCTTTATGGGCTTATCGTACATCGGTGAAGACAAGCACAGGTTTTACACCTTTTCACTTAGTGTATGGCAAAGAAGCTTTATTACCGGTGGAAATTGAGTTGCCTGCAGTTAAAATGTTAGAAAAGCTGCTAGGGCCATCTAGCAACACATTTAAGGAGAGACTCTTACAGTTACAAGAGGTTCAGCTGGACAGAATGTGTGCCTTGGAACATTATGAGAAGATGCAAAATAGGGCATTGACAAAGATAAATGAGAAGATTAAGAAGAAGGGTATTGAGGAAGGTGATTTGGTGCTACGCTATAACAGTAAGCTGGATAAAACCTTTCAAAAGAAGTTCCAAGTGAAATGGGAGGGGCCCTTCAGAGTAATGAATTGCTTTGCTAATGGCACATATCAATTGGCTGACCTTGATGGGACCCCACATGTATCAAGGGTGAATGGTTTACGTCTCAAGTTATATCATGCACGACTGATGATGGTAGACAAGGATGAAAGAATTGAAGAAGTGAAAAAACCTAATGATGTGTACTAACACAATATGCAAAAAATAAAGTTTCAAGATGAGACAAATACTCTTTTTTAGGGTTTTTAAAATATTACTAAAAATGAAAAGTTGGCTATAAGATGACCAAAACTAGACTGATTATGATGATCTTTAGTTTGTTGAGACTATCTTGGAAAGTACTATCATCCTCCCAAAAGGTTCGACTAAAGTCAAAGTGGAAGTCAACTCTATTTTGAATTTTTGTCTAATGAAGTACTAAGAGGATATGTAAAGACACTTGCAACACAATCTAGGGTTTATGAATGAATTAGGTTTTTATAATTTCTAGTAAACCCTAATTTAATCCCCCCCATTGATGTCAAAATCAAGATCTTTAAGGCTTGATGTGGAGTACTTATGGAGCACTACAAGAGAGAATAAAGCCCTAGGCAAGACCTAAAAACCCATATGACTGAACTTAGGGTTTAGATTGCAAGTATGCAGAGAATTTTAAAAAATTTGGCAATATTTTGTTTACTTTTAGAGTCAAATCTCAATATAAGCAAACAAAATTATTGATTCCCATCAACTCCTCTTGTAATTGCCATCACAAGGCATTTATAATGCATCAATAGGCATCCAAGATCATCCAATTAGTGTTCCCACTTGCATCCAATGCATAACACTTTTCCCTTTGCAATGCATCCACTATCGAATGTGTCAACACTATGTCCAATCAGAATACATCATTTGCCACAATTGGTAGTCGATGAAGTGAAATCGAAGAAGCACATTGAAGCTTGCTAATCCTGTAAGATTCCTCCCTCCACCTTTTGAGGTGTACAGGTGTAAGAACCTCCCCTTTTGATCTTATAATTATTCCCCTCTCTGAAATAAAAGAAAGATCCTATTTTACCTTGTTTTGGCCTAGAGAGAGAAAATGTCTACAAAGAGGTAATCCAAAATTGAGATATTTTTGGATATAAAAATCCTCCTAGTGTCTAAAATGGTTCCCCTGATATAGAAATTCAAAAAGAACTTCCCAATGTACAATTGGAATTAATTGAAAATAGGTATAAAGGACCTTAGCCTAAGGGTCTAGATTTTCAGAAATTTTTGGATTATGGTCCAATTAAGGTTCCTATGGGCAATTAGGATCAATCCAAGTGTGGGGAGGAGATAAATCCAATGTATAAAAGAAAAATACCCAAAAATGAGTAAATGCCCACATAAGATGAAGAGTTGATTGAGTACAAGGTTTATTAGTAAAAAACTATGAATATTACTAAAAAAATGAGATATTTTGGATATAATGATACATTTTTTACACCTTGATAAGGAGAAGGGGGCTCTTCAAGGAGATGCCTATTTCACATGTGTGGAGGAGTTTTAAACTCAAAAATAATAAGATATTTTTATCTCTCCTCTCTCTTGGATCAAACCAAATCAAAAAGGGAGCCAAACTGGTCCAAATTCAACCAAACTAAACCTGGAAAATTCTAAAAACTAGTTGGACTTGGTTAAAGGCCTCCCTCACCTATAAATAGACCCTTAACCCTTTGTCAAATATGTAGCAGAAGTACTAAACATGCAACCTATGGGTGGAAGAAACTATGACAGAAGTCGTATGGCAGACATAGAAGAAGTGTCCTCAAAGAATGTAGAAGAAGACCTATTAGCCAAAGGGCTAAAAGAATGGATGGAGGAAATTCACTACAAAGATAGGGAGTAGGAGCGATCCATCAAAGTAAAAGAGGAGGAGCTCATGGAGCTCATGGAGCTCCATTTGGGAATAGAGGAGCACCCGCTCGATAGTAACTATTAGTGCAAAGTTGGAGGAAGCAATGAAAAATGAACTCTAAGGACTGCTAACCATTTATAAAGATGTCTTTGCTTAGAGCTATATAGATATTCTTGGCATTGGCCAAAGCTTCTACCAGCACAAAATATACCTGAAGGAAGATGCAGTTTCGATCAGGCAGAAAAGGTACATAATGAATGCCACCTACGCCAAGCCAGTCAAGGAAGAAATCGACAAATTGTTGGCAATGGGATTCATCCACCCGATATTGAGAAAGGAGGCCAACCACTTACAGAAAAGAAACACACACATGAAGCTAGGCTAGCTACTAACTCTACTATCTCCTAGTAGAGGCATAAGGCCTATTTAACGAACAAACCCCGCTCCAGCTGTCAAAGCCGAAGTACACCCCCTGTGCGCCTACACCCTAGGAGGTACCAAACACTTCAAAAGACTAGCAACAGCAACCAGTGCCTGTTGCCATCAAGGTTTCACTGAAATGGGTGCTCCTGCTCAATTGGCGTCAAGGTTGACCTCTCCAAAGCCCTATAGGATGAGATGTGCCATTTCTGGGACTAGCTCATGCATGAGCTTCACCTAATCCTCACCAACCAATGCAAGAAACCAGTCGAGCGGCCAAACGACGACTCGGATGATGAAGTCAATGCCCAGTCCGATGAGCTGAGTCAAACGGCCGCCCCGCATTCCTCCACCATTCCTAGTGCCCTTCCTGCTAAATCAGCCTCCGCCCCTGCAAGCTTTCACCTCCGCACCCATGACGATCTCCTCGGCAAAAATAAACAAGTTAAAGCAAGAGCTCACCCAGTATAAAGCACAGAAGGCCAAACTCTTAGGTGTTAAGCTTCTTCTGCACACTTCCGATCATTGTTGTGTTTGATGCATCCATGAACACATGGAAGGTCTTATCCCATTTTGGTGGTTGGATTATCAGTGCACTAGTAAGCATTTTCTTTAGATTTTGAAAGGCCCCCTTGTGCTCTTCTGACTAGAGGAATTATGCCCCCTTGTTTGTGAGGCTATATAATGGTTGTGCCACATGAACAAGATACCTAGGAAATCTGTTGTGCCATTTAATTTGGCTAAGAAATCTACTAATCTCCTTCAGGTTTTGAGGTGGATTCATCTTGCCTATCATCCTGACCTTTTTTGGATCAAAATAAATTCTATCTTTGGACACTGTGTGTTCAAGTAGTGTTCTACCCCTCACAGCAAATGCACACTTCATTGGGTTTAGTTTCAACTTAGTTTGCCTACATCTTTCTAAGGATAGGCATAGCTGATGAAGATGCTCCGTGCACTTTCCAAAGACACTGAAGTCATCAACAAACACAGGCATGAATTTTGTTAAATAATTATAGAGAATTTCTTACACCATGTGTTGGAATGTTTTGCAGGTGCATTCTTAAGTCTAAAGGTCATGACATTTGATGCGAATGCTCCCCAACCATTCTGTGATGAATGTGGTCTTCTCCATGTCCTCGGATGCCATTTTGACTTGATTGTATCCACTAAATCCATCCAGGAAGGAATATATTTCATGGCCACAACATCCATTATCCAGTCTCTGAAAGGTAATGGAAATGGATCCGGTATGGTAGCTGCATTCAGCTTCTTGTAATCCACATATACTCTTAGCTTCTCATTCTTCTTTGGCATGATCACTATGGGCCTTAGCCAAGTAGTGAAACTCGTCTTGTTGCACAACTACTAGTGCAACTAGGTGTTGCAAGTATACTTGAAGTAGAATCTGATACAGATGTGGCTCTTCCACATGCACCACCAGTACCTCCCACTGCTTCTCAAATCAAATGGGATGGAAGAGATGCACAGGCACATCCATTGCTTGCATGTTTTGTGAAGAAAAGCATTATTCCTCATATTCGGTCATGTAAGACTTCAAAACAGGCATGGGATGCATGTGCTGCATTATACAAGGTGTGCAATGAAGCACGTGTTTCATATCTACGCAAACAATTGGAGTCTGAGCACATGAATGATGAAGACTCAATGGATAACTTCTTGACCAGGATTAAAGATTTTAAGGAGCAGCTCGCTAGTGTGGATGAGATATATCCTGATATAGTACATTGGTGCCCACAGTTCTCAATGCATTGCTGGATTCTTATCAGAGTTTTTCCTCTACCCTTAGACTCATGATGCATTAGGAACTCAATGGAGTCTTCTTGGGCCCTTTTATTTGGCAGTTTAAGGAAGTCAAACCTTTTCTCTTAAGAAGAAACGTTTTTTAATTTGAAGCTTCAAAACGGCTACTTTATTCGAATTTGAATTTGGGAGGGAAAATGGAATTTAAAATCTAGCGGATAAAACCATATCATGTAACATATCTATGGAAAGCTCTTGATGCGTAGATCACAGATCTGTAATCTCCGCTCAGATCGGAGCTTGTATGTAGAAGTTATGGAGGTCCGAAAATTGTAAAATTGTCCCCCCCCCCCTTTTTGGGGGAAAAAGTGCACCCTTTGACCACTCTTACACCTCTCTTACAAACCAATGGTTTTTGCTTACATGGCGGGCTCCTATTTGTCAAAAAGTTAAACGTTTCCATAACCTCATGGCAAATTAAAGGGCCCAAGAAGACTCCATTGAGTTCCTAATGAAGGGAAATCCAATGCCCTTACATTTGATGAGCTGATTTCAGTACTCTTGCAAAAAGAGCAGTCTAGGCAAAATAGATCTGTTATGCGAGTTGGTGACCAAAGCTTTTGTTGCCAGTCAGAAAGGCAAAGGTAAAGCTTCTTCGTATGGTGGCTATAAGCCAAAATTAGAATCCTCAACAAGTAAGGATGCAGAGAAAGAAGGTGATAAGCCTAAAAATAGGGCAAGTGTCACTAGTGCACGAAACCAAGGCACTACATAAATGAGTGCAAGAAAAGGTTGGAGAAGGAGAAAAAGAAAGAATTGGGCATGGCTATGGCTAATGCATTTTCTCGAAATGCAGAGAAGAAGAAATCTACAAGTTTTTCTCAAGATGATTGGGCATGGACTATACATTGCAGTTTTATGACCCTTATGTTCATGATGTATGCATATCCGTAGCAGAATCAGATGCTTGGTACTTCAATGACAGTGGTGCTTACTCAATGACATAGGTGCTAGTAAGCACATTACTTCATAATTTTTTTTCTCATCTTTGGAATTTGTCCCAAGTGCAAGAACCACCACATGTGCAAATGGTTCCTTATATCCTATCAAAGGAGTTGGTAGAGTTGTGCTCACTGCTGCAAATGGGGATGCATTTACTCTTTCTAAAGTTTTATATGTGCCAGGCATTAAGAAGAACTTACTGTCAGTTTCAGCCTTAGCCTTGTCAGGCTTGATGGTGAAATTTAGGGATGATAGATGTAAATTTCAAGATAGAAATGGTGGTTATTCTTTCATTGCCTTAGGTACCTTGTTTCATGACCCATAAAAGATGGATGTATTTCAGAAGTTGTAGCATGATGCTTGCTCAGTCTCTATAACTCGTGCTATGAGTGATGTAAAATTATCGCATGCACGATTTGGCCATTTGAATTATGGTGGTTATTATGCCTTCAAAGGCATGATATGGTGTCTGAGTTGCCAACTCTTGAGACCCCTACTAGACATGTATGTGAGGGGTGTATTCTTGGTAAAATGCATCGGGCATCATTTCCAAAGGATGGATCTATGAGAGCTGTTAAGAGATTACAGTTTATACATAGTGATATATGTGGTCCCATGAGGACACCATCTATTGGGGGATATCTCTACTTCATCACTTTTATTGATGATTACTCCAGATATAGCTGGGTGTATCCATTAAGCTAGAAGTCAGAGGTTTTTTATGTGCTTTAGGCACTTTGTATCCATGGCAAAAAATGCATGTGAATGTAAAGTTTACACCCTTCATTCAAATCAAGGGGGGGAGTATATGTCCAAGGAATTTCATGCATATATGGCTGAAAAAGTCATAAGGCATCAATGTACAGTGCTATACACACCTTAGCAAAATGGTGTGGCTGAGAGGAAGAACAAGTTTCTCATGGATATGGCACGATGTATGGTGAGAGCCCAAGATTTATCTCATGGTTTTTGGCTAGAGGCAACTATGTGCGCAAACTATGTGTTGAACAAATTCCCTACCAAGGCCTTGCAGCCTAAAACTCTTTATGAAGCTAGGCATGGCAGGAAGCCTTCTATGGCTCATTTGCATGTTTTTGGTTGTCTTGCTTATGCTCTTGTGCCTGAGCAACAACAAAGTAAGCTTGATGATAAGGTAGTTAAATGCATATATATGGGATACAGTTCAAAACGCAAGGGATATAAACTCTACCATCCGGCTTCAAGGTGGATTTTGGTAATAAGTAGAGATGTTGTTTTTTTCAAAAACTCAATTCAACCCACGCTTTCATGCAAAAAACAGCACAATGTATGCTCATAGGACATGTTTGATTCGCTCCTACCTTTGTTTAATGAGGGCAACCATATGTAGAGCAATTGAATGCTCAACCAAGTGCTGAAATTCAACCTTTTTGCAGGTACAAAATTAGCCTACAAATCAGCCTTTTGATGAGGCAATTATTAAGGATGTAGTGGATGAGGACATTGAAGAATCTAGGCGTATGCCAAAATGACTTGTGTAGACATTGAGGGATAGCAAGTTGGCAACTCCTTTACCTAGTAGAACTCATACAGGTTCTCATCATGCAGATTATTCTCATGTGGATCATGTTCTCATTTCTACTTTATGTAATGAGGAGAAACTTGTTTCCTTTGAGGAAGCACAGGATGATGATCATTGGACGCATGCTATGTAAGATGAGTATAACTCTATGGAGATTGGCAACCAATAAGGAGTAAGCTTTCTTAAAAAGTAAAGAGATTCGTGAGTGGTGGAGAAATGGACATGTTCATGAGGGAAAACTATCAGTGATGGATACATGAATGAGTTGGTGGGAAGTACGAATAGCACATTGGGGCAACCTCATGTCAAGGGTGAGAAATTTTATGGAGAAATGATATGTTGTATGGATGTATTTGCATTGGAGTCAATTTTGTGAATTCATGTATGAAACCTCTTATGTGCAGGTGGTCTTAAGCTCGGTGGATTTAGCACAAACCCCTCAAACAAACTTATCTAAGAGTGTACATGGGAGTTGGCTTGCTGGTGAAGGATACAAGGAAAAGGTTAGCTTGTATGATGCGTGCATTTTAGATATGGCAAATGCTTTACTACAAAGTGCAAAGCAATATGCATATCCGATGGGGAAGCACAAAGGTGAGGGACCAAGCTTGAGCAAGTTGCTGGATAGGGTGGCAACAAGTTCAAGACCGACATCACCACAAGTGGCTCGCATGGTCCATGAAATAGTAGCTAATACTCCTATGTATGAGGAATCAAGGCCTCTACATAGAGATAAGGAGACTATTCAACGGAAGAGGGTGAGGACAACGGAAGTAGACCAATGCTCACATCGTCCAGGTTATGTCATGCAGAGCAGACAACATCGTCAAAATCGGGGAACAGCAAGAAGAGTAAGTTTTGGAGATAGATCTAGAACAAACAGTACAGCAAGTCATGCTTCAAGGGGAGGATCAAAAAGTCCAATGACTAGAGGAAACAAAGATGTCAGACATGAAGAGCCTAAACAACATTATGGCATAATGAGCGGAGGACAAATGCATGTAAAGGAAGAGGTCGTTGGATGCACAATGTGGGCCATTAGACGAACCCCATTGAACTCAAAAGTCAAATGTTTGGGAGGTATTGATGGAAGACTTAAGTGTAACTCATACATACAGGGAAGCTCTATCGGAGTTGTTGCCCCTAGCTTCTACTCAGAGCAACGACATCCTGGTCCGGGAGGGCCAAAGGCTCACATGATGTGGTTTTGTCCTTCAGATGTTTCACACACATGGCATGTAGATCCAAACATGATAATATACAAGCCATGATACCCAAATATGTGGAAAGTGGATGTTGGGACCAACATAACCAGCCAAGAGGTAGAGAAATTAGTAAAGGCGGGCTCAAGTTAGATGTTACTCATGAAGAACCTTTTGTGTCAGGGGTGGGAGAAACGTCCACACAAGCAGCGGGCAACAAAGAAAGTGACAAGAGGCCAGATGATGCTACACAGAATACAAAGAGATCAACCAAGTGGAGGCATTGGATTTCCAAAGAAGCAGAAAACAGGATTGGTAGTGCCGAGGCCATGACAGTGACAGTCCTTAATGAGAGTGCAATGCAACCGTCCCCCTACTCTATTTTTCATTTGGCATGTGAGAGTGGAGAGGACTATTTTATACACATCAAGGTACAACCTTGGTGTACATGTCTTGATTACAGCACTTGCCTAGGGCTGGGGTTTCATCACCAGAGAAACTCTGGAAGTTCAATGATGCATTGGTGAGCAAAGGTTGGCCTAATGATGTCCACGCTTCGTAAGACAAAACATTGCAGTCGGCTCCCGAATCTATAAGTGCAGACACTGCAAAGATTGCTCTTTGAGTAGGGATCCTTACTTCAATATGAAAGGGATCTACAAAGTCTTCATCATCATTCAAGTGGATGGCCATGATAGCTGCCTTGCGGTGCTCTCGTGCTAGTGCTACTCTAGCCTGAGCTTCTTCTTTTGCTTGACTTTGTAACAAAGCTTGAGCTTTTTTACATGTCTGGCTAGCATGTATGTGTATCAGCATATCATCTGTTAGAGGTTCTTCATAGCGCTTCAAGCGGCTACCATTGATGAAGTTAGTCATTGGCTCTCCATCTAAGGTTTCCAACCTTACTGCACCACTCGCACTAAGCTCGTTGATCACAAATGGACCAAGTCCTCGCATTTTCAGCTTGCGTTTTTGTTTCTTCAATGTATAAAGCAACACTAGATCACCTCTCCTAAAGCGACCTGTCTTCACATGCGTATCATGCCAACGCTTTTGGCGTCGTTTTTCAGCATACATGCCAATGACTACCAATAGCCCGTCTTCATCTAGCCTCTCCAATTCATCGATCCGTGTAGAGAATTCATGATCTGTCCACTCAAGTTGTTTTGCAACTCGAAGTGCAGGTATAATAAATTCTATCGGAAGGATAGCGTCCAATCCAAAAACTAGATTGAAAGGTGTCGTGCCTATGGATGTTTTGTAAGCAATTCGGTAAGCCCACAGAACTGAGTGAAGTTTCTGTTCCCAATCTGTTCTATGTCCCTCAACAATCTTTGTAAGCGCAGTGCAAAGAGTTTTGTTTGTGCTCTCAGCTTGACCATTTGCTTGCGGGTGATAAGGCGCTAACCTCTTATGGATGACCATAAAGTCTTCCAAAAGAAAGGCAATGACTTCATTGACAAAATGCACACCTTGGTCACTCACAATCTCAATAGGTAAACCATAGCGTGTAAACACATGTTCGTATAAAAACTTTGCAGTGGTCCTAGCATCGTTTTTTACTATGGCTTTTGCTTCTACCCACTTTGTAAGATAATTTGTGGCTACAATGATATATACTCAGCATGTGTATGGCGTGCTGGTGGTTTAATCGATCCCACAAAATCAATTCCCCATTTTGCAAAAGCTCTAACCCCCATAATTAGTCTCATTGGCATGTCCTCATACTTGGTAGGAGGTTTGGCTCTTTGACATTGATCACATCGTTTGACATACTCTGTTGCATCATGAAAAAGCGTAGACCACCATAGTCCTGACCATAGTATAAGTTTGGCAGTTGTTTCTCCACAGAAATGTCCACCTCCAACTCCTGAATGTGCATGAGTCAATACGCTAAGGTAGTCACTCTCACAAACACAAGTCCGTAGGTTTCCATCTTTGCCCCTTTTGTATAGCTGGCCTTCAATAATCTGAAAACTCGTTGCTTCTACCTCTATGGCTCTCTTTCTATGCCTAGGCATCTTATCGTCCGTATGACCTTACGTCAAATACTTCACAATGTACGAACTCCAATTGGGTGTTGTTGAAATATAAAACAGAGTCACATGAGGAATGGGTTTCCTTTGTTGACAAGTTTTACAATTCCATACGTACTCTTCTGTATTAGCATGAAGTGTTGGCCACCAATAGCCTTCCCACAAAACTCTTTTAACCGTATCCTTTCCAGAGACATGTTTGCCTCCTAAGCTCACATGGACACATGAGATAATCTCATCATATTGACCAGGGTCAGGGCATAGACGGAGTATTCCATCTTTTCCCAATTTATACAATCATCCAAAAAGAAGCTTATAAGGAGCACAATGCTCTAAGGTCATTATCTTTTCATTGGTGGGACTAATGGAGTTAACAAATCCTGTCGTTAAAACTTGAATGACGGGTTCTGTCCATCTTGGTGCTGTCTCAACCAAGAATAGAGTAGCGTCAGGAATATCATCATCTACACCAATGGGTGCTTCTTTGAAGTTATCCTGGAAAGATGATCAGCCCGCTGGTGCATTTTTCCCTTCTTTACCGCTACTTCAAATTCAAACTCAAGTAGAATAACAAACCAACTTACAATCCTTCCGGTTGCACATGGCTTGTTCACCCACAAGGTAAAGCAAAGCTTGATGATCTACGAAGAATGTAAAATTTGTTGGCCAAAAGGTAATGCCGAAACTTCTTCACAGCATAGATCATAGCTAAGCCTTCTCTTTCCGTGGTGGTGTAATTCTTTTCAACACTATTCAACTGGCGGCTAGCATATGAGACTGGAAAGTCCATTTTGTTCTCGCCTGGTTGAGCTAAAATATAGCCAATTGCAAAAGCCGAAGCATCTATGTACGTGGAATAAATTATCCCAATCCGGCGACCTGAGAATAGGTGCCGTCACTAATGCTTTCTTCAGCTTTTCAAAGGCTCCTTCACAATCCTTTGTCCATTCAAATACAACAAGGAGTGCGTACAATGGCCGTGCTATTTCAGCATACATGTAGATAAATCTATGATAGTAGCCGCAATGACCCATGAAAACTTGTACCCCTTTTGCATTGTAATGTCTAGGTAGCTCTACAATAACAGCTATCTTCTCCGCATCCGTGGATATACCATTCCTAGACACAATGTGGCCTAGAATCTTCCCTTGCCTAACCATAAAATTGCATTTATCAGGGTTAAGGCATATGCGATACACTCTGCATTTCTCAAAGATTTTTTTGAGATACTCTATGTGTTCTTCTCTGTCGATGGAATGCACACACAAGTCATCCATGAATATTTCAAGAAATAATCGCAGGTATCCTTTGAACGCATGGCTCATCAGCCTCTGAAAGGTGGCTGGAGCGTTAGTCAAACCAAAAGGCATGACTCTATATGCAAACACTCCCCATTCTGTAGTAAATGCGGTTTTGTGTTGATCCATGGGATCAATAGATACCTGGTTGTAGCCCGAAAATCCATCAAGAAAACTGTATGCCTTCTTACCAACTACCCTCTCTAGTACATGATCAGTGAGTGGAAGCGGATAGTGGTCCCGGACAGTAGTAGCATTTACTTTCTTTAGATTGACACATACTCGTAGTTTTCCATTCTTCTTAGGTACTACCACAATCGGTGAAACCCATTCTGTATGTTCAATCTCATAAATAAATTCAGCCGCTAACAGCTTGTCAATCTCTTCTTTGATCTTTTTGGCAAAATTATTGTTATACATGTAAGGACGCTGCTTGGACGGCTTGGCATCCTCTCGCATGGGTATTGTATGCTAGCATATCTTTGGATCTACCCGCTTAAGGTCTTTGTAACTCTAAGAAAATATATCTCGATACTCTCTCAGAGTAGAGATTAGCAATTCTTCCTCCGCTTGGGTTAAGTCTGTGGCAATCCACGTTACGTGGCTCTTCGCTTGGTTCTGCTAGGTCTATTTTCTTGGCGTCCTCAGGGCCATCATAGGAAACTCCTGGTGCCTCAGGTTTCTGTCGAATAGGTTGTTGCAAGACTATTTTCCGATCTTGTATGGTGAATTTCTTGAAGTTTGAGGGGATATTTGTGGTATCCTCTTCTTCCTCCGAGTCATCACTCATAGAAGACCATGCTGCTTTTAGCATTCTCTTCCGTTCTTGCACTAGAGCTTTACGCTCCACTCTCGTCATGGTGCTTTGTTCAGTCTTGACTGAATGCACTGAAGCCTCAGATTTTAGCTTCAGTTTCTATTTCTTCTTGTTCTTTGGGTTGTCACTCTCCTTCTCGTTTAGCTTTTGCACTAATTGAAAGCCGTATCTCCATTTCATCTCGTCTTTGATGCAATCATCAGCTCCCAAGTAGTACAAGTACTCGTTCTTCCCTACAAAGTTTGGAGGTGGAATAAAGTCCTCTTTATCCACATCTTCTCTTTCTTTTTGTTGTTGTTGTCTCTTTTCCTTGACTTCCTGTTTGCGAAACTTCCGGTGACTCTTGCAAAACTTACGTTTTGGTTTGCCACTAGGAATAATCAGCAAGACCTCTCTGCCCTTTAACAACAATCTTATCTTCTCTAACTCTAATTCAGGGACTATGGCATCGTCATCAGAATCCTTCTCATCAGAGGATTCTAAGCATCTATCCTCATCTCCTTCGTCAGCTGAGCCGTACTCAAGAGGGGATACTTCCTCTATAGATACCATATCTCCTAGCAATAATGATTTGTTTGCTTCATATCTAGGGGCTTCTTGAGGTTCCTCTGCATAGATCAGTCTTAGCATTCTTACGGGAATAATGTCATACACATCTGGATCACAGAACTGTGTTTGCCTTGGCAATGCACAAGTGTCTATGGTAGCTAAAACATGGTTCCATTCTAAGGGATCTATCAAGTTCTCAGGAAAAGGTATAGGGATATATGCCTCATCCGTCACACTTCTATCTATGGTAACATTTCCAGGTTGCAAGTCTCGACAAGATGCTCCACAGATCCATAGATTAGCTCTTCTTTCAGACATAGTCACTCCCGATGCTTCTAAAGAAGCGGAGTCAAACTCATCCACAGGAGAGTGCGTCACATCTCGATAAGCATGGTTTTTCAGATTCACCCTCGTGGTTACATTCTCATGTCTGAGGTACAAGTAATTGTAACCCCACTCTTGAATCATTTTGAATTGGCGCATGAATGGCCTTCCTAGGATCACTTCGTAATTTTTGTTCTTGCCAAAGTTTACAATAGCAAACGTATGTTCGTACTCAATGCCACATGACTTGACTATAACGTTCTCAAGCAATCCTATGGGACTCTAGATTTCCGTCTGCCAATTGCAAACTCATCCTTGTACTTCTAATTGCAGGGTTTCCCCACATTTCCCATACAGTTTTTGTTGCTATACTCACCCCTGCTCCGCTATCTAGAATAGCTATAGATTCAATCTTGTTGATCTCCACAGGAAGCATAGTATTTCCTTCATCGTCTTCACAATGCTTACCAACTTTGTTCACAGGAACCGGAATTGTTTGCTTAAGCATTAGCTCAGAAGCCTTTGCCTTCAACAACTCCTTAACCTGGATGTTCTGGTTCCACAATCCTTGCTCAGTTAATTGTGTAGCCACTTCTCCCCACAATCTTGGCCTAAGCTTTAAGAACTTTGCGAGTGGAATGGTACACGTTGTGAAGGGAGGCAGAGAAACACGGAACACCTCTATAGCAATGCCTTTCCACAGTTTGGAGTACACACCAACATCAAGAAAAAGGGGCACCAGTCAACTACTCAGTGAGCTGACACAACATTTAACATCTCAAGCATGAGACTTGTCTCTACCCTCATTCAATTTTCCAAGCAACTGGGGAAACCTACATACATTTGATCAAGACATGCAAGGGGAGATGGGCACATCAACATCTGCCACCCTTTACTCAATTGATACATATGCATATAGGGGTGCACCCTTATTATGAAATAGGCTCACGGCCGTAAGCAAAATGAGCACCACAGAAAAATGGTGAGAGAACCACTTGCCATAGACAAGGTTACATTCCATCAAATATGAGCTTTATGCAAAACTTCAGTTTCCCAAGAAAAGACAATATCAGTAAGTAACTTCAATTCTCCCAACCTGGCAAGCAGTGTGTGGCTGGAGACACAATCACTTTATGGTCTTCAGTCTGTTTGTTGAAGAAGCACACCACCATTCATACATGTTCTCTCAAACAAAACCAGAAGGCTGTCTTTCTCATACACATGAGCTTTCCACAAAATCAGAGACTTGGTTATCATGTACATGGGTTTTCCAATGCCACAAACTGGTGATTCCTCATATATATAGGAGTTATTTCACAAAAGAAAAGAGAACACAAAAGCTGGCCAACCGTCACTTACATTGCATGGGCTGTCATCATGACAAAGATCCGCACTCTCAAGGCGTGGCACCTTCTCTTGATTCATACAAGTAGCGTTGCAGCTTGTCCTCCTCTCCCAAACTGGAGTGCCGTGGGCTGTTCTGAAGGTACTTCTCTTCAAAGAAGACGAGCTCATCCCCTTTCTCTCTCAAACACAGAAGGCAGCTTCTTACTCATAAAGAAAAAAAACACACGGCTTTCACACCTTGAAGACGGTGCCTACTCACACAAAGGCTACGCTTCTTCCCTTACTCACATGGGCTGCACTCTCAATGATTATTAGAATTACACTTCCCCTTCACATACTGAAACCTACAAGCTCTTCCACACCCTTATAATCCTGGATTGCGCAGCTCTCATTTACACTCGTGGGCTGCAGCTCTCCCACTCACACACTGGAAACCTGAGAACATTCTACGCATCTCTGCAGCTCTCTGAAAATCTCAGAGCTGGAGACACTCCCACACACCCATAAAAACTGCAGCAACTCCTCTTTATAAGAGATACTGAACACCGCTCTCCCGCACATGGGATACTCCCCTCCACTGGAAATTCCGAGCACTGATGCAATGTGCCCAATACATAATGCGTATAGCATTCATTCTCATGCACATTCCAAATGCAACTCTGGCTGTGAATAATCTTGAATTTGAGTGAGATTTACAGGCATTAACCAAGGGTTAAATGCAAAATGATGATTTTCACAAATTTATCAGCACAATTTTACCAGAAATTACATGAAATCAAGGGTAACCAATTTGTACGGGATGGTTGGAGTATCAAACCAACTCCGATTTGAAATCTGAAGTTATAGGGATCTGTATCAGATACCTAATGGTTAATTTGAACCCTCAATTGCACCAAAGTACAGTGATTAGCACTGATTAATCACTAATTAGCAAATTAATGCTCTGTTTTGTGTGCAAAAAACAGAGTATGCGGGGAGTCCAGATCTGGTGCCTTCCACTTCAAATGAGCTCAAATGCTTTCAAAAGCATCAATAGCAATGAGTCTAGTAGAGGATTAAGCCAAGAAACACAAGATTTGACCAAATATTGAAAGCTTAATCTCTGTTTTACCAAAGTCACTTGCAGATTTGATGAAGAGCTTGGATCTCACTGTAGACTTGATGAAACTCAATTCTGTCTTCACCAGCTTGTAGAGCATGCTTGAAAACCCCCGGGGCTAAGAGGAATTGAAGCAATGTGATTTGGTGAAGTAGCAATGTCAAAAATAGCTCAGAAAAATGGCGCCCAACAAATCTGCGATTTCTCCCTCATCGCTTGACGGTTTGCGCTTTTGTTTGGATAGGATTGAAGAGCTTTGAGGTGGCTACCATATGCTAGAAGGGCTTGCCCTAATTTGATGTGTGCAAGGTGCTAGAGACCCTCCACTGGCTGGGGGTGAAGGGGAGAAGTGAAAACTCACTAAAAATTTGATTTTTTGCTAATTATCTACTAATCATAATTAATTAACTAATGGGCTCATAAATCTGATGGATTCTAGGCATGGCTCTGATACCATGTTGAAATTTGAGCATAATGATGAGCTATGGTGGATCATACACTAGAATCAACATCATTAATCAAAGTGATTAGCAAATGATTAAGATGTAATTAGTGAATAATTAGCAAATAGATTAATGTAGGCATGGATACTCAAAAACCAGCAAATTCTCATTAGGGATATGCCTCAATTTATAGAGTTTACATCAAGCATCAAATCCCATTGATTTCTCCATGATTCACTCCCAGAATATCTCCACCTTTTGCCTGATTCTCTCCACCTCTTCTCTTTTCCCTGATTATCTCCCAGAATAACTCCACACTCCTAAATTCCCTCATGCTACCCTTTATTCTCTCCCAGTAGATTCTTCTCACCTTTTCACAGGTTCTTTCACAATTACATCTCCTCTTTTACAGCCTCTAACCAAGGGCTTGTTCCCGCACACACCCTATTCACTTGTATATTTCAACAAATACCTTGTTTCTCATGAAATGCCAAGGACCTGTACTGTAGCTGACCTCCTCTAACGGGTCCCTATCCATTTTTTTAAAGAAATGGAGCTTTGCATGCTCACATTATTTGTCAACATCCTTGTCCACATATGATAGTGCTAAAACCTGCCTTGATTCTCATCTCACACTCCTTCCATTTCTTATTTATCAAGGTAAACCAATAACTAACTGTACACATTGTATATTTTTGTTAGACCCATTCACATGTGGCCTTATACCCCCTTTGGCCCTTGGAGATGGACACCCTTTATTTGTAATTGCCATGCATGAGTGTGTACATATGCCAAGAAAATGTTACCAAAAAAAACCTAACATAGTTTGCCCATCCCCTAGCCTGCTAGATCATTCATGGTCAGCAGAAAACAGTGTCGTGAGACTCAATGTATCTGATATTGCCATGTTCTCAAAGACACTGCCATAGGGTCCTTGAGCACCCAATTCCAATCTTGTTTGACCTTTCATCCATTTAAATCCAAAAATTATAGCTATGCTTAGGGGAAGGGCATGCAAGATTGTGAATGAAACTCAAGAGACGTTGGAACCTATTCAAGGAAAACTTGTGGAAGACATTGATGGGGCACTTGACATTGAGGATGATGCATGTGTTGAGCCAATTTCAATACATGGGTTGGTGTATGACAAAATGCTTGTGCGTAGGTTACCTATGCAAGCGTGGTGGCTGTTGAGATATCAAGCTCATCTAGTGAGGCGGTGGACACTGATGTCCCGCCTGGGGGATAGGCCCCACACTTACACCACTAGTGTGGTTGGTGAGATCATGGGTGATATGCGAGCAGTGGGATAACAAGCTATGTGTGACAGCCATTCTAGAGACTGGCATAGTTATAGCGCCAGCTCATTTAGTTGGGTTCACACTATAGAGAACCCTAGTATGTATTTGGTTGAGTACCTTTTCATATTGTGTGTAGTCTTATCCTTGTATATGGTGTGTTGAGTGTTGTGTAAAGATGAAGAAGATTTTCTGGCGTGTTGTACTCTTATCCTTGTATATGGTGTATTGAGTGTTGTGTAAAGATGAAGAAGATTTTTTGGCGCCTCTCACCTTGTGTGTTCTCTTTTAGGGTTTTGTGAGTGTGTGTGTGCTTGCAAGAGTTCAAGCTCTCTTCTCCCTTGCATCTTTTCATGGTATCAGAAGCCATGCTTTTGGTGGAGATATATGAGGAGAAGTATTCAAATCGGGGTAGTTTTTGTAATGATTCAGCTCCTAACACTTATGGGAAGTCTATGAGAGATGCCAAATCTACTTCTTTTGTGCCCAAGTTTCCAATGGTGTATGGAAGTGGAGAAAAATCAAATTACAAGTTTGGCATCTCCTCTCATGCTTCTCAAAAGTTTACAAATGTTGATGGGAAGCCTCCAAAGGGTGTTACCAAGAGCAAGTTCATAAATGAGGACCGCATGAATGAATTGAGGAGTAAAGATTTGTGATTCAAATGTGGAAAGAAATGAAACAAGGAGCATTACAAAGTTTGCAAAGCAAGGAATGTCAAGCTTAATATGGTGTACTTTGAAGTCTTGGAAGATGACAATGAGAAAGAGGCTGAAATCTTCAATGATTGTCAAGACTTTGAGGAGAGTGACCATGATTATGAGCCAAATGGTGAATTTCCTTTCGATCTCGGTGGCACTAAGCATTGGTCATAAGTTGATTATAATGATGGCTAACCTATGTGAACTTAGGAGGATATTTGTATGGAACCAACCTTATGCACATTGTCCCACGATTTGTATGCCAGGTGCAAAAGGAGAAAGCACTTTGAGGGTTAAGGCATACATCATTGGAAGAATTTCTCATTTGTTGGTGGATGGTGGAAGTACACATAGCTTTGTGAATACAAAAGCCATATGCAGTCTCAAATTACAGCTCATGTGTTTGACAAATTTGCATAAAGTACAAGTGGCAACAAATGGGGTTGAAATGGATTGCAAAATGGTATGCCATGATGTGGCATTATTTCTTTCACATGACTACACTTTCAAAATGGATTTTTTGATGCTTTACATGGTTCCATTGATATAATCTTAGGTTGTGATTGGCGATTCTACTCTTGGATACATAACCAAGAACTTGCAATGTGGTACATGGAGTCGTGAAGGAAGGAAGAAGTATCACTTCGTGGGGAAATCATACACCAAAGTTAAACCTTATCAATTGCACTCAATTCAAAATGGAAATCAAGAAGTTAAGTATATTATATGTGCTATAGTTTTGCAAGGAGGATCACATTAGCAACAATGAAGGCAAAGTCACACATGATGGCATGGAAAAGTTGTTGGAAGAGTATAAGGATATATTCCAAATGCCAAAATGCTTACCATGTATGCGAGAGATTGATCATGGAATAGAGCTTGAACCTAACTCTAGGCCTATCAACAAGACACTATATAGATTGTCAAAAGTGGAGAAATATGAGGTGGCTAAGAAAGTTTAAGAATTAATGGATATGGGATGAGTGTAACCAAGTCAATCGCCATTTGCATCGCCGATGTTGTTTGTGAAGAAGAAGGATGGTACCTTTCAAATGTCCATTGATTATAGGGATGTGAACAAGATCACAATAAAAAATAGGTACCCTCTCCCAAGGATTGATGATCTATTAGATGAGTTAAAGGGTGCCAAGTTCTTCACAAATATTGACTTAAGGTTCGATTATCATCAAATAAGTATGAAGAGTGGTGATGAAATTAAGATGGCATTTAGAACTGAAAGGGGATTGTATCCTTATATGGTGATGCCATTTGGCTTATGTCATGCACCTGCTACTCTTCAAACCTTAATGAACAAAATGTTACAACCATACCTCTTCAAGTTTGTTTTGGTCTTCTTTGTTGATGATATCTTAGTGTATAGCAAAAGTGAAGACGAGCATTTGGTTCATGTTCAAGGTTTTTGATGCACTTAGAGCCAACCAATTGTATACAAAGGAGAGTAAATGTACTTTCATGGAAAGTTAAGTTGAGTATCTTGGTCACATTGTGGGTGAATGTCAAAATATGCAGCGAAGATGGAGATAACATCTGAAAATACTAGAGCAAGTGCACTGTAGAAAAACATAGAAAGAGAGAGAGAGACAGAGAGAGAGAGAGAGAGAGAGAGAGAGAGAGAGAGAGAGAGAGAGAGAGAGAGAGAGAGAGAGAGAGGTGTATAACTCTGCTATATACATAAGAGAAAATCCCAAGAACTGAACATTGAGATGTGTGGGGGGAAATGGGCCATTTTATATGGCCCCAATAGCCAGACGGCTTAATGAAAGGACAATCGACAGCAGCATATCAGCCCCATGACCTGCTCCTCCTCCAATCGGCCACCACAGCAACTTCTAGTCAGCCACCAGCAGATCAGCTCCTAGTCAACTAGCAGAGCAGATCAGGTCGGCTAGCCACAGGGGACAGCCTCGGGGTAGGAGAGTCAGTCGGCCATCATCTGGATCAGCCAACAGCCACATGATAACCTCCCACACCAAGGAAAAATAGGGAAAAATATGGAGAGGGGAAAAATGAGAAAACACCTAAATCGGGTGGGCACACCCACAACAGAGGCCCTAGTGTAAATATACAGACATGAGATGACTTCTAACACCCCCTCTCAGCTCCTAGATGTGGAACCAACCCCAGTGAGCTAGAGTGCTGCCGGATCATAGCCTGAGATAGAGACTTCGTGAAGAGGTCCACGGCACTGTCCTCTGTCGAGCAGAACTCTAGCAAGATGTCATCAACAACGATCTTTTCACGAACAAAATGCCTTTGGATGACCGTGGTTCTACTAGTGGATACCCAATCCCACCAAGTAACCTCTACAACCTCACCACCTCGCAAAAGCACCACCACAAGCAGCCCGGTACTCTGCCTCTATCGATGACAAGGCAATTGTTGGCTGCCTCTTACTGCTCCATGAACCCGCTCCTGAGTCGGGGAAAAACTGTAGCAGCGTGATGTCAAGGTCCTCGTGTTTGGCTCTCCTCCCCAATATGAGTCACTCCATCCATCAATCCCCCTCTTGTGTAAAAGAGTCTAAGATCCTTCCTAGAAACCACAAGATACGCAATCCTACCTCCCAAAGAGTCCTCTACAAACATAAGCTCAATAGCCTCATCAGAAAGCTCCCATCCAATCTGGTATTCAACAACCAGATCAATGAACCATTCTGCTTCTGAGTCAAGGAGGCATCATACTGCTCACATGTTAAGATTCTAGAAATGGGATTGGTCATGGTGAAGGACATAGATTAAGCATAAGATTAAGGTGGATTAAACCACACTAAAAACTCCATGACTAGAGAGAGAGAGAGATTGCACACTCAACACTATTCCCTTGTATTGCATATCATAATGAACCATACAATGATATATGCTCTCTAGCCTTATCCCACTTTACACATCATCATCTATGTGGCAACTCCTTTTCCACTTCTTTTGGTCAACACTCACACACCATACAATATTACATGTGGCATTCCATCTCACCACAATATCTTGCACTTCTAGAGTGCTTTCCCACATACACACAATATCTTGCACCTCTAGGGTGCTTTCCCACATACACACAACACCGCGATTATATCTCTCAACACCCCCTCTTAATCGAGGTGTTCCACAACTCACACATCACCCATCACCCATATCAATGTAGCATTGCACAACCGCAATCGCTACCTCTCAACACTCCCCCTCAATGATACATTGGAGTGTCCATCAACCAATCATGTGTGCGCGTGTCTACCATCTTAGACACCTAGTCCATTTTGAGCCGACTCATCGCTCACAGCGGAACCACTGATGAGTCCAATTTGAACATGGAAGTTCGGGTGAGATCCAACCCATGCGCATGCACCTCACACGTGCATCGCTTTTGCACACATCACAACAACTACCGTTTCGAGCTTCTAGGTGAGCTCAGGCAGGGCGACCCTCATACCATGAATGATTACAAATTTTTTCCATTTTTGAGCACGCATGCTCGTGGACGATTTGTCCATCATCTGGGTGAAAAAATAAATAAAATTACAAAGCCTTTTTGGCCAAAGCCGGGCAGCGGACCCAAGTGTGTGTGAACATCTTCATCAAAAAACTATGTGTGTGAAACAATTTCTTGTCAAAGGTTTTAATTATGCTTTATAAGAGTGCGTGTGAAACCACTTTGAGAAATTCATCCACAACTTAAAAGCATGTGAGCGGGACCCAGGTTGGCATTCCGGGGGTCTCGACTCTAATTGCCTTCAGGAATCAACGCTACTATTATTAGATGCTTTAATTTTCAATGCTTTAATTTTCAGCCCTTTTTTTTCTTTTAAAATGCTCTGCACGCGCGTTGAATGCGCTGAGCATGCTCAGACTGCCGGCCCGCTGGGTCTTCTTCTTCCTCGACCTGTTCTTCACAACGGTCTCCTTGCTCTCGACGACTGATTCTGCACTCGGCTACCGAGTGTCTGTCCTGCTCGTCTCCTCGCACATACTGTGTTATTGCTGAAGACGTTCGCCTGCCTCCTCTCAACTATGCTCCTTACCTCTTCTCTAGCTACTGTCATCAGAGGTCGCCACAGTAGCCCCCGCCTTGTCTTGGGCATCAGTCAGCCTGTTTCAACTCTCCTGTTGCTACGCTACTGCCTCTGAACCTCTCTACTGAAGACTGGCTGCCTCCTCAGAACCTCGCTATACTGAAGACTGGCTGCAACTCGCTTGCTTGTTTTTTCTCTATTGGAGCTCATCCCATCTCCTATAGTGATCTATCGCCTCAACGACCTGTCTCTCAAGCTTCTTCTTTGGGCTACAAATAGAAAATGCTACAGTTGCGTAGAGACTGTCAGTTGCCTTCTCCTCACGAGCATGACTCTCCTCATGACCTTGTATGATGGGTTCTCCTCCTCTGCTGTACAACAACATTCCTTCTAGAGCCATTTTACTATAAGCTCGCTTTATTCATGCTGCCCTTCACCTCTCTCAATAGCTTCAAAACTCCATAGCATCCCGCATTGCTACTTTGCCTCTCCAAGACCTCCAAGTTGAGGTCTTCCATGACCATTGACATGGCCTTCATGGCCTCCAAATCAGCATGCTTTTCCTTCAATGCATGCATCCATTCAAGGGTGCTTTTACATTTTGGTTTCTCTCAAGAAACCAAGGTGTAAACCAATGTGAAAACTCCAAAAGCTTCCACCAAACATTGCCCATCTTCTATGAGCAAAACCATGAGCATCACTCTTTCTAATGTGCTCAACCATGGACTTCTTCCAAGCCCATAACCGCTTGTCTCTTCTTAGACAAGCATTGCACCTCTTACACTCTTTGCTTGGAAGCAAAGAACCTTGGGATTCTTCCATCCCATCAAGCAACCTTTATACTTGAGCATTTTTCCATGCTCAAACACAAAACTTTGAGGCAAAACTTCACAAAACCAACCTTCTTGAGGCATAATCAGCAGCATATCTTCTCTTGGCAGCTTCTCCTTGATGATGATGAAGACTCCATAGCCTTCATATTGCTGAAATCTCCATTTTCAGCTTCCTTGATGATGAGCAAGCTCTCCATGTTGCAAAACTCCATTTGCAACTCTCTTAGGCAGCTTCTATGCAACTTCCTTGTTGCAAATCTCCTCTCTAACTTGAGAATGGTAGCTCCAAATCTCTCTCAAATCCTCACAAATGCAAATCTCCTCTCAAATCCTCATCACAAATGCAAATCCAAATGATAATATGAGTGTGCATAATTTTTTTTCATAATAAACTGAAAATATAATGCTTAATCAAACAAACACACAACCAAACTAATATACATAATAATCACCCATGACCAAGAGCCCATTTGGCTCTGATACCATGTTAAGATTCTAGAAATGGGATTGGTCATGGTGAAGGACATAGATTAAGCATAAGATTAAGGTGGATTAAACCACACTAAAAACTCCATGACTAGAGAGAGAGAGAGATTGCACACTCAACACTATTCCCTTTGTATTGCATATCACAATGAACCATACAATGATATAGGCTCTCTAGCCTTATCCCACTTTACACATCATCATCTATGTGGCAACTCCTTTTCCACTTCTTTTGGTCAACACTCACACACCATACAATATTACATGTGGCATTCCATCTCACCACAATATCTTGCACTTCTAGAGTGCTTTCCCACATACACACAATATCTTGCACCTCTAGGGTGCTTTCCCACATACACACAACACCGCGATTATATCTCTCAACATCACAAGGATCAACAACTATTTACGGTGGGATGCCAAGTCCTGGAAACCTGCTGCTCTGCTGAAGACCACTCAAGGCCTTCGAAAACCTGTAAACCACCCCCTCTGACTCCGGAACCACAAAGCCTGGAGAATGTGTAACATCTGTTGGAATTAGGGTTGCAGGAATGCACACACAACTTCAAGAAGATGAGGAAGCTTGAGCACAACACAGTAGTGTATTATTAGTGCCAAAAATGAAAGATAACCAGCCCTAGAAGATAATGGGCGTATATACAATGCACGGGGGAAAAAACCTCCTAGTGAGGGAAAAAGTGCCCCGGCGGTCCTAAGTGTGTTCACACACATCACTACTATAATATGGTAACAAATCCCCCCTGGAGTGATGCGGTGAACAAGAGCTAGCACTCATGTATAGGGAAGTGTCTAGCTATGTGGACGAATCCACAAAAGGGAGTAAGCCCAAAGCTTTGCGAAAAGCTTCGAACTTCTCACGAGGCAGAGCCTTTGTGAAAAGGTCTGCAAGGTTATCCTGTGTTGGCACATAAGCCAAACTGATCTCTCCTGCAGAGAGTCTCTCCCTGACATAATGGTAGTGCACCTCAATGTGCTTCGTACGAGCATGGAACACTGGGTTCCGCGCAACTGCCAATGCGCTCTGACTGTCAGTGAAGATGGTGGTGGCAGATGGCTGCCCAACACCCAAATCAGCCATAAGGCGTCTGAGCCACACACACTCAACCGTAGCTGTGAAAGCTGCCCTGTACTCAGCTTCACAACTAGAAGTGGCCACAGTAGGCTGCTTCTTGCTCAACCATGATATGCATGAGCTTCCAAGCATGAAGCAAAAACCACTCGTGGACACGCGTGTGTCATAACAACCAGCCCAGTCAGAATCTGAAAAAGCATGTAAATCTGGCGGCAATGATCCCCCCTTGGGATAAAACAACCCAAGATGCCGAGTACCACTCAAATAGCGAAAGATACGCTTCACTGCCTGCCAATGCTTAATGCCTGGGCTATGCATAAATCTGCTCACCTGTGAGACTGCAAACTGAATGTCTGGCCTCGTAATGCATACATAAATGAGGCAACCAACAGCTGTTTGATAGAGTGTGACATCAAAGTGATCTCCAGCATCATGAAGACTCAACTTCAAACCTGTCTCCATTGGAGTAGCAATAGGCTTGCAGTCTTCAAGGCCAAATCTCCGCAACAATGTTTCAATATACTTTGTCTGACACAAAGCAATACCTCCATCACACTGCTTAAATTGTATCCCCAAATAATGATGCAAATGCCCCAAATCTGACATCTCAAAAGAGGCATTCAAATCAGCCTTAAAATCAGCAATATGACTCTCATTTGGTCCTGTGAGCAGCATGTCATCGACATAGAGAGCAATGATTAGATGTACACCATCCACACGTTTAGCATACAAAGTGCTTTCTGTTGGACTATTCTGAAACCCATGTGCAGTCAAATATGCATGTATTTTTTCATACCAAGCTCGTGGAGCTTGCTTTAAACCATATAAAGCCTTTTTTAACCTGCACACTTTGTTTTCCTGCCCTCTTTGAACAAAACCACGAGGCTGCGATACATACACCTCCTCATGCAAATCTCCATTTAAGAACGCAGTCTTTATGTCCAGCTGATGTACATTCCAACCATTATGAGCTGCTAATGCACAGATGCTACGAACAGTGGTCATACGACATGTGGGAGCAAAAGTCTCATCAAAATCAATGCCCTTCTCTTGAGCATAACCTTTTGCAACAAGCCTAGCCTTATGGCGATCCACTGTGCCATCAGGCTTACACTTCAATTTGTAAACCCACTTAGTGCCAATGGCCTTCTTGCCAGGGGGCAAGTCACATAAAGACCATGTACCATTCTTCATAATAGCATCGTATTCTGCTTGCATAGCAGCCATCCAATTTTCTGAACTTTGTGCCTCATCAAATGAAACAGGCTCACTTTCATCGCACATACTAGAAACAGCCAATGCATAACAATCTGACGCATAAGAGGCACCATGAGAGCCAGAACGAGTGCGACTAGACAAAGGGGCATCCAACTTGCTGTCACGCAAAGTCTGCACCAGCCATCTAGGCATATTCCTAGAGCCCTCAATCTCTTGTCTCTCATCCTCAAGTGCATCATGCACATCTGCATCAGATATAGGCTGATCTGTGCCATCATTTAAAACCTGCATAGGCTGAAAAACTGCCTCATGAGGTATTGCACTTGACTGTGCACCACTGAAAAGAGGCAACAATGTATCATAGACATCACGTGAGCTGATATCTGTCTCCTTAGTACATGAAACCAAGGGCTGAACTGCATCTTCCACAAATACAACATCACGGCTAACCAAAATGCGCTTTGTCTGTGGATGATACAAACGATAGCCTTTGCTCTCAGCACTATATCCAACAAAAATACATTTGACAGCTTTGTCATCCAATTTTCTGCGATGTTGCACAGGCACTAATGCATATGCCAGGCAACCAAAAACACGTAAATGGCCAACAGATGGCTTGCGGCCATGCCAAGCCTCATATGGAGTGACAACCTGTAATGCTTTGGTGGGACACCTGTTTAGTACATAAGTGGCACACATGACAGCCTCAAGCCAAAAACCATGTGGTAGACTTTGACTCTTAACCATACATCTTGCCATTTCCATGAGAGACCTGTTTTTTCTCTCAGCCACACCATTTTGCTGTGGTGTATACGGCACTGTACATTGGTGTTTTATCCCACGCTCAGCCAGAAATGCATTAAATTCTGAAGACATATACTCCCCCCCTCGATCTGAACGGAGTGTGCCCATCTTACTTTCTGACACATTTTCAGCCATAACCAAAAACTGTTTGAAGCACAAAAACACTTCGGACTTTGCCTTCAAAGGATATACCCATGCATGCCTGGTAAAATCATCAATGAAAGTCACGAAGTAAAGGTAGTTTCCAAATGATGGAGTTTGCATGGGACCACAAACATCACTGTGAACAAGCTGCAATCTGCGTTCAGCTCTCACTGATCCATCTTTGGGAAAGGAAGCACGCTGCATTTTACCCAATATGCAGCCCTCACAAACATGCTTGACAGGTGCCTCAAGTTTAGGCAAAGAAGACACCATTTCAGATTTCTGCAGGCGCAGCAAACTTGCAAAATTCAGATGACCAAAACGTGCATGCCACAGTTTTGCATTTGAAATAGCCTGCGTATCCATAATAGCACATGCTGAATCCTCTACACATTTGCCATCCATATTGAGCTTATACAGCCCTCGACATAGTGAACCAGATGCTACAATGATGTCACCACAAGAGAGATCATGAACAGTACATCTGTCATCCACAAATTTTACAACCAAACCTGTTTTGGCAAATGCGGAGACTGACAGCAGATTCTTTTTGATCCCTGGCACATACAATGCATCAAAAAGTGTAAAGGTGTTGCCATTTGCAACATTCAGCACAATCTGTCCAACTCCTTTAACGGGATAAGAGGAGTTATTGGCACAAGTGACAGTATTCCCTGTGGGAGCAGACTCAAGGAAAGTGAATAAACTGCGCTGCGAGGTGATATGCTTAGTGGCACCACTGTCAAAGTACCATACATCTGAATCTACTGCAGACATACATGTGTCATGCAAAGATGGGTCATAACTGCACTGCGCATTGAATGCCCATTCTGTATCTAGCACAACATTAGCAGATTCATTGTTAGAAGGAGAGGCATCTGCAACAGCCATACCAGCCTCTTTCTTCTTAGCCTCTTTCGCAGCCAGCTTAGGACACGCTTTGATGACATGATCATTTCCCTTACAGTACTTGCAAAATGTCTTCTGTTTGTCACCCTTCTTCTCATCTTTGTCTTCCTTCTTTGGTTGCGCAGCATTTGCAGATTTCTGCTTACTAGAAGAAAAGCCTGCTTTACCTTTCCCGCTTCTCTGATTAGCAACGAAAGCTTGATCTGCGACACGCATAATATTCCTGTTTTGCCTTGACTGGTCTTCTTGCAGCAAAACAGAAACTAACTCCTCAAATGATAAGGCATTGGGATTGCCTTTCATCATCAAGCGAAGAGTGGAAGCAAAACCCTGATAAGAATCTGGTAGACCATTCAAAACAGTTTGCACAAGTGAACTGTCTGACAGGATTTCATCTGCAGAAATGAGCTGCTCTTTGAAATCCTTGATCTTTGTCAAAAAGCTATCCATAGAATCACCTTCGTTCATATGCTCACTCTCCAACTGTTTTCGGAGGTAAGCAACACGAGCCTCATTTCTTGCCTGATACAATGTGGCAAGTACATCCCAAGCATCCTTAGAAGTCCTGCAGGAGCGAATATGTGGGATAATGGTACGTTTGACAGACAGCGCAATCAAGGCATGAGCCTGCGCATCTCTACCATCCCAACGAATCTGCTCTGCTGAAAGTGGTGGTTCTCGAACAGCTGCTACAGCACTTGTGCCTGCACCATCATCAACAGTACCTGTTTCTGATGTGTTTGCAGCATTCCCAGCCACAATAGGACGTGCATCAATACCCTGCACAATATTCCATAACCCCTTTGCTACCAATACATGTCGCATCATATATGCCCACAATGGATAGTTGGTGCCATCCAACTTATCCTCAGCAGCCAACATGCGGAATACATCATTGTTGTCAGCCATGGCCAATGACTGTACTACTAGATGTAAATGCTGTCTGTAAGAGGAAAACCTGTATAAAATCGACCTGTGCTATGTAGCACAGCCCAAAACAGACGAATGGGCACCTGTCCTGCAGATTTTAATTTTGACAGAAAATCTGCACAGTAGGACGATTTTGCATGCGCAGTACTTGGAATGCAAAAACGGAGGGCGAAATGACCTCAGATCAAAATTCTGAAATGACCAAGCCCTATGGGCTTTCCCACGGCATATACTAACCTGCAGTCGCTCGTGAAACCTCGTCGCAATCGGAGGAGATGAAGCGGCAGGTGCCGGTGATGCTGCCCGGGAGGAGGAAGCCTGCTCTGATACCAATTGTTGGAATTAGGGTTGCAGGAATGCACACACAACTTCAAGAAGATGAGGAAGCTTGAGCACAACACAGTAGTGTATTATTAGTGCCAAAAATGAAAGATAACCAGCCCTAGAAGATAATGGGCGTATATACAATGCACGGGGGAAAAAACCTCCTAGTGAGGGAAAAAGTGCCCCGGCGGTCCTAAGTGTGTTCACACACATCACTACTATAATATGGTAACAACATCCACCTCCTCCTGCAAGTAATCAATTGCTACATGCCTAGCCTTTCAATAGGTCCCCGTGGAAAGAGCTTCCTCAACTACAGGAATTTCTTTGTCCCGAATGCTACACGAGACATCTGAGCATAGGTTACCTGTATAGTTTCCTTTAAAACTAACAAACATAAGAACTACCAACATCTATACTAGAAAGTTCCTGCCAACTCTACTGCCATCATCTAGCAAGCCATCACCATCTGGTTCGGGAAAGCCTGCTCTTACAGCATACTGAAGTGGCCATTACCAGACTGCCACTTATCACAAAATTGAGGACCTGGGAGAGAGAGTGTTGAAAGTTTGTAAAACTCCATTCTCCACTTCGCCTTCCCAAACTACCTGGCCTGTTGCTTTGTCCTTGAGAGCAACAAAATGCTCATCAAACTCCACCCGTATGCCAGTCTTGCAAACCTGATGCACTGACAACAGCTGAAAACCAAGTGATGGAACATACAACACTTGGGAGGAATGCTTCCCCCCTCTGCCATATCGCGAACTATCTCCAACTTGCCCTCACTATATGAACTGGGATAGTGGATGTATCCCCAATAATAATGTGACCAGAATACCTACAAAGATCCTGTAAAGCCATGCGGGAAGGAGTCATGTGCCTGGAAGCACCACTGTCTAGAATCCACTCTCGAGTATCCATAGCGGAGAGTCCTCCAACCTCCTCCCTGCACAAAGAAAATGAAACACTAGTGTCCATTACCTCCATGTGCACAAAAGCTGGAGTCTTCAAGGTTGCTAGTCTACTAAGGATTCTGTACCCTTCTCGATGCTTTGCTTGGGAAACTGCCTCCAATAGTGGCCTTTCTCACCACAATCATTATAGGTTCTCTCTGCCTTCAGTTTCTCTCAGTCGTCTGAGTCGTGGTTCTTCTCAGAAGACTTCTCTCCAATGAAGCCTTCCCTTTGCCCTTGTTATTACGGCCTTTCGACCATTGGCCAGTTAAGGCCTCAGAACCTCCACCCTGTGGAGGGTTCATGAATCTTTCCTCCTGGTCCAAGACCAATACCTACTATGGCATCATTAGTAACCAGAACGCTCACCACCTGTTTACTCAGGGGCCTTTTCAATAGTTCCTAGCTCATAGTACTCGGCAATATAATCACATAAGAAAATCCAGATGGACTCTCCGTTGAAGATCAGCCAGATCAACCAAGAGATCCATGTAAAAGAGCCATGGACGCATCGGTTGAGGACCAGCAAGTTCAATCAACCAGATCCATGCCTGAGTTCGAAAAACAACTCTAATACCTTGTTCCATTTTCTTCCTCGATGCATGCATGGGTATCTTCAGTGACCCAGAGCCCGAGCAGCGCATATGGTCAGCACCCTCTAGGATCCTTAGTCACCTAGCACTTTCTCAAGTAAAATATATTCAATATTCTTCTTTTCAAGTAAAGAATTCATGGGATTTACAAAAATCAATTCTACCTATATTTTCCAATAAAAATAATAATACTCAAAATTTTACTTTTGATAAATACTCATAATTTGAATTATTCCAAAAATTAATCTTTTACCATTTAATTACTTAGATCTCAAATATCATGGGAATTTCTTTTTTTTGCATAAAAATAATTTTACCAAAAATTCCTCGTTTACCATTTAATTACTTGGATCTCAAATATCATGGGAATTCCTCTTTTTGTATAAAAATAAATTTACCAAAATTTACTCTTCTCTCACAATCAACTAATTATGCATAATTTTAAAAAACTTATTTCTCATGAATATGATAAAAATCATTATTTTTGCATAGGATGTCCAATCCTAGAATATGGTAGGAAGTCCTCTTTTAGCATTATGCATAGGATGTCCAATCCTAGAATATGTAGGAAGTCCTCTTTTAGCATAATGCATAAAAATAAGATATGTATTATTTTCTAAAAATTTTACCATAGCTTCGCTGCTACTACTGATAATTCTAAATTTTTCTTAAAAGAGTAAAAGCTTGTAATGAAAATATGATAGTAATTCCTCTTTAAAATCAAACTATGAATTTAAATCATAATTTTAACCATAATTATAAACTTAATTATGATTATCCCACTAGATTAAGCTCATTCCATTATTTCTCTTTTTCCAAATTGATAGGATAATCCATTTCTCATTTAGAGAATGAATTAGAGTAGTTTTCAACTACTCATAAATAATCTAAAAGAATTTACCATTATTTTAATATCACAAAATCATGAAAATATCATTTTCTTACTCTTTAGCTTATCAAGTTTAGAGTTTAGCTTTGAATTAAGAGACTATCATTGAGAAGCATCCTTTTCCAAGGGATTTAGTCATAAAGATGGCTATTCTATTAGAGAGAGAGATTTACTTAAAGAAAGCATTACAAATAAGCATAAAGATTAACTTTCTCTTAAATTAAAAATAAAGACTTTAAGGAAAAGCATGATTTGAATTAAAACAATCATTTAAAAAGCTTCTCAAGCTTGAGAGGGGTTGAGAAGAAGAAAGTTATTGAGAAAATTAGAAAAAACCATAAAATTTGAATTTACCTCCAAGTTTGGCTTGATTCTCTATTAGTAGTGAAGCCCCCGACCAATCAATTGGTCCACCGAGAGGAGAAGAGCAGCTCCAAGAGTTGTTGTAGCGAGAGAGAGCTCCAAGATCCCAAGAGAGAGGAAAGTTTAAGGGATAATAGAAAATATGATTATTTTAATATAATACTAGCGTAGTATAGCTCCAATATTTTTTTACAAATGACTGAGGGTCTATTTATAGGTGAGGGAGGCCACTAACCAAGTTCAACTAGGTTTTAGAATTTTCCAAGTTCAATTTCACTCAATTTGGACAAGATTTGGACCACTTTCGCTCCCTTTTTTATTTGATTTGATCAAAGAAAGAGGAGAGATAAAAATATCACAATTTTTTTGAATTAAAAACGCTTCCACACATGTGAAAGAGGTTCCTACCTCAAGAGTCCCCCTTTCCTTACCAAGGTGTCAAAAATGCATCATTATTCCAAAATATCTCATTATTTTTAACTAATAAACCTTGTACTCAGTCAACTCTTCATCTTATGTGAGCATTTACTCATTTTTGGGTATTTTCTTTTATTCTTTTAGATTTATCACATCTTAACACTTGGATTAATCCAATTGGCCCATTGGAACCTTAATTGGACCATAATCCAAAAATGTAGACCCTTAGGCTAAGGTCCCTTATACCATTTTCAATTTATTCCTAATGCACATTGGAAAGTTCATTTTGAACTTCTATTTCAGGGGAATCCATTTTAGACACTAGGAGCATTTTTATATCCAAAGATATCTCCATTTTGGATTATCTCTCTCTAGATATTTTCTCTCTCTAGGCCAAAGCAGGGTAAAACAAAATCTTTCTCCTATTTCAGAGAGGGGAATAATTTCAAGAACAAAAGGGGAGGTTCTTATCCCTTTACTCCTCAAAAGGTGGAGGGAGGAATCTTAAATGCTCCTTTCAAGGAGGAATTAACGAAAAGGTCATCCATGAAGACCTCAAGGAATTTCTGACGATAAGGCATTGGAAGGTCTCGGGACATTAGTCAGCCCGAAGGGCATGACTCGGTATGCATAGGTGCCCCACTTGGTAGCAAAGCTATTTTGTGTTGGACCTTTGGATTAATTAGCACGTGATTGTAACCCGAGAATCCGTCAAGGACGTTGTAGCTTTCTTTTTCAGCTACTCGTTCTAGCACATGTTTTGTGAATGGTAAGGGATAGTGGTCCCTGATAGTTGCATCAACCTTCTTGAGGTTGATGCACACTCTGACTTTATCGTTCTTCTTGGACACTATCACAATTGGTGATACCCACTCTGTATGCTAAATTTCATAGATGGATTCGACATCAATGAGTCTTTCAATCTCCTCGTGGACCATCTTGGAGTATTTAGGGTTCATTGGGTAAGCTCATTGTTTGACCGTCCTAGCTCCATCAACCATGGGAATGGTGTGCTAAACCACTTCTAGAGGTACACCCTTCATATATGTGTACTTCCAAGCAAAGAAATCTTGGAATTTAGTGAGTAGAGTGATGAGCTTGGTCTCTTCTTCTCCTAAGAAAGGTCTTCTCCAATAAATACTAGCCTTGGGTCTTCACCCATGCCTACTAAGTTTATTTCCTTGACCTTGGTGGGACCATCATGTGAGGTCCCAGGTTGCCCATTATCAAACCTTTGGGCCGAATCATACTGACCTTGGTGGGACCATCATATGAGGTCCCAGGTTGCCCATTATCAAACCTTTGGGCCGAATCATACTGAACAAATCGATCAGGTATTTGGAAGATCTTAAAGTATTTGGGTCCCCATCTTGTCTCTTTCACTTTAGCACTTTCTTCATCCATCAGCCTTTTGGCTTCTTTTTCTACAAGTGCTAATGTTTTGTTGCGTTTCTTGTGCCCTGAGTGGAAAAGATTTTTTGTGCCTTGAGTGGAAAAGATTTTTTGCAATTGGTTTGGGTTTCATGGGTTCTACTGGCTATGGACTAGTATAGTGGAGCATAAGAGAGTTATTTGCAAACTCTTTTTGCCACATTTCATTGAAATGTTCGTGTGCTTCCACAACTCCCACATATTTCAACCACTGAGTTTCTTGTCTCGGGAAAGACATATGGTTGCTGCTGTGGGAATCCCTCAAACCTGTGTGTTCTACGGGAGCTTGTACTCCCTGATGGCTTTGGTTTGACAACTTGTTTTAGCTCTTGTATGGCAACATCAGGCAGGTAGGTTGAATTGAGCATGTATAGAGATTTGATCTCCTACCCGTCTGCCATGGCAAACCTTGTACCAATTCTTTTGGGTAAGATGTCTAGGGTGGCAAGGATATGCATCCATTTCTCCAAGTCTTCTGGCTTTGGAAGAGGTGTGCACCTCTCACTCTTAAAAGATCCCTGCCCCCTCCACGCAATGAATTTGGGGGTACTAGCAGTGGAAGTAGCACTTCTTGCGCAAGGTAGAGCCTCTCACTCGGGGCCTCGCCCCACGGATATCCGGACAAGAGACTAATCCCTCGGTTCTTCCAAAACCAAACTCGGAAAAACTTCCCTCGCCCAGAAAGCATGGGCGATTCCTCCAAGATATTTTTATTCTAACGTAGTCAAGAGCCTTAACGAACCTATAAGTCACATGGTCAGATCAAGGAAGAAACTTTCACTTGGATCATAGAGACCAATGCTTTTTTCCTCATCGAGAGGCACATCCGTTGATTCTTTTCCATAAAACAAGACTATCCGGGATTTACTTCATCTATCGTACCGCCAACCACCCAACCGCTTAGCCAACCACCCAACCACTGTAGTGATAGGATCCATTTAGGAATTTGGTTATGTTTTGTCTCAAGTACCAAGAAAAAGAGTTCCCAGGCCCCCTAGCCAGCGCTTCATGCAAACTTCAAGATAGTCACACCACTTACACAACCAATATGAAATTGCCTTTTTCACAGATTCAGCTATCTTTAAAACAATCTTTTAATGAAACCATAGTATCACTGATCATAATCCTCCAAAATATCCCGTTGAATTCTAATTTTCAATCATTCCTCATCAATGTACCTATGGCATCATTGGTAACTAGAACGCTATCCACCTGTTCACTCAGGGGCATTTTCAATAGTTCCTAGCTCATAGTACCCGGCAATATAATCACATAAGAAAATCCAGATGGACTCTCCATTGAAGATCAACAAGATCAACAAACAGATCCATATAAAAGAGCCATGGACTCATCCATTGAGGACCAGCAAGGTCAATCAACCAAATCCATGCCCGAGTTCAGAAAACAACTCTAACTCCTTGTTTCATTTTCTTCCTCGACGCACGCGTAGGTTTCTTTGGTGACCCAGAGCCCGAGCATCGTATGGTCAGCACCCTCTAGGATCCTTCGCAGGTCACCTAGCACTTCACTCATAGGCCGCTTCCTTGGTTCCTCATCCATCGTACCGGAAGCTCACCATCATTTAGTCAAGACCTGACCTTGCTACGCGAGACATCCTCCATTGACTCTCCGTCTAGCTGTTGCAACTTTATCACTTACGTCTCCACGACCTCATTCACAAGACGGTCAAAATGCTTCCGCAACATTCTTGACATAAAACAATCTTTTAAAAACAAGTCATAAATACAGTTTCTATAACAAACTCTCGTCTTTCCGCATTGTTTCACATCAATCTACATTTCTTAATCCACATCCAATCATATGTATTGCCATCGTCCTTCATCCATTCTCATCCAATCACATTCGCATCTACCCATGTCCACATCTCATCACATTATATTCATTCACATCTCATCCATTCATATCTACCCATATCCACATCACATCTATTTACATCACATCTCACCCAGTCACATCTATCCCGATTCATATCCATTCACATCACATCACATCACATCTCACCTAGTCACATCTATCCCGATTCATATCACATCACATCACATCCATTCACATCTATTTACATCACGTCGCATTCACATCTATTCACATCTCATCACATTTTTTCACATCCATCACATTCATTGCATTCCCATCCCATTACATACATCACATTCATTGCATTCCCCTCCCATTACATACATTCTATCCACATTACATCACATCCATATCTCATCACATCCATACACATTCTATCTCATTCATCCACATCCATTTAGTCATCCACATGCATGTCTATCCACATCCATCCATACATTCACATTTACATCCACATATATTCACATCACATCACATTTCATTCACATCTCATCACATTCACATCCACATCCCTTTACACCACATCACATCTCATCCACATATACATCCACATCCATTTACATTACATCACATCCTTTCACATCCACATCCACATTCATCTACATCACATCACATCCTTTCACATCCACATCCACACTCATCTACATCACATCACATCCTTTCACATCCACATCCACATCCATTTACATCACATCACATCCTTTCGCATCCACATCCACATCCATTTACATCACATCACATCCTATCACAACCACATCCACATTCATTTACATCACATCCTTTCACATATTCTCACATCTCATTCTCATCTCTTCATTCATATCCACATCCATTTATATCACATCCTTTCACATATCCTCACATCTCATTCTTATCTCTTCACTCACATCCACATTCATTTATATCACATTCTTTCATATATCCTCACATCTCATTCTCATCTCTTCTTTCACATCCACATCCATTTCACATTTAGTAACATTTTCTATTTTTGATACCGATGGGACTTTTCTAATATTTCTGCCAATTGCTTGGCCTAGGTAAAGGTTCTTTTTCTCAACCGATATTTTCATATTCTTTCTTAATTTTCTCAAGTGAAATATATTCAATATTCTTCTTTTTGAGAAAGATTCATGGGATTTACAAAAATCAATTCTACCCATATTTTCCAATCATGCTCAAAATTTCACTTTTGATAAATACTCATAATTTGATTATGCTAAAATTTTCTCTTTTTTCCATTTAATTTCTTAGATCTCAATGATCATGGGAAATCCTCTTTTTAAATTTAATTGATTGAATTCTAAATGTCATGGGAATTCCTCTTTTATCATCAAATAAATTTATCTAAAATTTCTCTTTTCTTTAATAAAAATACCCATTAATTCAATATGCCAAGAATTTCACTTTTACTATTTAAATGATTGGAATTTCTCTTTTATCATTTAAATATTTTTCATGCATAAAATAAATTTATCTAAAATTTCTCTTTGAATTTTAATAAAAATATCCATTAATTCAATATGCTAAGAATTCCACTTTTTCCATTTAAATGATTGAATTCCAAATGTCATGGAAATTCCTCTTTTATCATTTAAATAAAATTACCATAATTTTCTTTTTTTTAAAAATAATTTAATTAGGCATAAACCTCATAAACCTTAAAATTTTAGTTTTCCATTGAATGTGATGAAAATCATTCTTTTAGCATAGGATAACCAATCCTATAATATGGTAGGAAGTCCTCTTTTCATGTCATGCATAAGAATGAATTATGTATCAATTTCTTAAAATTTTTACCATAGCTCCGTTTGCTATTACACTGATAATTTTCAATATTTTGGAAAAGAATAAACTTAGTAATACAATTATGATACTATAACTATCTTCTAAACCTAAATCCAATTTATGGATTTAAATCATAAGATTATCATAATTTTAGAAGCATAAAAGTATAAAAAACCACTTTCTTAACCTCTAGCTTCACAAGCCTAGAGTTTGATTTGTGAATTGAGAATTTATTAATGAGAAGCATCATTTGAATAGAGAATTGGTCATAGGAATGACCATTCTTTTGGGGAGAGAGAGATAAACATAAAAAGCATCACAATTAAGCATAAATGTAAACTTTTCTTAATTATTCATTACAACTCTTAAGAAAAGCTTGGTTTGCATTATAAACACTTAATTTAGAAACTTCTCAAGCTTGAGAGGGGTTGAGAAGTGAAAACATTGAGAATAGTAGAGAAAAACCATGAAATTACAAACGTACCTCTTGATTTTGCTTGCTTCTCTATCTTAGAAGAAGCCCCCAACCAATCAATTAGTTAGTGTGTCAAGAGGAAAGCTCCAAGGATGGTTGAAGAGAGAGAGAAGCTCCAATCTCTCCAAAATGTAGAGGATTTTGATGGGATAATAGAAAATATGAGTATTTTAATGTAATACTGGCTATACCATGCCAGTATTTTAATGTAATACTGGCATGGTATAGCTCAAAGATAAGAATACAAAAGAATGAGGGTCTTTTTAGAGGTGAGGGAGGCCACTAACTGAGTTTAACTAAATTCTAGAATTTTTCAGCTTCAGTTTGGCTGAAGTTGGACAAGATTTGGACTAGTTTGGCTTCCTTTTTTATTTGGTTTGATCCCGGAGAGAGGAAAGATAAAAATATTACAATTTTTTTTGAATTAAAAACTCATCCACATGTGTGAAATAGTAGGTGCCTACCTCAAGTCTCCCCCCTCCTTACCAAGGTGTCAAAAATGTATCATTATTCTAAAATATCTCATTTTTTAGTAATATCTCATAGTTTTTAACTAATAAACCTTGTACTCAGCCAACTCTTCATCTTATATGAGCATTTACTCATTTTTGGATATTTTCTTTTGTTCTTTGGATTTATCTCATCCCAACACTTGGATTAATCTATAGGAACCTTAATTGGACCATAATCCAAAATTTTCAAAAAATCTTGACCCTTAGGCTAAGGTCTTTAAATCATTTTTAATTGATTCCTAATGCACTTTGGAGAATTTATTTTGAACTTTTGTTTCAGGGGAGCCCATTTAGACACTAGGAGGATTTTTCTATCCAAAAATATCTCAATTTTGGATTACCTCTCTCAACATTTTCTCTCTCTAGGCCAAAATAGGGTAAAACAAGATCTTTCTCCTATTTCAAAGAGGGCAATAATTACAAGGACAGAAGGGGAGGTTCTTACACCTCTACACCTCAAAAGCTGGAGGGGGGAATCTTACATACTATCCCACTTAAGAAACGTGAGATATCCTCATCTCGCAGGTGGAGTATAATCTCTTTCATCTTCTTCTTCTCTTCGATCACTTCCAGCGTTACTGCCTTGGAAGTGGACGGCTGATTCGGGAATATCTCTCTTTGACTTCCCCTATTCTGAGGCGGAGGTCTCGTATTACTTTGGATTGAAACTGAGGGTTGGTTAGAGGGTCTACCTCTGAGATCTCCATGATTTTGGGGTGGAAAGGAACCTGATTACTCTGGAAGGAAGGAGCAGGAGTCTGGAATCTTGGTCCCTGATTTTCCCACCCCGAAAACCTTGATCCAAAAGGAGTTGGGCAATCCATATTACGATGTCCAAATCCTTGACAGTTATAGCATTTCACTTCCTTGTTCAAGGCTGGAACTTCTGAAGTTGAATTTAAGGGGATTGAGTTCCGGGAAAAGGACCTTTCTTCCATTCTGGAACTTTCCATATCCTAATCTTGACTTTGTTGTCTCTTAGGTGGAAGGTTGAAATCAGTTTCTGAAGCTAGAAATCTTTTGAAAGATGATGGTGCTGGCTTTGGCGGGACCTTGATATCAAAGGCCTTGGCGAAATCCTTCGCCATCCGCACTACTTCGGCCATGGAAACTGGCTTGGAATTCTTCACTAGAATATTCAAAGGTTCATTCAGTCCCCGAATGAACCTGGCCATCAGCTATTCTTCATCCAGCGGGCGAGTACTTGAGGAGAAGAGCGAATGCTTGGTGATACACTTCAATAGTTCTGCTCCCCTGGGTTATCTCTAAGAATTCATTCATCTTGGTTTCCATAAAGCCGGGAGGACAGAATCTCTTCCTTAGGTGAATTTTGAGATCATTCCATGTCTGGGTGTTCCAATCCAGACGGTTTGTCTTGCAGTGGTTTCTCCATGACACTCTGGCTATTTCTACTATCTTCAGCCTTGCAAGAGCCATTTTACTTTTCTCGTTGTACCCGGTGACATCAAAATATTCTTCCATTGTTTTGATCCACTTCTCCATAGCCTCGCCCAAGTTTTCCCCTTCACCCTTCAAAGGTCCAAGGTGCGATCTATGAAGAGTTTTACGAACATCCAAGTCGAGCTCTTCCTCATCAAGTTTGGGGTTCTCATTTTCCTACCACGACGACCTCGATCTATGATCCTATCCATATGAAAATTCTTGTTAAGTCCCTTTATTTATAATTCAAATCCAACTTTAGATCCAACTGATTCTGGGGTTCTTTAGATTGGTCAGCCCCCCATGGAATCATGGGATAAAGATCCCTTCTAACAAAAGAACATACAGAACTCATTATCAGAGAATAGTTCATTCATATTGTTAACATAGTAATGGTCCACAGACCAAAAATTCCATCTAAACATTCCTCCACGGGAATTTTAGTTATGCAGGTTCTTAATTTGTCATCCCTTAACTAGAGTCACTGGGTCAAAGGTTAATAGTGATTTGGTGAAGTCACAATCATCATTCTAGTTACTATCATCATCACTAGGATTCGTCCCATTCATCCTCATTGTGGCTTTGTTAAACTTATCTTCTTTCAACTAGAATTCAAGAATCATTATCTTTCAATCAGAATCCAAATTAACTCATCAATTCTCAACTAGAATTCTAAAATCATATCAACCAATATTCGAATTCAACATCTGGATAGCATTTTGCTTATAATTTAAAGGTCTTAGAGTTACTCGTATATATTGTCAGTAAAGAGCTGCAGTTATGCCCATGGTATATACAGGTAGTCACGGTCCTTGGAGTTATAAGGTAAATACCATCATATCTAGGCCTCAAGCAAGTGAGGGATTCCATACAATTGCGGTACTTCCATCTGAAGACCCAATTATCAATTTTTGAATCTTCATTCTGAATATCAATTTGTATGAATTTCATCACACAATTACAATCTTTTATTGGTATTTAATAAAATTTTGACATTTCTTGCTTCTCGGATGATCCAATTTAGCCAATTCGCTCTCTGAATACCAGCGGAAAGATCCCTGCCCCCTCCGCGCAACAAATTCGGGGGTGCTAGCAGCAGCGAAAGTAGCAAACACTATATTCGTGAGTTTGGGAATTTCCCAACTCCCATTTTTTGAATACTAAAAAGGTGGGACCTGGATAACATGCCTATAAGTTTTTCAAAACCATATCATGTGACCTATTGTTGGAAAGCGCTTGGAAAATGGAATCTACTGAGCTATAGAGCGCTCAATTTGGAGTAACGGTGTTCAAGTTATGATTAATCCAAAGATTTGACCACGTGTCCCAAACTTATGGAAAATTCCCATATTCCCCAATATGGTGTTAGCACTTCTTGCGCAAGGCAGAGCCTCTCACTCAGGCCTCGTCCACGGATATCCAGACAAGAGACTAATCCCTTGGCTCTTCCAAAACTGAACCCACAAAAACTTCCCTCGCCCAGAAAGCACGAGTGATTCCTCCAGGATATTTTTATTCTAACATAGTCAAGAGCCTTAACTAACCAAACTGATCCGACCAAACCTGTAAGTCACATGGTCAGATCAAGGAAGAAACTTGCACTTGGATCATAGAGACCAACGCTTTTTTCCTCATCGAGAGGCATAGTCGTTGATTCTTTTCCATAGAACAAGACTATCCGAGAATTGAGTCTCATTTTAGGGATCCCTCAGTCTAGCCTAACCCCATCCAGATAATGTGTGAGCTCAATCATCCGCCGATTCGAGTCGAGAGAGAGAGTTCTAATTTAATGTGTGAGCTTAATCTGATTCGAATAGATAAAGAGAGAGTTCTAATTTAATGTGTGAGCTCAATCCAATTTGAGTCGAGAGAGGGAGAGAGAGAGAGAGAGAGAATGAGTACTTTGATATTGTATGTATGTGTGTGTGTGAGAGAGAAGTATTGTAATGAGAGAGACACACAGAGAGAAGTGTCATTCCAAAGCAAATACATGCTGGAGAAACGATAGAGAGATAACGGAGAACCAAAATTTTATATGTTAAAATATCCATATTGAGTGTTGCTTATGCGATGCATGTCATTGCATAAGTGATGCTTGCCATTAAGCATTGCTTATGCGACTCCTTAACGCGTTGCTACTAGGGTCGCTTAAGCGACGCGCCATATCAACACAAACAAGCATCACTACAAGCGGGTTGTGTTTTAGTGTAGCAACCTAAACATGGAAATCCTAACATGAATCAACCATAAAATCATGAGCTCTAAGAAAAGACATAATAGTCATAGAGTGGTCAAAAGGTCACAACGGGTGATAAAAGGAACAATAGTCCTAGGGCTGGTGCCTTTTACAGTCTCAAGGCCCACATGCCCTAACACCACATGTGTAAATGCCCCTAAGTCCCATGTGCCTAGGCCCATCCCCTATATGCATGTGCATCCTAAAATCCCCTTTGCTACACATTGTAACCTGTGAGAATTACCCTTCCAAGTCACTCGGGCATCAACTTTCTACTAAACTAGAAATTGGGCATAAATAGTGAAAATTGACACTGTAACATACATTTTTATAGTTTGCCTTGTGAAAACTTGTAGAATCAACATGTGGCCCAAAAGATGTAGACATTGGCTTCCCTATCTATCTATAGCTCTCAAACCTACCCAAATATGTTGCTCAAAAATCAAAGAGGGAAAGACATAGAGTTACCCTTACCCATGTGTACCACTTTCTTTTCTTGCTTCTGTCTTGGCTCTTCACATGAATTGATGCTCTGAATCCATGAGAAGAATGCAAACGAAAGGATGAGCTTGAGCTCCTTGTTGCAAGACAACACATACACATAAGACAAGCACATAATAGAGATGGATGGAAAATGTTTTGTCTACTCTCTTCTCTCACCCATTCCAGTTCAATATTTGCATAGCTTCCCTTCTTCTAGGTCACTTGAGAATAACCTATCTGAGTTTAATATTCTCATAGCCTAGGAATTACCCTTCCAAGTCACTCGGGCATTACACATTCGAGTTCAATATTCTCACATCATATTTCATTGAGCACTTGTGCCAATTGATTTTTATACCAAGTAAACCATTACATACCAAACATAATAACTTGATCCTTTGGTGAGTCTCTACCATGACCCCTGCGATTTAATTTAATTATAACTTTCTTAATTTCTTCAAGCATCCACCCGATCGCTCCGCTGAAGCTACGCTCCCCCTGCTTGCGCTGACCTCGTGCTGACTGCATGCCTTCCCCCCTCTCCCGCCATCGCGTCTGCTCACCCCCCCTTCCCCCCCCGCCTGCACTCGCGTTTGCCCCCCTTCCCCCGCGTGGCTGTCCTGCACGCCCCAGCGCTGCAGCGCCCGCCCCCTGCTCCTTCTCCTCTCCTTCGCGCCCTCCGGTTTTTCTTCATTGCCCCGCCCCCCCTTTTTCACCGCCGTCGCCTTATCTTCCCCCCCGCCCCCTGTTTCGCGTTGTTTCCCCCTTGGGGTTTTTTTATCTTCGCCGCCTACCTCCCTCCCCTTTTTTCTGATTTTTCCGTCCCCTGGGGTCTTCCTTTTTTTTTTTTTTGCCTTCCGCCTTCCCCCTCCATCCTTTGTGTGCAGCTCGGCTCTTGCAGGACTCTCTGCTTTCGCTCCGCCTTCGACTTAGCTTCAGACACTGATGGAGGCTCCTCCCGCCCCACCTCAGAGGGACTCTCCCGTAGCCCCCTCGCCCGCCTGAGGATACCCCCATCAGGCTTTCTCTTTTGCCAGAAGAGGAAGCAAGCCTCGTCTCGCAGAGGTGGAACGCCTCCAGGCACACTCCACCATCTGCCGTATAGTCGGCACTCGCCCCAGCAGAGGGGAGATCCGGGATCTTCTCCAGGCCCGCCTTCTTGCAGATGTGGGCAAGATCCTAGACGTTCAGCTACTGGGCCATGGTCACTACCAGATCAAGTTTGAGACTGCCCAGAGCATGGCCAAGGTCCTAGCCATGAGTCCCTTAGACATCAGGGGTGCTCGGGCATTCTTCAAACCTTGGTAGCATGGCTTTGACCCAGCAACGGCCGAGCAGGGAGAGTGCCTTTTCCATGTTACAATTTGCTTCCCTGGACTCCGCCGTGAGTACCTGCTGCTCATTTCTAGGCTAGGAGCATTGGTGGGTTTGGTGCTAGAGACTGGCCCCACAGCAGCTTCAGTGGTGGCCAGAGCAGTTGGGCTACCTTCGGTCAGAGTTTTGGTTCCTGACATCTCCTCCCTTCCGAAGTGTTGACATATTGAGCTCGTCTAGTGAGGCAGTGGCCACTGATGACCTGCCTGGGGGATAGGCCCCACACTTACACCACTGGTATGGTTGGTGAGATCATGGGAGATATGCGGCCAGTGGGATGACAGGCTGTGTGACAGCCATTCTAGAGACTGGCATAGTTATAGCGCCAGCTCATTTAGTCGGGTTCACACTATAGAGAACCCGTGTATGTATTGGTTGAGTACCTTTCATATTATGTGTACTCTTATCTTGTATATGGTGTGTTGAGTGTTGAGTAGAGAAGAAAAAGATTTTCAGCCTCTCACCTTGTGTGTTCTCTATTAGGGTTTTGTGAGTGTGTGTGTGTGCTTGCAAGAGCTCAAGCTCTCCTCCCCCCTACATCTTTTCATGGTATCAGAGCCTAGTTTGTGCTAAGGGCTGAGCTACAAGCAAGAGAACCACAGGAAGCGGTACGAGGGTAAGAGCTTCAACTACTCTTCCATATTTGTGTTGGTGACTACACCCTTGTCGGGAGCTCTACGGGAGGCACCGGCAACGATATGTGATTGAGGAGCTTTCTTCGCGGGAGTAAAGCTATAGGGCAACTATATCATCCTATCGAACAATGTTTTCTGGGCCAAAAATGCATTTCGGGCGCGTCTGGACCTCCGTTTTTCAGAAAGCAGGCAATTTCGAGCACTGCGGGTAAGTCATCGATTCTCTGCAGAACTCTGTTTTAAGAAGTGCAGGAAGACAGATTGACTGTGCAGACACTGTGGGTGCTGCAAAGAGGTCTACAGTTGCCATTGGGTGTATGTATGCACATTAAAGTCACTGGTTGTGACATTTGAGAGTACTACAGTACCGTTGTGCAGAAAATACAACAGTTTGTGCAGAAAAACCAGAGTGCAGTTTCTGGTAAAATTGTGTGTTTGGCAAGATGTCAAATGATGGGATAACTCAGATTGTGGCTGAGAAGCTTGACAAGAATAACTTCCATGCTTGGAGGTTTAGGTTGACGAATTTCCTGATGGGAAAAGGCTATTGGGACTACATAGAAGGTGAGCATGAAGAGGCACCAGAGATACCGGACATAAATCTGACTGCTCTGCAGATGTGGAGGAGTTTAAAGACTAGAACCAAGGAGCCAGGAAGGTTATGTATTGGCTCTCCATTAGTATACAGGACACCATGATTGGGCACATTCAGGATGCCAAGTCCCCCAAGGAGGCGTGGGACACCTTGGTAAAGCTTTATGAAACAAATACCAAGGCACGTAAGATACAGTTGAAGAATGAACTTCATACTGTAGAGAAAAAGAGCATGTCTGTGAATGACTATGCGCTGAAGATAAAGGGTATTGTGGAATCCCTTGCATCAATTGGTGTGTCAGTAGATGATGATGACAAGGTGGAAGTTTGTCTACGTGGTCTGGGGCCACAATACAAGGCGTTCAAGACGTCCATTCAGACTCAGGAAAACATTCCCAACTTTATAGATTTGGTGTCTATGCTGATTATCGAAGAGAAGAGCTTGGGTGAAGACCAACAGTCTTCACAAACCAAAAACAATTTAGAGCAACAGGCCTTCTACACGAGTTCAGGAAAAGGACGAGGTAGAGGAGGCCGTGGACGCGGTCAAGGAGGTGGCCGAACAGGTAATCAAAATTATGGTCAGCAGCAGCAGCAACAACAACAGTCCCAGAATCAACAACAACAACAACACGCAGGTGGAAGAGGCAAATTCAGAGGCAGGGGGAGTCAAAGAGGTCGTGGAAATTGGCAAAGGCAATATAATGATGCACATGAATGCTATTATTGTGGTAAGCCTGGACATGTGCAGGCAGAATGTTATAAGAAGCAGGCTGACATGCAAAATGGGAAAGTGCAGCAAAACAACTATGCATCCTCAAGCAGAAATAATGAGGATAATGAAAGGTTGTTTGTTATGCAGCATGTCGTGAATGCCATGTCTGAAAATGTTGATGCAGCACAAAAAGATAATGTATGGTATGTGGATTCAGGCGCTTCGAACCACATGACGAGTCATGGGGAGTGGTTCAAGGAGATGAAAAACCCGAAAAGACCACGTTTTGTGGAAACAGGAGATGACATTGCTCATCCAATTGCCCACGTTGGAGATGTGCCATTGTCTATGCAGGATGGCAAAGTGAAGTACCTTGCAGATGTACTTCATGTACTGAACATAACAAAGAATCTGGTTTCAGTTGGCCAGATGATTGAGCAGGGTTTGCAGGTTCGGTTTAACCCTGATGGGTGTTATGTTGAAGATTTCAAAGACAAGTGCAGGTTGGTTGCAAAAGGCAACAGAGTGGGCAGAATGTTTACGTTGAATATCAGTGGATAGACAAGTTGTCATTTTTTGTGACAACATTAGCAGTATACAGTTGGCCAGGAACCCAGTCTTTCATGCTCGTACGAAGCACATAGAGGTCCACTACCACTTCGTCAGAGAGAAGGTCTTGGCAGGAGACCTTGACCTTGTTTATGTCAGCATAGAGGATTAGGTAGCTGACATCTTCACCAAAGCATTGGGTACAGAGAAGCCCCGTAGATTCAGGGCTTCGCTTGGTGTACATGAGATGGAGTTGAGCTCGAGGGGGAGTGTTGACATATCGAGCTCCTCTAGTGAGGCGGTGGCCACTGATGACCCGCCTGGGGGATAGGCCCCACACTTACACCACTGGCATGGTTGGTGAGATCATGGGAGATATGCGGCCAGTGGGATGACAGGCTGTGTGACAGCCGTTCTAGAGACTGGCATAGTTATAGCGCCAGCTCATTTAGTCGGGTTCACACTATAGAGAACCCATGTATGTATTGGTTGAGTACCTTTCATATTATGTGCTCTTATCTTGTATATGGTGTGTTGAGTGTTGAGTAGAGAAGAAGAAGATTTTCAGCCTCTCACCTTGTGTGTTCTCTATTAGGGTTTTGTGAGTGTGTGTGTGTGCTTGCAAGAGCTCAAGCTCTCTTTCCCCCTGCATCTTTTCACAAAGGTCATTCAGCTACCTAGGATAGGGGGGATGGATTGATCAGAGAGTGGAGTTCTGGGAGCTCCCGAACCAGTGCCTTATTTGCAGGCAGGTCGGCCATCTGGCCAAGGCCTGTCCTCACAGGAGACCCTGACTCTCACCGCAGCAGCAGCAAGCCCCTGATGGCTCGCCGCCCACAGATGCGGCTTGGCAGGTAGCCCTTGGGACACCTACTCAGGCCACAGAGACCTCGGAGTGGCAGCCTGGATAGGGGCGCCGTCGAGGGAGACAACCACACTAGCACGCCCCGAGATCGATGCAGCACAGCAGCCACAGTCTCAACACCACTGGGTTCCCGTGAGGAACAGCTTTGCTCCCCTACAGGAGGAGACCCCTGCTGCGACGATTGAGGACTAGGAGATGCAAGCACCCCCTCCTTCACCCCCCACACCCCCATCCCCCCCTACCGCCTCGGTTCCACCTTTGCCGCCTCCCATCCCCGCTCTGATTTCGGTAGCAGCTCCTTCTCCATCCCCCTCGCCCCCCCCTCCTCCCCCCTCGCCCGCCTCAGCTCCCCCCCTCGGCCCTGACAGTCCCCTGGCGTTCACCTACAGTCTGGAGGGCTCTAAGCACCGATCTTGATTGAGCACCGTAGAGGAGACTTACCATGCCGATTTGGGCTTCATGGATATCATCTATCCACAGTCGATTGAGTCGCCTTGGTACTAGACAGCGCTCGAAGGCTTTTTGATTACTCCTTCACACGGCTTTTTGGAGTAGAGGGCCCCCATGAGCTAGCACCCATCCGAGTTCATGTAGTGATACCTCCGGCCCACGGGGAGGAGGCACTTGATTCAGCGGTGGCCTTCTCGTTCCCTCTCTATGGCCCATGCGACCGAGAGTGGATCTAGAGCTCCCTCTTAGCACGTTGAAGACTCAAGCAGTTGAGTTTTCTTACCATGTGAGCGATCTGGAGGTGACAGATGTGATAGGCCGACTATGGGAGTTGGCTCATTTTTTCTTGGATCCCAGGAGTGTGGATGCCTCAGGGATTCGTCATTTGGTCATTCGCATAATGGCAGACTTAGCATGTGACCCTGGATATGTATGTATACACGAGGTTGCTCTCTCTGAGCGGGAGGCAGTCGCCATGGGACACAGCCACTGGCGCCTGATCCGTGATTCTTGTAGTACACCGGGTGGGCAGATTCGCAGCCGCTCGGATGGGGACTACTCTCCATCCAAGCCGCTTGCGAAGGCCCGCCGTACGGCTGAGACAGCATCCACCTCAGCAGGTCATCCATGAGGATCATCTCATGGAATGTATAGGGCCTTGGCAGAGCACATTATATACGCTATCGTGGTTGCTTGAGGTAGGAGCTTTAGAGATGCCTGGTTGGTGGCAGCATTGATATTTTGATGATGCAAGAGCACCATTTGGGTGAGAGCAGGATCCGGAGATATGGTTCAGTGATGCCTGGTAGATGGGACACCTTTTGGTCTACAAGGTTTGGTCCTTTGGGTGGACAGGGAGGAGTATGCATGGTCATTGCAGATGTATGGTGGTAGGCCATTGTGGATCGAGGCATCATTATGCCTGGTAGAGCACAGTATGTCATTCTGAGGATGCATGATGAGCTATTGGGCGTGCTCAACGTCTATGCACCCAACCATGCAAGTGCCAGAGCAGAGTTCTGGACCCAGGTTACGGATGCATTGCCAGAGGCCGCACATTGGTGTGTCAGGGGAGACTTCAACATGCTTGAGGACCCGGTCGATAGGGTGGGAGGCAGTCATGTTACAGTGCACGGCACGGAGCTTGCAGCTTGGGAGCGATTTTGCATGTCACTGAGGATCACTGACGCATGGTAGCATGGGGCCTTCTCCCGCTCTCAGGACAGTCTTAGTTTCTCTCGGTCGGATGGCGGGCAGCGGATCGCGGGCAGGGAGGGGCTAATCTATCACGGATTGATCGCTTTTATGTAGGCGACTGGTTAGGGGAGCGAGGGGGCTCCGTCGGCATTCTCGCTGGCACCTCATTTTCAGATCATGCGCCAGTTATTTTGACATTTGAGGAGAGGACACGGGAGCCCAGCTTGCAGTTGAGGATCCCAGAGAGGGTACTTACAGATCCTAGTCTCGTTGAAGACATTGAGAGGATTTGGCATGATAGTCAGTGCTCTGACCAGGATGCAGCAGGCCAGTGTGCCCAGCGACTTGCCCAGGGACTCATCGAGCTGAGCTCTTTTCTGCATGCTGCAGCTTTGACACGGTTGGGAGAGATTCGCGAGCGACGAGCGGGAGCATCGGCTGAGACACAGCCTTGCTTCGCTTCAGCGCCTTTAGGAGCAGCAGCCTGCATGTGAGTGGGTGGCGTCCCAGCTGAGCCAAGCACGCCAGGAGGTTAGAGAGGTAGAGGAGCAGAGACATGAGTTTTACTATCGTCGCCAGGCCTCTCAGTGGACGTAGCTTGGTGATAGAGTGACTGGGGAGTTTTTTGAGATTACTGGACCCCGCCATGCTCGAGCAGGAGTCCCTCAGCTTGGGAGGCCGGATGGATCGGTAGCTACTAAGCCCGGGGAGATCAGAGCCATTGCCACTGGGTTCTATAGAGACCTGCTTTCAGCGGAGCCAGCCATTGAGGCTCGAAATGCTTGTGGACAGACTGTGTGGGCCCATGTGCAGAGGAGGGTCACAGATTGTATGCGTACAATTCTTGGTGCGCCTCTTTCAGAGGTTGAGCTTACTGAGGCCTTGAGGGTCCTTCCGTGACATAGTTGCCCAGGGGAGGACGGACTGACGCCTGCCTTTTTTATGTGCTATTGGGACCTTTTGGGGCCAGGCCTCCGCAGGGGCTTTCAGTATGTTTTGGACACTGGGGTGATGCCACATAGTTTTTCAGAGGGCTTGATCTTTCTTATCCCCAAGGGGGAGGGAGTATCAGATGATATTCAGCATTGGAGACCTATTACGATCCTCAATACTGTCTACAAGGTCTTAGCAAAGACCTTGAGTTTGAGGATCCAGCCCTTGCTGGGGGAGTTGATTCATGCTACCCAGACAGGATTCGTCAAGGAGCACAGTATCCTTGACAACATTTTCACCTTTTGGGAGAGGCAACGACCCGAGCTAGATTTCTTGGTGAGGAATTGGTCGTGATGCTTCTCGATGTTTAGAAGGCATACGATAGAGTCGATTGGGGTTTCTTAGAGGGCACTATGCTTTGCTTGGGCTTTGAGCCAGGTTGGATTAGAGGGGTGGCCGCTCTGTATTCCATAGCTCGTAGTAGGAAGGTGTTGATTGCAGGAGGACGGGGGCCGAGTTTTGAGCTGACCAAATTAGTCCGTCAGGGGTGTCCCCTCGCCCCTTTTCTTTTGGTTTCCATGAGGAACAGCTTTGCTCCCCTACAGGAGGAGACCCCTGCGCGACGACTGAGGACCAAGAGATGCCAGCATCCGCTCCTTCACCCCCCCACCCCCACCCCCATCCCCCCCTACTGCCTCGCTTCCACCTTTGTCGCCTCCTGTCCCCGCTCTGGTTTTGGAAGAGGCTCCTTCTCCACCCCCCTCGCCCCCCCCCGCCCGCCTCAGCTCCCCGCGAGGCCCTGGCAGTCCCCTGGTGTTCACCTGCAGTTCGGAGGGCTTTGAGCCATCGATCTTGATCGAGCACCGCAGAGGAGACTTACCATGCCGATTCGGGCTTCACGGATATCATCTATCCGCAGTCGGTTGAGTCGCCTCGGCACTAGACAGCACTCGGAGGCTTTTGATTACTCCTTCACACGGCTTTTTGGAGAAGAGGGCCCCTATGAGCCAGCACCCATCTGAGTTTATGTAGTGATACCTCCGGCCCGCGGGGAGGAGCCACTTGATTCAGCGGTGGCCTTCTCGTTCCCTCTCTGTGGCCCATGTGATCGGGAATAGACTCTGGAGCTCGCTCTTGGCACCTTGAAGACTCAGGCAGTTGAGTTTTCTCACCATGTGACCGATCTGGAGGTGACAGATGTGATAGGCCGGCTATGGGAGTTGGCTCATTTTTTCTTGGATCCCTGGAGTGTGGATGCCTCAGGGATTTGTCATTTGGTCATTCGCATAGTGGCAGACTTAGCACGCGACCCTGGATATGTATGTATACACGAGGTTGCTCTGTCTGAGCAGGAGGCAGTTGCCATGGGACACAGCCACTGGCGCCTGATCCGTGATTCTTGCAGTACACCGGGTGGGCAGATTTGCAGCCGCTCAGATGGGGACTACTCTCCATCCAAGCCACTTGCGAAGGCTTGCCGTACGGCTGAGACAGCATCCACCTCAGCAGGTCATCCATGAGTATCATCTCATGGAATGTACAGGGCCTTGGCGGAGCACATTATATACGCTATCGTGGTTGCTTGAGGCAAGAGCTTCAGAGATGCCTGGTTGGTGCAGCATTGATATTTTGATGATGCAGGAGCACCACTTGGGTGAGAGCAGGATCTGGAGATATGGTTCGGTGATGCTTGGTAGATGGGACACCTTTTGGTCTGCAGGGTTTGGTCCTTTGGGTGGACAGGGAGGAGTATGCATGGTCATTGCAGATGTAAGGCGGTAGGCCATTGTGGATCGAGGGATCATTGTGCCTGGGAGAGCACAGTATGTCATTCTGAGGATGCATGATGAGCTATTGGGCGTGCTCAACGTCTATGCGCCCAACCATGCTAGTGCCAGAGCAAAGTTCTGGACCCAGGTTACGGATGCATTGCCAAAGGCCGCACATTGGTGTGTCGGGGGAGACTTCAACATGCTTGAGGACCCGGCCGATAGGGTGGGAGGCAGTCATGTTACAATTCACGGCACGGAGCTTGCAGCTTGGGAACGATTTTGCATGTCACTGAGGATCACTGATGCATGGCAGCATGGGGCCTTCTCCCGCTCTCAGGACAATCTTACTTTCTCTCGATCGGCAAATCGCCAGTAGGGAGGGACTAATCTATCACGGATTGATCGCTTTTATGTGGGCGACTGGTTAGAGGAGCGAGGGGGCTCCATCAGCATTCTCGCTGGCACCTCATTTTCAGATCATGCGCCAGTTATTCTGACACTTGAGGAGAGGACACGGGAGCCCAGCTTGCAGTTGAGGATCCCAGAGAGGGTACTTATAGATCCTAGTCTCGCTAAGGACATTGAGAGGATTTGGCATGATAGTCAGTGCTCTGACTAGGATGCAACAGGCCAGTGTGCCCAGGGACTCATCGAGCTTAGCTCTTTTCTGCACGCTGCAGCTTTGACACGGTTGGGAGAGATTCGCGAGCGACGAGCGGGAGCATCGGCTGAGACACAGCCTTGCTTCGCTTCAGCGCCTTTAGGAGCAGCAGCTTGCATGTGAGTGGGTGGCGTCCGAGCTGAGCCAGGCACGCCAGGAGGTTAGAAAGGCAGAGGAGCAGAGACATGAGTTTTACTATCGTCGCCAGGCCTCTCAGTGGACGTAGCTTGGTGATAGAGTGATTGGAGAGTTTTTTGAGATTACTGGACCCCGCCATGCTCGAGCAAGAGTCCATCAGCTTGGGAGGCCGGATGGATCGGTAGCTACTGAGCCCGGGGAGATCAGAGCCATTGCCAGTGGGTTCTATAGAGACTTGCTTTCAGCGGAACCAGCCAACTGAGGCTCGGGATGCTTGCAGACAGACTGTGTGGACCCATGTGCAGAGGAGGGTCACAGATCGTATGCGTACAGTTCTTGGTACGCCTCTTTCAGAGGTTGAGCTTGCTGAGGCCTTGAGGGTCCTGCCATGACATAGTTGCCCAGGGGAGGATGGCCTTTTTTATGCGCTATTGGGACCTTTTGGGGCCAGGCCTCCGCAGGGGCTTTCAGTATGTTTTGGATACTGGGGTGATGCCACAGAGCTTTTCAGAGGGCTTGATCTTTCTTATCACCAAGGGGGAGGGAGTATCAGATGATATTCAGCATTGGAGCCTATTACGATCCTCAATACTGTCTACAAGGTCTTAGCAAAGGCCTTGAGTTTGAGGATCCAGCCCTTCCTGGGGGAGTTGATTCATGCTACCCAGATAGGATTCATCAAGGAGCGTAGTATCCTTGACAACATTTTCACCTTCTGGGAGGCGATGGCCCAAGCTAGATTTCTTGGTGAGGACTTGGTCGTGATGCTTCTCGATTTTGAGAAGGCATACGATAGAGTCGATTGGGGTTTCTTAGAGGGCACTATGCTTCGCCTGAGCTTTGAGCCAAGTTGGATTAGAGGGGTGGCGGCTCTGTATTCCACAGCTCATAGCTAGGTGTTGATTGCAGCAGGACGGGGGCCGATGACCAGATCAGTCCGTCAGGGGTGTCCCCTCACCCCTTTTCTTTTTCTCTTCTTTGTGGAGGCTATGATATTTGATGGTAGAGGAGGTTGGTGTGAGAGGACTCCAGCTCCTAGTTCGGGGGGAGGACCTGCTCGATGCTGAGTTTGCTGACGACACGGGTTTATTTTTGCATGGCCAGGAGGCCAATCTTCTTCGGGCAGAGCAGTCGCTCCAAGTTTTTAGTGCAGCTTCGGGAGCATTGATCAATTGGCGCAAGACAATGGCCTTTTGGATGAGTAGCGCTCCCACTCCGACATGGAGCCCGGACCCCGGTTCTAACTGGATTCCTCCTGGCACAGCAGTGCGGTATTTGGGATGCCAGATTGGACTAGATTTGTCACTTGAGCAGCAGATTGCCCCGCTTCTTCTCAGCATTCGGAAGAAGCTTTTGTATTGGAGTACAGCTCGACTATCCTTGGCTGGGAGGGTGGTGGTGGCAAATTAGGTGCTGTTAGCGACCATGTGGTACATTACGTCTTGCTGGATCTTCTCGAGCTCTTGCATCAGCCAGGTACAGAGGCTGATCAGGAACTTTCTTTGGTCTGGGCGGGACGGTCATCCAGCCCGGGCAAAGGTTGCATGGGCAGTTATTACACTTCCACTGGCTCAGAGAGGCTTGGGCATTATAGATCCAGTCGATTAGAGTAGAGCCTTATTGAGGAAGCTTATTATTCGGGGGCTGCTTCTAGGCGCTGAGCCTTGGAAAGAGCTTCTCTTGCAGGAGGTTGCTGTCTGCAGGCTCGGGCTTCCCCAACAGGGGGCACTTGGGCACTAGAGATTTGATGGATGTTCATAGAGATGAGGAGGACAGGCCTCAGTAGAGGATGGGAGGACAGATTTGCTTTGAGCATCCCAAGAGCTTGGGAGCTACTGAGACTAGGGCTCTCTCAGTGACCTCCTTCTTGTGTTGAGGAGTGGGCCAGACAACCGCTCATCTGGAGCCCAGCGGTTCGCACAGAGCAGGGTCATATGCTGGGTTCTCGGCCTCGTCTAGCCTGGGGACCTTTGGCGGCAGGCCCAGCACGTAGCTTTGGAGACTGGCAGGCCTTCTGCAGTCTCCCCCAGAGGAGATCCAGGTGGAGAGGCTGAGTCACTTCAGAGGGGGGTTGATTATGAGGGATGACATTCAGGAGGCACTCACGGAGGAGTGGTTCATGCCTATCGAGCTAGTGGCCCCACGGTGGATGGTAGCCTTTACACAGTTAGAGATCCTGATTGCTGTCAGAGCTTGCAGTGAGGATGGCAGATGCCTCTACTATGAGATTCAGGATGAGGGCAGACTTCAGAGAGTGGAGGTGGAGTCGCCTTGGTTGCGAGTGCATCTTTCAGAGGATACGGGTAGTGGCCGCCGCTTCTCGGAAGTGGCATATTGACCCAGACCCTGCAGATGTGCTCTCGGATTGGCGCATATGCAGCGTGCCCCTTGGCCCGGCTACAGTGGGACCCTAGGGAGTACGAGTGGCATGATCCTTATGCATCCCTTGAGGCCACAGAGATCACTTTTTTCCAGTATATTGTTCGGCTGGGGCGGCATATTTTGACGGCGAGGAGGATGGTCTCTCCAGCTACAGCGGGGCACTGGCAGCTACTATACAGGGACTCTCACAGGAGTTCCTGGAGGATTTTTGGGCCCGGCTCTAGGCTAGTCGACAGGCCCATAGGATCTCAACTTTCCAGTGGGCTGGTCGCCCACAGGGGCTCAGCAGTTGGCACCTTTGTCTACAGTGGTCTTCAGGCGACCTGCGTCCGATGTGGCCACCCTACGGAGACACAGAGACATTGCCTATGGGATTGCCCTAAGGCGCAACAGATTTGGCTGTGGATTCTGCGTATTTTGGCCCCCCTCTCTCCAGAGGGTATGTTTACGTGGGTTGCCGCTGCTTGGTCGACTTCGTCAGGGCCCGCTATGGGCTATGAGACGAAGCAGGACTGTCAGGCCATCAGATTCATTAGGGGCCAGCCTCGCCTTGTTCCGTCACCGGATTTCTCGTCCGCCAGCTAGACACAAGAGAGGGATTTATGATGGGAGCTCCTTAGCAGCCTCACCATCTGGTTCACCTAGAGGGCCCGGTGTTTCAGGGCCTTTGAGGGGAGACTGGAGCCACCAGTAGAGACTGTACGGGGGATTTGGCAGGAGTTGATCCACACCCTGCGAGGACAGTATGACCGCATCTGGGGTGACTCGGAGGAGGCGATATTGCGGCGCCAGGCCTTTCACACCACATGGCGTAGCGGCCCCTTCTCTACCCTACATGCGGGGTCCTGTTGGCATTACAGGCCACCTGTTTGGCTTTCCCCCCCTCCTATTGTATGATTTAGCCCCTCAGTTCTTTGTACTGATGCTTGTACTTTTCAGCACCTAGGGAGAGTCTCCCGGGCTGCCTTGCTTTGTTCACTGCTTTGTTTTTCTTGTGAGCAGGAGAGGATCTTTTATAGCCCTACGAGCGTTTTTATACAACTAATGAAAGGATCTTTTCTCGGGGAAAAAAAAGTCATTTCATAAGTCAATTACTTTTTAGTAAGGTTTGTGATGTTGTCATGGTAGATTAGATCCTTTCAATATCATTTCCATGGATCAAAATTTCAATTTGTTTTTGGATAGAGGTTAGGTAGGCCTATAACCACTTTTTTTATATATTAGATTTAAATTTACTATTTATACAAAAGTTATTTTTTTTAGAAGAGCGCCACAGTGCTACATAGAGGGTGTTCCTTGGTTCTTGATCATGCACTATAATATTCTTGATCAATACTATAATATGTTGCTAAAAAGACCTTGAGATACCAAAAATGTTTAGGTAGCTTATCCCAAAGGTAACTTCGAGTAGAAGGTAGTCTTAAAGTTTTCTCCTTCTATCGAAAAGAAGTAAAAATAGAAGGTCTCTTCCATTGCAGAGAGAAAAATGGCACCTTTGAGTATGTTGCCACATAGACCAACCTATAGAACCAAGGACTCCTACCAAGCTTGGAAACTACTAGACTTGGTCAAAGTAACACTTTAGAAATGTAAATTACAATTCCCTAAGAATACTCAAAGTAGAACCTATTTCTGATGCAGATTTACAGGGTGTAATTCATGAGGATAGGGCTGAAAATGAGCAGGCTAGAGGTATGCCTAAATGGATGGTGCAAACCTTGTGTGATAGTAAGATTGATGCACCTATGACTAGTCGTACTCGTTCAGGTTTTCAGCATGCCTCTTATGCATCAGATTGTTATGCTTTGGCTGTGTCTAGTATGTGTGAAGAGGAAGAACCTCTTTCATTTGATGAGGCACAAAATTCAGAAAATTGGTTGGCTGCAATGCAAAGTGAATATGATGCTATAATGAAGAATGGTACATGGTCTTTGTGTGATTTGCCTATTGGTAAAAAGGCCATTGGATGTAAGTGGGTTTTTAAATTGAAACAAAAGCCAGATGACAGTGTTGATCGCTATAAGACTAGACTTGTTGCAAAGGGTTATGCTCAAGAAAAGGGCATTGATTTTGATGAGACATTTGCTCCCACTTGTCGTATGACTACCATTCGTAGCATTTGTGCATTGGCAGCTCATAATGGTTGGAATGTACATCAGTTGGACATAAAGACTGCGTTCTTGAATGGAGATAAAGACTGCGTTCTTGAATGGAGATTTGCATGAGGAAGTGTATGTATCACAGCCTCGTGGTTTTGTTCAAAGAGGGCAGGAAAACAAAGTGTACAGAAGCAAGCTCCACGAGCTTGGTATGAAAAGATACATGCATATTTGACTGCACATGGGTTTCAAAATAGTCCAATAGAAAGCACTTTGTATGTTAAACGTGTGGATGGTGTACATCTAATCATTTCTCTCTATGTCGATGACATGCTGCTCACAGGACCAAATGAGAGTCATATTGCTGATTTTAAGGCTGATTTGAATGCCTCTTTTGAGATGTCAGATTTGGGGCATTTGCATCATTATTTGGGGATACAGTTTAAGCAGTGTGTGGAGGTATTGCTTTGTGTCAAACAAAGTATATTGAGACATTGTTGCGGAGATTTGGCCTTGAAGACTGCAAGCCTATTGCTACTCCAATGGAGACAGGTTTGAAGTTGAGTCTTCATGATGCTGGAGATCACTTTGATGTCACACTCTATCAGACAGCTATTGGTTGCCTCATTTATGTATGCATTACGAGGCCGGACATTCAGTTTGCAGTCTCACAGGTGAGCAGGTTTATGCATAGCCTAGGGTCTCAGCATTGGAAGGCAGTTAAACACATCTTTCGCTACTTGAGTGGCACCATACATATTGGGTTGTTTTATCCCAAGGGGGGATCGTTGCCGCCAGATTTACATGCTTTTTCGGACTCAGATTAGGCTGGTTGCTATGACACAAGAGTGTCCACAAGTGGTTTTTGTTTCATGGGGTGGTTTGCAAGATGAGGGTACTCACTTTCGTTCACTCTCTCTAAAATTGGGACATCCATGCATCTCAGGCGGAGTACCTCGATCGTGATAGTGCCGCGAATTAAAACACGACACGTGCCTCCCAAGCCTAAATCGACATATCTCGATCGAGATGCCAACTAATGCCACGCTAGTAGGTCCGGGGTTCCAGGCGTCATCCATGTCACCAATACATGTCACCGCCACCACATTATCTCGATCGAGATATCTATGCCACTCGGATCCACATCAGGGCCATGCTGTATCCCCCTAGGCATATTTGACTAGCACATCTCCATCGTCCACGTATCTCGAATGAGAAATTAACATCAAATCGTGACCATTCATTGTTCGAGGTAATGGGATACTATCTCCACCGTCCCCATATCTCGATCGAGATACTGAGATCAAATCTCAACCGTCCAAATATCTCGATCGAGATACAGAGATACAATCTGCACCGTCCAAATATCTCGATCGAGATACGTAGATGCAATATCCACCATCCAATTATCTCGATCGAGATATGCAAACGCAATCTATACCGTCCATTCACGTATGTTGGAAGATGCGATCTCGGCCGTTTAAATATCTCGATCGAGGTATATAATGAATCTTGACCGTCGACATACCTTGTCGTGGTAATGACTTTAAATCGTGGTCGTCCATGTACCTCGAACGAGATAGTAATATCAAATCTCAGCCGTCGATCCTTCCCCAACCCTAAAATTAAGTGTGTATCTTGGCCGTATGTTGCACTAACCCTAATATCCAGAGCGTTAATCTTGCAAACCCTAAATTGCATGATGTTACCGAACCTCAATCGAGGTTATAAAACCGGAAAACTTTTTTTTTTTTGCCTCATTGTCACAAGTCGTTTTCACTCTCCTTGCTCTCTTGATTTGGATTAGCATTAGTGAGCCCATTAGCATTGTTTTATAGCTTCATTAGTGCTACTTAGCACTAAGCATTAGACCCTTCACATTGGACCTTTGTGTTTGGCTTAGGTTTTAGCATGGAGTCACATGAGGAGGGCCACGAGGAGGGCCGCTCATCTATTGTGGACCTCATCGCGGAGATAGACCGCGAGTTAGCGGCTATCCGCCGTAGGAGTGCTAGAGACACACCGTCTACATTACATATCGTGGTGGTAGACTTGGAGGCGATGCTTGCGTCCCTTCATAGCCTTCACGATATTGTTTATGTAGATGAGTGGATAGCCCACCATCGCACTGCTCCTGTGTCACATGGCCTGACATATCGTCAGGTCTGTGATCTTGCTCCTATTAGGGATGGAGCCTACCTAGATCTTTTCCTCGATAGTCGTGGGATGAGGCCTGGGGCGGGCAAGCCCCTTACTATTTCGCGGTGTTCGCATCCTCGTATGGCGGCACATATCTATAGTCAATATGTTGCCGCATATGGGAGGATGCCGAACAACCGCCAGATTCCCATATACTTCGCAAAGCAGTTATATGCAGAGTTTGTCTTAGGGGAGGAGGTGGATTACACCAGCCATCGTCCGGGTGGTGGTGCTGGCCGAGGCCGTCTCTAGGACCAAGGTAGGCGGCCTCCACCAGCCCTTCGTGTAGCACCTACCACAGATCCTTCATTTGTGCCATTGTCAACAGTAGAGGCTCTTGGCACCTAGGTCGGCATTGACGTACGGAGTACCACGGAGAGCATCCAGCACGTGGTGCGCCTGTTCTCACGATCTATACCGACGACAGATGTCGAGGTATTTACATATATATTACGTCTTAAGTTTTTTTGGTCATTTATCTACATGTTTATATATAATTTTCTATATTTTTACATGAGCAGCATGGTTGATTGTGTCACGTAGGTTCCCACACCTACCACTGAGAGACTCACTCAGGAGTTGGTAGAGGCGAGAGTGGAGATTGACCGCCTCAGAGCTGCATTACAGATGGCAGAGGCAGCTACTCATAGGCACAGCATCTGAGAGAGTCCGACATCCAGCAGGTAGGTTTCTCTTGCACGTAAAAGAGTTATAATTAAGGTCCTAAGTTATAAATTTCTTTAAGTAATACCTAATGAGAGACTAATCAATTATTTTAATGCTTTACTTTTTTGCATAGGCTCGGACCGAGGTAGAAAGCTCTAGAGCTGAGGCACAGCATCATCAGATTATGGAGCAGATTGCCCAGCATAGGGCAGAGCAGTTGATGCTGCATGTTCGAGAGTTTCGTAGATCCTCGGACGTGACAGTGCCTTACCTACCTTTATATCCACGGCCTGTCATTCACAGAGGTTTTTCGACGACCTCTCCCGCAGGATGCACCACCCTTCCTACGTGATGCGTGCTGCGCTTTATGTATCGAGGACATTGATAGTACAGGTGGATATGCCCTGGGATATGGACATATTTTCCACTTGTCTTGCATGACCCAGGAGCTAGTCCGGTTCTCAGCATGCCCCTCCTGCCGTGCACGCGTCGACCTAGCAACGTACAGGGTTTTGGGCATCGATGATCTTCACCCAGGCCTCGTTCGAGTAGATGCTAGGACTGGCAGGCCTATTGATTTTACATCAGCTATTGACTTGGGACTCGACGCCTTCGACGATAGAGCCCAGGAGCCTGAGGTGCCTCCTGAGATAGAGTGGAGCTCACATGAGTTTAATGCTTACCAGAGAGTCCTACATGAGAGCCAGATCACAGCATATGAGCACGTGGGTGGTGCCGGTCCTAGTGGCACCTCGGGTGATGGTGCTAGCAGAAGTGCTGCTTCTCATGAGCAGCGTGTCCTTACAGAGCAGAGGAGCTTACACGAGCAGAGTGGCAGACACGTACCATTGCAGATTATAGATTTTGGGTTTACAGATAGAGGCATCTTGCATTAGCACGACGTAGAGAGAGAGAGAGGGCCATAGCAGCTTTTGGGACTCGTGAGCTCCCGAGTACACCAGCACCAGCTCACGATCCTGCCTTTGAGGCAGACCTCCTCGCAGACATTCGACGACCCCTGCAGAGCCGGCTCAGCCTCCTCGACGTGCACAGCAGCCTCGACACGCACGTCGACCGGCAGTTAGAGATGACGATTTTGATTGGGTTGCCGTTGATAGTGACTAAACTCAGACTAGCTGGGTTAGCTCACTTACATCGTACTTAGATTTTTGGGCAGTGACTAACCTCAGACTAGCTGGGGTAGCTCATTTTCATTCTGATGTACTTATTTGATGTTTATATCATTATGAGTTTTTTATTATTGAGTATCATTACATTTTAGTTGATGTTCTTGATTTTATTATATTTTTTAACACTTTGGCTATCATATTGTTTGTTGAGAATCTCCATGCCATCGTACCCAAACATGCTCTGATGGGGACCAAACTTTGCAAGCATGGGGGGGGCACCCACCCCCACATGCTTGCAAAGTTTGGTCATAATCAAAGCATGTTTGGATTGGTAATTAGCGCCCAGTGCGGGTTTTTGAAGTCTCTTGGTGCTTAAGAGGCCATGGAAAATCCGGGCCTTCCCCATACCATCGTACCCAAACATGCTCCGATGGGGACCAAACTTTGCAAGCATGTGGGGGTGGGTCCCCACCACATGCTTGCAAAGTTTGGTCACAATCAGAGCATGTTTGGATTGGTAATTAGTGCCCAGTGCGGGTTTTTGAAGTCTCTTGGTGCTTAAGAGGCCATGGAAAATCCGAGCCTTCCCCATACCATCGTACCCAAACATGCTCCAATGGGGACCAAACTTTGCAAGCATGTGGGGGTGGGTCCCCCCCACATGCTTGCAAAGTTTGGTCACAATCAGAGTATGTTTGGATTGGTAATTAGCGCCCAGTCCGAATTTTTCAAGTCTCTTGGTGCTTAAGAGGCCATGGAAAATCCGGGCCTTCCCCATACCATCGTACCCAAACATGCTCCGATGGGGACCAAACTTTGCAAGCATGTGGGGGTGGGTCCCCCCCACACGCTTGCAAAGTTTGGTCACAATCAGAGCATGTTTGGATTGGTAATTAGCACCCAATGCGGGTTTTTGAAGTCTCTTGGTGCTTAAGAGGCCATGGAAAATCCGGGCCTTCCCCATACCATCGTACCCAAACATGCTCCGATGGGTTTTTGAAGTCTCTTGGTCCTTAAGAGGCCATGGAAAATCCGGGCCTTCCCCATACCATCGTACCCAAACATGCTCCGATGGGGACCAAACTTTGCAAGCATGTGGGGGTGGGTCCCCCCAACATGCTTGCAAAGTTTGGTCACAATCAGAGCATGTTTGGATTGGTAATTAGTGCCCAGTGCGGGTTTTTGAAGTCTCTGGCCATGGAAAATCCGGGCCTTCCCCATACCATCGTACCCAAACATGCTCTGATAGGGACCAAACTTTGCAAGCATGGGGGGGTGGGTCCCCCCCACATGCTTGCAAAGTTTGGTCACAATCAGAGCATGTTTGGATTGGTATTTAGCACCCAGTATGGATTTTTCGAGTCTCTTGGTGCTTAAGAGGCCATGGAAAATCCGGGCCTTCCCCATACCATCGTACCCAAACATGCTCCGATGGGGACCAAACTTTGCAAGCATGTGGGGGTGGGTTCCTCCCACATGCTTGCAAAGTTTGGTCACAATCAGAGCATGTTTGGATTGGTAATTAGCGCCCAGTGCAGGTTTTTAAAGTCTCTTGGTGCTTAAGAGGCCATAGAAAATCCGGGCCTTCCCCATACCATCGTACCCAAACATGCTCCGATAGGGACCAAACTTTGCAAGCATGGGGGGGTGGGTCCCCTTCACATGCTTGCAAAGTGTGGTCACAATCAGAGCATGTTTGGATTGGTAATTAGCGCCCAGTCCGGATTTTTCAAGTCTCTTGGTGCTTAAGAGGCCATGGAAAATCCGGGCCTTCCCCATACCATCGTACCCAAACATGCTCTGATAGGGACCAAACTTTGTAAGCATGGGGGGGTGGGTCCCCCCCACATGCTTGCAAAGTTTGGTCACAATCACAGCATGTTTGGATTGGTAATAAGCGCCCAGTCCGGATTTTTCAAGTCTCTTGGTGCTTAAGAGGCCATGGAAAATCCGGGCCTTCCCCATACCATCGTACCCAAACATGCTCCAATGGGGACCAAACTTTGCAAGCATGTGGGGATGGGTCCCCCCCACATGCTTGCAAAGTTTGGTCACAATCAGAGCATGTTTGGATTGGTAATTAGCGCCCAGTGCGGGTTTTTGAAGTCTCTTGGTGCTTAAGAGGCCATGGAAAATCCGGGCCTTCCCCATATAATCGTACCCAAACATGCTCCGATAGGGACCAAACTTTGCAACCATGGGGGGGTGGGTCCCCCCACATGCTTGCAAAGTTTGGTCCCTATCGGAGCATATTTGGATTGGTAATTAGCGCCCAGTCCGGGTTTTTCAAGTCTCTTGGTGCTTAAGAGGCCATGGAAAATCCGGGCCTTCCCCATACCATCGTACCCAAACATGCTCCGATAGGGACCAAACTTTGCAAGCATGTGGGGGTGGGTCCCCCCCACATGCTTGCAAAGTTTGGTCACAATCAGAGCATGTTTGGGTACGATGGTATGGGGAAGGCCCGGATTTTCCATGGCCTCTTAAGCACCAAGAGACTTCAAAAACCCGCACTGGGCGCTAATTACCAATCCAAACATGCTCTGATTGTGACCAAACTTTGTAAGCATGTGGGAGGGACCCACCCCCACATGCTTGCAAAGTTTGGTCCCTATCGGAGCATGTTTGGGTACGATGGCATGGAGATTTTCAACAAACAATATGATAGCCAAAGTGTTAAAAAATATAATAAAATCAAGAACATCAACTAAAATGTAATGATCCTCAATAATGAGAAAACTCATAATGATATAAACATCAAATAAGTACATCAGAATGAAAATGAGCTACCCCAGCTAGTCTGAGGTTAGTCATTACGCAAAAATCTAAGTACAATGTAAGTGAGCTAACCCAGCTAGTTTGAGTTTAGTCACTATCAAGATAGAGATCTAGTCAGCAGCACCCTCTCTAGCTCTCAACTGCTCTAGGATGCTCTCATGGTCATCCACTCGAAAAACGAGGGTGAGAACTGTGTTTTCGGCTCTGTACTCGAACAAGAGTGAGCCTGGTAGCAGCCACTAGATGAGAGAACTGAAATGCCTCTAACTCCCACTTCCACTGCTGGAACTCAAGACTCCCCCGATGAAGTCGAATCTGCTGGTAGAACCGGTCTGCCACAATCATGCTATGGGCGTCATAAGAAAACCCATGATCATCCACTGTATCCTGGTCAAGCATGCACTTTGGCCTAGTGCAACTCATCAGATAGTAGTCTACTCCCTCGCTATTTCCCTCACTGGCAATAACAGCAAATACATCACCCTCCTGTAGCAAATCTGTCAGGTCATCATAACTGACCATGAACGCAGGACCTGTGTGCTCATCAGACACCACTGGATGTGAAGGATGCTCGGGGGAGAGGAATGTCTGTATCCATGCATCTGCCCATCCTCTCGAGGAACAATGTGACCAATCGCCATCCATACATGCTCCACAGAAGCATGCAAACCGTCGTGTGTAAATCGTGGGGGCCGCCATGCACGTGCTCCTGATGGAATGTAAGCCCAAGGTGCCAGGTACTGTGTCACAATCATGGGAGGCTCTACGGTCAATCATGCCACCATCCACATGCCAAAAAAATCTCCTGACAATCCGAGCATCACGTTTGGGGTACGATGATGCTGCACTCCCACACAAATGTTGGGAGCACCACTCGACTACGTGGCCTGCATCTCTGAACCACTGAGCATCCTGTCGCAGCTGATGACGCCTCAAGGCACGTTTCACACACGCGCCCGCACCATCATGCTCTCCCTTCCCGTGACCAGTCTCAAAGAATGACCAAATCACTGGGATACTAGACTGCACATGCCACCTATAAATCCATAAAAGATAGTCTTAGTTATTGTTTTCTTTAAGATGTTCTAGTGAATTTAGTTTAATTGTAAATGTAAGAAAGCCATAAGTACTACCTGTAGAGCCAATAGAATTGACGTGATGACTTGAACTGTGCGCCACAACCATCCGACCAAACCCATCTTGCTGGACATGTCTGATCCCACAATCTCCTAAAAAATTATCATGGAGACGAAAACAGTGTTGCACAAAATGTGCATCATGTGAACGATCATCACTGATATAGAAATGATACTCTCGAATAATGACACGGGTCTCGGGGGTACTCGCTATCCCATCTACATGAGCCTCTGCATGTCGATAGCTAATGTGGACCATAATAGCAACCTGGTGAGGTAAGCAATACATACGTTTAGGACACAAAAAATCAAATAAGTAATGTAGCTCAAACATAAGACAAATATTACAAAATATAACCATTACCTGCTCTGAGAAGTAATACTCAGATTGTATCTCCTGAAAAGGTGTGAAAGTGTAGTTCTCTGCAAAATCAATCACAGAGACGACCACACCAATAGGAAACTCTGCTAGGCATGCTCGGAACTGATGATCCTGCCACTTGGCACAATGACTGTGCCGTATGTAGGGGTAGATCTGCTCCCTAAATGTGGCTGTGAAGTGACAACGTGGTGTATGTTTTTCCACGAGCTGCAACTTCCTGGACTGTCCCCACCACTCTGGAGCTGGTGTGTCACATACTCATAACGTTGCCATGCCACTATCTCTTGGTCACTTGCATCAAGATCTACCATCTGTAGATGTGCAAGTGAACCACATGATGTGCAATTGCTCTCCACACAAGGCATCCTATGGAACTGGGCATCCTCCGTGCGTGCACACAAAAGAGAGTGGATGAAATCACGTGGACTACGAGGCAACTCTCTATGCCCACTAAGAGAACGGAACACATCATAAAAAAGTTTGAACTCAACATGGTAGCGACAACAACATGTGTCACGCTGACGTGAGTACCTCACAAACCAAGGTTTACACCCCTCAAATGACCTTTGCCCAATTTTAAGCTCTGGATACGAAGCCACAAACTGAGAATACAACTCAGTTTGGGTCATTTCAAGACATAAGTCAAGTCCCTGCTTGAGGTTACTCCCTTTGTAGTGCTTTGGCCGCTCCACATTTGATGATCATTCATAGAGCTACTCTCCCTCTTCTTCGTAGAGGTGAAGACTCTTCTCTCACCAAGCACCGTGCTCAATGAACACTCCTCTTGTCACTCTCTTACGCAAAGCTTTCTTGAAAACTGGCGATGCACGACAATTCTCCTCCCAAAAACTTTCTATCAAGGTTCTAGTGGTTTCATCTAGTAGGCGATCATGCCTAGCTACACGACCACTACTCGCCCACATAGCACCAACCTCATTGGCATCTAAACTTTGTCGCCTAATAGACCCAACTCTAAGTGCGTGTGGTGCTATGGAAAGGATGCGAGATGTGGCACTAACCTTACCCTTCATTTGGGAGCTACTTATGGCTGCCACAATAGCCCGTCGAGCAGCCAAAGCGTCCGCAGAGTTCCTCTTCTTGTTAACTATATAGGAATGACGAACACTTTGTAGCACCGCCATGCCAGCTCTCCTCTCTCTTCGACCTCCAATGTCGGAAAGCGCCCTGCAGTTGGCCATGTTGGGCAGATCAATCAAAGCATCAAGCACACATGCCTGTGATGAAGGCGTGAGGTCTTTGAAATAGGAATGGAAGATTGCATGGGCACGACGATGTGCCCCTGACTTTGATAGTTCTTTCCTATCCACACGAAGGGCGCCCAAAGGAGGGGGGTGGGTTCTCGTAGAAGAGAGGACTCAAGAAGGGCGGGTTCATGTGGATTATCTAAACTAAGGGGTAGTGGAGGGGAAGAGGGCATAGGGAGAGGAAGTGGAAGAGGAGGAGCAAGGCTTGGATCATCGCCAACGGAAGGTGTTGCTCGTTGACGTGCTCTCCACTCTCTCTTTCTCTCACGAGCTACCCTTCTCCTCTCCTCCTCTTGAACTTGGTGGATGGGGGGGAGTCTAGTCCTATCACGTTTCCGACTCCTACGACTTTGAGAACCCATTCTCAAGGAAGCTAAGAGAGAAAATATTATAAAGGCTCAATGATGGGATAGTACTAGAGATAAGTGTGGGATGGGATAGTACTAGAGATGTGTGATTATATAGGAAAAATAGGTTATCCACTTCAAATCTCATTAGATTTCCTATCTAAGATTGATTGGATAACTAAGATAAACATAAAGATAATTAAAGATAAACTATTATCCACTTAAAAATTAATATTATTTATAATATTTATTAACAAGTCTAAATATTTATCATTACTAGATATATAAATATATCTTTAAAGATATCTTTTATTTTATAATTATATAACTGCTTTTTTTAAATAACGTATTTTTTTCAAATTTTATTCAAAGGTTTATTCTACATAAAAAATTTTCAAGAAATATTAAATTAAAAAAATTATTTTTTTAAATTAATAATATGATCTTTAATAATATTTTTATTGATCTAATCCCAAAATATAATCCTTTAAAATTAGTGATTTTAAATTCTTTTATTTAATAAGTTACATATATTTTATTATTTAAATTTCTATATTCTATTTCTCTAAATTACTAAATTAACTTTTCCAAAAATATGTTTTTGAAAAAAGAGGGGAGGTGGGAAGGAGATGCCACGTGTCACAAGCGTGTATGACACGTGGCATTCTCTTGACATGTGGCACTATTATGGTTGATGTGGCAATTCCATGATGTGGCATGCCATGTCACCATGTGCGAGGTGGCATGCAAAGGTGGTAAGATGATGTGGCATTATGGATGACTAGGATGATGAGGTGGGGAGTCAACTAGGTTGGCCATGTTGACATGGAGGGTGGAGGTGGCAAGCTAAGGTGGCAAGCTGCTTATGTGGATCCTCTCGATGCTCATGTGGACATAAAGTGGCATGCATATATAAGATTTGTGCCTACCCAAGCCTCACACATGGAATGAAACCTAAGCTGTGAAGTTTACCAAGCCTAGATTTCCAAACCTAACTAGGATTGGTTTTAGACTTGAAAAGGGGAGAGTGGACACAATATGGGAATTTTCACTTGGGAGGATTGAAAATGGACCTTCCCATACTCAATTCAAGCCAAATTTTTTTTAATAAATTCATGGCAACAAGAGTATTGATCCCTTGAGTTTTTAGATTGAAAGATTCAATATTTAATTTTCTAGAATTAAATTACTTTTGATTTAATGGGCCTCTAACAGTCATAATAAATTTTCCAAAGTAAATCTACAAAAATCCAACCGTTAGATTTGTAATTTTACCTTATACCCACATTATACTAATCTTTCCCAATCTAATCATCACTAGATCCATACAATTTGAGCATTTTAAATGGTAGATGTGGTGGGAAGATAAAATAGTATGTTTTTTAACAATTCTAATACCTTTTAAATAATATAGAAAATAGTAGAACACATAAAAAATTACTCGATAAATCAAGTTAAGCTCTATGTTATTTGTATTTGTGATATGCAAAGTGGGAACATCATATGAGTAATAATGTAAAAGTTATAGGCAATTTACTCACATTCACTGTACCTGTCTAAACCTAGGGCAGGGCCTGTATACAAACTTGGTTCCCAAAGAAAAGGGGATTTGTAATTATTGGATATTCGATCAGATTATAGTTTTAGGTGCCCAACTTTGCATATGATGTTTCGTTAGAAGACCTTGAAGTGAAACTCCTTGGCTAACTATGAGAGATTGGCTATTCTTCTTGAAAAAATGCCTGTTTTCCAGCTAAAGCCAAGGGCGCCCACTACATGAAACTAGATAACCTCATCTTGCAACCACCCCATGCTCGGTAGCTCATGCATATCTTGGTTGAGCAAGAAGCAACCTACTGTGGCCACTTCTAGTTGTGAAGCTGAGTACAGGGCAGCTTTCATAGCTACGGTTGAGTGTGTGTGGCTTAGACGGCTTATGGCTGACTTGGGTGTTGGACAGGAGTCTGCCACCTCTATCTTCACTGACAGTCAGAGTGCATTGGCAGTTGCGAGAAACCCAATTTTTCATGCTCGCACAAAGCACATTGAGGTGCATTATCACTGTGTCAGGGAGAGACTCTCAGCAGGAGAGATCAGCTTGGCCTATGTGCCAACACAGGACAACCTCACCGATCTTTTCACAAAGGCGCTTCCTCGTGAGAAGTTTGAAGCTTTCCACAAAGCTTTGGGCTTGCTTCCCTTTGTGGATTGATCTACTTCGGGCATGGCACTCCCCTATAAATGAGTGCCAGCTCTCGTTCACACCATCACTCCCAGGGGGGATTTGTTGCCATATATATAGGCAGTGATGTGTGTGAACATACTTAGGACCGCCACGGCACTTTTTACCTCTTTAGGAGGTTTTTTTCCCCGGCTTGTATATACGCCCATCACTCTAGGGCTAACTTATCTTTTGTACATTGACACAATCTAATACACTTTGTGTTGTGTGCATTCTTGCTTCTTCTTCTCCAAGCTTTGTGTGCTTTCCTGTAACCCTAATTCCAACAATGTGAGTAGCTCAAAAGTCATGGAGTGGTCACTAAAACAAATATCCAATGAGCTTGGTATGGCAACTTGGTGAGACTCTAAACTTGATTTTTAATTTATCACCTAACTTCTTTTTTTGTGTGGCTAATATGTTTTCATTGTGTCACAATTTAACGCAGGAAGATGAGGATAATGAAAGTAATGGTGATGGTGGTGAAGGTGGTGGTGCACGTGGTGAAGATACTGGCAAGAAGACGAAGATGAAGACGAATATGAAGACGCGCCACAATGAATTAATTTAATTAGTACCTTCGTTATTATTCATTTTTGGGACATCAACACTTTATGTATTTTGTAACTTTGTATATAATTTACAAGCAATAAAAACCATGACATTGTTATTTTGTATTTTTTATGTTTTAAGTGTTTTCTTTTGTGTTTTAAGTGTTTTTCTTAAAAAAAAGTTTAAATTATATGATTAAAAAAATAGGGACAAAATGGGTGAGATATGTGGGGACACATGTCCCACATATGCCACCCATTATTTCACCGTTTTTTTTTGCACACAGCATGCAGTTATAGCTACGCGCGACTATATGTGCTGCTGTGGGCTCAACTATGTGTACCACTATGTGTGCTGCTATAAGCCCAGCTATATGTGTGGCTATACATGCTATTGTAAGCCCGACTATATGCGTGGTTATTTGAACTGCTAAAGCCGCATGTTGGTAGCCGCATACATAGCCGTGCATATAACCGCATGAATATTGTTTTGCATTTTTTGATCCTTTGAAATTTTTGGGGCTCTTCATGTGGTTGTACTCTTCATTTGTTGTAGTGGAAGGTGGAGGTTGGCCACCGCTATGTAAACAAAGTAGCTTTTCACACTTTCAAAACTGAGTTGTTGCGCACATTCTAATTCATGTCACATGGAAGCATAAAAAATCAAGCCTACACACATGGAGGCTTTCAGATCCTGTTGAACTTTAATCTCTGTGTGTCGAGGCAGTGACACGTCTCTTGCATGTGCAAAAACTCTATGATGAGGTGGGTGAAATAGTAATGAGCGATTGCAAGCAATGTTTATTTTTGCAAGTAGAGTATCTTTTGCTTAACAAGGCCTCTTTCACCTTTGAAAGGCATTATTTTTCTTTTCCCTTGAAGAGAGCCCCAACATAAAGGTTACCTTTCAAGTTCCTCCATAAAACATTTACAAATGAAATGAAATTGTTGTCATTGATCCATTATGGCAATAATATATCCATTGATCCACTATCAAATTAGCCCATTATAATCCCTTTGCTTTTGAAGTGCATTTTTTTTATCGCCATGGTTTTATTGTAAAGCTGCATCGACTTTCTCAACAAGCTATCAACAAATGTCTTCAAAAAAAGAACTAATTAATATGTAATGTATAGCTATAAGGACTCAAATCTAACGGAGAAATCCATTTTAATAAGATTTAAAGTAAACTTAAATAGGTTAACTTCGATTTTTACAATCAGATAAACCACACAGATCAGAAACAAGTGTATCCAAGCCCCGCTTTTTTGAAACAGGATTTGACCTGAATGGGTTTTACCCCTTGAACTAACTAGTTCGGGGTTCTTAATTAGATTGAAATACTCCCATAATTCCTTAAAATTCCTCTTTATTATTATGCTATGCTTAAACTTCAAATTTTATTAATCTTTATTATTGGTACTTATTTATATTTAAATACAAAAGTCACTATAGCTTAACCCACTTATTTTAGTGATGCTTGTTTGTGTCACTATGGGCATCAATACAGTGCATCACTTATGTGACTCCAGTAGCGACGCCTAGCCATCGTAGCCATCGCAAAAGCATTGCTTACGTGATGCCTGCTAATTGGGCATTGCTTAAAAGACGTGTGTTCAGGGCGTCGCTTTGACGATGATGGGCATCACATCATAAGCGATAATTAAAAACTCACAGTAGAGTGTGATGGTTCTCTATGTCACTCTAGCATGTATATGCTTTGGAATGACGATTCTCTCTATCTCTCCATCTCTCTCATTATAATACTTCTCTCTCTCTCTCTCTCTCTCTCTCTCTCTCTCACACACACACACACACACACACACGCACACACACACACATACATATAATATCAAAGTAGTCATCTTCTCTCTCTCTCTCTCTCTCTCTCTCTCTCTCTCTCTCTCTCTCTCCTCGAATTAGATTGAGCACACATTAAAGAACTTTCTCTCTCAACTCAAATTGGATTGAGCACACATTAAATAACTCTCTCTCTCTCTCTCTCTCTCTCAGGTCGAGCACACTAGTGACCAAAGATTAGTTCAACATGGCGGATTATAACATCGGTAAGCACATAATTATACTTCAACAATTTACATTTGTGCACAACGTTGAACAAAATTAAAAGCTCATGTAAATATGTGTAAGCGTACGAGAGTACAAAGTATATAAAGTGATCAAAAATATGCAAATGGTAAAATATGATGAGTACAAATGATATGCCATAACTGACAAGAAACACATTTTTATGCTATTGTAATGAAGTCAGGAAGAACCATGACATGACTCACTGTTAGAAGAACCAACACCTACTTTTGCATGCACAGTAGGACAACTTACTAGCTCTATTAGTCGGGCCTATGATTGCTAACATCCCTCATCTATTGCAACATGTGTCCCAAAGATGAATTTTGAGAATTCTAAGGATGCCCATACCACCCCTAAGAAGCATGAGTAGGAGAAGGTTGTTGGAAAACATGGATCTAGGCCCATAGTCAAGTGATTAAGAGAGCTAGAAGGCTTGATAAATAATATAATTAGGAATGGATTAACTAAACCAAAAGACTCAATGAGAATACAAATAATTTTGGCTGTTTTAGAGGGTTTTGAAAATATTCGCCCAATTTTGGACATTTTAGGGAATGTTTTGAAAACATACACCCCATTTTCTATAATTATAGATTTATAAAGGATGAATAATCACCAATCCACCTTCATTGATATATTCATGGAGGCATCTTATTTTTTACCCTATAAGGTACCAAGAAAAGAAGGTTGGATGTGTGCCCCAAATGAAGGACTACTTGTTGATATCAGGGTTCTTAGTAACTAAGATGGGAGATAGTAAGCCATCACTACTAAGAAATAAAGGCTTAAGGGAGTACTAAAAGTATTTCCATGTAAATCATTAGTTGTTAAATCTTGCCTCCCATAACATAGCATGGCCTATGATTATTTAGAAGAAGAACCATGCAAATGATAGATTCAACTCAAGCATGGGAACTACCCCCTTGTAAATATTTAGCCTAAGAAACAATGTGGGCATCAAATAAATTAGGCATTATCATGGTTATTAACCTTAGTCAAAACAAGGACAAAAAGAAATAACCTCCAACATGCGTATTGGTGTCTTCTTCCATGTCGACTAGCACAAAAAGCCTCTCATGTGGCTGTTCCATGGGAGACGTCATGCATAGAGGGGCCCGCAATTTTGATGAGACCAAAAAGAGGGAATACACCAAAGAAAAGAAGGGAAAACAAACACAAAAGGGTGTGGCCAATGGGGGACATATTTTGGGAGAAATGTGTCTTCTCCCATGTCGACTAGCATAAAAATCCTCTTATGGTGGCTGTTCCATGGGAGACATCATGCATAAAGGGGGACACAGTTTTGATGAGACCAAACCAAAGAAAATAAGGGAAAACAAACACAAAAGGGTGTAGCCAGTGGGGGGGACATCGTTTGGGAGAAATCATCATTTGTACAATATAGCAGTGGATGCGATAACCAAAAAGGGGGGAGGTGCGCATGCACAACAATGCAATAGGAGCTACAATTGACTATCGTGAGCACTATTAATCCCATTTGGATTAACACCATGATCCTCAATTGAGGACATTAATAAGTGTTATGTAAAGGCACTATAAAGGTTGTACATTATGAGACATTGGCCACCCAAGGCCTAGTTAGTAAGTTTTGGGCGCCCAAGTGTGAATAAGGGCCAATTGTATATAAGGTATTTTCTCATAATGAAAGGATACAATCCCTTTTGTGATATTGAGAGCTCTTCCTTTGTACTTGTGAGAGAGTGAGGAGTGAGAGCATTCTAGCATTGTGCCTCTCTCATGCTTGTGTGTTTATGCTTGTATGAGAGAGTGAAAGAGAGTGTGATTGGCCTATGTGATGGTGTAAGTAACTCCACAGTGACATTGAGGAGGTGGAGTTTGGAGTTTGGAGCATATATGCAAGCTTGGAGGCTTCAAGAGATACGATATCGAAGCATTGGTAAGTACCCCACGACGGTTATGTTTCATTTCTCATCCATTAGGTGAATGTGTAGAGTTTCCTCTTGGAGGTGTGGTTCAGCATAACATTTTTGGCGCCGCGCTGCCAGGGAAACACCTTTGTTTCTTCCATACTCAGAGTTTAGCTCCCATTGCATAGTATTCATTGTTGCCTTTGCATTTTGGTAATGCATTGTGTGGAAAATGGAAGGATAAGGTGTGTGTGGTTGAAAAAAAAATATAGTTTTAATGTTGTGAGTATTGTGGAAAGTAGTTTAGAAACGGATTCACTGGTTATTCTTGATAAGTTGATGTTAGCACCACAAAAAAAAAAGTGTTGTTTTCTTCTTTTTTCAAAAATTCAACAAAATAAAAAATATAAGGGACCATTAATTGAACTTCACGTGAAAGTGCAAGAAGTTGTTCACGACGTGAACCATTTTTGTGCAATTTCACGCCCCGCGAGTCGCTCACGAAATCAATGCCCCAAAATTTTAGTCGAAAATCACAGGATTACATTCCAAAAATAGAAACCCTTATCCTAACACCTCTGACACGATTCAATCCGCTAAATATTGGATCACTTGAAAGTGCAGTAGACTTTCACCACGATGTCGTGCCACAGCACGTCTATGGTGTGAAACCATGCATGTGAGGCCATTAAATGCAAATCCAGATGCATGGGATTAAGTGCTTGTGTACATATGGGATGTATGGCATGTGGAGGGTTTTGCTTTTGAGGGCGTCGCCAGGTGTACAGGTGAAATGGTTTGGTGTTGAGCTTGTTACAAGCCTGTCCGGTGAGAGGTCAGCTGGGGATGGTTTCAGCTGCTCCGTCGTCTGAATTTGTGGGCGCGTCCAAATACAATGGGCACTCGTGAGTCAGTATTTGAAGGCATGAGGCATGGGCAATTAAAGATGATGAGTCCAATATGCCTTGACATGGTGTGAAAAGAAGCATATTGGGGTGGCCATCTTAGGCAAAATAATATATATATAAAATTAAGTGGCAAGAAGGACGTGGAGGTTCTGGAGGTGGCCAGCACGTGAAGGGGAAGTTCGAGAAGCTGGCGAGCTGGCGCAGAAGAGGCGACCGCTGGGCACGTGAAAGAAGTGTGTGTGTGACAGGAAAACAGGCGCGCAGCAGCAGCAGATATACAAGGGGAGGATCGTCTGGTTTTGAAAGGAGTGAAGGGGGGGATCCAAAAATAACCAGAGGGGCGCTTTGAATTGATAGAGGTGTGTGCACTGAATACAGGGGGGGGCTGGAGGCTCTGATGGGCTTGCAGAGAGGAGGCGTGGAAGAAAAAGGCCAGTCGCCTTGCGTGTGATGTGGAGCGAGGAGAGCGAGCTGCCGAAAACATATTTGCACTGGAGCCTGAGAATGCTGCACCTTATGTCTTGCTGTCAAACATTCATGCTGCAGCCAGCAGATGTGATGTGGTAAAGCGGAAAGAACTGATAAGCTTGAAGGGATTGAAAATGCATTGATGTCAGGTGTAAATGAGCTGAAATAGGCTTATCAAAGGAGGGTGGTCAAAAAGTGCGCGCATTGTCTGAAGGAAGAAAGGAGCTGGTGCTTTCCTGGAGGGGAATTTTGAGAAACTGGTATAATGGATCATGTGAAGGAGTGCAGAACCTCATGTGTTCTAGAGAGGGTTTCCGTAACTCAACAATGCAATATGGATGCTGCCTTCCAGATGATTACGGAAGCAGACATGATTATCATATGAGAGGTTTACACTATTTACTCTACAACCACGCAATATGGATGCTGCCTTCCAGATGATTACGGAAGCAGACATGATTATCATATTAGAGAATGCACTCTGATGTGGGGCTTGGAGAGCCTACTACCATGAGATGTTTGACTATGGGATTCAAGAAGCCCTTTGCTGTCTTGGCAGGTCCAAATATATTACACGAGATGAAGATGCTGCTGCTGATCATGAGGTCATAATGTTATGGTTTTTCTTGGGTTTTGGAACCATAAGATGGTTGGTTTGGTCATGTATATGAGGTGTCTATGTTTGCTTTGATTTTATAGTTTGTTTGATGTTGAGCCTCTGATGCTCCATGATGGCCATGTATATCTTCATGTGAATACCATGAGGTGACTTTCTGGAATGCAAAGCCATATGAGATGAAACAAGCCATGTTAATGTCAGTTTATTATATGTATCATGTGTCCAATATTGGCTTTGAGGATGCACATGTATAGTTGGGTACTCGATCTTTGATGGTACCAGCTTCTGCTTGAGATGCCCCTTGAAGTTCAACCACTTACTCTCACAGCCAGAAGCCTCGCGCTTTCCCAGCGACACCGCCCACGTCACGACAACGTGAACCATTTTCGAAGTAGTTCACGGCGTGAAACACTTTCGAAGTAGTTCACGGCGTGAAACACTTTTTGTTTTCACGATGTGAACTTAATCCTGCTGTTTCATGAGAAGACCAAAACCAACGAATTGACAAAACTAAGGCTATGAGGTTTGAATAAAGAAGGAATTAATCTTAAAAGAGAAATATTGTTTCATGATGTGAACCATTTTTGAAGTAGTTCACGACGTGAAACACTTTCGAAGTAGTTCACGGCATGAAACACTTTTTGTTTCACATAATGAACCATTTGTTTTGTAGTTTCAGGATGTGAGCTAAGTCTTGCTATTTCACCATGTGAATTATTCTTCGTTAATTCACACCTTCTAATAAACAGAGCGATAGAACAAGGAATTGAACCAATTGGATTGGATACTATCTTATCAAATCATACATACATGCACTTAAGATCTGGAAAACTCATCGGAGGCGATCTCACGCTTGTCGATAGTGCATCAAATCATCCAGGAACTTCCTATCAAAGAAGTGTGGGATCGGGACAGTCTACAAGCACACACTTAAAAGTGTCTTGAGAGAAACCTGACCACCGCACAACTAGTAGTGAGGAATCCATGGAAGAAGGGCTGAGATACACACTTAAGTGTCTTGAGAGAAACCTGACCACCGCACAACCAGTAGTGAGGAATCCATGGAAGAAGGGCTGAGATACATTGGGTTTGGGGAAGGTGACAAACCACACTCTCCAACTAAGTCTAGGGGGATCATTGATATAGCTCACGGATTTTTTGGTCTCCAAACTAGTCATGTTGTGAAGAGGCGTAATCTGCGGGCATGGGTCCGTCAACTAGTACTGGACTCGGTCCAAGACAAGAAGGGCCATTCTAGACGTTGAATTCTAGGCTGTCAAATACTGGCACTGTTAAAACCCTAAGATCTCTCTAGATAATTGTTATGCATAAACATGCATAAATCAGGCATAAATTCAACCACGCAACCACCCCCAAGCCCAAGGGATGCACACATGAAATATAATGAAATAAACATGCATAAACATGCATAAATCAGGCATAAACTCAACCACCCAACCACCCCCAAGCCCAAGGGATGCACACATGAAATATAATGAAATACATCATAGATCTACCTTGATGTCCCATACCATCAAGAGGTATAACTCCAATCCAATAGCATGTAGCTATAGTGTGAAATGGTAAGTGAATAGATATGATCCTCTACACAAGGGAGCATAACATAGCCTTGGCCTCACAAGCCCAAGCCTCCAAGCCTCCCTTGAGTGTGCCCCATGTCCCTATTATATAGAAGGGCCCTCCTATTATATAGGAGGCTCCTATTATATAGGAGGGCCCTCAAGTGACTCTTGACTCTCCATTTCCCATGTGTGACCCTTGGTGGATGCCTGACCCTAACCTTAACCCTTAAGGTTAGTCCTAACCCATGCTCCACTAGAGCTTGTTCCCATGCTCCCATGCTCACAAGCCTAATGTGGGTTAGCCTCCTAGTATATGCACACATAATGTGCATATAGCATACTTCCCCTCTCTCAAAACATTACACTCTTGATTGCAATGAAAAGAAGAACTGCACTGAACAATATCAACTGACTCCCAAGTTGAATCCTCTATTTCCCTATTTTTCCACCTAGTTTTAACCTCGGGGATTAGTTAAGTACAAAGTTTCCTTTCCCTGAATTCAAGTACCTTATCAGGTTCATGTGGAACATAGGATAATTCTTTGACTTCAACAAGTTCTTAAGGAGTAACTAAGTTATCCTCACCTCCCAGTTTTCCTTTTAATCTATTGATATGAAAGACTGGATGAACTCTAATATGTGGAGATAGTTTAAGTTCATATGTAACCGTGCCAATCCGATGTATAAATCAAAATGGACCACAATATCTAGGAGATAAATTCAAGCATTTTCCTTTTGACAAAGTCTATTTTGAGCTTTTTGGTGAGCTTGGGCAGGGCGACCCTCATACTATGGGTGATTATAAAATTTTTATTTTGAGAACGCAGGGTCGTGGATGATTTTTCCATCATCAATTATGGGTAAAAATTACATAGCCTTTTGGCCAAAGCCGAGCAGCGGACCCTCATGTGTGTGTATTAAAGTGCATGTTCCATATGAACCTTGTCTTGAGGTCCCAAAAGAGAGTTTGGTATTAATCTACCCTTATATGAATTAAGGGTCTTTAACCTTGTCTTGAGGTCTCAAAAGAGAGTTTGGTATGAATCTACCCTTATATGAATTAAGGGTCTTTAACCTTTAAAAAAAATAAAATTTCTTGATTCGAATTTTTTGCCCCTAGCATTTTCTCAACCTGCCATTCAATGCACATGCTGTAGGCTATGTTGAATGCGCTCTTTATTTGCTCTTTACTGCGCCTGGCTACCTACCATGAGATGACCTTCTTTCTCATTCTCTTGTCTGCTTACAAATTCCATAGCCAAGACTCTTCTTGCTCAGTCTACCTCCTGTAGTCTACCTCATGTGTTGCTTCTGTGTTGCTGTGCTTGTGCACTTCTGATTTGTTGTTCGGTGCTTTTCTCTCCAGCTAGCTGGCAATCAATAGTGGGTCGCCTAAGATTCCTGCATGCTGGCAAACTTGTCAGTGTTGGGCGTGGCTATTGGAAATGCCACTCTTGACAGGGTCTTCTTCAACACCATCATCTATTGCACAGTGACCTCTTCAGGGCCACTCTCTACCTTTTGCCTCTATAGCCTCATCCACCATATCTCTTCCTTAGAGTCAAGTTTATCGCTCTATACTGATACACTCTACCAATCTCTTCTCTAGCTTCCTTTAATGTTAGGCCTCTCTCTTCTGGTAACCACCCTCTTGTACCTTTTCTAGGTTGGTGATTGCTGGCGAGTTTGTTTCTTTCCTTGCTCGCTATTACACAAAAGTGACGACCATGCTATGCTCTTTGCTGCATGAAGGTAAAGGTCGCTTGTGCTTATGTTGGCCTTCTTTTGCCTGTTTAAAATGGTTGCATCGAGCTCCCCATGGAACTCACCACCTCTTGCCTCAACCATCAAACCTCTCTCGTGAGGTTTACATACAGCCTTCAATATGACTGTAGCTAGCTCCCCATTAAGCTCCAAAACTACTTGCCTCTTCCATATTTGACAACAAGCAAGCTTTCCATGCGGCTTCTCTCGCAAGGAAACCACTCCAAGGGTGTCTTAAACTAGATTTCTCACAAGAAATCTCTAGGTGCCAAACATGTGAAAGCTATTAAGTGCTTTCACCATTGTTTCCCATCTTCCATGAGCAACTTTGTGAGCCATGCCCTTTCAACATGCTCTAACATGAGTGGCAAATCAGCCCATTCTAGCTTGCCCACCAAGTTGAAAAGCTTGCACCTCTTACACTCTTTGCCCAAATGCAAAGAACCATGGGATCTTCTCATCCCACAAATCAGCCACCCTTCTTCCATGCTCAAAATCAAACTTTTACCTTCAAAAAACTTTGTTGGCAGCTTCTTGGTGACAGAAATCTCCATCTCCAAGTCTATTTTCATCTTCCCTTGATGCAAATCTTCTCTTTGTTGCAAAACTCCATTTGCAACTCTCTTGGGCAGCTTCTTTGATGTTTGATGAAGACTCCATAGTCTTCATAATGCTGAAATTTTGATTTTCAGCTTCATAGGTAGCTTTGAACTCCTCTCTCAAATGCAAATAGAGAACAATAATAGAGTGTGCATAATAACATGCTTAATTAAACAAACACACAAACAAGCTAATATACATAATAATCACCCATGACCAAGAGCCCATACCATGTTAACAATCCAAAAATGGGATTGATCATGGTGATAGACATAGATTAAGCAACATATTTAAGGTGGATTAAACCACACTAAAAACTCCATGAGAGAGAGGGAGATTGCACACTCAACACTTGATCTCTATTGCATATCTCAAGTGAACCATACAATGATATAGGCTTTCTAGCCTTATCCCACTTTACACATTATCATCCATGTGGCACTCCCTTTTCCACTTCTTTTGGTAACACTCACACACCATTCAATATTGCATGTGGCATTCTTATCTTGCCACAATATCTTGCACCTTTAGGGTGCTTTCCCACATACACACAACACCATGATTACATCTCTTAACACCCCCTCTTAATCGAGGTGTTCCACAACTCACCCATCATCCATCACCTATATCAATGTAGTTAGTCTCTACAAATTGAATCTTTCTTGTTAGTTTGAAATCTCTTTCCTCTCATTAACTCCCACCATATCTCCCTTCCACATCTGCAAAACATTCTCGTGTTTAGGTGGATCCCAAAAAGTGAATTTTTAATTTTCTATTTTTTAACATTTTAAGGTGGAAAAAACACCACCCACCAACCAATGTATGATGAAAATATTTTTTTTCCTCCAAAAAGCTTGTAATTCAAGGGTCACATCAGAAGCCTGTTATTAGGAGCCAGTACATCCATAACTAACTGTCAGGTCCCCACAACCCCATAAACATAATTGTCAGGAACCACTACATCCCCATGAGATCCCGAAATTGTGGGGACCCCAAAAATTATTTTTTTAAATTTTTTACATCAATGTAATTTATTGGATAAAAAACTCCATGTTACTCTCTCTCTCTCTCTCTCCCTCTCTGAGGATCTCTTTACTTTAGCTTCTTCCTCTGCTTAGCTATGGAGCCTTTGCAAGCTATGTGTGTAGCCCCTTGTGACGCTCGAAAACAGAAGGTTGATTTACACATTCGTATTCCTGAAGAGTATGGCAACTCTAAAAAAACCCATCCTACTGATGCACAATCTATCGAATCTTGTTGGATAGCTAAGGAGAAAAATGTAAATCTTTGGGTTGATGGGTTTCTCTATCCAATTGACCCTCCATTAAGAGCAAACCCTCCTTTCCATGATTTATCATCTTTTATGTAATTTGTTAGTGGAGAGCTTGGCTTGTTAGGATACTGTATTGACTACAAGTGGAGCTTGGCAAACCCATATTCTCCACTCTCAATTGCAAGCATCACAATTCACCCTTTTACAATGTTAAGAAGGACTTAAAACATCACCAGATAAGATGAAAGAGATCCTCACAGAGAATGTGGAGAAGGATGCAAAGATTCAAAGGCTAGAGAAACTTATCAAAACCACTTAAAGCAATGCCAAATGGTGCTCGTGAACACAAAAAGACATTGGTTGGTATAGAATATCTTGCGTTTAAAGGTGGAGCACATAAGAAAAGAATTTGTATGGCAAAGTAAGTAACATAAACTTTCATTATGAACTCAGTGATTTAAACAAAATAGTCATGATTTGTGTTCTGCAGGAATTTTTGAAGAGGGATAGAAGGATTTGAACAAAGCCATTCTAAATACCAAGGATATTCTCTCAATTATTACTGACCCTCATCATCCTAAAATACACCAAGCTATTGTCAGCAATGTGATGAGCGAGATTACCACCTCCATCGATTCTTCATCAATTCAACATGCTTATCATGCGGCTGGAATCAGCATGAAAGGATACCAAGCAATCCACCAGGTTGTAAAAGATGCATTTCTAAGACAAGGAATCACTAGCACTTTATTTCCTACACTCAAGGTGATTCCCAATGTCAAGCATATCAATAATGATGTTGTACAGCAAGCTATAGGATAATTTTATCATGTTGAGAGCACACTAACATTAGACACAGGGTCAAGCAGAAAGAAAAGCAAGACAACAAGTATAGAATTTGACTATAATGTTTACAATAACATCTTTGTTCATATTGAGAGACTACAACAAGATATGGTGAAGTTCTATGGTCTTTCACCAAAAGGTGAGAACTTGCAATTGCTACTATTCATGTTTTTCAGTATAAAATGAAGACGATTATTTTGTTTTGAATATTATAAATTATCGTTTATTTACAGTTTTGGGGAGCACACTTTCATTTGGGCTTAAGCTAGATGAGTGCCAAATTGTGAAAGATCGCAAGCTAGAACATATGAGCATTATGATCATGAATGCGGCCATGATATGTGCATGGGAAAAGACTACCAAACTAAGTTTTAGTGTGCAATCTGAGAAAGAGGTTTGGTGGCTTGATGCATTTGAGGTACTGAAGGAGACACATGAGGTATTGACATGGATGTTTGAAAGGACTCACTGGATAATAGATGTAATCAAAAAGCAAATTGATGGTCAATGAGGCCATGATATGTGCATGGGAAAAGACTACCAAACTAAGTTTTAGTGTGCAATCTGAGAAAGAGGTTTGGTGGCTTGGTGCATTCGAGGTACTGAAGGAGACACATGAGGTATTGACATGGATGTTTGAAAGGACTCATTGGATAATAGATGTAATAAAAAAGCAAATTGATGGTCAAATTTTAGATGTAGAAAACATAGGAAACTTCAAGGTGGATTGGCATCTTGGGAGAGATTTGAAGACAATTAAATGCATGATGGGTTATGCTCAGGCACAACATCAAGATGGCCTTGTCCATACTACTGCAATGCTCATATTGATATTCCTAGGTAGAAAAAGACAAATGGAAAAGGTATACAGAAGGTTGGTTCTGTTGGAAAGGATGCCTCGAAAGGTTCCAAAAGAAAGGGAAGAAGCAACAGGAAGATGTAGTAGATCCAACTGAGTCAACTGACAACGATGAAGATGAGGAACAACCAAATGCAAGATGGGTGAAAGGTGTCATGTCTCCTAATAGGAGAACCAAATAGGAATTCAAATTGGATCCCCATCTTTAATTTTTCACTAAAGAATATTCGCTTTTGCACACTTCATGCATTCATGAGAATATTCGATTGATTACTTAAGTGCCATATCGATTATGCATTCACAATGCCTACACAAGAGAGGAAAGTTACAGCCCTTGGTAAATTAGAACATCTTTTGAATTCTCTGGGCTCTGCCATGTGGCAGAAACGTGAAAATTGAAGTGAATAAGCAAGCCTCTAGTATGTCATATGAGGTTGCTCAAAAGGTCTCCATGACTGGAGCAAAGGCAAGGAGATTTTTGGAGAAGCTAGAAAACATAGAGAATTCAAAGAAGACTTGGGGACTCTGGAGAGACCTGTGTGCAATCACCACAAATGTAGATTGTCCAATGCCAGCTCTTGTAAATATGCGCAAATAGCTTTGGATAAATTTCAATAACATGGTTTGCATTATGAATCAAAGTAGCACAACTGTCCCAAGAACGAGCATCATTCCAACAACATATCGTAGAATTCACCAAAAGTGTTCTAGGTGCTTGGGGAGAGAGTAAAGTAATACACTATATGGTAAGTTATACAATAAAAAAATAAACTGGTGTTTTAACCTGTACTTTTTCTAACTAAATTCTATTGTCATGTGTTCAGCACATAGTTCATGCGCATGGTGACCCCTGGGATTCTAGGACACGCCCAACGAGATCACCAGAGTCTAGCCCTCCTCCCACAGTAACACCAATGCACACACATGTAGGCCCTTCTGGTGGGAGCAGGTGTGTGAAGGAGACCCCACGATGCAGCCACCCCAGAGATCAAGATAGAGACTCCGATGATGAGCAGTTTGACTAGGTTGGTCAAAACATTCCTACATTGCACACCACCACAGGTGACAAGACCCTACTACCAGGACAAGGTCCCCTACCTACTCGGGAGGAACTTGAACACAGGTACCATAGCAAGAGGAGGAGGAGGATTCAGACTATGAGAGAGATCAAGGGGAGGTTACTGCAAGTGCGTGTAAGCACAAAAAGGTCAAGCTCTTCAAGCCAAGGAACTCCTAACCTCGCCAACGCACCAGCACAACACAGAGAGCTCCAAAGAGAAGAATGTGCCAAGGGCATAGGGCTCGAGTTTTATTAGAGGAACACTGAGTTGCTGTTAAGAAGAGCCCCTTTCACTCGCACAGTCAAGGAGATTCTCCAACAATATAGAACAGAGTTCCGTGTGCAAGGGATTGCCCTTGAAGCATTGCAAGAAGCCACCAAGGTTTACCTTGTTGGGCTTTTTGAAGACACCAACCTTCTTGCAATACATGCAAAGAGGATTACCATTTTTCTGCTAAGGACATACAACTAGCTCAGCGTATTCGAGGCGAGCGTGATACCATCTAGAGATCTTAGATGTTAACTTGCTTTTTGAAGTAACTCTTTTGTTTCAAACCCCCCTTTGTAATAACAAGCCTATCTGGCTTTCATTTGTAACCTTCTGATAATTTAAATTTTAAGTTTCTCTTACAATGTCTTGGTGTCATCATGTTTGTTTAACATGGAGTGTCTATCATGTGCCAGTTTGTCACCCAAGGCATCAAAAATGCTCCTGGAGGGCTGAGGAAGCTATGCCAAAATAGTGCGAATTTGGCCTCTACAACAGCGACGATGTAGGCTAAAAATTTGCACTGTGCTGGCACTTCTTCCCTAGGCACTCAAGATCATTTCTGATGCATTTATAATGAAGTTGAGTACATTGATGCATTTATAATGAAGTTGAGTACATTGATGCACCTATAATGAAGTTGAGTACATTGATGCACCTATAATGAATTTGAGTACACTGATTGTGAGAAACAGTAGTTTACACAATAGAAACACCTTTAATCATGTGTAAAAATACATTGTTTGTCATCCAATGCATCAGAATTTCTCCTAGAGGGCTGGGGAAGCTGTGCCAGAACAGTGCGAATTTGGGCTCTATAGTGCGGTGCGTAGGCTCAAAATTCACATTGTTCTGGCACTTCTCTCCCAGCCACTTAGGATCATTTCTGATGCATTTATAATGAAGTTGAGTACACTAATTGTGAGAAACAATAGTTTATAAGAAACACCATATTAGATAATTTGGGAAAAATCCCATTCCCATTTGAAAAATGGGAGCATGGTGAACTTGTCCAAAAGTTTGTCAAAACCCCCTCATGTGACATATCATCGGAAAGATCTTGAAGAGTAGAATCTAAATCTATGATCTCTGACAAATTTGGAGTTAGTATGTTTAAGATATGTCCAAAACTATATGGAGTAATTGATTCCCAAAATGTGAGATTTTTTCCAAATTACCTAATATTGACTTAAGATATAAAAACACCTTTAATCATGTGTAAAAATACATTGTTTGTCATCCAATGCATCAAAATTTCTCCTAGAGGGCTGGGGAAGCTGAGCCAGAATAGTGCAAATTTGGACTCTACAGCGACGATGCAGGCTCAAAATTTACACCATTCTGGCACTGCTCCCCCAAGCCCCAAGGGTCATTTCTGATGCATTTACAAAGAAATTGAGTACACTTGTATTTGCTCATGAGGAAAAATCTGTGGGGGCTAGTTGAGGGAAGAGATGAATTCCCAGAGGTGAGTGGGAAAGATGAGCGGAAGATCAGGAATGAGAAAGCATTAGGACTCATCGCACTCAGTTTAAATGATAAAATCATTCATCACATCGCAGGGTCACACTAGTGAAATCACCTAACTCTACTAAGCTGGTGGGTACAATCTAGCATCATCATTGCCATCTTTCTCAACACTCCGTACCTTAGAATAAGGAAGGGTAAAAGAGGTATCTTATAGGTGGTATATCAGATCCATGTTGAGATTAGAGAGAGAGAGAGTTTAAATTTGATAAATGAGTTACCGGTATACCCCATATGAATATTGATTGAACAATAGAAATATACTCAATTTAGCCTTCCACTTAGTGAACAAACCAATTGATGAATAAAGAGCTTGGGTAAGCTAATTTTTAGACTTCTATCAATATCCTAGCATTAGGGATAAAGTTTCTACAATTTCCCTCTACTCCAAATGTATATTCATCTCAGTAGATTCAAACTCATAGGACGCCGAGCTATGCATCCTCTAGATTCTAGAGAAGATAAGGGTACTAAAATATTTCATGGTCTATGGGACTCTTTTCCCATATCAAACTATAGTTGTGAATGGGGAGGCTCGTTATGAATCCAACACATCTATAATCAGTTCACTCAACTCATCCCTAAGTGTAGGATTCATTATTATGGTAGGTTTCACCTAGGATTTTTTGGGATCACTGATTCCATAAAAATCGATGCCTTCGATCTTATGAAATAGCCCCCCCCAAGTTTTTCCTAGGTGTATGAACAATCTGCAAGAAATTATTGTAAACCAGCAGCATATCATGTAACCTTGCTCATAAATTGTAATAAAAAGTGAATATTATCTTTTGCACCTCTTTAGTTTTCCTCAAATTTGGAATTGAAGCATATTCTCTCTTTTTCACGCTAATAGGATGATGAAGTTCAAAGGAAACTCCTACTTAAGTAGATGCATCTCTCTTCCTTTTCTCAAGAGAAGGAAAAGTTGCTACCAAACATGCTGAGACATGCATAGAGTCCACCATGACCAACTATTTCTCTCTTGTTGGCACTAATGAAGCCAACCAATCTATGTTGACCCATTTCCAACTAGCCACGTGATGCTGAGCTATGGTGGAGAAAGGCGTCCCAGTCTAAATCCTTCTAGGAGAGTTCATAAATAATGAGAAATGTGGGAATTTAAATATTCCATGAACTCCTCATAACATGCCTAAGTAATAATCATCATGGGCTAGTGTGAACATAAGATGCAATGGGTAGGCATCAGGACAAGGGCATGATGGAGTGGCCTTTATAGTTGACCAAATATTAGGGATAAATAATACCTTTTATTGTTATTATATTAATAAATAAAAACTATTTACTATGAATTAGCATGGTAAACAAGATCTATGTTAGAATTAAATCTAAATAAGAAAGCATTCAACTTCAAATACATACACTAGGAATACAACATGATCCTTTTTGGGCTAACTAATGCCTAACTACTTTCAACTGGCTCATGCAAATATTTTCATCAAAGAGATATTCAAATTGCATGGATTACTTAAAAGGATCACCACTGGGATGCAAAGCTTACTTCTTGGTTTCGGATTGCTCTTTTTGAGGGGATTAGAACTCAATTAAACTTCAGCACAATCTATCATCAAGAAACAAATGGTCAGATAAAAAGTCTAAATCAAGTCATTGAATACATACTTAGGGCTTATTGTAATCGTGAGACAAAGCTATGGCTTCATTACCTACCATTGGTAGAATTTTCCTATAACACAACCTATCGTAGGAGTATAGGTATGTCCCCTTTCAAGGATTTATATGGTCAAGATTGTATAATATAATGACATTAAATTATTTTGACCCAATGAAGAGAGTAGAAGCCTCTAAAAAAATGTTGCATGACATGGATCAACAAATGAAACCTGTCTAGAAGACTTGTCTAGAAGGAGATCAAAGCTACCCAGGATAAACAAAAGCACTCATGGATCCTAGAAGAACTCAACAATTATTCAAAGAAGGAGACATGATATTTCTAATGGTATGTCCAAAAACAAGATCTATATGTCTAAGAAAGTACAAATAGCTAAGCCCTCACTATTGTGGACCTTATGTCATTACCAAAAGAATCAATGATCAAGCCTATGAGCTATTGCTACTTTCTCATATAAAAGTCCATAATATATTCCATGTAAGCCTTTTGAAAGCTTTTGTACCTAGTCTTGATCATATTCTAGATCATGAGCAAACTGTTATGCCATCTAAAGCACTTTGGAAATTCAACCAGACAAAATCCTTAGTTCTAGAGAAAGGACTTTCTTAAATAGAGTCATTATGGGACATCTAGTTTAGTGAAAAGACTTCCCAACAGAAGATGTTACCTGCTGGGAAGATGAGTCTAAGTTGTATCAAGATTTTCCCTACTTATTTTTTAGATGAGGGCATCTTTATTTCTTTAAGAGGGAAGGATGTAAAATCTCCTTTTTTTTCTCTCCCTAGCTTGCATGAGAACCTCCCCATTTTTACATATATAAATATTTTTAATTTGTAGAAAAATGGAGGCTGTGGTCAACACCTTACCGACCAAAATGGAGGCGGTGGTCAACACCTTACCGCGACCAAAATTGAGGCGGTGGTCAACACCTTACCGACTATCCCCCATCTTATTCCCTCCTTCTTGTCGTTTTTCTCCCATTACCCATATTATGTAACTCTCTCCCTCTTCCACTTATCTTGTTTTTTTCCATCGACTACAAGCCACGTTGTTCCCTACCCCCCCTTCCCCCCCTTGACTCCTTCTCTCTCTCACACTCACACACACCCCAACCCTCTCTTGCCCCTATAAAATCCATCCCCTCTCCTCTTAATAGTGACACAACCCCCTTCTCTATAGCTTCCCCCCCTCTAGTGGCCCTCCTCTCCAGTCTCTTTGAATCACTCCCTCTCTATCTTTATCTTTCTTGTGCATGCAGTCCTTATGTCAGCCTCACACTTGCTCCCTCTCCCTCATCTACTCTCTCATGCTCACTAACACTCCCTCTTTCTCACTCGCCCTCTCATCAATTGTGCTGGTATTAGGGTTAGCATCAATGCCAACTATGGAGATTCAAAGATGTTAATAGCTAAGAGATAGAGAGAGAGAGAGATAAAAAGAGAGAGAGTAAGATGTGATGATGATCATGATTAGGGGACTCAATGAAGATTAGATTGATGTGTTTTTAACCTTCACCAAGTATAATAATTTTATAGGCATAAAGCCTTATCTTTTGACCTCGGGGGGGTCACTCGTATAAATATGTAAGTATCACGTGGGTTCAACAGAAGGACATTTTAAATATTTAAAACTTACAGAAATATATTTACAGAGGAGATTTATTTATTGTATTTTAAAAAAAATTTACAGATTTGAATAGAAAAGGATACATTATATTCACTAAAAAATTCACAGATAAGGGACTTTTTAAATAGGCCTTGAACGCACGTGATATAGAGGATTTACATATAGTGACCCCCCCGAGCTTTTGACCCATTCAAACACACTAAGATTATTACACATGGCATATCCCATGACATCTATTCTTACTACATGCACACATACATGCACACATAATATCTAGCCTTAGAGGTTGTTCACAAACATAATATTTAGCCTTAGAGGCTATTCACACACATAAAAACAACTACACATACATGGACATACAAACAAGCATATACACACACAAAGTGCAAACACACATGAAGCTCCGATTTCCCAACCAATCCCCCTTTGGAGAAAAGGTGGGAGTGTGATGACACTCGAAACCTCTAATATATTCAAGAATACACATGCTCCATCTTTGGTCCAAACTTGGCATTTTCATGGACCTTGATGGCTCAGAGACTCATGTAACTTGGCGTAGAGGCTGGTGAGAGCATGTCCTCAATAGGGTCAAAGGCTCAACACTAGCATAGCTAAGAGGCTTATCGTAGAATGGCTTAGAGGCTCATGTAGCTTGTTCCAGTGGGCCAAGGTAACTCTGGGATTTAGTGAACCATGACCTATACTAGTTTCATGCACAATAATCCCCCCTTGCTTTGATTAGGGATAACGGAGTATTATGGCAAACGATTAACTCAAAGACCACATACACTGATTACTACATCTCATTTTGGATTGAATCCATGAAGTAACCCACACACATTATTTATTCATATTACCTAGGAAGAGAACCCTTGACACTCACACACATTATTTATTCATATTATGGGGGACTACCTAGGAAGAGAACCCTTGACACTCACTCACATAGAAAACTAAGCAAAAATGTCAAGGAAGAGGGTGCCCCCTCACTTGGAAGAGTGTCATGACAATGACGCAATTTCTTTTATGACAATGTTTCCATGCCATGATGGCTTGGATCTAAAGTGTTGTTAATAATTTAAGCTAATGAGAATATCAAAAAAAACCCATGACATTTCCATGAAAGCCCATTATGATGATGAAGTAGAAGTAGTCTCTCAACATAGTATCTACTAACATGAGGAGTAGACATATGTAGACCTAGGTCACTTTTGGGTTCTTAAAACTACACTTCTTCTTTGTGCACCAAGAGTAATCACTGAACAGAATGCTAAGCTCCTTATCAAGGCTCTGCTTCTAGCCATTAGAGACCATCCACATAAGAGTGACGTATTGGCAGATCAAGCACAAAATATTGATCTACATTTTCTAAAGGAAATTTTTCCACTACTCAAGGAGCTTAAGTATTAAGCCTAGTTATAACATAATCTTTTTATCATCATTATGTTGTTAATTAGGTTATACCCACCATAGGATTAGTGTTCTTAATCATAGTAATTAGGGTTAATGTAGCCATGCATGGTGAGGGTTAATTTTTCTTGACATGGTATCAGAGCCACCCCTGTCCATTACCTTAGCCTTAGCCTTAGCTCAAACAAGTCTAATCACTTTATTAATCATCTAATTTTTTACTAATCCCAACCTTGTATTCATCTTCTTCTTTGTGGCTCATATTTGGAAGGCTTGGTTCTCCTCATCCTTGTAGCCATTGGTGGAGTCCTCTTAGCCACATCTTCAAGGAAATAGGATGACCACACACACAAGATATCACTGGTGTTTTTTTAGTCTGCACGCTGATTTTTGCATCACCCTGCACACTAGTTTTTTCCTCCATTCACATTGCATGCTTCAAACTAAGCTAATTGCTCTTAGCCATGTATTGTCCATACTATAATCTATCCACACATTATTTTTTGTGACATTTTATGAACCGGGTGTGAAGCACATGAGCTAAAAAACCAGTTGGGGCAAAATTCCATTGTTTTTCAAGTGTTTAAGCTATTTTTTTCTACCCTAGTCACACTGATTCTCATCATGGGAAACACTCTTGGGTAAAAATCCCCTTCAATGGTTGCTTCCACCTACTCAATTTAATTCTTCAAGTTTTCTCTCTCTCTTAATCACTATACTTAAGCAGTAATTACTATCATTAGTGTATTATTAACTGAAATTGGGCTAATTAAAGTCCAAAATTAGAAAATTAGAGAATAATTCTTTGTGGGTAATCATATCTTGCATCAAATTCATTGCACCCTCTTGCATTACTCAATTGAAGAGAGTTTTTCATCGCCAATATTGTACTAAGACTAGGCACTACCCAAGACCTTCTCGACCTTCTCATTGCATATTATAAAAAGGGATAGACATTGCCAATACTACTGATAAGACCCCCTTGTCATACAGGATGGAGAAACTCACACTAGAGAGTAATAAGTTTAATGGGAATAATTTTTATACTTGGAAAATGAAGACCATATTGTACACATTGATGAGAAAAGGGCTATGGGATCTCATTTAGCCTAAAGAGTGAGTCATGAAAAATGTTCACGAGTCATGAGTAGTCGTTTGCAACAACAAGCTATCTAGATTTTTCACTAGTCCTAAATATCGATTAATTTTACAATCTTTTGGAGAAATTAAAGAGAACTTCTTTTAAAAAATGTATATATTGCTAATTTCAAAGGTGAAAATGTTTTCACTTTTTATGTCAAATAACAAAATGGAAAAAGTAAGGTCAATTACAAGATCTAATATTCTTTAAAACTACTAATAATTCATGCATGTCTATGCAATCTATAATACATTCTTTACTTAGAATTACAAAAATGTGCTTTTTCTTCTACAAGAATTTAACTAGCTTCATCCCAATCATTGCATTTTATCCCAATCATTGAATGAGAGCATATATTTGATATTAAGATAAGAAGGTATATGGAGTCCATGGGCATAGAAAAGGCTTATTAAAAGAAACAATTTCTCTAGATTCAGATAGAAAACCAACGATTCAAATGATCAAATTTTAGATGCTAGTGAGTACTACAATTTCTTAGTTTACTTTATTTTGATCTAGTTGTTTGATTTAGAGTTATAGTCTTTGCAAAAACACAAATTTTAGTTTATAACATTTAGATTTTGAACCATGAAAATGACAACAGTTGTCATTTTTAAAAATTGATGAAAATTTGGTTCCTAGAATCCACTTTGTTAACAAAGTAGATTCTGGAATCCAAAAGACTGATGTTTCTATCATGACAGTGAAATTTCTATCCAAAAAAGAGAAATTTTGGTCCATAATGAAAAAAAATTTCACGTTTATAAGACAAAAAATTTAGTTCGTCGAACGGACTAAAGATTTCGTCTAATAAAAGTAAAATTATTATGGAGCAAAATTTCTCTTTTTTTGGATGAAAATTTCACTATCACAATAGAAATGTTAGTTTGTCATGGAATTTTGGATTCCATAATCAACAAAGTGGATTCTAGAATCCAAATTTTCATCAATGTTTCAAAATAATAACTATTGTCATTTTCATGGCTCAAAATTTAACTTATAAATTAAAAACTGTGTTTTTGCAAAGACTATAACTCACAATCGAACTATTAGATCAAAATAAAGTAAAGTGATAAATTGTAGTACTCACTACCGTCTAAAATTTGACTGTTTGGATCATTGGATTTCTATCTAAATCTAGAGACATCTTTACCTTCAATAAACCTCTTCTATGACCATGGACTCCATAGACCTACCTACCTTAATATCAAAGTATGCTTAAATTCAACCATTGGATCAACTTTGTATACAAAGAAAATTTAATTTCTTAGATAATGCACTAGTCCCATGTAAGAGAGTTTCATCAAATAATATTGGGTCTAAAAGCATTAGGAACTCAATGGAGTCTTTTTGGGCCCTTTAATTTGCCATGAGATTATGGAAACGTTTAACTTTTTGACAAATAGGAGCCCGCCATGTAAGCAAAAACCAATGGTTTGTAAGAGAGGTGTAAGAGTGGTCAAAGGGTGCACTTTTTCCCCCAAAAAGGGGAGGGGGCAATTTTACAATTTTCGGACCTCCATAACTTCTACATACAAGCTCCGATTTGAGCGGAGATTACAGATCCGTGATCTACGCATCAAGAGCTTTCCATAGATATGTTACATGATATGGTTTTATCCGCTAGATTTTAAATTCTATTTTCCCCCCAAAATTCAAATTCGAATAAAGTAGCCGTTTTGAAGCTTCAAATTAGAAAACGTTTCTTCTTAAGAGAAAAGGTTTGACTCCCTTAAACTGCCAAATAAAAGGGCCCAAGAAGACTCCATTGAGTTCCTAATGTAACATCAATTTTACCACCTATTAGTTTGTAGATAACACGTTACATACAACACATAGTCTAGAAACGTATATTAGTACAAAACTTATCTATGCTCAAGAGAAAGTATGATCTAGAGATGCTTAAATAAAGCAAAAAGGAAAGAAAGTTAATGCGTCAACATGTGGACATGCTTAATTTGTATGATATAGAAATTCTTGTGTATGGATTTAAGTTAAAAAATTATGGACACTTACACCAGAAAACAATTGATATTTTTAAGCAAAAGGTCCAATGACTCTTTTAGTTGATTGGAAGAGTTTCTTCTCCATTGTAATTCTTTTTTCAAATTGGATGTTTTTGGGTTTAGAGTAAAATGTAAGTAATGTTTTATGTTTTTTTCACAAAAAGGTTAAAAAAAGGTACAATATCATAGGGCTAGTGCCTAGGCCCATCCCCATATGTATGTGCACACTGAAATCCCTTCTTTACAAACCATCCCCTCATGTGATGATTCTTTCCTCAAAATCAGAGGGTGGTCGTGCATGAAAATACACTTACAAGAGGCCATATACAAAAGCCAAAAATAAAAATATAATCCCTATACATGAAAGTGTGGAAATGAAAATCACGGTAACATGGGTGGTGTAAAGGCCTCTTGGATCAAATGAAAGACCAAAGAGTTGCATGATTAAGGAAATAGATCTCGTGCTACCCAGGTCAAAAGGGTGGGTTGTATCTCCCCATTCCATGAGTATGCGGCTACCTGGGTCAAACGTAAAGTAATAATGTCACACTATCACAAAAGGTGATCTTTGATGATGAATCCCGGATCAAATGGAAAGGTGAGTGGACTCCCCTTGATGATGAGGCTAGACAAGATCTCACCTGGATCAAATGGAAAGGTGAGTGGACTCCCCTTGATGATGAGGCTAGACAAGATCTCACTTGGATCAAAGGGAAATCCAAGGTACTCTAAATACAAAACAATAGTCCAATGACAATCTAGTGTGAATGGAGAGGCCCACTACAAGGGATCGGGCTCATACCCATGCTCCTAGCCGCTAAAAATGACTTGTGAAAAAAAGTAGCGGGCCCGTGTATCAGCGCGTGTATCATCGCGGCCAGAGACATGCGTGTAAAAGCGTGTGTATAGGACTGCTCAGACGTGCTCATACACGGGCGTATACACGCGTTCTGTCAGTTCAGATGCATTTAGACGCGTTGATACAAGCATCTATACATACGTTTTGTTACTTTAGATGCGCTTATACACGCGTATTTCTCAGATTTGACGCGTTTATACACGCACGTTTTACAGATTTTTCGCATATATACACGTGACTTTTAGCAGTTCTGACGACGCGTTTATACACGCGAACAGAGAGCAAAAAAAAAAATCCAGAGAGTGTTATTTGGTGCCTGAATGCTGTTCCAGCATTCCAACACCCAATAACACTCTCTGGATTTTTTTTTTTGGTGCATTAGACCATCCACGAAGAACATATCCACGAGGAAGATTAAGACAAGAACGACATGAATGCATACATTGTCAATACACGATTCAAGACAGACATGAATGTAATACTATCGATTCACGATTCAATATTACTATCAAAATTTCACACATATATACAAGGGAGTCCATATCTCGAAGTAGCCCATGGCTTCAGTTTACAAAAAAATATATACAACCACATCCTCAATATGGAATGTGATACTATAAGTCTGAGTACTACTCAGACCCAGATGATGACTCGGTGCTCCCTCCATGCTCAGATGAGCTCACATCGGTTGGAATGTCCGATGAGTAGTTCTCACGTCCACCCTCTGCAGTGGCGGCGGGTGGATCATCACCAGCTTGTGCCTGTTCAAGTAATATATATTATATAAGTATATATATATATGTAATTCAATAAACTAAAATCATTCGTTTAGAGTTTTCAAGTACCTGTCGACCGTATGGTCTCATGGCCATCTCAAACTGCGCATCCGTAATACGTCCCTCGGCTTTGAAGATGGCCCACGTGTCACGTCTGCTATGCCGACGAGCATATACAGTATCGTGGGTTGTGGGCTTCCTCCCCGTAACCTGTCTCGCTGTATGATAATCAACACAATTTGTAAGATTAAAACAATCATAGAATCAATGAATTAAGTAAACAATCAAATAAAGTGGCAAGATACTTACGAACTCTGCCTCCCATGACTCGACGCTGCCAGATCCAAAATGCGAAGATCCAATGGTCTCCATCTGGATCCGTCGTGCCTCCACATGCTACTGCCTGCTCTTCACGCCACCCTCTGCTCGTTTCTTTGCCTCCTTCCACTCGCAATTGTGCGCAGTGGTGGCAGGTTTCTCGGCAGGATAGCCACCCGCAGCTACATTTAGCCCATCATCGTACGCGAGTTTTTAAGGTGAGATCTTTTATTACTTAAGATCTCCCTTATTCGCGTCCTTCTCCATACATCCGAGAATGTAGCATGTGGGGGATTGGGGTACCGACTATGTATAGCCTCTATCACCTCCCCAACTAATCGGCTATTTTGATCTTTAAATTAAATAAAACAATTTCTATACAAGTTTGATACTACCCCACGCATGTGCTCCATTACCTCCCTCCCCCTCGCATCCATCACTATCCCGCCCCTATCCGTCACATCATAGCAGATCACTCCCTCCACCTCTCTCATCTCCTCCTCTTCCGAACTGTCTCCTCTAACTCTTCTCCCTCTATCTCCTCTCTCACCGCGTGCCCTACTACCTCCCCCACCTCCCCCACCAAAGCACCCGCCGCATCCTCCACTCCCACTCTTCCTACTGCTGTGGGTGGAGTCACGACTGGGGGATTGTCTACGTGACAGTGGCTGTGAGCCCTGACGTGACGGTGGCTCTGAGGGAGCACGTGATGGTGGCTGAGCCCTGACGTGATGGTACTTGGGAGGGTGTGCGTGAGTGTGTCTGGGATGAGGTATGTCTCCTCGGTGGACGTGGAAGAGGAGAAGTTGCATGCCGTCTCGTCGGACTCGTAGGCATAGACGACACTGGAGTGCCCTAGATACTCGCGGTAGGGGTATAGACACCAGGCATGGAAGGAGGGGGATGGGCATACATGTACTCTGTAAGCTCAACTGGACCAGGATGGCGCCCAAAATGATTTAGCATCTCCATCAGCCAATGGCTGTACACAAATGGATCGGATGAAGAACCTAGAATATCCATAAAGAATTTGCAAAAATAATCCTCATGTACATCATGGGCTGTCTCTTGACTCACACAAATATCATCATTCAAGTCCCCTATCAGCCTACAAACCATAGAAATAGGAAACGCAATCTCGTGTATGCACCTGTCCAGAAACGCGTGTATACACCCGTCAAAAAATGCGTGTATACACCCGTCAAAAAATGCGTGTATATCCACGTGAACATGTGCTCTTATGTGCGCAGTTCATACTACCTACTAGCATCGACCATTGTGCAAATAAGAGTTTGAAAAAATGTATTTATAAGATGGGCGAGCTTGTGAGGTATGTAAAACCCATGTCAGATCACCCTTCATTATACCTTGCAAAATGAACGTGCATGAGGTATAACGTACTATTTATTTATTTTTCAGATATGTTAGTTCCAACGCAATTAATCCAGCCACATTGGATGATGCGCGTGTTATGGCAGTGGAGGTGGTTTGTTTGGTAGAGGAGACTTTTCCGTGAACCATTCTCACAAGTCAACTACATCTCATTGTGCATTTAGTGGACGAAATCGCTTAATGTGGTACTGTGCATGCACGTTGGATGTTCTTCCTAGAGCGCTTCATGAAGACCTTAAAAGCCTTTGTGAGGCAAAGTGCAAGGCCTGAAGGAAGCATGGCCGAGGGTTGGTTGATACAAGAGTCTCTTGTATATATTTCAGAATTTCTTGGTCAGGTCGACAGCTCTTTGCCACGACTATGGAGCAATGAAGAGGACTTGAGGATGACCTCTATTGTGCCTCAAGGAAAAGGACAGAGTAAAGTAATTGACAGAACATTGATTGATGATCTCAATTTCACTTGCATCCTTAATAGTGATGTGATGAGCAGATGGGTTATAAGATATGAGGATGCAAAGACAAAAAGGCAAGCAGAAAGAGCTCTCTTTCGGAGGCACCATGGCTCTCGTAAGGCATACCCTAAGCATCTAGCAACACTTCCGAATGATATCCATGTTGATTGGTTGCATGAGGAAATGGAGAGAGCAGAGAGCGACGAGGGGCTGCATATCACGGCGGAAGAATGGGAGTATGCACGAGGATGCATGTTAAAGGTATATAGAACTAACGTTTTGCATTAGTTCTATGTACATATCACGGTGGAAGAATGGGAGTATGCACGAGGAAGAATGGGAGTATGCACGAGGATGCATGTTAAAGGTACATAGAACTAATGTTTTGCATAAGTTGTAAGTGATTTGCTTTTAATATTTATTCACATTGCTTACACAAATATTGCTTCTATTTTGGTCCAGTGCACTATGTTCAATGCTATATGGTGTGAAGGCAAGCATTTTCGAACACAAAGAATTGATGAAAAGAGGAATACACAAGATTGCGGTGTCATTAGTAGCTTTGAGGGAGCTAATGGAAAAATGGATGATTATTGTGGCACAATCCAAGACATATTTAGGCTTTACTTTCGTCGCTTCTTTGTGTATGTTTTGGATGTCAAATGGCAAATGAATGTGGTGGAAAAAGGGCCTGATGCAACGATAAAACGCCATGCAAGTGGCTATGTAACTATTGACTCTACAAAGTTTTGGCAAACAAAGAAAGATAGG